>NC_079311.1:58025554-59225554 GCF_023638135.1 Falco biarmicus
ATCTGCTTTCTGTGCTCCTCATGGTGTAATGCCAGCTGTGGTATTGCCAAGAAATCCTGGTTTCCTCAACTCATGGGGGAGAACTACAGAGGAACAGAGTGATGTTTGGAGTATGCCAAAAAGAGAAGACGGTAGTCCTGAGTCTAGAGAGTCATTCACTGGCACCTGTAAGCCACAGGTAGCAAGGCAAGGGAAACAGGGCAACATTCAGGAGCTAAAGGGCAAAAAAGTAGTGAGAGGACTTGAAGCACCCATAAGAAATCTGTTTTCCACTGTGCAGATGTGGAACTCCTCACCTCAGGAGCCCTTGGAGCCTGGAAGCATAAATGAGCTAAAAACCAAAGAGATGAATTCATGCTTAGTTCGTGACAGGACAGCCCATGGGGTTTGCCTCTGCAGTAAATTCTTGAAGTGCAGGTGGAGGCTAGGAGATTGCAGGGCAGTACCATTCTCAGCTCTCTTGGCCCTCATGCTTTTTTTTCCTCCCATTTTGGCATATTTTACTCTCTGTGTAAGCCAGATTGTTTTGGAACATCTCAGTAACAATGATAATGTAACAATTCATACTTAAATAGCTTATTTCATTCAAGCACCTCAGAGCCCTGCTCAGACATTGGTTAGGCTGCAAAATAGCCTTGGACTGACGCTGTAGTTTGTTTGCTTCATATTTAGTAAACTGTGTGTACACTTGGACCAACAGATGGAAAGGCATGACAAAATTATTTAAATAGACTTTCCCTCAGTGGAAGTCCTTCCTTAAATACAGTGTGTTGCAAAAATCTCACTGGTAGTTTGAAAAGCAAAGGAAACGAATGAGAACTACGCTGGGAAACTGTAAGGGTATGAGGTAATTCAATGCAACTTACTGGGTTGTGTATTCTCAATTTGATTTGGTGTAGGTTTATATCAAGTTCATTTAAATTTAATTGTAATTGTTTAGCTTACAGTGAAATAAGTTACTTTGAGATATGTCCTTCCACAGTCTTTGATTTGATTTGAGAAAAAAAAAATGCCGTTGCTTCAGCAAGCATCTAGCAAAAATCTGATAGAAACGTCTAGTGTATTTGCCTTCTCCAAAGGTTCCTCTTACTTGCCAAGGCTCACTTTTTCTGTCTGGACTGAGTGACAGTGAGATTGTGCCCAAGGCTTTTTCTCTGGGGTGTAAGATATCCAGTTCTGACAGAAGATGCATCTCCTGCACACTGATGGTAATGCAGCCATGCTTTGCATTCACAATACACAGGCTGTGGAACGGAAGCTCAGTAAGGCCTTAAATGCACATAATCATCCTCTGGCAACAGAGGTCAGTTCCAGTCACTGTTGGTGCAAGGATGTTTTTCACATAAACCTTGGCAGAGTCACAGAGAAGAGGACCTGAGCAGAAATCTCAGGTGTCCCTGCTTGTGAAACCAAAATGTTGGGAAGTACAATGTACCTCTTGCTATTGATGGAACTATCTGAGCCTATTTATGGACTCTGGGACCTACCAACAGACTTGCAAAGTCATGGAAATGGAGGAGGAGAAAGAGCAGTTTAAGCAGTGAGGGGGGAGCACTGCCATATATATCACTGATTTTCTCATGTGCAATCCAGCTACAAAGACGTTGCAAGGTGCTGAGCTAGAAGAAAGAGCAGAATAAGCAAATACAATGACTATTCCTCCTACTGTTCATACTCAAGTAAACAAAACCTCTGTTTCAAGGCTGTTGATTCATGTAACAGAATCAACCAGACCAAAAAAATGAAACTGAGAAACGTTTTTTCCTTCTCAAAAGACAGCACATTTAAAAATATCCTCTTAATAGTCACAGATACCCATTAAGTAATGAAAAACTGCTTTCCAGGTTTTATGAAACACAGGGGAGCAAGTGTGTAACTTCATCAGTGTGTCCAGCATGTCTGGAAGTAAAACCTTCCAGAGAAGAAAAGTAGTTTATTCTTTTTCATTACTTATCTGCTACCAGAAAGAAGTCTGTCCATTCTGAAGCTCCTTGGTATAAAAAGGAAATAGACAACTCCTGAGAGTGAGAACTCGTCCCAGAGGAAATGACCCAGATGTAAGCTGGGGCTGGGAATACTGTTGTATCAGTATTAGGCCTTATATAGATATTTGTGTTCTCATATACTTCTTTTAACCTTATAGTATGTAGGAAATGGTTTGAGAAAAATGGGAAGAGCCATTTTACTCCAGAATGAGGACATGAACGTGGAGGGGTTTCTGGCGGTTTTGTTTCAATAGTGCCACTGGAAGCAGAGAGTATCCTTTGCAGATGAGCCTTAGGAGCTGTTCATCTCTGTTTTGGGAGCAGGCAACTTTCTGCCTGGGATTTTGTAAATACAAAGATGGAGAAAGAAAATTGATTGTCCTTTGGTTGAAGCCATACCTTCCTTGAAGTCCAGACACATGCTTATTTATTTCTTTGCCTTCAGACATGATTAACTGACAATGAAAGCAACATTGAATATTTCATCATAGTAGAGAAACTGAAATTTCTGAGCTTAAGATATTTAAATAAGAATTGTTGCACTATTCATAAGACTGGAGCAGGATGAAACTCTGCCCAAACATGGTCAAAGTAACCATCCACCAAAGAAATACATTTTATGAGACCTAAGGGTCTTTTAGGACCTTTAGGAGAGAGTTGAATATTATATACAGGCATCAACTTTTTTCCTCCAAAGTGTCTCAGTGGATCTGGAGCTCTGTATGGCTCAAAGGCTACATGCGTGAAGTGCAATCATTTCCAACAACACTGAAAAAATTTAAAGTAGTATGCATGCTAGGAAGTTTTGAATACATGGAGTCACAGGTTTGTTTCACACAGAACACTGAGCGCCTTGCTGAAATATTCCTCTTGCTCTGATACCACAATATCCTCAGGATGACATGAAAATAAGCCATTAAACAATTTTTATTATCTTCCACCTACTCTTACAACTTTTGACCTTTTTCAGTCTGTGGTGCCAAAAAGAAATTTCCACTGGTGCTGCTGATAACTAAACCCTACACGTAGCCTTGCATCCTGCACAAATGCATTTCTTAGTCACCTTTCACAGGTGTTTTAAAACAGTCCAGAAACCTTTATGTCTGTGAAACACAAGCTGATCAAGCAAATTATTTGTTTGGTTCAAGCCTGTTACCAAAATTCCTGATGAGACCACCAAGCACACTTAACTGAGCAATAGAGATCATGATAGACCATCCCTTTTAGAGTCTTCTTTATAAGAGTGTTTAGTTCTAGAGGAATAATCTTTCTATTTGAGGGAGACCTTTCTGCTTTTGAAACCTTCTCAGAGGCATTTTCATTTCTTATCTGAGACACTGCATAAGCTGAAGACAAGTTTTCCAATACTTGCCAGCTGAGCTTCCTTCAGACTGTTTCTATACCCTCCTCCCTGCTGCTGGCTGGGCTGGGCTCTCCACTGCAGTTAACCCATTGCCAATGCCATCTTTTGTGCATTATTCAATTTGAATTATCTCTGTAATGGTTCTTTGATGTGACATGGTTAAAACCAGTCCAATGATAACAGAAATTATGAATCTTTGCTGTATGTTAACAGCATTACTATTTTCCCCACATTGGCAGCCCCAGACCTGTTGACCTAGACACACAGCTTGCAGAGAGCACTTGAGGAGACACATGCCAACCTCCCTGCTCACTTTGCTACATGTTGCTCTTTTAATGCACACAGAAAATATTGTGAATACATGGTGCTCACACAGAATGATCTGGTCTAAGTATATGTGGTGACTTTCTGAAGCTTCAGAAAATAAGCCCTTAAGTAGGATCTGGTCCAATTGATCAGGTCATTGTGGGTTCTGAAAATGTGATGAGGATCTGCGCAGGCTGCTGTCCTGAACCAGTATGATCACTAGTTCTGTCTTGGATTTAGAAGACTCCCCCAGAAGGTCAGACAAGGTTATGCTAAGTATCACCTCTGTCTCTCAGAGGGAGACAAGCCAACATGTTGCACTTGAAGCAGATCATGTTGTTGGTATCTTACAGATAAATAGCACTTATGGCACCAATATCACACAGCAGGGCAAAATCATAATAGAGGACACACAGTGAAAACAAATGTATTTAAACATAACCACATGTTCTGTGATTCCACAGGTCTAAGTCTTCAAAGTAATAATATTATTTGTAAAACACCTCCCTTGGCAAATTATGCTGGGCTGTGCAAATACTGCAGTAAAAATGTCATTTGGAATGTTATGTAAAATCACTCAAGTAAAACTCCAGATGAGAAGAGCAAATAAAGGAGCCTGGGATGGAGAAATTGTGGCTGGATAACAGTGAAAGACATGGGATCAAGAGGGATCCATCTAGAAAAGACCTGGGGAAGGAAAAGGTATGTAGCTGCCTAGAAGATTGCTGGGGAAGGCAGCAGAGAAGCAGGGAAGTGGTGATGAGCACCGTCAGTTTCAAGCAGGAAGACAGGCTGTTAAATAGTATGCTATTTCTGTAAAAGAGGCACACTGTATCAAGAAATAAACAAGACACCTGGCAGTGATCAAGGCCCACATCCTCAAGAGTAACAGCCTGGAAGATCTGTGCCAAGCCAATGCTCTGCCAGGTCTGTGTTTGAATCTGTTTCACTTCCTCCCTCGAGCACCCGCTTGTCTGAGCAGCTGGGTCTGCATATGGTGCAGGGGTCCTCCCACCCCATGCGCAGGGCAGAACACAGGATTTGGCAAAATTGGTCATGGCCACAGGTGACCCATGGAGAACTTGCTGGTGGGTGGTAGGACCTACCAGTTGAACGGTGCTGATCGTAGCCACCCTGCTAACTGCCAATCATATAAAAAAAGCCAGCTAAATTAAATAGTGAATTAATTGCTATACTTACTGGTAAGGCAAATGGTTTAATTTTTATGGAGAGCTTACAGGAACATAAATGCCATTGAGATGTTCATTTAGGGCAGCTCTGCCTCTTAACACACACTGTCAGCACTGGACTCTTGCTTGGTGCTGGACGCTGATTTCAGCAGTGATGCTGGGTTGCTAAGCATCAAAATTGCTTTAAAAAATAGGCCCTTCAACCAAATCCATTCAGATTTTTCCTGCAGGAGGCTGCAGCCATGAGGTCAGAGAAGGCACCTAGCTGTGATTGGGAAGCTGTTAAGGGGGACAGATGACCTGCAGCAACTCTGTCCCATTTACCCGACAGCTTCAGAACTCCATGTTGGTGCCTGAGTACAGATGTCAGGATCTTCTCTGACAAAAGCAATTGTAAACTTTTTTATATTTCCAAGGAAGACTTTTTTTAGCTGCTCAGACACCTAACAATGTGACATTTTAGTGACCTAGCAATGGCATGGATTCTGGAAACAGGGCTGCTCCTGCCACTGGGGATGTAAAAGGGCTTTATGGTTCCTGCCCTGTAAAATGATAAATCCTAAAAACTTTCATCCACCTCTTAAATATCTGAAGCATATTTGTGAGGCAACAAGTGAAGTGAAAAAGTAGGCATGCATCGATTTTTATGCCATACAGATGCTGATATAAGTTGTTATATGTCTGCAGGTTTCTTAATGTTTGTATTCATTCTCTGCCAGTTGGAAGACATCCACAAGCAACACATCAGCTGAAGTGTTCAGGCTAATGATGCCTAGACGTAAAAAGAGATGGCTTTATGATTGAGCTTCCTCAGTGTAAAGCTTCTTCCCCCTCACCCCCCACCCTGGAATTTACTGTTGTATTTTCATATCATACATTTCAAAGTATCAGGATTGTTGAAAGTTAGGTCATACATGTGACAGGGCCACTTGTAAAGCACACAAAGTCATTCCACTCATGTAAAGGAAAAGGAAGAGGCCAGTGGGAAAACTAGTGTGTGATGGGTTGCATGAACCAATAGGTTAGAAAAGGGAGGAGAGGAGCAGATGAGTTAAAAGCACCGGAAAAAAACTCTCATTGAGAACCTGCTATTGAGTCATGAAATCTTGAACACCCATATTCTTCCACACACAGCAGAATGGTTGTCAAGGCCTCAGAAAGTGTGCATCTCAGTTTTTGCAACAGCATAGCCCATATGAAAGCATGACGGTCTGTTTTTATGCTTGCTGTATTAGCTTTGTGATCAAGATTCTGCGCTGAGGGTTTGAAATGTCCAGCCCCATTAATCTTTCAAACTGGAAGAAGTCAGCTTTATTTCAGAGACAAAGGGAATTATATTTTTAAGAAAACATAAAGAATGTTGAGCCAAGCACTCGAAATCTAGGAAAGAAAGAAGCTTGTGCAACTTAATTCACCCCCTCCATGTGCTGGCATGAGAGGTAGTCCTATTGCATATTTACATGCTGGGTTTTTTCCCCACAGGAGTTTTGCATGAGTCAGAGCATGCGATGTGATACTTGGGGGATAAAACGATCTTGTTTACTGAAGAAACCTGCTGTGTGGAGGTCCCTTGACTCATTTATTGCAGAAGCTGTAAAACATGCAAGGAATAAGGCAGTAGAGTTACAAAGAGATGGTCTCAAGGCTAAGGTAGTTGAAAAAGCTTGTAACACTGTTGTTCATCTCTGTATCACAAAATTACTCTATGATACTAGGCAAGTTGCTTAAATTAAGTGATATGAGCTGGTGGTTTGTATAGCAAGCCAGAAACAGAGAACCAGCTTGCAGAACTGAGAGCAGAATCCAAGGCAAAGGGCTGAAGGCAGCCTGCACGTCCGGAGGGAGCCTCTCACCCAGGCATTGTCTGGGCATCAGGCATCAGGTTCTATGGCTCCATTTGAGTCAGGGTCTGTTCTCTGTCAGCACAGGGGCCAGTACCTGCTGCCTGTGGGGTGAGGCATCCCAGCCAGGCAGTCACTTGTTCCCACAGCAGCATTGACTTCCCCTACCCAGGCACGCACGTGAACCTGAGTACCAGCCCATGGCAGCTGAGGTCAGTCTGGCTCACTCAACTTCTACGGTAACGGTGATATTGCCTATACCAGGGAAAGAGAAAAAAGAACTATGTGTTAAAAGCAATAGAGGACAAGAAGTCCAAAGAAGTGGCAAAGTCAGAACTAAGCAAACAAGTAATCATTTATAGGCCACAAAATCAGTGCTAAGCTGCCAAACTAAAGAGGCCCTTCAGAGTTGCCTAACAGGAAAACCAGCAAAGAAAACAATCTATATTACTCCTACAAAATGCCTTACAGCTAGAAAAAAGAAGTCAAAAATCCCTCAATTATTAAAAAGCCATAGAAACACCAAGAAAAAAAAGCTGGAACATGTTTCAAACAGCCAGAAGTGAGAGAAGATGTAATTAAATAGCGCCATGCCTATGGTGCTATATGACAAGACTCAAACCACTCTAAAGCACTCTCTTTTTTGCCTGTTTCTGCCACATTTTGCCATACATCAAGCAACCAATAGATTTAATGAAAAGAAATTCTATTTCACAGCTTTACTTCTTCTTCTTTCATCTATCCCTCTCTTCTATGCTTTTACCTTCCTCGGTGTTGAACCTCACGGTTCGGATAATGTTTAGTCTTTTCTTTCAGTGAAAATATAGAGAAAATAAGAGCAAAGGTGTTCTAATCAGTGGCTCAGCTGTAAAGTACAAACCATCCAGGGAACACAAGAGTGGAGAGCAAGAATTACAGATAAGGTGCATATAGTGAGGAGGAATTCACAACACAGTTTCAAATATCCCTATGATGTTTGAAAGATCTGTTAGTCCAACAGCATATTGCCATGAAGGACTTCTAGTGATGGGTTACATATATATCAGTCAATTTAAGTGTTCAGCCTTCATCAAGGATTTCTAGGTTTGTCTAGGAACTAGACAACCCCGACCTTTGGCAAATCACAACTTTCCCTTTGCTGTCATTACAATGCTTCATTCACTGACCCCTTCATCCTTCTGTTTTGTCCCTCAGCACTATCACACCATAGCAGTAATAACAATAGTAAATTGCACCATGGACTTAGTGGAGTATTTCATCATTTAATTCATAAAGTGCTTTGTGTTCATTTTCACAATGAATAAAAATGGACTACTGTAGGTGTGTTGTGCCCCAGGTGGAACAGGGAGAGATGCATTGGGGTCACAGAGGAGCAGGGTAGGCAAAGCGTTCTTGCTGCAGGTAAGGGCACCCTGAGCATCACTCTTCACAAGTGGGGTACAGCCTCCAGCTGCCAGGTTCCCTCTACCATACATTGCATTTGAATCATGGCACGATATCTGTAATCAATACATTGCCCAGATCCTATCATCATCCTGGGTTAAATGTCAAGGTCAGGTTGACAGGGGAACTAAGCTGACACTAGCTGAGATATGCAAAAATAAAAGTCTTTGGATGGTGTCAGGGCCATAGCTTCTTAACATTTTAGTCCTCTGTAGCCTGGAAATAGAAGCAGTGAACACTGCATCACAGAGATACTGTTTGGAACACATAAACACTTTCTTGACATGTATATTTTTAAATACATTTTTATGCAAGCCATTGAAATGATAGCACAGAGGATGCACTTCATCCATGATATTTGTTAGAGTTCAACGATGACAGGAGAAGGCACTACAGATCCTTCACAGGAGTCTGTTCTTGTATAACATTGCAATCTAAAAGTGAAAACTTTTTTTTACTGGAGTTAAATCCACATGCAATTAGACAGGCATCTTTGGTATAATAAGCCATTGCTTCTTATGCTGTTGCCTAGCAGATGCTGTAGTTGTCTGTCTTCAAATGAGACAATGTGCTTTCACTTCTGTGCAGATATCTACAAGCAGGTACTTCCCAACTAAAACCATCAGGATGGATGGTTGCTTCGCTCTCCAGCAAGGGCCATTGTTTATACCAAGGTGGTTGCTAGCAGCTTATGTGTGTGCACTGCTGAAGGGCAGTTTCTGAAAACAGTAGTGTCATTTTTTTCCCAGAAATGCTCTTAATACTTCGCTGTGCAATGATTGCCAGGGTGCTGATCCTTATATCGTATTATGAACTGTGTTAAATCAGAGGACAGCCTATGAAATCATGGGTGATGCAGCATAGATTACAGCAGCAGAACGTATCTCCCAGTATGCCAAGGCAATGAAGACAGTTCAGCTTGCTTTCTTACTTGAACTGCATTAATACACAAAATTGAAATATTTTCTTCTGAATTTTACAAGGCTTAATCATGATTTTCCCTTTCATTTAGACTAGCATTTATGATTTTTTTTATATGTCTATTATATTATGATCATTGCTAGAGCAGTGAAACTGCTTCTGAAATCTTATCATTATATGAGTGGCAAAAAATCAGGCTAACAATGCAAACATCAACGAAAAACATGTTGTAAAACAAAGTTGTTTTCATGTACCTAATAGAGAATGTTATGCAATCTACATATAGTAAATATTTGCATTGGTATTTGACAGCGTAATTGTGACTGCCATACACACTATCATACACTTGTTCCAGTTGTCACCCTTTAAAATTGTACTTTTTTATCATATTCTATTTACTCTTCCAATTTTTCCTGTGACAGGGTACGATACTATCAGTTTAGGAATGTAAGCCAGGGATCCCTATGCCTGAATTTCGCTCTAGCACTACCCTGGGGACTTCGAAGAGAATGGCTAGACCACAGCAGTTTCAGATGTGGTGGGCAAAAGTTGGGCAGGTACATTTCTGTCTAAGTGCTTGGCTAAAGAGAAGCTTGGTTTTCCTGTCTTATCTGCCTGTCAGTTTAATATGGAGCTGGCTTTTGATGTGAATCCCATCTTTTTTGTGCTATAGATACCTTGCTCCAAATACATTAAGGACTTACAAGACCATCAGGTTTGCAAACCTTGCGTTTGTGTGTGTGTATGGGGTATTGCTGTATGCAGCATGAGCCTTGAAAGGGGTACTATCAATTAATTTGTGTGAAAGCAGTATTTTAAGGGCACAGAGTTGGAGCCTGTGTATTTGTGGGGGATCTGTTAGTCTTTGGTCCCTGGAGTTAATATAACTGATCTCATAATGACTTGTATGAACAAACCTGATTTGTACTGGCTGTCCAAAATGCCGTTCTCAGGACCAAGACAGCATTTTATTTTAATGACCAGTAATTTTAAAGGAATGCAATGAGTTCAATTGTTGTTCATGTCTTTCTTTTTTAATTTTGCATATATCAAACACTAATAAAAATCATCAGAATTCAAAGGCAATTTTCACTATAGAGATAATTAGACATGGATGTGACACCTCTGTAGCTTACTGTGGTAGCACTACCTTCTAATGTTATTTATCCCTGATATGGTTTGTTTGCACTCTTAACCCACAGCATCATCAACAGTCATTTAAGTAATTTGCAGGTCATCCCAAACCTGGGACCCAAGACACTTGAATTTGGGTAAGTTCTGGTCACTACTTGCGGTCTTAAGTTCTGAGGATACACTTTAGTCTTGGACCTCCTATTGGATCCTTTCACTGGGACAAACGACATTGTTGTCCAGATGCTTTTAGGCTCCTAAACTGATTTCTGAGACCTTCCAAGTCTCTGTTACTTTCACAAGCCCATTCTGCAAGCTTCATTTGGCTTTCCAAGAAGTCACAGAAAAGCAAGGAACATAGTCTCAGCAAAGGAACCTCTTGACCGGAGTAATTTTGCTCTGTGAAACAGCTGAAAGTTGCAATTCTTTGGCAGGGGGACAGGGACTGGGATGCACCAAGCAACAAACAAACCCAACAGAAATTGTGAGACACACCTTTTCCAAGGCTGTGAATCTTGAACTGCTTTCTTGAGGGTTTCTCAGCAACAGTTGTCAAATAACTTCTTGGATACTTTCTCTAATCAGAATTGCTTCGTGAGAAGAAATTTGTTGGATTTTGACTGAGTAGATCTAGCACTAAGACACTCAACAAAATTCATGACATGTTAGAAGACTGAAATCATAATTCAAAAATAGATGTTCTGACTTCATCAGAAGAAATTGCAACCTAGTGAAACTCAGCTAAGCTCCATGAACTTAACATAGTCTTCGTATCTGCTCAGCTGGAGGTATGTTTTTTCTATTAGTCACAGATATTGTGGCCTAGCAAGCCTCGAGCTGTGATGACACTGGCAGTAGAAAAGCATTTTGCAGATTGATGTTCACCATTCAATGGAAAGGTGAATCTTCTGTTCCTCAGCATTGGGTGCCATATCCTCAGGACTAGCCTGGCAGTGGAATAAGAACCACATAGGCTCTGTGACTCCCTTGTCCTCAGGCCATCAGGCATCCCTCTGATTTCAGGGTGGCACAAATTTAGCAAGTCAGGCAACCTAGTCCAGCTAAATATAGTCCACACTACTTGCTGGAAGTACTCTCAGTGCTCTAATTATCTTCAGACTTCTTAACAGATTTCTGAGTCCTTCAGCATTTGCTTCAGCATAGAACTCTGTAAATAATTAAATATGTTGATTACAATGAAAAAAATTTGGATTGTGCTGTAAGTACTTATCCTCTGTGGTTTTACTGAGAAAGTCATGCTATTCTCAGGTAGGACTGTGCAATCAACATGTGAAAAAATGTGTCACATATATAAGTGACATTTCACAGCTTTTCAACCACTAGCACTGGTTTGTTCATTCCTATATTACAGATGGAACTTATGTATCAATTTCATGTTATGTGAAGTTAAAGGCACAAAGCCAAATCCCAGTGCCCTAAGCAAAATCCCACCAATGTAACAGAAATGAGGAATTACCAGATTTTTCAGTTGAAGAGCTTACTTTCCTGGTTGCTGTTTCAATATGCTTATCAGTTAGTCCATGTGCTGAACCAGGTGATATTTAAAGCGGTATCTGATGGGCAACCTTCTTCCTTGCAAGGAGGTGAGAGTGTCTTCTCACAGCATAGGGCATGTCTTGTTAAAGAACTGCAGAGTGGAGATTTGAGGGTATTTTTTGCCTTTCTCCCTTTCAGCATGCCATAAAAGGTTTCAGGAAAACAGGGTTGGGCAGAAAAGCAAGATTTCTGGTTCTTGGATGTAAAGTGAGCTGAGAACAGAAAAGCAAGTCCCACTATGGAATTCACCATAGATGTTACATTTGCAAAAGAAAAGTCATCTAGGTTTTAGGGAAAGTTTGTAAGCTGCAAAGGTTCCATCAATATACGAGGACTTGTAAGCTCTCATATTAAAAGCTGCTAAATCTATTTTATGCAGTGCATATCTAGAGATAGAAAAATTGAAGATGTTTGAAATACTCCTCTCTGAAATAATTTCAATTTGAGCTGGGTTTACAGCTGGGAAACAATGAAGGCTTATTCAGAATTTTGCTGTGTCTGAATGGTCCAAATTGTGTGTGTGTTTGGAATGATGAAGATGATGGGGTTTCTCAGCTGCTCCTCAAATCATCTGCAGTTTCACTCAGCATGAAGGACACAGAGCACCTGCTGCCAGCCATGTTAGCTTTCTTGGGTATGTGGTCTCACCTTCTTATCCCTCAGACTTGCTTTGCCAGATTTGTTTTTCCAGCATCGTAACAACCTAAATAAAAAGGCTGATTTGGCCACATGGAGTCATACATATCACTTAAATTGCTGTCTGATAAAGGGATTGTGCACCCAAAATATCAACTTCTCCAATAAAAATACTATCTTTCCCTATGATTTTTGTCAGTTAAACATGGACAATCACTCTAAAAATATTAATAAAGTTATAGAAATTACTAAGAAGTGGTTTTTTTCCTAGATTCTTGCAATGCTGATATTAGAAATACCTGGAGTCGGGGGGTGAAGGGGATGTGGATGTTCAGCACATTTGCCATTGTGCAGTTCAATGATATTCTGCCTCACTGAGATTCATCAATTCATAGAGCTTCAGGAGTCACCCGAGTGATTTGGACAAACACATTCAGCTACTTACACTATGGAAAACAGCCTGGAAAAATATGGTGAAAAATCACCTACAGCTGACAGTACCTCAGGCTGCTGTTTGTCTGTCAGTGGGTCCAGGCAAAGGTGCAGAATGCTTCTACCCAAGTAGGTTCCCTACTTGAGACAACCAGAGGCTCAGTGATGTTCAGAGCCTCTTCTTCTTTACCAACCTGAGTTTGTCCAGCCCAGGCTGGGGTCTGGAGCAGTCTGGGAGATTTGGCGGCTAGTGCCTCCTTTCTGCACACTCTGAATTTCCCAGACACTGCTGAATCTCTTCAGCTCGTTTCACCGCCCCAGCGTCTGCTGATCTGAGTGCCCAATTAGAAGTGTTCAGCAAGCTCTGATTTTAATTTGCATCTGCAAAAGAAGGAGTATGTAGCTCATGTTACAAAACATTTCAGATTAAGAGACCAAATTCTGAGTGCTGCTGCACTGCTTTTGTGCAAAGCAAAGACAGCCCACAGTCTACTTCAGAAAGAACTTACAGTAATTTTGCACTCTAGCTGTGCCATCTTTTAAACTTTTTTTCCATCTCCTATTTCCAGTGTTATTTCAAGTATCAAGCATTTTACCACATTTTAAAAGTTAAGTACGATCACATTGTTTGGGTATCTTCTTTTAATTTTCTGCTTTACCATTTGTAATTACTGTACAGATCATAACTAATTGATTATAAGTAGTAATAAGTTTTGGTTAATATTACAGAGCCAGTATTGAATTTTGCAACCCCTCCACTTCCATGCATCCTGCTCTCCTACACTGTACAGTGTGACCATATTTAGGAAGAAAAATGACAGCCCACAACAATTTTCCACCTCCAAGTGCTCCAATGATCCTTGGATAAAAGCCTGAATCCACTGAAGCCCCCAGTTAACTTTGCGTTTCAAATTTCAGTGACAGTTAGTGTAAGTAATATCATTAGCAGAATGAGAAAAGGCAATTAAAATACTCACAAATGGCTTTGTGAAGACAAGCTTTTTTTTTCTTTTGTATTATAAAAATATTTGCACTCATTATAAAATCATGTTGGAATGTCAGTACCTGTGGAACAGCTCTGTCCTCACGTCTGATGATTTAGTCCAAGTTTCACTACTATGGCTCCACCTTCATCAGAGTTACTACATGCTTACACATGTGTAACTGAGCACTACTGCATGTTACTACCAGCTTCTGGAAACTGCAAGTACACTGCATGAAATATTTTTAAAACTTACAAACATTAGAGGATAGTGCCGGCAGTTTTACTCTATATGTAGTATAGTCTATACTCCTTAGTCTATACATAGTAAAACCCAACAGAATATAGAAATATTGACCTAAATCAAAATACACTGAATCTGTTGTCATCAAAAGTGCATATGCACATAAAAAAAGAGCCTGCCCCAAGCCCCTGATCCAGATTTGAAACTGGCCCAGCCAGTTACTGTAGCTAGATGTGCTTGCTCAACAGCAGAGATGCTAAATTGAGAACCAGTCGAATAACAATTCATTCAGTTGAAAATAAAACAACAAATGTAAAACATTTTACAAGCTGAAGAAAAGAATCCAGATCCCATACATCTGAGACTTAATATTGTCACACTTTTTTGGAGAGAAGTTCCCCATTTGGCATCTTGCACCACCCATTTCCAAAACTGTATTAGCTGCTTCCCTAGAGTTGGTATGTACACCTATGGACTTATATCGACGCGGTGTATGTGAGATCTGCTTTGCACCAAGCATTTCCAGAGACAAGGCTCTGCAGAGGCAGCAGGTGCGTGGGACAGGGACTTTGACGGCTGGGAAACCCAGCTAATGAAGAGAAGGACCCCTCAAACTTCAGTTTTAGCCATGTCAACACACATTTTTCTCTGCTGACTACATACACAGCTCACCAGCCAGTTCCAAGTCTGTTTATCATTAGTTTATTGCTTTCATAATCAAACTGTTCTGCACAAACAGCAGATCCTTTATCTTCTGTAACAGCATTTGCTTTGGAGAGCGAAGGGCATATCAGTCACTTGTTAATAACAAGGTCAGACCACTTTCATCCCCATAGTCTGCTGCAGCAGCTCAGCTTGGTGGCTGCAAGGAAACAGAGCCACAGGAGTCACTGTTCTGACTGCGGCAGACAGAGAGGATTTTAGGGTCCTCCCCACACCCCCTAATCACAACAGGCATTTCTAGCTTTCCTCCTGAGAGCCACATACTTTACATTTTCCCTGTACAAATAACTGCTTAGGCCCTTCTTTCAAAGAGCCTTTATTAAACCACCAACTATTTGCTGTCAAGACATTTAGGATGAAATCATTGTGTTAAACAAATAAACGCAGCTTCATACAGATCTCTGCTCTGGGAGCAGAGTAAGAAAATAATTTCTGTCTGCTTTCCACAAAAGCGGCTGGAAAGGCCGAAAGAAAAATATTATTTTTACTTCATTGTGTGAAATATCGTTTTGGAGGATCTGACGCGTTGAGCGTTTGAAGAGTTTTTGCTGGCAGGTTTCAAGGGTCCCCTGGGTTGACCCCCTGGGATTGTTTTCTTCATTAATAAACTTAGCATGATGTGTGTTAAAAGGAACATTCTGTTTGCTTTGTAAATAAGGGATGTCAAACAAGACGCAGAAGCCTCACAGACACTAGGTGAGGTGCTTTTCAAAGGCAGGGGGATGCCTGCATGGAAAAATAAAAGCCTCGGAAAACTCAAGAATAATGTGACTGCCTTATCCCAGCTGAGGCTTTGCTGGGCAAACAATCCTGCCTGCAAACCCAGACAAGGTAGCTTCCTTGCAGATCCCAGTGGGAGAGCTGCACGCTCTGCCCCAAAGCAGCAGGCGAGGAGCTTGGGAAGGAAAGTGCAGGAGCATCTGCCCACAGCCGGGCAGGGCACGCAGGATGGTGCAGAGCAGGTACTCCCATTGCTGCTTGGAAGGTGTGTTTTGACAGCTCTACAAGCAGCCCTGGGGAGGACTGGAGAGGGTTTCTGCACCAGCATTTGAAAAATCTTGTGCTGCTGTGGAAATTACTATGGTAAAGCTTCTGACCGGATTTAAGAGAGTAATTTGCAAGAAAGTAATCATCCTTCTGCTGTTCCTGGGGTTTTCTCTCCCATCACAAAGCAGAAGAAAAAACAGCCTGCTGTTTAGCAGTGTTTATTTTCTACCAGCTGCCTCCTGCCTGTATCACCGCTCATCTCTCCCTGTGCTTCTGAACACATTCATTTCCCATCTGTTGCTTGCTGCCTTGAAGAACTCTAATAAGCCTTATAAGATGGCTTAGCTCCTGTCATTCACAGCACATGTATTTGAGAAGCATCAGGAATGCCATAGCCAGGCAAAGAAAACATCCCCAGTGTTGCTCTGTGCCCTGTTGGCAGGCAGGGGCAGACGCAGGCAGGGCACGCAACTGCTGCTAGGTGTGCGTGGACAAAACCCTCAGCTCGCTTTGCCCAGCCTTCACATATTCCTGCTGTATGCCATCATTGCTCCAGCTGTCATCACAGGGGAAGAAAAAATTCCCAGACTGCTTAAAACCCGTTTACTTGAGGAAGAAAGTAGTTAAGTACACAGTTTAAAAGATGAGGCAGGGTCAGTTCTGTAACTTAAATGATCCAGGAGGGGAAACATTTCAGTGTCCAATAGTCCTCAGATGTAACTGCAGCTCGTGGGATCCTAGTTACATTTACCATTTTGTGCAAAGCTGTGCACTGCAGCAAGAAGAGATGCTGCTTGCACAGCTAAGCCTCAGGCTGGCTTTAGAAGTAATTCTAAAACAAACATGAAATTAGCAATATTACCTTTTTCTTAAGCTGTACTGCATCTATATTACTGAAATATTTATCATATGTAGGTCACATGCCACGTAGTCAGTAAGTTTTCCAATTCCATTGGAAAGCTATTGACCTCACTAAGCTGATTTTGGAGTTATGTTAATAACTGCAAGAACAAATGTTTAATTTGTCTAAAATGAATATATCATTTCAGACATTTTTGTCACAAAAATGGTGAAATGCAAATAGTTGTTTGAAGAACTGAAAGAGCTGCAGAATCTTAAGAGCCACCATAACAGGTCATGGTGACAAATAGGAGGATTTTCAGCTAATCTAATCTACCAATAAACATAAACAATGTCTACCAAAAATGGTAAAAGAAAAACTGTTTGCTAAGTGATTTATAGTGGATTTAGAATGGTGAAAATAAGATAAGAAATCTGTTTTGACTTTACAAATTCAGCTGCATGCATGTCATTCTGCAAGCAGTCTTTGCCTGGAGTCCTATCTTGCATTGTGCTGACTTGGAGTTACCATCAAGCTTAATGATTTTGGTTTGTGCAATGGATAATATTCATTAAGAGTTTGCTCTGTGTACTGCTTATGTCATATATAGTCTTCCTATGTACAGATGTTGCTATTTTGATTCTGCATCCAAATTCCCCTTTACTCTTACCTTATTACCAAGAAACCTGAATTTGACTCACAAAATTCACTTGATCTGCCAAGAGGAAACAAGTTTATTCCTGGTCTGAGTTAACTGAACTATAGTAGCGGCATCCAGTTATTTATACAACTTGTGAGTTTACATAAGGGTAGGACACTTACAAGAGACCAGATGGTCTAGAAAGCTGTCACAATTTTTTCCAGGTTTGGGTAGTTAGTGGTAAGACAGGTCAAGTGTTAACATCTACAGATCTTGGCGATTATGGGAAGTTACTGATCTTCATCTTACTCTTTTCTAGACAAAGATACCTTTTGTACGGATGGCAACCACATCAGAGAAGCCGAAAAGCGTATGATTATGAAGATTGAGTTGATCCATTTGAAAGCAAAGACCCAATCAGATAGCAGGTTATTAAAAAAAAAATATATTGTTGATCGAAAATAGGGTTGGAGGAAGTAAGGTGTTGTCCAAGTTATGTCAAGCAAGATGTACTTAAATGCACCAAATGTGGAAGCATCCTTAAATGACATACAGGTATTTTAAAAAGAAATTAGCGTATGTACTGGTATCCTGAAGAAGTAAGGTCACAATGTAGTGACAAGTGAAGTATCCTGAAGCATTGCCATACCAAGTTTTAATAGTAGAATACCATGATATGCAACCTTTGGAGTCTCCACCTGCTTCAGACAGCAGGCATTTGTTATAGCTGCTACATGGATCTTTGGTGATAAAGCTCCAAGGGTTGTATGATAACAATGCTACGGACAGCTCTGCTACCCATGTGAAAGGTGTTCAACACACACTCTTTGAACAGATTAGAAAATCAGCATGCAAATTACTTCTAGAAAGATTGAACTGAATATTTGGAAAGGACTTCAGGACTTCATATAACTGACATGAAGGAGGCAGGTCATATCTGTCAGGTGTTTGGATAACTGCTTTTAAAATGAAGATTCTTCCATGAGCTTCTCTAGGTAGCCTGTTCACTAGCAATAAAGTTAAAAATTGTCTAATCTATCTTCTTGCCTCAAGTCAGTGCATTTTTTCACATTCTGTCCCCAGTGGACATGGAAAACGATTGATCACTGTCCACTTCATAACAAATTCTTACATATTGCGAAATTGTTATCCCTTCCTCCCCCTCCACTTGAGCCTCATGCTTAGTCTTCTCTTTTCTAGACTAAACAAACCCAGTTCTTTCAACCTTTTCTTGTAGGTCATATTTTCTAAACCTCTGATCATTCTTGCTGCTCTCCTTTGCACTCTCTTCAATTTGTCTACATCTTTCTTGAACTGTGATTCCCAAAGCTGGACACAGTACACAAGCTGAGGCCTTACACATGTAACCTAAAGCAAACACTTACTACTTTTTTCACTGGTAAGACATTCCAGATGAATCACCAAAGAATAAGATTTGCTTTGATTCTAACATTGCATCAGCAAGTCATGCTTTTGTGATTGCCCGTGACCTCCAGATCAGTTTCTACAATGCTGCTGCAGAGTCATAACCTGTCTCGTCTTGTTTCTGTGTACTTAGATTCTTAGCAAGTCTAACACATTTCTCTGGCCTTTATTGCATTTCACCTTGAAGACTGCAGGCCATCTCTCCAATTTACCAAGATTCTTTTGTATTCTGATCATACTCTCCAAAGTTACCAATTTCCATAGTTCAAAGAGATAAGGACCAGGATGTCATTCGCTGTGGTCCATAACCCTTTACAGTCCCGGGGCTGTATGGCCATGTCATGTCTCTAATAGCAATGACATTTGTGACAGTCACCAGTCCTAGGACCTCACCACACATGCAGAGAGAAGTTCTACCACACATGCATTGCAAGGGATGCACTGCTGACAGCACCCCAGTGAGCAACTTCAGCCTCGATTCCTTTAGCTGGGGAACTGCTCTGAGCACACACCCGCCCTGGTTAAATGCATCCTATGTGATAACAACTATGAATCAAATGCACCCTATGTATATATCTTCTTTGAACTAGCATAGTCTGCGTTTCAGATGACTTCATCAGCCTGGACTGCTTTGCCTCATACTTCATCTTCTCCCAAAACCTGATGCACCTGTTCTCTGTCTACTTCTTTGAAATTTAGTACCCTTATCTTGCCACTCTTCTTACTTTTTTCCATCTGTTCCAACTTTCTTTTTCATCCTATGGTCAATTTTCCTCTACCTTCAGATTCCTCACCACTTTCTTCCTAGGACCAGTGGCTCTGCCCCCTGGTAACTGCCCCTTCCCTTGAAGTATTTTCTGAAGATGACTTGTCATTTCCAACGTATTCTGGAAATGTGATGGACCATTTTTCACTTTTGCTAAGCAAACCAGTAGTAGGAACTGTCCTTTAGGTATTTCTGTACTGGAGTATTTGGAGCTTGTATACTTCACAATGCCTCCTCACCATCCAGCAGGATGGTTTGTAGTCAAACTCTGCTACAACTTCCATTTACATTTTTTATCTTTTCTAGCCCTAGACACAGTCAACCATGCTGTCTCATGCATCTCTCTGAATTTCAAAATAATTATATGTCCAGTATTTAAATTATTGTATCAGTACTTGATAGGACTAATACTAGCATTCTTAAAATAAATCTACAAAATAATATAATTAAGTCTACAAATTTTTTAAAAAAGAGAGATAAAAATCAAAATAAATCTACAAAATAAAGCTCCATTTCTCAGCACCCACCCTCTATGTCCTTCCTAAGCTATACAAACTCCTCTGTGCTCATCTGCCATGTCCTGTTACATCTCTGTGAACACAGCTGTTGTAAACCTGGTGGTGTATTAAGACCAAAACCTGCTTTGGTGTGCTCGTCAAATTCCTGGCATTTGCCTGGAGATGCATCAACAAAGTGTTTTCCTATCTTCCTCCATTCCTCTCCACTTATGTTCAGTTCCTCCCATTCACTATCTACTTCCAAGCTTTTTCCTGGATCTCTATTTTTTGCTCAGTTGAGGATCCTGCCAGCAGTTCTCCCCAAAGCCAGTGCAAGCCCTGGCTCCACAGAAAGCTTTTCACCAGAGGGATCTCATTTCTGCCTAGGAATTCTCCTTTGTAACATACTGTCTGGTGGCTAAGAAAGCCAAAATCCTTCTGTCAACACCCTCTGTGCAGCCGAGCATTCTCCTGCAGTCCAGGCCACTATAATCTGCAGGATGACATTCAGACCCTCTGTTCTTACCCTTCCAGCACTGAGCAGCTGCCAGTCATGTGGATCTACCAAAGGTCTTCCTTCTCCCAGCCTCCAGCTTCCCTCAGCCTGGTTCTGGCTTATTGCAATCTACCTTTCTTCTGTGCTCCACCACTGTCCGCTCTCACCACTCCTCTGCAGTGCATGTGTGGGGCCACCTGAGGTTCTTTTTATAGCAGATGCTGCCCCTGGGCATCCCTTGCCTGGCCAAGGGTCCTCATGGCTCAGCTGTCAAGTCTGTCTCTCCCATGTCACCTCACCACTTTCTGCTTCCCCCATGCAAGGCTGCCACAGCCTTTCCACTTGCGCGTCTTCTGCCTGAAGACCTCAAAAGGCATTGCAGGGTTTTTCCAGTGATGGGTGATACCAGGGGGTAAACTGGTGAAGTAATTAATGACATGTGACCTGGTAAATTAAGAGCTGGATTAGAAATAAAATTAGCCAGTCAGCAGCCTCCAGTCATGTCTGAGTCATGGAACATCTGCAGAGGTCTATTGGGTCTCTTAACTCTTGTGCAGATCAGGAAATATTATTAAGCCTGTTTTATACTCCTGGCATGGGTAGTCCAAGTGATTTGTCCTGGGTCAGTCAGCAGAAAATTTCCATTGCTCCTAATCATTATCAGACTAAGCTCTGCTGCTTTCCAGGTTTAAAGTTGTTAAGTTACTTCTCCTATGTTTCTTTATTGCTTCATTTGCATGAGATGAGATATTTTAAAACATTGCTGCTCTGCCATTTCTTTGAGGCAATGGGTTTTACAATTATCAGCTTTGTTCATCAGCTGGTTCTGTGCCCTTGGAGGAAGCCTGTCCGTTCCTTTATATTACTTCAGTCACAGAAAAAAGATGTATCTATTGCAGAATGAAAATCAAATTTTGGAACCTTTTACTTCAAAGCCATCTACAAAAGACATTTTCCTTAATTATTTTTTTTTATATTTTAATAATGAACTCTTTCCACTGATGAGTTTTTGGCACAGCCTGTTTTGAAACCTTGCTATTTGAAACAGCTTGCTGATGTTTTCTTAAATTACATCCTCTTGCGGGTCCATAAAATCCTGAAGTTATTACAAATAAATAAACGGAGTTTCTCTTCATGATGTAAACCAGCTTTGAATGAAGTCATTGAGTGGAAGTTTGACTTGGATTGCTTCTGAAAAGCTGCTCAGACCCAGGGCAAAGTTCTGCTTTTCCTCTCTGTGCTGCAGAAATTGGTGAGCAGCTGTTCTAAGTCAACTGAGGGGAGCAAACCCCTGTTGCTTAATGTCTTGTTTTAATTTCCAGTGGGAAACCAAGTATCAGAAAGTCCATACTCTCCACTCCCTTTCCTTTCTCTCACTTTTTCCAAGTAGTATCCTCCTGAGTGGGTCGCACAGCTGAGTGTTAGTGAAAGAGATGAGATCTGAGAATTTTCCATTCTCTCTCGTGCATCCTATTCCACCCAGCAACACATGGGGCCTTAAGCTTCCCTTAGGTCAGCGGAGTTGGCATTGCTATTTAATGACCAGTGGTCCTCTGAGCTGGACCACAAAGTTTTTGGCACCACCATGAAGAGCAGACAGCACAGTGCAGTCTCTGCTGTGGGCTGCCACAAACAGGCACCTCTTCACCTGGTTCCGTCCCCGTTCCTTCTCACTGTGTTCTGTGCTTCCATAGATCTTCAAGGATATCCTTCCTAGCCTTTTTGTCACTGAAAGAAAAAAATTAGACCTTCTCTGACACCCTGCAAAGGTCCAAATCCAAGCCTGTATCACCTCAAGGAAGGTTTGCTCCAGTGTACTACAAGGACATGCCAGAAAGTTTTGTTGAATGATCATGGATTCAGGAAATCTTTTTAGTCTTAGGACAAAGTTGCACTTTTCTTTCACTGGCCTCTGCAACATTGATCATATATATTGATCATTTTTTCTTTCCAGATTTAGTGCAGTTTTCACAAATACCCACTGACAACCTACTCAAACAGGAATAATTCTGTGTGTTGAGCAAGCAAACCAAAATGCTCACAACTTGTTTTTTTAATTATTTCATTAGCTGTACTATAACTAAGTAATGTAACCAATAAACTCAGCAGTCTATCTCATAATACTGACTGTAATGGCCAGGACAACCTGTTCTCACTTCTACTGACAGAGGGCCAGACTCTGACACTAGGGTTGCATATCACCTTTTAAATGATGTTGCTATGTGAAAAGCCCTGTGCAAACACCAGGACTGTTTGGGGAGTGATGTACTACCAAACTCCTGACCAAAACTAACAAGTATCTGCCCATAATCTCAGGAAACAACTCACGGATGAGAAGAAAGATAGACAAGGTGGCAGGACACTGGAAAAATAAAATGCAAGCTATATTACAAGATACATCGTGAATTAGAAAGAACAGTTTGTTAATAAGTGAAAATCAATGTAAGTATGTCATTTATCACTACAATTGAGACCTATGTGTTATTTTCTCCTTCTCAGTTGAGATATTTTAGTCTCTTGTTTATGAGCTGGCTGCTGGAGGGTTGTGACTCTGATCTGCTAAGGGCTAAGCACTCACACCACCACACACACCTGTGCTTTGTCCACAGGCAGAGTCTAGCACTGGTGGGACCACAATGCTGTATTCCCACCGATCTCTCTCCCTACCCTGAAAACCGAGCTGAAAGCCAATATATTGGCAGATATTTCTTTGTACATGGAAACACTTTTCCTGCAGCCCATGGTGGAGCAGGGGGCATCCAAGCCCACCTCTCCCACTTCTCCCAGTGAGATGGGGAGGTGGTCTATCACATCCTGCTCTGTGGGGTGGAGGGGGCAGTGGGTTAGGTCAGTTAGGCAGCAGTACAATTTGGCAGATGAAGTGTAACCAGAAATCCTGACTGAGAGAGGAGAGCCAGTATGTACAGCTTCCAACTACAGCTCCCATGAAACTCTATGGCAGCATTTCAGTGTGGAAATATTTAAGTTTTCAGACATTAGGGAGTAGGGTAGTGTATGGAAAAAGCTTGTTGAAAAACTGAAACTGTTCACAGAAAGCTGATACTTAAACAAATAGTTCATTTAGCTGCACACCAATTTTCTGTCAATAAAGAGTTTCAAAAAAATCCTGATCATCCCTAGTTGAGTCTGCAACCCATACTGAGCTTTTTTATTACTCTGAGTACCTCTGAACCAGTTCACCCTGCTGTTTTCTCTTCCTCCACATAAGGTAGAGATTTGTTCATCTCATGGGATGCTCAGTCAGCCCTTGGCTCCCCACACTGACAGCCAAGTTACAGTTTCAGCTCCATGAAACAGTGTTTATGTAAGAGCCTGAGAGAAAAGACACCTATGAACAAAGAAAAATAATTATATTTGTTTGTGTTATAGAAGCCCTTAGCAGCCCCACTCATGCTTGGGCCCCAGTACATAGCACAGGGTAAGATCATAGTTGCAATCCAAAGCTGTTTGCAATCTAATTAAGACAAGATGTAACCCACTGGTGCAATGAACAGTTAAGAAGGGGATCGAGGATGGGAGAGGCAGTCTTTGCTTGAAAGGAAGAGAAAGAAATGATAGATTTTTGCCAGTTGCCCAATTCCAGAAGCTGGGGCTTGAAAAATCTCACTGAATATCACAAGACCAACAAATAATCAGGAGTCTGTAATAAACCTTGAGAGTGGGTAAAGATTTGACTTACTACTTGACATTTTCTTATTTTTTTTTCTTTACGTGGGTGCTTCGCGTTTGTGCCTTTAACTGAAAAGTGAATTAACACGAATTATATCAGTCCTTATTTTGGAGTGCCACATATACTGTGACTATCTACCCATGGCACTAGGTGTGGAGTAGTCTCCAGAAGGCAAGGTTCTGTTAAGGGGGTATAATTGTTAAGAAAGTCTTAAAAACTGGTAAGTTGTGTACAGTCCTGACAGATTTGCTCCTTGCACCTGTAAATACAATGCTGAAGAAACAGGTCATTATCCATAACCATTCATGTTCAATATCAATTACTTCCCCATGGATTGTCTTCCTGTGGGTACTCGGGTAATGTGCTTATCTCAAAGTCCTAGGAACAAAGTCCCTGTGTCCTCACATGTGCCAGCTCCCACCGATTTCTAACTACTTGCCCAGATTTCTGGATTCTGGAAGGAGCAACTATACCTTTTCCTATTTAATCCACCAGAACAACTTTCTTTTAACAACTGTAGGGATCAGGCAGTAGGGACATGAATGTGCAGGAAGTTGTATATCAATCAGAATTATGGTTATCCATTGCAGTGTCACACGGAAACATGGTAAAGGCAACAATATGCTCCCCTAGACAAGGTTTAGGATGTCTTGGTTTAATACTAACACACTGGCTTGCTCAGTAGGAGTAGTTTCAGTTACTGTTTAGAAACTACCTGTAAAAGAAAAATGCCTGGCAGAAGCAGAAGGTAACAGCAATTCAGTCTGCAACACTCTTCTCTGGACCTGTCTTCAATACAAAACTAAACTACAGCACTGAGACAGTCACAATTTTGTTTGAAAGAGTTCAACTAAAATAACATTTTATTGTTTTAAAAGTTATAGAGTGATAACTAGGGAAAAGGCAAAATAAATACAGTAAAATATTCTTCAGCATGAAATGGTCCATGACTGTTGGTAGAGGAAGTTGGAAGGAGAAAACAAAAAAAAATAAAATTTTCAGCAAGCTCTTGACTGCAGATTTCCACCTCAGAAAGAGCATACTGAAATCCCAACACTTCCACGTAACATAGTCTTTAAAACTTGTAAATATATTCATTTTCTAAAATGCTGACAAAACTTTACAGCTGCTACAGGCAAGTGCTCTAGTATTTAGGTCTGTTACCACCAGATATGGTTAGATTATCAATCAGCCATTTGTAAAGTACTGTAGTCACTGAGTTACAGCTCAACCAGCCTAGGCTGAGAGCACCAGTCTCCATCTCTAATGATTTCAGCATCATTCTTAGAATTGCATAGTTCTAAATACCCTCAAAACTTTACTCCAATCTGATCTAATTCTTCAGAAAATATAATCCTTCAAAACCAGTACTGGGTTAATACTTCGATAGGATAAAAAGGGATATTCATTATGCTGATTAGGATGGACTGTCAGTTTGACAAACCATGAACATGAAATGCAAACTGCTTGTGATCATTTAACTCCTTGGAACACAGCATCCCAAAACTAGGCTGTTAACTCAATTTCCCTGCTAAACCAATTACAACTTGTCTATGTACAGGTTTTCAAAAATTTGTACATAAATGTGATATATTTCTTCATTTCCTGCCCTGAGCTGATGTAGTCTTGCTGCATTTTGTTAATGCCACGTTCCACCTCACCGTTGGCTGTATTTCAAAAGTAATTGAAGTACTTGATGAAGTATACACAGAGTACTCATACCACAAAACCTGTTTGCATAGTTATTTTGAGATATGTTTCTGTTCTAGTGGAAAAGAATGCTTGTATGAGGACTATTCATATTTTTCTACACTTAATATCTTTGCTCTTTAGAATAGTATCAACATTCCCCTTCAGCAGGAATGTAAGATGGTAAAACACGATCATGGGGGCTCCTGTTACTGAGCTGTGAATCTGCCATTCTCCATACCCATTTCTATTGCTTCCTGGTCAAATCCCAGTGACATGTCTCTCATGTGGCTCAGTAGGGCTCCCAAGCTTGCAAAGCCAGCATGAAGGGAATGCATATTTTCCCATGTGCTGCTGGTAGAAGCTATATCCAGTAAATGTGAGCTAGTGATCTAAAACCTTTTGCAAATTTGCAGCCAAGGCGACCTTGAAAATCTAGGCTGCAACAGCAATATTTAGTTTGATAAAATAACATCTCCTCTTCTAATATGCAGTTTATTAGAATAATAGGGGTCTGAACACTAAAGAAAGGGTAAACATTGAATTATTTTGGCTGGGATCTGATAATCTGGAAGGACATTTTGGGAAAGAGATGTTTTTAAAATAATTTTTCAGATAGTAAGCCTCCCTTCTCATGCTGTCAACAGATTTAGTCCTTTCCCTAAGCCTGATCAATGACTTTCTGCACTTTTATGAAAGCAGTCCTTTCCCCAAGTCTTCACTGAAACTTGTTTGTGGCTTGGAGGAGAAGAAAGAGGAGATGGGCAGCCCTCTTCTAACCAGGCAGCCCATGTTCTGTAAGGTTTCTCCGGATGAAACCGCTGCTGTTAGGAGCTGCCCATAGGCTGGCTGACTGCAGATTGCAGCAAAGCACTGATGAGGAAGCGCCTGGGGAATATGAGGAAATACCCCTGTTGTGCCATGAATAGTTTTCCCCCTTTACAAATGTGAGTAATGTAAACAGGAGCCTTTCTGCATGTGTCATGGCAAGGAGACCAAGACTATCATGGAAGGTGCTCGTTTAATGGCTCTGGCACATGGCCAACTAAAAGGCTACAAGGTCACACCATTTCCAAAGGAACGGGGTGTGAGCTGGTGCTGGAGAAGAGGCAGCCGTTATATTCACTGATGTAAAACAGGGTCTCCCACCAGCTGCCCTGATTTATAAGAGCTGCAACTGTGCAAGCCAGCCTCAAAACCATGGGAGTACAAAACAAGGTTTATGTCCTTCATGCCCCTATCTTTGCAGTTGTGCATTCTGCTCGCTTCCCTTTCGGAGTTTCTAGCTTTCCAGTGAAACGTCAGAGGTTCTTCCAGGTCTCTGAACCAGCTCAGACTTGCCTTGTTTAGAGACAGCAGACTGTTTTCTTAGCCATGGACTGGTTATCAGTCAGTTTGCCCACTCTGTTTATTGGTCAGAGTCGGTTGAGGAGGTGTCTCATTTGTACAGCTAGCCATACCTCAGATAAAATATTATTGCAATATATTGATCCATATGCATTAGTCTCAGATGTTGAGGTCTATAGGTGAGCTACCTGCTCATCGGTTGGCATCCAAAAACAGATGTACACCTGCCGTTTTCTACTGTAATACAAGAAAATATATACAGATAGCACTGTACAGCAAGGAAAGGAAAACTTGCAGATGCTTCCTCTTAAAAGTGTAAACTTTAGTTGTGATACAGATGCTAGCAATGCAAATAGAAGTACTCAGATCTTGTAGATGAGGGCTCATAGCCTTCTTCCAAAAAAAAGGTCCATACTGCACCCAGCTCAGAGAAACCCTATTACACATCTCTTCAGATCCCACTGGTTGCACACTGGGATGTCCTTCAGCCTGAAGGCTGACTCTCTCCTGAGTGGAGTCCATGGCCAGAAGACTCTGGGCTTCCCACATTGAAGGGTTTGAAGCAGAGGGAGCCAGGCTCCAAGCCTGGCAGCCACGCTCCCTTTTCAAAAAAGATAAAAGCATCAGTGGAGAGTTACAGCACAACCACAGCATCTCAGTTGTTAAACAGTACTTGAACACAATGTGTTTCTGCTTAGTTTAAGGAAGGATAAACAAGATTTAATATCTGGCAATGAACACAAGTTTTTTTTCTTGCCCTATAAATGATACTTGGATTCATTCAGATTCATGTAGCTTCCACTCACGTAAGACTCCATTCCATTTCCTAATTTTCCATCTTCCTTATTTCCTAAAACATGAGTTGTTGAGCTAATGAATTAAAACACTCTGAGGTTTGGTTTTGGCTCTGTGTGCATCTGTGCTCTTTTACTACCATAATTCAATGTGACAAGTTTATTGTCCCAACAAACACTAGCACCTATTGTAGAACTATAATAAAAAAAGAAAGATTGCCTTAAGCACCACATTTTCTGCAGAGAAGACCAAATGCTACCTATTGACATTTTGTTTTCCTCAAATCATTTTCCCCTTTTCATTCCATAGTGGTCACTAAACATGCAAGTCTGTAGGCAAAATGGGCTAGATTAGAGTTTAAGGATCAGCCTCTGCAATGAGCTGGATCAGATGGAATTCATTCTTCTTACTCGCTTTCAGCTGATACTTATGAGCCTGAGCTCAGGACTCCGTTTGTGCAAGGCACGTTAAACACTGTGAATGCAACCCCTGCCCCAACGAGCTTGCAGCTCGAAAAGACAAGTATGCAAAGATAAGGCAGATAAAAAGAAAAGCCTAGGACTTTGCAGAAAACAAAGCCTTTGCTAAATCAATGTGCAAAAAGCCAACACAAATGAGAGGTCGATTTCTGCATAATAACCGACTTAAATGTTTCTATACAAATCAGTCACGTTCAGCACAAGGCTGGCCCTCCAGATGAATGCCTGTCCAAAAAAAACCCCAACCCCCCAGATCTACAGCTAAGTAAATAAACTACAGTGACCCCAAAATAAAATGTGAAACACTCTGTTTTCCAAGGCTCACAAAACAAGATTTTAATGACGCATATGGTCTTTATTTGACCCATAATGGTTCTTTGATATATAGTGGCAAGACTTTAACTTACTGATGGAATAACATTTCCATGTAACTCGTCTTATTGCTAATGAAATAATCAAAACCTCTTTCCTTATATCTGTTTGAAAAGCTATATTTAATAGCAGGTCTTGGAATATTTTTACCAGCAGAGGAATGACGGAATGGGGCACACAGGTAGAAACTAAACAGGAGTCACTCTGTCCCACTTGTTCTCTGAAAAATATTGATACTTCTGCAGAGAAACACTAGTTCTTTATGAGTCTGGCTCAGCACAAGTAACAAAGCAGTTGCCCACTGCAGAAGACTCCTTTAGGAAGAGAAAGTGTCTTCTGCTAAGCCAGTTATGCTAGCGATGCAAGAGCCCTGGCAAGGTGGGCTTCCTGCTGTAGTTGTTGCAGTGGGATGTTTGGCACAGGCCAGGGGTGGTGGTAAGCTCCTTGCAAAAGCACCCTTCCCTGCTCCCTTCCTTCCTCTTCTCCTTGAAGCACAGCAGAAGCAGTGACCTGAGGTCTCCAGGTTTTGCTTCCCTTGCCCCTCTCCTCAGCCTTGCTGTGGCAGAAGCAATCTGTCCCCAGACAGGTCCAGTTCTTCATCTGTGGGCAGCAGTTCAGCCCTGCCTACACTACCAAGGAGTCTTGGGCTGCCTTTCATGGGCGAACTGGGGGGAAATCTAGATAGGGGGGGTCACACTGATCTCCTGTCTCTCAGACCAGTTATTTCCATGCAGTTGAGTGTTTAAGAATCTGGCTGAGAGTAATTAATGCATTTCACCACAGTAAGGGTTCTCTCAGATTCATGTTACTTTCTACCTTTGTGAAGCAGCTGTGTCATTAAGCAGCAGAGGTACGGCCTCTTCTTACAATATTACATCCTATTTATTACATTAACCAATGCCAGGCTTGTGATATTCTGTGGCCTTTGGCATCCTAGCAGACTGCATTAAGCACTGGAGGGATCAATCTCATATTGAGTTTTTATGATATTTTGTTTAAACAGTTATACAAATACAGCAGGCATCTGTTTGAGCATCTTTGGCACAGTTCAGAGAAAATATATTTCACTCAGCTTTCATTCCTGACTTAGATTAATTATTACTCAAGGAAGGGGCAGGAACAGACCCAGGTATGTACAATACATGTGTTACATACACTTTTTTTCCCTGAAGGGAAGGGAGTGGTAGGGGGATGCAATTTTTAAAACTTCCCACTTAGCCTGCTTTTTTCTGCCCTGGTCTAACTAAAGAGGCTACACAGCCACAGCTGTTTGATGCAGCGAGAAATGATGTGTAATCCTTGAGGAAGAAGAAGAGGCAAGCATCCTCTCACACCCCCAGCAAATCCATACTCATCCCATGATCCACTCCATCAAACAGACTGAGATGTTCCACCCTCAGCCCTCCAGGACCTGGTGAGGGCACAGACCCCCACCTCCAGCACACAAATAAGAGGGACCCAAGAGTTGCAGGGGAACAGTCAGTGGCTAATCACATTTTTCAGCAGGGACACTATCTGGCATATCTGCATACAATGGCGAAAACTCCAAATAAACTTTGGAGGGCAAGGGAAGTCAGATCCTGTTCTTCTTTTCATTGGTGGGCGACAGCACATTGCACAGCACAGAGAACAGAATTTAGCTCATTGTATGTGAAAGTAAAAAAAAAGACAAGTTATTCACAATATGTTTTGCAACTAGTCTTAGAAAAGGAAAGTCAGTTACGAAACATGAGGTGTTCATTGTATTTGTCAATAACTAAGAGAAAGAATAACATATCTTTTGCTAATAAAATGTTTTATCTGCAGGTTATGTTGCATCTGAGTAGATCTCTGTACCCGTTTATTTCCAGACTCAGGGAGAACAGAAATTAATTGTCTTGCACTTTTTTCACATGCAGCAATTTCCCAGGTGGAAGTTTACTATTGAGACTAACAGCTAACATACTGAAATGTATTAAGAGGGTTTAAGGCCTCCATTTATCTTCATTAAAACCAGTTTGAGTTTGAAAGCTGACTCAAGGATAATTTTTCATATCAGGAGTGAGAAGACAGAGGTTTCACCCCAGCTCTTCAGCTGACTTAGGCAGTGATTTCAGACAAATCCCATCAGTGTGGGATATGAAAAGTGAGGTTAATAGCACATATCTCTCTCCTAAGTAGTCTGGTATGTCTTCAGAAAAACCTCTGTGAAGGAATAAGATAGCATTGTAAGTGAAATGGTTAAATTCTCTTGTCTAATTCAGAATCTGAGCAGATGGACCTACATATACGTAATCTGTGCTGCAAGTTTTATAAACTGGGAGACAGCGTCCAGCTTTTACGGAGCATTCTGTTAAAAAAAAAATTAAAATGCTGTTTATAATAAATACTTTTGAATAGCATATATGAGTACAATAACACAAACTTTCATGTCGCCCACTCTTTGGGAAATCATGTCTCTCCTGCATTTTAAACAGAAAGTTATATATCCTCACTGTCTTGTGCAGATAAGCACAACAGTGCAGTCTTATCCTGCTGGATGAGGGTGAAGAGAGTGATGTTCTCTGCAACTTCACCTTTCCCCCTTCACATCTTCTCAAAGTGGTGCTGTGTCCCTGAGGCCACACAGAGCACCCAGGGCTGGGTGGGAAAGGAGCCAGGAGTGAAACACAGTCCTGACCCCTTCACCTTGCCACCAATCTGCAAGTGAAAGCAGCAGCAGAAAGCATGAGTGCCCATGGCAGCCTCCATTGGGTCAGAGCCCTGCAGGCCACGGCACTACAAAATCGTCCCCGCAGCACGGAGCTGCCACAGGTGCTGGCACGGACTCAAAGAACGGTGCAGGGAAAAGGTGTAACTGAGTGGGAATGTACCTGTGAGCCCAGTGCCCAGTACTGCAGTTCTCTGTTCAGTCGTTAGCAAAATGGAAAGAGTGAGCAGTCCTTTTTCCAGCTTACAAACAGTCTGTGGATAGCTGTGGCTGGGAACAGGCATCCAGCAGAGATCATAAATAAACACTTTGTCCCAAACCTCTGGATTTTTTTATCTTTTTTGAAAGAGGGCAACAGGATATTGCATTTTTGGTCTTCAGCTGCTCTGACTGAGAGCACCACAGTGCCTGACATAAGCACCGCACAATCCTGCCACCATTTGTGTGTTGTAGGTGACACCCCAGCTATAGACTTCACTGTTCTAACACCCCTGCTGGTGCTCAGCAAATAATGTACTTGTTACATCTCACGGGAACCTCAACTGAAGCAAGACTGGAGTAAAGGTGTGTTGAAGTGGCCTGAAGTTAAAGGCATCTCAGCTCTTTGGCTCCACTTGGAAGGGAGCTTTTAGTGTCTTGGAAATTTTCTGTCTCCATTGTCTTTCCTTTAAAATGGGTGTTATGATAAAGATATGCCTTGCCAAATGCTGTGAGATGTACACATGAAAATGCTATATGGGAATTAGGTGTTTTTGTTGTTGTTATGACTGCTGCTGTTGTGCATTTGCACTGAAAGTAAAGTTACTGTGCAAGGCCATCGGCCAAAAAATCTTACTACAAGAACTTAAGTGTGTGATTAATCCCCAAAAGTAAATTCACATGCTCTAAGTTAAGCAAAATATCTTGCAGAATTAGGTCAGACTCTGCAGACAACACTTTCAAAATTCAGCCCCCAATTTTTTATTGATTCACCCTTTAAACAAAACTCAACTTTGATTTCAACTGCTTTTCAGTGGTGCTGTGAAAAAAGCCAAAACACCCTCTCAGGGATTATGCCAAGCAGTAGTTTTGAACAAGTTTGGGGCAATATTCAGTGAACTGTAACTAATCATTTTCATCTTATCGCCTACAGAGTCATTGCATTGGAATGATGTTTGGCTAATTTTCCAAAGGACACATTTACTATGGATTGTTCTACATAGCTGTCAGGAGCAACAGTGAGCCAAAACATACTCTGTCAAGGGAAGTGTTTGGTTGATGAAATTATAAATAAGTCATCAACCAAAAGTCTGTTAAAATGAATCGTCATTAAATGTTTCTCTAAATGCAGTGTTTAATCTCAAACTCCAAAATAGGAACTGCAAGACCATCTTTCCCTACCTCATTCACAGATCTCCTCTTTGAATACATCATGAGAATATTAAGTTAGTTAATTTAAGCTATATGTGCATGCGAGCACATGCAGAGAAGCAAAGACTGTGATATGTTTTACATAAAGCAGGCCATTGTGCACTGATTATAATGTGTAAAGAGGAAATATGTTTATACCACAATCTATTCTAGACTCAAATAGGCAGCAGTACTCTGTGTTTATAAATATAAATGCAAAACCTATGTTAAAATAATGTTAAGGGTCTGGATTCTAACCACAAAAGCCAGGAAATTCAGAGCAAACCTTGAAAGTTTGGGCCTGATTCTGATTTCGTGCTCTTGCCATGTAACTTCAGTGTCTTCAACAATGGTTTGTACTGCAAAGAACACAATCTTTTGTCCATGGCTCTCTAGGTATGACAAGATTTGTGCAAAGTATTAATCATATTTAGGTCTGAAGGCTAGTTACAAGAAAAGGATGTAGGCAGCTGTGACAGCATCCCCCAGGGCTTCTCTTAATCTAATGAAGTGTGTGTATGCATATGTGGGTATGTGCAGGCAGGGAAGGATGGAAATGTGCAGTCTTGACAAGCACATCCTCAAAACTCTTTTTGTCCTCCAGGACACATGTAGGCTTTATGGGAAGCTTGGAACTAGCTGAATATTATCAGTCTTTAGAAGGTGCTTATACAATGAATATTTCTCATGATGCATAATTTACAACAGTTTACTACTACATTTTAAGAAGATTATAACAAAGAAGCGCTGCCAGGGATATCCCTATTGAGATACACAACTGAAATTAAATCAAAAGACTTCAATGAGGAAGGGGGAGGAGATGGCCTAACCCTGTACAGTCCTGTGTGGAGTTCTAGTGCACAGTCATGACAGGAAAAGAAATTCTGACAAAAGCAAGAACAAGGCTGGATCACTCTACCTAGACCAGGAAAAGACATGGAAATGAAGAACAGTAAGACTGGTAGCCACCTCTAACAGGAGCACATGTTGGCTGTGGCCTGTTGGCAGAAATGAACTAGCCACCCGCATGGTGTTGCTGAGACTTTGCAGCAGCCTATAACCCGTCTCATGTTCTACCTTTCTGCAGCTTTGTTCCTCAAAATTCCAGATACACATCCTCTAGTAAAACTGGGTTTGAATACCTAATTTTCCCTAGCAATAAAGCTGGTGCTCTGCTGAATACTGCAAAACCTTTCTTGAGGGATAATCTTCTATGAGTGTCTTCTAGACAAGGCATTGTGGAGTTCATGGGTATTTGTAGGTATTTGTAGGGCAATCCAGTATCTATCTGGAAGGGACAAACAGGTGGTTAAAAAAAGTGACCAAGTTACAGTGGGATATCTCTCAGTAAATGCTCACCAAAGACCAGGGGTCAAACTTGGAGATCCCAATGAGCTTCTTGGAAGAACCCTGAAAGGATAGTTCAGGTGGAATTTAGGCACTAAAGAGAAATTGAGCTAACCACAAAAGCACATACAGTTTCTTTGCTCTTAAGGATCTATAGATGCCAAAGTATGCAGCACCATGTAGCACAGATACCATAAGTTCTGCTCTCATGGTGGCTAGGGACCCTACACCTTGACTGGCCTGAATTTGCCTAAAAGGAAGAGTTGACACCCACCTTTTCTATGACAGCTGATGGTTGGGAACCTCCTGAAGAAGAAGACAGGTGGGCTGCACACCCTCCTCAGCCTGGGCAGTCCACACTCATGCCCTGTCATGCATCCAGTGCTTTCCTACTGACTGTGCTGGAGGTGCTCAACCATTCCTTGTATTGGAGCTTTCTCCCTTATTGGAAGGCAAACAGCACAGTCAGAGAGGGTGTAGAGACAGTGTCCACATCTGTGTCTTAATAACAACAGCACTCTGCTGGCGAGACTGAGTCCCAGATCAAGCAGAGGAAGGGCCTGGTGTCACAATTCCCCAACCTCCACTGACAAATCCAGGGAGCAGAACTGACAGGCTTCATCAGCAGGCTGGCCGCCTCACTTCATCCAAAAGAAAAGGCAGTCTAGTGCACAGACAATGTGAAAGAGTGGAAAAGAAACATGGTGAAATCATGGTGGGTGCTGGTAGAGTCCCAAAACACATCAAGAAGAGTGGAATATACCTAGAGGAAATGTTTCAATAATGGGTATGTTTGCTTAGATGTATATAATTTTCAAAGGAATTATGAAAGGGAGTCATGTTAATACCTTTGTTCCCAGTTAATGAAAATTATGTTTCTCATGTTTCTCCTACTTTTCTGTACTATCCATTAAATAACATTTAATGAGACACAACTTCAGCTGCAAATACACTGATCATCTTTCCACAAATAATGCTGACACACTTTATACAATCAAGGATCTTTGCCTTACTAGCCAGTCCTAGCAAGTCCATTACTGTAGAAAACCTGAAAAAATGGGTATGTCATTTGCTATGAATTCTCAGTTTACTTAAACAAGTATTTGCTTTCAGATTAGCTTATTCAAGAACTCTATATCCATAATAAGTAAAGTAACTAAACGCTTAAAAATATATAAAAACCATCGTAAGTGTGTATGGAAATGAAAGGATTGGGACTGTAGTCCCAGTTGACATACTCTAGTGAAAGCCAGGTATCAATTCACCTAAAGCAGCCTTCTGTGGGCAAACAACTGATGAGAGAAAACTCGGGATCCATCCATTGTTCCTACCCCAAGGACAGCAAAGAAAATGCCAGGAAACTCGTTCTTTATTAAAAAGCCATAACAAGACACACTGTACAAATAAGTGTACCAGATGAGAGCATTACTATATAAGGCTGGGTACAGAAGCCAAATGCAGAGATAGAAACCCTGCCTCCAGCCAAATACACCAACACAGAGCATCACAAAAGCAAAGGGAAGGTCCCAAGTAAATTTTGTTGTCCTGCATCAGCCAGTTTGACACACTGATACAAGATGAACCTCAGTAAGGCAGAAATCATCCCAAAGGAATAATATTCTTGTCTTCCTGTGAGAAGAGCATGTTTGCATATAATGCATATGTTGTTAATGTGTCCTAGGAGATTGATACGTAAATTCTGTTGTGTCTAGATGGAGTCGTCTCCTTAAGCATGTGCTGAAGTGCTGAATTTTTGTGATATGCCCTTTGTACAAAGAACTCAGAATCAAACCCAAGTAATTTTTGATCTAGACTTAGAAAAGATTTTGATGTTCACTGCAAACTTATATTTATCGTATCGGTTTTATCTGACAAAGATTAGATATAGATGGTTAGTCTGACAGATCAGTCTCAAGCCAGAGATCAGCAAGTCTGATAGTCTGCCTGGAGACTGTGCATTTCATCGCAAAGCTCATCACCCTGTGCTGAAAGGAGGCCTCAAGACCACAGTCCACAAGTTATGGAGATGGCTGCCTGACATCATGTTGGTTATGGTTTTCAGGCTTCATTCCATTTGTCATTGTGCTGATATAAATCTGGAATAACTCCATTAGGGATTGCTAGACAATTCTATAGTTCTGTGTTAGTGGGTCAGCCTAGATCTGCATCTCTGGGGCCTTACTTGGTAGAATAGAGAGTGAGAGAGTATGTCCAGGCCGCTCATTTATTTACTGTCTGCTCCTGATAAAGCAATTACTAGCCAGCTACACATAGAGAAAATCAGATTATTTAAAATTAGTAATAAAATTAATTGCATAAGAACTAATTATATCTAAAAATCAGACTAAAATCTTCTGAGAAGAAAAATAATTTATTAAAAGCTTAGAGTTTTGACATGTTTTTATTATTATAACAGACAAGTAAGAAAACACCTAGATCCTTATCAACTGTATTTTTTCTTTTGCTTCATAATCACTGTTTTAAGCATTTTCCACAAGCTATTTCTAAATGATTAAATTTTTTATGTCATCACTTTGATGGTAGAACGGCTTTGCAGTTTCTGTGCCATACCCTAGATTGCTTTGCTGTGGAGAAATATCATGGGTTTTGTTTATTGATAATCTACCTGGTGATTTATCACCAAGTGGTAATATAGGTCATAATATATTTTTTTGGACTTGCAAGTGTCAGGCATTTCAGAGTTATGACGAATGTCATCAAGAAAGCTCCGCCATCAAAAGAAGTAGAGGTTCCACAGTGTTAAATTTCTAGTTTAGGTTGGAGGTAACCTCATTCTGCTCAAAGGCACAGCTGGAGAAGAAATCAATAATTAACAAATTAATCTCACTGAAATCACTGAGAGAGGAAGATTACGCAACATGGTATATGTGAACCATATGTTGGTATATGTGTACCAACATGGAATGTGAAGGAAGGGTAGATGCATCTGAGACATAAGGAGGGGTACAGTGTCTGTTTCTTCCTTGAGCCAAAAATAATTCCAAAAGATGTAGCCCTGATCTGAGTCAGGGAGCTAGACTAAGGGAAGGAAAGCAAGAAGGGACAAAACCTTATTAGCTTCTGAGTAACTCTGAACAAGAAGGGAGGAAGGGAGGGAGGGAGGGAGGGAGGGGGGGAGGAAGGAAGGAAGGAAGGAAAGAAGGAAGGAAGGAAGGAAGGAAGGAAGGAAGGAATGAATGAAGGAAGGAAGGAAGGAGGGAAGGAAGGAAGGAAGGAAGGAAGGAAGGAAGGAAGGAAGGAAGGAAGGAAGGAAGGAAGGAAGGAAGGGGGGAAGGAAGGAAGGAAGGAAGGAAGGAAGGAGGGAAGGAAGGAAGGAAGGAAGGAAGGAAGGAAGGAAGGAAGGAAGGAAGGAAGGAAGGAAGTGGGGAAGGAAGGAAGGAAGGAGGGAAGGAAGGAAGGGAGGAAGGAAGGAATGCCTTTCCCTCCCAGGGGACAAGAAAACTTTAAAGGAGTGTCTTGCACAAGGGGACAGACAACATGCCTTAGATTTTGCCCAGCATTTGCGCAGCACTTCATGCATCTGCCACAAAGTCTTGCAGAGGTATCTGAGGTCTGAGAGCTGTTTGTTCTCACCTAAACTTTGAACTTTGCCCAGGATGCCACTTGACGGCTTTGCTGAATAGGCTCTGTTCCATGACCAGCTGGTGTGTGATTTTGAAATCTTTTCCCAGCAATACTAAAATTCTATTACATTAAGAGGCATAAGGTCTGGGAGTTCAATGTCACCCTTATTTAATGAACTAACGCAAATTTCAAGCAGCTTTTCAGATATTGAGGTGTTAAAAGTAATGTTAGATACAAGACAGGTTGCCAAATTTTGTGCTTTGATTTATGCTTTTGTACTGAAAGTGCTCACACCAAGCCATACGTTATTCATCATTTGGAATATTTTTTATAAATTTATGTGGTTCTTTCTTTTATTCTTTTTTTTTTTTGTCTTCCAAATCAAGTCTGAAAGGGTCATTTTTATGTCTGAAAATACATTCAAAGCCTGTGGAGGGAGTCCCTGTCTTCAGGCAACATGGTGCTGTCTTCATGCCCATTTTCCACAGTGGTTTCATTCTTTTCTGTCTTTGATGTGGCCTCTGGCACCTTGAAAGCAAGTAAGCCTATCTCAGCTCCTGTGTGCCAGCAGTGCAATACCCCCAGCCACCATGCCAGCACCTACAGTGAAAGCTGGGGTTGGCATGTAGGTGGAGGGGTGTGAGGGGACATCCTGAATTACATCTCTGCACAGCCTAACTTCCAATTCTGAAACCAACAGCACAGCAGTTAGCCAGAAAGCTTTACCACCAGAGTCAAATAACATAAAAAAAATTAGGATTTACGCATACGTCAAAGACTGATTGCAGCTTGTCAGACACTCCAGGCTAAGTGATTTTAGAGCAATTTCTCCGATTACCAGTCTTTTTGTTTGTGTGGACCACCATGAGCAGACACCCAGAAATCTCACCACTCCATTAAAGACTTGGCATGATATACATACTCACATGTACACATACACATGCGCGCACACACACACAGAAAGAAAAAAATACTGTAATGCCTGCAATTTCCTACTTCATTGACTGGATTACTTTTTTGAGACTGGTTAAACAGACGCTGTGCTGGGTGGTTAGTGATTATCATTTTTCTGCAGTGTTAGGGTACTTGACATTTTCATTCCTCAGTGACTTCAGTTAAAAACAAATAGGTCTACCTGCAGTCCACATCTGATCGCCAGATGGTCTCTGTGCCTATGAAGCTCCCATCTCCAAGTGAATTCAAATGACCTCACACATACATCTTCAAACATTGCTATCTGACCACAAAAATGTATGGAAAAAGGAACATCTGTACGTGTCTGCATCTTAAATCCCTGTTGTTTTACAAAATATATTGCTTGTCACCCTAAAGTCTAAAGTCTCTTAATGATCTACAGGGGGAGATGCAAATGGTAGCCTATGAGTTTAGAGGTTGTTTGTTGCATTAAACCATTTCATTTCAACCAAAGGTCAAAAGATACAAAACTATTCATTTGAATGCACTGAAGCAAACAAATAGATCCCATTAAGTACTCCAAATGGTCCCCAAAGCACAGCTGTGTGTGACTGCATGTCTCTATGTTGTGTGTATTATTCATGCAGCTGATGGTTCCAAGAAGTTAAAATAAACTTGAGATCTTACAAAACTGTCACTAAAACCATGGAATTATTTTTGCCTACGTAACAAAGTATTATTGAGAGTCACACAGCCTGTAAGATCTAGTGTTGTTTCAAGGGAATACCTTGTCATATTAACATCATTGTACGTGTAAACCCAACAAGACAGTAAACACAGGCCCACTCAAATGGCTGGATGAAAAAACAGATGGGATATCACAAACATTTTCCAAACTACAACAGACTTCTAGGCCAATTAAACATGGTTAGCTTTGAATGGGAGAGGAAATAGTTTTCTTTGCTGTTAAATGTCAAAAAAAGAAAATTTTCCTGGAGGCATAAAAGCCCGGTTCATTTTTGGAAACTTGCTAAAATTAATCAACCCTGCATGAACTTTTAACCAAAACAAAACAACAAAAAAAGTAGAAATATATAGAGGAATATCACTGGAAACACAGAAGCAGAAACAAAAGACTTTAAGTTGTACAGTACATAAATAAGAAGTTTTTTCTCAAGGTGACTTAACTAAGCAGCATGGAAAATAATTTGCTTGCTTGTTAGCAGAATATGAAGTTGACAAAAAAAAGGTTATTTTATTACTACATTCTTTTCAGTTTAAATGCAATAATGAGAAGCCAGACTGAGATATTTTTTCAGGACAAAGTCAGTCCGCACCATTTAAATTTCAAACTTTTTTTTTTGTTGTTTCATAAACAAACTTAAATTTTGACACCTGAAAACTGTGATTTGCCTTCTGTGAAGTTCATTAAGATGACTGCTTACCAAGTAGGAAATGTCAGTCTAAGTTATTTGCCCCTTTTGCTTTAGTGTGACTCCATTTTAAAAGGGAAGAAATCATATATGAAAGCCCTCAGAATAACAAGGCACCCCAAAGTTAAGGCATGCCAGGTTTCCTGTCCTGATGCATGTTTAGCTCCTTCGAAAGCCTTCATCACATAGCAAAGTCAATAGTGGCCATCAGGAAGTAAAGAAAACATTGGAGAAATTTGGTTAATCTATCCTAGTAGACGAGGTCATGACAGGACCACGTGCATAAATAGCAGAGGTATTATTTTCAGATGTAGATGTCCCAAACAGGAATGGACCAGCTGGGGAAAGGCTTCCTTCCAAGTCCCCTGAATAAATGGCAGCTTTTGGCTAGGGAGAGTGTGGGCTGGGATGTCATCCTTTTCTATCAGGGTCAGCTCAAGGGAAAGTGAGAGCAAACCATCACACCAAAGACACACAAAGAACATCTCTTCCACTACACCTGAGGGACAGTCGTGCAGAAGAGTGAGAGAAAAGGAAGGGGAGAAAAAGTTTTTTCTCTTCCATTTGTTTTCATTCTCATTGTCTTCTTTTGTCTGAAGGAGATATGCGTATGAATACTCTGCCTGCAGTATGCAGAGTGGTTTTTAATACTGAACTCAGATGGGCTCCTTCATCCTGCGCACATGAGATCTGCCCGATTGCCATGCAGTTTAATTCATTGACAGTTGTTGTGGTTTAACCCCAGCCAGCAACTAAGGACCATGCAGCCGCTCACTCACACACCCCTGGTGGGATGGAGGAAAGAGTCAGAAGAGTAGAAGTGAGTAAACTTGTGCAATAAAGGCAGTTTAATAGGTAAAGCAAAAACTGCATGCACAAGCAAAGCAACACAAGGAATTCATTCACCACTTCCCACCAGCAGGCAGGTGCTCGGCCATCCCCAGGAAAGTCGGGCTCCTTCACGTGTGATGGTTACTTGGGAAGACAGATGCCATCACTGCGAGTGTCCCCCTCTTCCTTCTCCACTCAGCTTTATATGCTGAGTGTGACATTCTATGTTACGGCACATCCCTTTGGCCAGCTGGGGTCAGCTGTGCCAGCTGTGCCCCCTCCCAGCTTCTCGTGCACCCCCAGACCACTCGCTGGTGGGTGGGAGGCAGAAGAGCCCTTGGCTCTGTGTCAGCCCTGCTCAGCAGTAACGAAAACACCCCTGTGTTATTAAACACTGTTTTCATCACAAATCCAAAACATAGCCCCGTACCAGCTACTATGAAGAAAATCAACTCTAACCCAGCCAAAAGCAGTACAATAGTGTAGGGATTAACCAACCATCTACCCTCTAAACCAAACAAATGCAATCAGACCAGTGTCCTGAAGGATTTTTCAGTAATTCTGTGGCATCTGACATTTTAAAGTGTTTGGACCTAGATTCCCTTCATACTCCGGACTGGCAGCAGCAACTCGCAACCAAAGAGTTTCCTTTCTCTTGAAGCTGCTATTGGAAACACCTTTTGCACTGCTTGTCAGATGTGAAGAGAGGATGATATAATTGAGCCTGCTTTAAAAAAAAATCAAACTGACATAATATTGCTAGTAACTTGACAGCTTTATGTAAAGCCTTCCTTAGAAAACCCAAGCTGATCACACTGCTGAAGACAAGCAAAGGTTAGGGAGAAACTTTAGGCTCCAGGACTCCTAGACTCAGCCTTTCAGTGGTTCGGTCATATTTAGCTTGCCCTTTGACATGACCCAGCCTTAAACAATAGCTTTGTGAGTATGCTAAATGGCCACATCTTGCCAGTTGCTGCCAAATTAATGAGCCCATGTCATTTTTAGTTTACAGTTCAGTCATAAAGCAGCCAAGTGGAAAATGAGGCAGGGACCGTTAAGGAGTGTCACACAAATTTTCAAAGAGTATAGTCCCTAATTCCTCACTGACCCTTTCAGAAGTCTCTAATCATCATTCCCTTTCCTCCTCTTGCTTTCTTCAGACCCTCTAAAGATCCCCCTCACTGTGCAAGAGAGGCTGGCCAGAGAAACTAGATGCTGGTGGCTCAATGCAAGAGCATTGAGGACAATTAAAATGCAACCTGCACTCATAATTTACACAAAAACTAAAGTGATCTGAGTGGTCACCTGAGCTCCCTAGCTCACAGCAGGGGGATATGGGCAGAGCACAAGTGTTTCATAACCGCAGGGGACAGAGGCAAAGGGAAGCTTTCTTCTAAAAAAGGGATAGTGTTAAAGGATATCTCATCCAGAAAAACGCTCAGAGACAAGCACAGTGTGATTTTCCACTCCTTTACATCATTTCCAGATAGGAGAAATTTTCTCAATGAAACCTAGCTTCCCACTCCCGCTCTCAAAACTGCTGTCTTGGTTTGTGGTTTGATCAAAACCCCAAAACTCAGTTCAGAGCTGAAAAATCTGTCTGCTTCAACCCTTCAGTGATAGACATACTGTGCAAGTGGTTTTACATGCTTTCAATCTGAAAGCCATCTTTCCAGTTTGGCTTTGAAATTTTGAGCAACTTTGCTCCTTCCCATCTCACTCAGCTCCCACCTGTGGTTTACCTCCTCCTGACAGCTGTAATGGCATGTTTCCTCATTCTTAATCCTTCTTCCACATCTTCTGTGTCTATTTCTCAGTAGCTGTGGATCTCACCCTTCTACTCCACAGCCTGGGCTTCTACCTTGCAAGTGTCTTGGCTCCTCTAAGTTCAGCTGTTGAATTTTCTTGTGTGTGGCCTTACCTGTGTGTACAGGAATCTCTCTTTCAAAAGTGTCAGGGATCAGCTTTTGCGTTATCCTCAGGCAGCCTCCTTGGTTCCCTATTCAAGTCAAATTTGTCCTTGTTTTTAAAGCCTGCCTCAGGCTCTTTCATGCAATTTGTCTCTTTCTGTTCCTCTTGTCTAGCACTCTGTTTCCTGTGTCCTTCCAGGACCTAAGTGTATTCCTTGAAAATTTTTCTAGGTGTATTCATTTGAACAAAAAATATTTTTACTTCGTGCTGCCTTCACACCCTTTTTTGGCTTCAGAGTAGGAAATTAATTTGTTGGCAGGAATATTTGTGGAAGCAGCAAATTTGATGAATATAGGTCAGAATATTCTTGGAATATAAATGCTGGAACCCTAAATACAAGTATTTGCAACGGAACTCAAATCTAGGAGGTACATTCTTCCAATTGGGAAGCAGAGCAGTTGTCACATGACCTCTGTGCCCAGCCAAAATTTGAAACACATTTCACATTTTAAACACAGAATTTTCTCACGGAACCTCTTGCAAACCATTTACAGGCCCTGGGTTAGATTGTGGTGCTCCACCACATGCCCTAAATAGCAAGCAGTTCAAGGCCACACAGGAAGAACCAAAGAGATTGAGCCTGTCTAAGAAATACTCTTCCGCAGGGCTGCTCCCTAGTTGTGGAGGTGAGCAGCTGGCATCAGCTGGTAGGAGTAAAGAAAAAGTTCTTCAGACTACCCCAACTGTCTTGGGGTGCCCCTCAGGTCATCCTTCTCTTGATCTGAGCAAGCTTCCCCCAAAAGCAGGTATGGTCCTGTCCTCCTGCTCCAGCTAGGAGCCTGTCACAGCACCCCTGAATCTGAGGAAGCTTCTCCCAGTTCCCAGCCTAGCCTTGTTCCTAGCTGTTTCAGACACTTGTATCTTTCTGATAAGAGTACCATTAAGCTATCATAAAGCTATTTTTTCCTTCTTCCTGTGACAGCCCTTTTGGTTTCTTGAGCAGCAAACAGATAATCTCTCAGCCTTTGTTTTGCTGGGCTATGCAAGCTAAGCGACCCTAGTTTTCTTCTGCAAGATCAGTTCTCTGTTCCCCTAAATGTTCTCCCAGTCAGCCCTTCTTGGCTTCTGTTCCTCTTTGAATTCTTCTTCCTGAAACACAGGTGCCCAGAAAGGTACATTTTATTGCAGGGCCCTCGTTGATACCTGAACGATTAGCAACAGTCCTTTTTTATCTAGTGGAAGTGCCTCTTTTGACGTATACTATAACCACACCTGAGTCATTAATTGCTATAGCATGCCCATAGCTATTATTTTCAACTGACAAGCTTGAATTTTAGTGCAAAATCCCTATTACTTAGCAGTAGATGCATGATCTAGCAATTTGCGGTAATGACTGTTATCCTGTTTCTGTTATTTCAAACCCAAAGTAATTCTGGTTTTCTTGTATATTCTGGCTCACCACCATACTGCCTTCTTCTGTGTTGATAACAAATGTCATTAGCACATTCCCATGCTTTCGACCAAGTCATTATTTCTGTCATTAATTAAAAGCTTAAACAAGTTTAGCTCAAGATTAGTCCTTTAAGAGCTCTCTCAATAACCTTCAGCCAGCCAGATGCTTCCCCTTTCCATATAACTCCTTTGGCTGTCTTGTTGATCTTCCACTAGTTCCCATATCTTCTCCACATAAACTGATTAATTTCTCATGTAATACCATGTGACATGCTTTGGTGAAGTTGAGATAAAATAGATCACTCTTGCTTCCCTTGTTTATTAAGGCAATTATCAAGGAAAGTCATTATTTTAGTCTGGTATGTTTCACCTTATTCTAACTCAAATGCTATTTTTCAGTAACTTCCATATGTGTAACTATCCTTGTCTCAGAAATTTGTTGCAAAACTGGCATACTGCTGAGGTTCAGACTAAAAGGACTAGTTTTCTGGATTACCAGTTTCCTTTTTTTAAAAAAAAAAAAAAAGAAAGAAAAAAAAAAGTACTACTTTTGCTCTCCTCTAGGCAGATGCTACCAGATTTGATTTAACTTAACTCATTTATTTAGGATCCCATAACCTGGAAGTGCAGTCTCACCTATCAGTTCCTTAGGGAATCAGGAAAAAGCTATCCCTTCCCAAAGCACCTTGTGGTCTCTGAATCACATTCCTCCTCAGGCAACAAATTTCCATGCTCATACCCTCATTCTTAATTGGCTGCCCTGTTCCCACAAAAACAACATTACAGAGAGGGAGGGAAAACTATTAGCTTTTCAGACCATATTCAAACTACATGAAGTCTCGGCACTTCTTTTTCTTCAGCAGTGCATGGTTGTATTTTTTTTTTTTTTTTTTTTTTTTGGCTTTCCTCAACTTCTTTCCTCCCCTTCCATTTCCTTTTTTCCTTTTGCATGGAGTCAGCTTTGACCTCAGCAGTTTTCACTCAACGCCTGCACTTCTGGTGCTGGCACCTTCCTCCTCATTGCCTCCCTTGGCATGGGACCTCAGACCAACGTGCTAACCCTACTCAACAAAATGTGCACCAACACCTGTGCCCAGGCCTTGTCTCCTCATCTTGCTGGTTTAAGCACCCTGGTGAAGTAGAGCATAAGTCCTGCAAGCAGGTGCTTTAAGAGAAAGGAGGAGGTACCTGGTGATTTAATCTCATCATACATCTGTGGAGATGATCTCAACCTTCCTTCAAGGGCTGCCTTCAAAAGTTATCAGGAAAGTGCTTGGAGCAATGGGCAAACTTGAAAAAATTTGGGGTGGGTTGCATGAGCTATACCCCCAAAGAAGAAGGGAGACCATTAATTGATATGAATAAAACAACAGTTGTAAGTTAATCACTCTAATCTGCGCACAATCTTTCTCTCCCTTTTTCTTCCCCTTTCTCTCTTTCCCTCCTTCTCTCTCTCATCTTTTTTCTTCCAGTTCCTCATTTCTCCATCACTATTACTGTTCAATGGATTTCCCTACAGCTGTTAGAAAGCTGGTCAGACAGCATCAGATGCTTCATTCTGAAGTGGTGGAGGTGTAAGGTACTGCCCCTCCACTTGGTGCAAGACAGACTGAAGCTGGTACACACAAATGCTGGCACTGGTTTCAGCCTCTTCTTTTCAGTCTGGTGTTGGGAACAGTGGTGTCACTTGAATCCTTCATAATAGTAATTTCTCCAAAATTATCATCTGTGGCAAGGAATGGAGGGCAAAGATGGGCCACTCAGAAAAGAGTAAAAATTGACCTCAGAGAGGCACCCAGGACTGACCACAGAGATACTGACATACTGCAACAGTATCTACACCAAATAACTTTGATATTATTTGGCATCAGAGAAATTTAGACTATGGCTGTGGTACCAGCTTTCTGTGCACTGCTGCTGCTGTGTGCCCTACAGGGAAGCCCTCTTTCATCAGCAGTGTAACTGGGCTTTGCATGGGACCTGCCCAGGGGAGGACGCATGCTCTGTTTCGTTGACTCTTTCAGAGAGGCAGTAGACTTCAGCACCGGAGCAGAGTGAGCAACTGGGAGCGGCAATTCCTGAAAAAGTTAGAGCAAGAGTTGCCAGAGGAGAAAAAAAAAATTACAAACCCAAAAACCAGTGCCAGGTCTATGTTGTAAAATGCCTGGTGGAAGACTGACTTTTCTTCATTTGAAGCTAAAGACCTTGCTCCCACTGGTGATGTCATTCACAAGACAGGCCTGTTGCCCTGACCAAACACTTCTTTCTGTGCAGCTGAATTTTAGACTAATCATGTATTCAATAGGATGCAAATCTTGACTTAGAAAGTTACAGATGAAGCTTTTAAAAGGCAAATATATTTCTAATGATGCAAGCTCATACTCTAAATCACTGAAGAGCTGTCTATTGTGCTGTATTTTCTCACCTAGTGGGTATTTTATCCCTCACCTTGTGCCCTTGACCACTCCACACAGCAGCTCTGAAGCTTCCTCAGTTAGTTCCTTAGGACCTAGGCTGGCATGATCAACTGCCTTCGCATCTACAGGCATTCAGCCATGACCTGAGCAGCTAGATTTGCTTTAATCTGATAAAAAGTAGGCAGCAATATAAATGTGGCAGATTATCAGCTGAGGCAAACTAGCTCTGCATCACTGGGTTTAGTGATGCTGTGCTGATTGAATCCATAGAAACATTTGGCCTCAATATATCCTAGAGAAACAGTCTTTCAAAAAAGTAATCAATGCAAAACAATGTTGTCATTGGAAGCCTGGAACTGATGCAAATTAGAATTACTTCAGTTCTTTAGTGTGATATTTAAGCAGCAGTATTTGAGTGCCAGGGAACTAGAGGCCAAAGAAACTATTCCAAGTTGGATTTGGTAAGCACAGGGTTTTGCTTTTATTAGTCAGACAAGTTCAGTCAGAAGTCATATGTAGGATTATTAGCTCTTTTGCAGGGGTTTTCTCATTTGTGTTGGCTCTGCAGATGCTGTGGAAGCCATACTGAGCAAAACACTGAACAGCTGAAGATGGTTGTGCTGGAGGTGTTTTTTTTCCATGTCCTCTTCACTATGCATCCACTTGCTTTGGAATCCTGCAAGAAAAAAGTTCCATTCTTATAATCATAATTTTGGGAAGGTGGTTCAGAAAAAGGAATGGAAAAATATTATGATGAAGCTTCCTTTTTCCAGCTTGCTTAGTATTAGAGACAGTGGAACCTATGGTGTCTCAGTAAATAAGAGAAAGTAATGAATAGCATAGTCATGCTAGAAGAATGTTTCTAACCCTAGGACTCCAAATTGTGAAATGATGGCACAACTTTAACACTGCCTCTTGAGTATATCAGAAGAAAGCCCCTAATTACTTGATTATTTATTAACCCCATCACTGAAATGCACTCATTACATGAATTAAAATATGATTCAAGCCAGAAAGAACAGTGTGTGAAGCCCAACAGGTGGCCTTTGTAAAACTAGGAGCTTGGGCTCATGTAAGTGTGGTCAACCTTCAGCAGCCAGACAGCTCAGGGACTAGCAGAAGCTCCTCGACAGCATGCTGAGGCTCCCAGTGGCCAAGGGACCTACAGCACTGGAGTAAGGACAGGGAAGCAACTATGAAACTTGAGGTTAATTGGATTGCATGTAAACACCATAGAGGCAGGATCCTTTGAGCACAGGGCAAGCTATGATCAGTGTAGCCTGGCAGGTGAGCTGCCTACCTGGGTACCTCACAGATCAGTCTGGCTCACATTAGGTCATCCACAGCCAAACCAGTGGCAGGAGCTTCACATGGGAGTGTTGCTGCGTTCTCCTATCCTTCCCTTAGCATCTGTTGCAATACATGAAACTAGATGGACTTTAGTCTAACTGCATAAACCTTGTATTTTGTGTTTTTGTGACTTTATGCCAAGTGCAGCAGACAGTGGGTTTGGGGCCCAGCTCACCTCAGCTGTAGCAGAAATGCCAGGGAAGAACGCCTATGACAGATCCCTTCTCCTTGGCAGTGAAAGCAAAAAGGCTAAATGCATCTGCCCCTGACCCCATGGCTCTTTCGCTTTTTTCATTTTGTTTTCATACCTCGTATCCCACATAAATTCTGAAATCAAGTTCATGTTCACATCTGACTAGGTTATCTTTTAATTAACTTTTTTCTAGATTGGCCCAAGGCTGAGCTGCTACTCCTAAGCAACACCATCAGCATTCCCATGGAAGGAAAGAGGGAACAAGCACCTCTCAGCTCAGGCTCCCTCTCCCTCCTTCTGCATAGGCAGTCTCAGCTTTCAGCCACGCTGGCCTCCTGAACAGCCTGTGAGTGTCTTTGGGAAGAAAGCCCAAGAATCACTTTGAATATGGCTTAGGCACAGCAGCCTCTGTGAATCTCTTCTGCTTCTCTATTTAGTTACAATTGTTATTTGGCACTAAGGCAAAGGACGTGGAAGTAACCTCCAGTGTATTAACTTTATCTCACATCACATGGCTCTAGAACTAGATTTATGCCTCCTATAAATCAGTGTCTCTCAAAGTGTAGCTGAAGCCAAAGCTACACTTCAACACCAAGTTAAAGGTGTGTGTGAATGCATAAACATATGTGCTTTCCCTTTTTTCCCCAGCCTCCCCAGTTAACTGTGGTGACAAGGCCAGCACCCTAGTGGCAGATCAATATGCTGTCATCAAGTGGTTCAGAGCAGACCCTCCCACCAAGTGGGGAGCAGGGCTACACCATCCAGTTATCACACCTGCAGCACATCCTCCTCCCGTCCCAAACGGGGGGCTCCAGCTTCCTTCACTCACCTTGGTCTAAGGCTTAGACCTCTGGCTCGTCTCGTGGGTTTTTTTTAACTCACTCCCTAGGCAACTGATGTTGGATATCTGAAAACTCTGATCAAGCTGCCTTATGTCATGACTTCACAAACTGCTGGCCAGTCTAACGCAGGAACGGAGGCTGGAAGTGAAACTGTTGGAGTAAGAGTCAATAGTAAATACAAAGCAAGAGAGAAGGTCCTCTTTCTCCGGTTACAAAAGGCTTTTCTTTCCCCTTTTTTTTTATGAAATAGTGAAAAAGAACAACAGAAGGGAGTTGTTAGGCATTTGTATTTTATAAACATGAAAAAAATATCCCTTTCTCCTTTGCTCACTTTCTCTGTACTCACTAGTAACCAGTCCCGGTTACAGACCTGAAATCACTGATTAGCATCTTGAACTTACACAAATACACAATGCACGAACAAGACTGTCAGTGTATTCTGAGCAGAAAAACATTAATGATTATCATGTTTATAGCTGAAGTTGAAATGAGAAAGCCATAAAGACAAGCCTCTGTTAAGTCAATGTACACACCCCAGTGAACTGGGAATTTTCTGCTGGGCACCAAGGTCTCCAGTCTCATTACTGAGACACACAGGCAAGCTGCTTACACAACTGAGTGTAGGACAATGTAGTTTAATTTAGCAAGACTAAATTTGGTCAGTGGCTGTAGCAGCACTAGCGTGACTGCTTGCTTTGGTCAGCCAGTGATGTTCTAGACCTCCCGCTTAGGTGTAATGCTAAAGGAGTGTTATTTTTCCCTTCTGTTTACTTTGAAAATCCAACAGAGCTTATCTAACAAGAAGCGGACGTTTCTAAATTACAGTATGCAGCTTGTATGTACATTGGTGCAACCCATGTGTTTGCTTCATCTCTGTGTCATACTGTAATAGATGGGTCTTTCATCAACAGCGTGAGAAACAGAAGAACCTGCCAAAGTCAGAAAGGGAGCTTTGTCTTAAGATCCCAGACTTTTAACAGTAACATGTGCCATTGCCCTCTAATACTGCAACTGGTGTACCCATCTGCTCTGTAGCATGTTGCCACAGGTGTAGTTTGTTGTTGTTTCTAACCTTTTACATATGTTCATCTAAACAACCAGACAAGTGTCTTTTTGTTTCATAAATGCTGTGAAGTCTGTTATTTTCCCTGCAGCTAGAGTTTTGTATAGCAAGAACTTCATGTAAAGCATTACTGGAGTACAAACTAAGATCTTCAAAACTTACCTTGATTGCTCTTGCAGTCACTGAAATTGGACTTGGAACGGGAGCGCTGTAACACAGAGGAGGTTGGAGAGCATGAGATCCATTTTGCCTGCTGGAAGAGAAAGCTATAGCCAGCTGGATGGTATCGCCTCTGTGGCCCTAAAAATTATAGCTAACTGGTTAGGATGAATGGTTACAGACAGTGAAACAAAAGAGTGAGGAATAGCTACAAACTTCAGATAAAATGTGTAATTGCATCACACCTGAGGTAGAAATCATTCCCCGTAGTACTTTTGCAAACATTGGCCTGTGTCCAGGAAAAAGGACGAAAGTTCTAAACCCTAGTTTAGAGGTTTGAGAGGTCTCAGGACACTGCAGAAAGCCAACAGCTGCTGCTGGAATACTCCGTTCTTTCCTGTGTGTCAGATTTGGAAAGGAAAGTATACAAATAACATCGAGGTAAAATGGAATAAACAAGCATAATTCTTCATTCAGTAAAGCTCTGGAAAACAAAAGGGCTACCTTGCAAGAGCGTGGACAAGGAGACAGAAGGAGTTACGATATTTTGCAAGATGAGAAAATGTTTATAGAAAACATTTTCTACTGCTCCTTGTACCATCATAACTCTGAGAAACAACAATCAATTGCATGGGAGCTATATAGGTTTGCGCATGAGGTTTGCGCTTTGCTAGTCAACATATTGCAGTGAATGGTTGGATTTGATTAATTTGCTCATGTGTTTTTGCCATCAAACTACAAGTAAGGAATGCATTTTAAAATTACTGATCTCTCTTAAACTTATAAAATATATGCCACATGAAAACTGAGAAGAGCTACATCTGTAATTAGAGGACTTTCAATGGCACTGTATTATTTTGCTTTTGGAACATCTGGGAACTGAAAATGTCTTCATTGGCAGAAGCATATTCAGCCTAAAATGTGAAAAATTTTTATTACCAATTAGTATTTTTCATTTTCTAATTAACTAATGACTCCTCAAAAATAAGCAGAGAGTGCAAGACAAGTGCTGTCCCCATATTATAAAATCAGCAGAGGTAGAAAAGCAAGGATTGTACTTGACATACTTGTTCATTTTTTTTGTGGTATGATGGCTAGACCATGATACCAAGCAACAGTCCAACAATTTCCAAGCATGTGACTCTCAGTCACTTGCTAGGAGCTGGTGTGGGGTTAGTGGAACATGCAGTTCTTGCTGTCTTTTGTGTTTTTGGCTGTCATCATTGCAGAGATAAATTTGGAGCTCTGCAGAATCCAGCTTCACTGTCTCTTGGGGACTGTTAATTAGCAGGAGTGGAGCCACCACTGAATACAGGGTGGCTAAATACCACAAAGTAAGGTCTGGCATAGGGAAAATGAGAAATTCATCAAGGCAAGAATGAGATACACAGAGGAACCCAATTAGCCAACACCAAAGCAACGAATTAAGAAACAAAGAAAAATAAATTACAAGAAAAAATACAAAGAAGTATCAAACATACTGCATTAGAAACAGCTACAAACACACTCTCCTAAAACAACTTTTCTTTGCAAATGAATGCTCTAGTTACCACAGAAATGTTACTTATCTGTGATAGGAAGGGAAAATGTACAGAACTTTGTTCTATTTAGATACATGAATATGAGATGTGCAATACTGTGTGAGCCCACAGGTTTTTATGACTGGGAGAGGAGTCTCTCTCTGCTTCTGGCTACAGGAAAATACTGACGAAAGAGTATGAAGAGCAGGGCAAGGATAAAGCGATCCTCCTCTGGCACCCTTTATCTTCTGGTAACCAGCATCCTACAGATTCCCTGAGCCAGAAGTTGAATCTGAGTCATCACAAACCAGCCCCCTTTCTAGAACCAACCCCACATTGCTGGGTATTTGGAGCCACTTACTGGGGCTTTTTTCCTGCCACACATTTGCCACTGAGTTTTTCCTTCTGTGAAAGAGTCCTTGGTCTAGCTGGTTTTCAGCCTGAGTGCCATTATACTTTGCTCTGGAAATTTTGAACAACTCTGTGATCAGATGATCAGTAAATAACCTGGGGGGAAAACTCAGCTGCTTTATTTAAAGAATTATTCAACTAAAGGAAGTCCCACAGAAGTTTTTAACTTTCTCTGAAACATCAGATTCTCAATTCTCAAAAAAAAAGGTATCGATATGACACTTTTTAGCAGATCATGTATTAATGAGAATAAGATTCCCAAAGATGGGTTGAAGCATTTCAGGAGATTTTAAGCCAAAAATGATTACATTTCTTCCAGCTACAGGACACTAAAAAAAAAACCAAACAAACAAAAAAAAAACCCCACACCATTATTTAATTAGACTTCTTTTTATATCTGTGTAACAAATCTGGACTGGCAGATTTTTTTTCATTATAGCCTCCTAAAGAATGATTATTTCATGTAGTAGATTAGTCAAGTATAAAGTACTTATAGAGATATTAGCCAGTTCCATGTGAATTATTGTCTATGCACTAAAAGAATGAATGACTTTTTAGTAACTAATTTACTGAGAGTTGGAGGTGGTTTAATGTGCAGTAGATTTGATTTATAGGGTTTGGATGAGGAAATCATATAATTCATGTTCTATGCACAGGTAAAGCAAGTACTCTATTCAGTGAGTTCACACAGTAAAACATTTTAATGTTTCTGTCAGTAAACTTAACTCTAAACTTAAGCTGCAGAAATGGTATGGAATTTTCAGCATAAACTATGCTAAAGGAAATTAAAGTGTAAAGTTTAGAAAGGAAAAAACTGTACAGGTGAAGGCAAAACCTCCACCACTTTGTGCTGTGGACAGCATTTACAATGTCACTACTTCTTACCTTTTGCACCTAGAATATCAGAATATTTCTGAACCCATTTTATTCACTTAATGCATAGGAATTGTATTTTTTTCTAGTAATGCCATATGAAGAGATGAAAGGAATTTCAACACAAAACATCCCTTCTACTTTCTCAATTTGCTCAGAATTCCAACAAAATACTTTTTCAGCCTGTAGCTGCATACATCTGGCTAAAGCCTGAATGATTTGTCGGCATACATGTATACATGTGTGTGCATAAAAGTGCCCATGTGCACAAAAGCTGGTAGGAAGAATGCCTCTGTAAAATATAAACAGTATAATACCATCAGATAAAGTTAATATTCACTCCTGAATATAGATAACTGAAAAACAACCCTTTGTGGCAAAAGCTGAAAGGCCCTTTGTGTTTAATACAGCCCTAAATAAACATATATTAGAAATTAGATATTAAATAACTGGTGTAGGTGATGAAAACTGGGTATAGCTGTCCTACGTTGATTAGGTAGCCTAATCAATGGAAACTGCTGCTATTAGCAAACTGTTATGATGCCCAATGTACCTTCCTTTCTGTAGCTGACTTCTGGACTCCACCTTTGCAAAACCTCTGCATACTAAACGGGTGGAGATACTTAATAATGCTGACTAGACTCTTCCATGGGTATAAAAGCAATCTATACATAACAGAATCTATACATCACAGAATCAGGTTATTGTCACTACAAGCGATATAACATTGTGAAAACTATTGACATCTCTGTTTCACGGTTAACAGAAGAAAATACAAGGCACGTGCTAAAATTACAATGCCTTTTGTCAGTTGTTTTTTAATTTCCACAGAGTAGTGGAAAGATTATAATCATGAAATCAGAATCCTTCACTGAGTTCTGTGTGGCTGTTGCCATCTGCCCTGTGGGGAAGCAGGAAGGGTGAGATTTCAAAATTGAGTCAATAACAAAGGAAGTGGTAGAAATGAATTCTTGGGACTCCATCTTATGACCAGTTAAACAAGGCAAAGCCTGAAACAAAAATGTCCCTCCAGCTGGGAAGGTCATTCAGACACCAGCATGCTTCAGAATGACCTTCAGAAAAATGGGGACACAGGGCATGAAAAGGACAGCAGAAAGAGCACCTTGGGAAAGCCTGGGTTGTTACATTATGCAGGGGATGTTCTAGGGACTCAGGACCCCGAGATCCCCTTTGGTGACCCAGCTTCCATCACCTCCACTCTCCAGATATTTTCTAAATTATTACTATTTCTGTTGCTCTGTAACTCCCTGGAAGTGATTTCAGAGAAAATACGTTCTAGCACTAGTAGCACTAATACTATTTAGACTTCTGATCTCAATAAATTGTGTTTCTTTTGATACCTCCTGTTGTCTGGAAGACAATGCAACACAATTCCAGATTTATAAATGTTATTGTCAAGAGATTCTGGTAAATATGTATTCATACACACATGCATTTTTATATATATTTATATTTTTATATATGTATATACTTAGAAAACACTTAAAGTTCACATAAACATTTATCAAGTATACCCAAATGACAATATAGTTTGTAACAATTGGCCACAGGTGTTTATAAAGACCTGTGCTGTCTAAACTAGTCTCCCTGTCTATATTGGTCTGTTGCTCTGTCTGTGGAGTTAGAGCCCAAATGAAGGAATTGTTGAAGACCCCCCACAAGACAAATAATTATCAAAGCAATCTGACAGAGCAAAACTGTTTAACTGATGGCAAGCTGCTTCAAACTGTGCTACATTATGTTTTACCAATCAAATGCCTCAGTGGTTAAAATTAATTCATTGAGCTCCACATGGATTAAACAGGCTAGAGTGCACTTATCCTCTCCTTACGCAAAAGGAGAAGATTTGGTTCAAATGTTGATTTGTAACATGTCGGGAAATACTTACTTCAATTAAGTAATCTCATTTTAAAGCAAGTTCTGTGCCAGAAAAACAAACAGTACAACTTTTCTACACACGCGCAGTAGTTACATGCAGGATACAATCTTATGATTTCTGGGAGGCTGCTCTTGAAAGCCAAGAAATTTATATTTATAACAGGATCAAAGATACAAAAGTATTAGGCGAATTCTGCTTTCAATTGCATCTGTATGAATCTATCGTACATGCATTTCCAGTGGATGTACACAGATTTAGTGATCATAACAGAGAGGCTCTAATGTGAATCTTTGTGTTTCATATTGGAGCTCTTTAGTGAAGATTAATTACACCATAGACTTTGCTTCACAGCCTTCATTATTTATACTCCTTATATGCAGCTTAATTCCTCACAGAAGGTTTTTTTCGTCAGATCAGAAACTAATTGACTAGAACAAAAATAATCAGATAATTAGTACTAAAAATAATAATAAACATATCTTCCCTGGTCTTTACTAAGGAGATCAGAGATACAAGATACTCACACTCCTAAAATGAATGAAAACAAAAGAAGAACACCACCACGGTCAAACAAAAGAAAGCTACAGAAAAGTAAATGTGCTATCTGGTTTTATCTCAGCTTTGAGCCCAATGACTGTGGGTTGACCACACACATCCCAAAGTCAATGTAGTTACAGCAAAGATGATTTTTGGCCTGGCAATGGGGAGTTTGGCATAGCTAAACTGGACCTAATGAAAATATTTTCACAGCGCTTTGTGGTGGCATAGCTGACCAAGAATTATGAATGGTTACTGCCGCTATGCCATCTGACAGCCCAAGAAGTGTATCGTTATGCTGCACACCACATCTCCTGGGAACCTGAGAGCAGGGCAGTTTCACTTCTCTCTGCAGCTTTGTTCGCCCGGCTGCAGTAGCTGGCATGCAAGGGAAGGAGGCTAAGCTCATCTCTCTGCTGTGGCACATGCAGCAGTGGAACAACGACACGCTGGGAGTGTGACCCTGAAGGTGGGTCGACCCAGGGAGGTGGGGTGGCCAGCACAAATGTATGTTCCAGGTCATTATTTGTTCCCTTGATCAAGTTTTTAGAGAGCACAAGCTAGAGTTTTTGGGGGTTTGGGGTTTTTGGGGAGGGCAAGCGCTAACACATATGAATTAGCTAGTGAGTCAGCACTTCTTTTCATATTTTCTTCAAATAAAAACATCTGTGATTTTCTGTTACTTATAATGAAAGGAACAGAACAAACATTTTTCTAAAAAATGCAGACAGCCTAAGTGTCTACCATACCTATTGATTCTCCCTTGCTGTCATTCAGGGGGAAAAAATGCCAGAGGAACTGATAATGTACCAGGTGCTAGATACCCCACCAACCAAATCTAATAAGATCTGTTGGAAGCTTTAGAAGCTGGTGGTATGATCCATCCCCTACTGCTCTAAGTGGGAATTCATACATGCTGCAGCGTCCTTTGCAGAGTTAATGCCGAGGAAGGCTTATGATACACCATGATTCCCCACTGCTGGTCTTATACCACCTCATCCTTGGTGTGATCCCACTGAAGCCACATATCCTGGCAGAACATTATGCACCCAGTGATGTTCTGATTCAGGAACTTCATCCATACCCATTCTGTAAATACAGCCCAGGAAACAGGCTCAGACATGGTCCCTGGCCCATGCATGTGCTGATACCAGCCTCACGGTGCATTGTAACACATAGTCCATGTCCTCTAGGAGGGGAAAAAGCCTGATGCTGTTGCTCATGTGGAGGAAGAGTTATGGTGGCCAGAACTGACAGGCTGTGGAACTTCAGGGTTTCGTCTCACCTTTCCCAGCCCTGCAGTTTGCACAGATGCTTAAATGTGTGCAAGTATTGAAACACTTTGGACAAATTGCAAATTTGAATTCAAGTGCAGGAAGAGGTTTGCATTCGTATGACAAGCTAGATGTGGTAAAGTAACCAAGTCATCCTCCAAGAATGAACACAAATACTAGTGAAAGCATCTAATTAATCAAGCTATGACCTGACATAAATTACTTAATCACAAAATTACAATGGATTTTTAAATGAAGGTTTAAAAATACTTCTGAAAAATGTTTTCAATTTTGCAGTCACTGTGGGATCTTTGAATTTTAAAGAGAGGTAACAGCCTCTTCATGAGAAAAAGAACTAACCCCTACTGGTTACTGGGATTCAATTTGGCACCACCACCCTGCACAGGTAATCTGTCTGAATTTAACACCTCTCCTTGATTCTGCTTTGCCTTCTATCAGAGGAGGCTGAGCAAAGTCAGTAGATTTTCTTCTTCCTTGTGACTGGCTGTTTGGCTAGGGGTGAAGCCTCATTTCCCCTTCTGTGCACAGGTCTTAATTTGCTTTAACCTCTGGTGCTGCAAAGACCAAGTGCTGTTTTGCGCAGCATCACACAAGATGTAAGTAGGATCCCGTTGAGCAGCTGGCAGTGAACAGCACAGGCAGTAGTGCAGGTAGGGCAAGGCTGGCTGCCCCTTAACAACCTCTTTCCCTGAAAAGTTCCTATGTTTTATTCCAGATAAGCTGTTGGGTGCAGCAGATACACTCCTGTGAAGCTCACCACATACGCACACGTACACTTTCTGTTTCATTTGCAACACTGATACCTTGTTCCTACAGTTTGCAGAGAAGATTTGTTTCAATGGTTTTAACTGGGCCACTGCTTGTTCTCAGCTTCCTGTTGCTTTGATCATTGGTTTCCAGCTCTCCTCAAGTAAGTTGTATCCTCCAAGGTGGATTTTCCCCTTTCCTGTGCTGGGCAAAGCATGCAAGTGACCTTTGAATTTTTTCTTCTTCTCTCTCCTTTTTTTTCTCTTTGGCCTTTTTTTTGTTTTGTTTTGTTTCTGACTCGCCATATGTGAGATAATTGTGCCCACAGGAATTCCTTTCAGAGTGCCTAAGCACAAAAGAAAAACACCCGGCCAGCTTTTTTTCTAGAGCAGTACAAACATTTCCTTAAACCTAAGTGTCTCAGGAGGGGCATTGACAGAAGGCTCCTTTCACCCAGAAAGCCCATTCTGCGCTGAGCTGCCCGTGAACCCTCAGCTGCCTCCTGCATTTTGACGTCACTGATGGAGCAGGGGTTTTGCCAATAAAAGCAGTCACGTTCTTTGATTCCAGCTTTATGACAATGGAAGGGAGGCCAGAGCCATTCGCACCGTGGTGGGGTGTATTAATGGCAAAGGGCGGTGGGAGCCAGTAACTCTCTAGCAGCTTTGCTCCTTTGACTGCTGTCCCCCTGAATTGCACATGGTGGATGGAGAGCTACAGGCTCTCCTCTGCAGTGAGACGTTTTCCCATGCTAATAAGCTCCTCAGTAAGAAGCCCCGGACTATCATGAGGAACTTGCGCAGCTAGGGGAGGGCAAAGTGGATCTCAAAACCACCCATGTGATTTGATGGCCATAAGGAACCATGTTAAGAAAATATCCCTGTTCTCTGAACTCATCTTAATAAGGGAATAAATCTGATTTCTTCTTTGAGCTCTTCTCCCCTGGGGACTGAACTGCTAACCCCTTGGCTTTAATAGAAGAGTTATGTCCCTGGACAATGAAACACAAATTTTAGTCCTATCTTCAGCAGTTTCCAAGAAAATTAGTTGTGCCCTCTCCCCAGCACAGCTGCGCTTCAGGATGTTTCTGTCCATCACAGCACTAACAAGGCATGGGGTTGCCAAGTAGCTTATCAGGAGGTCATTTTTCCCAGGTTCAACACACCTCTGTGGTGAGGAAAAGGGCTTTGTAGTCTGAACCCAAATTTGTGGAAAAGGCAGCTAGCCATTGCCACTCCTCCTTTCCCTGCTCTGTCACTATCACTGCCAGCAAATGCCTGGAACTTGTGCTCCAAAGCAGGAATGATACCTGTTCCATGGACCACTATAATGATAGTGCTGGGGGGACATCTTCTGCTTCAGTGACCAAGCCAGCATTAGAGAAGAGTAAAATCAGGGTAAGGAGCAAGACAGGCCAGAGCTTGGCTGGCAGGTAAGAAGGAAGGGGGGAAATGCCAGTTCATTGGGAAACAAATTCCACCAAGCAAGTGGAATTCCACCAAGAACAGCCTACTGTGCAGAAGAGCTGGGAGATACTTCCCTCTCCATTTGGGGATGTGAGGCTCAGCACCAGGCACTCTCAGTGTAGTCAGCAGTCACCCAAGTTGACCGATTGTTCATGGACCTTTGGTGGGCACAAGCAAAGAGGCAAGCACATAAACCACATCCTGAGCAGTACACTCCGAAAAGCACTTCCCAAGGAGGCTGTAGCCATAGAGGATATGAAATTCCTGCACAGAAGACTTTTGCAGCACAGTCTAAAATAATGTCAATTAAAAACCTGAAAAAGCACAGCTCTTTAGAAGCCCATGCTTTAGGACACACTTTTGGTGTGATGTTTCTATTTCTGTTTTTATAAAAACAGAAAGATTTCATTTGAGCTAAACATCTCCATCTGCAGTTGTAGAAAACAGATTTCAGAAGAATCATTGCAAAGAGACTGTACAGATGAGAAAACAACAATTTATTCCTCTCTGCCTGAGAAGGAATAAAACATGTCTCTTCCCAAAAGCACTTTAGATAGCTAAATCTTTCTTAAAGTGCATGGAAAACCAACTGCATTCAAATATGATTTATTTATTGGCATTTGTGGAGGGCAAGGGTGCTAAATGTCCAGGGATTTGGAATTTTTATGACATGGAGCCTGATTCATACAGATAAGTTTGATATATGTATTTGGGGTAGGGGGTGGGGCGTTGGGTGTATGGCGTTGGCTAATGTTCCCAATACGCCACTCAAGTTACGTATTGCAACTCGAGACCAAAATTTGTAGAGAGCTATTAAAATCTCTTGGTTGTGTTGGATCTTGACTGCAGCTGGATTCACCTTTACATTTGGTTTGGTTTTTTTTTAATAAGATGAGGAAGAATGTGGCTGTGCATCCTGGCATGTGAGTGAGTTTATCAAATATGAGGCAGCACCCGGAACAACAGGAGATCGCATGAGCGAGCCCAGCTCCTGGATGGCAGAAGCACGTTAACCTCCCATTCATGTCACTGGGTTTAATACTCTAGTTCTGCAGTTAAAGCGTCTTCCCTGAGCCCAGGTTCATAAAAGTGTTAGCAGTCCTTGATGTTCCCAGCAGAGGATAGTAAGGAAAACAGAGCCCTGAATAGCTCACATTGATTGCAGCAAATACAGAGCAGGAGGGTCAGCACCATTTCCCAGCCCAGAGCCAGCGTTGTAGAACTGAGCAGCTATTCATAGCCACTGGACTCTCTCCAAGCCGTGAGTGTAAATTTACTTGTATCATCTTTGCAGAGAGGAATTGTGGTCCCCAGTGCCTCCCGCTTGATTCGGATAGGCTGTTTATTTGTTTAGTCCTGTAATGATATTATCCACAGGGCTAGAGCCACACAGGGAGGATTAGAAATTCCTGGAGGAGAGGCCGTGTGTTTACCACCATGACAGCCCTGTGTGACACAAGCCAACAGTTACTTGTATTTGTTCTTTACAGTCTCTGAAAATCAGGACCTTGCAGCTGAGGGGCAAGGGTGTAGGATCGATCTCTCAAAGGCAGAAGGTGAAGAGGCTATTAGGGGGAAATTGGTGGAATTAACATGCTGGAAACTTCTTCCTGGGTATCTGCAAACAGCCGTATCTCAGGGTGTTTGCAAATGTAAATGACAGGAGTAGGATCATCAGAGACTGAAGTCTTTCCACAAATTATAACATTCCCAAATCTGTGCATTTAACCTGCCCTTCAAGAATACTTAGTAAGACATGCGAATGAGATTTTAAGTTTTTCAAAGAGAAGCCCTGTGTTTCTACAACAAAAAAAGCACTGGCACAAAAAGCTCTTGCAGATATCTGCATAAGCCCAGTGAAAGCGGAAAAAGGGGCCAAGGGGGAGGAAGAAGGGATTTTTTCCTTTTGTTTTCCTTCCCCCCCCCTTTTTTATTTCCTATTTTAATAAATATTTAATCATGGAAAGGGAGGGAAAGGCCAAAAGTAACAAAGAACCTTAGGTTGTTTAGATTGCTTGGGAACTCCCTCTTTGCAGCTGACCATTGCTACATATAGGTTAATTTCCACATGGAGCTAGAGAAACTCTATCCCCGGTTTGTGAAGTATGGGTCAGCCGAAGCATGTTAATCTGTTTAGCATGTGTGCTTCGTGGAGGTGCCAGACCACCACCGTGCAAGAGCAGAAGCAGCAGCAGCCATGGTCCTTGGGGGTAGTTAATAAAGACTTTAAGGGAAGCAAGTTTATAAAGGTTTCAGTTCATGCACCGTGCCAGCTTTGGACATTTCAGGCTTCCAGCCCTGCAGACCAGAAAGCTGAGAAACCTATGGTCTGTTTATAGCAGCCCTGGAAGAGCAAACACCGGTGCCGTGCTGCAGCCTATGTGGCCAGGGGCAAAGCGGGGACAGCCGTGGTGCTTCTTCTCCCTGGGAACAGGGGGTAGTGGCACCAGCCAAGCCTCCCAACACTCCAGGGACACCCTGAATCCCCCGTGGCCCGACACACAAGGGCATTTTCTCCACTTTGGGCAGCCTGAGATGTTTTCAGAACCTTGGCTTTAATCTGTGCCCTTCCCAGTGCCGAGCCTCAGACCCAGCTGGAGGCTTGGATCATCATGCGAGCCACTAGACGAGATAATAGCAAATGAAACTTCACAAGTCTATTCCTGTAGCCCCACACAATGCAGACTAATCAACGTCTCATCCCTCGCTTGGGGATGCTTAGCAAAGCATATGGCACTCAGGCTGACTCTCTGCTTCTCCCTCACCATTTTTTTAATTTTCTTTTGAAATGCTAGACATTTATTAAAACATTTTTAAATAACCAAAGTATTTGCTGATGAGTATTTATTTTGACAAGGGTTTTGGTTTGGCTTTTGACTTCCCATTCAACTATATAGACTACAGTATTAATTTACTATAAAACCAAATGTGGTTGACATTATTCTGCCTCGGCTCTAGATTTCAGTCAGTCGGGAGAGGTTTCTCTGGTAGATGAAATGAACGGTCACAAACACGTCTCTTTCCATTTTCTGGAGTGCTTCACCATGTGTTCCTCAGAGTCGAAGGAAGTTAAGCATTGCTCAAGAGGAAAAATCTCCCATGAACAGATACCTCCCTTCGTCATATCCAGAAAACAAGGACATCCACACAGTTCCCATCCTTGCTGTGTTTAAAGTACAGCGGCCAGGCAGGCTCTGCACATCGAGGCTCAGTAAAAGTCACAAACTGGGACAACAGGGAGGCTCTGCCCTGGAGGGCTGCCGCGGGGCTCCCCTGCACACTCAGGTGCTCAGACCACAGCCCAGGGAGCGACCCCCCATTTGGGCAGTCACCACCCAGCAGGGCTTTCTCTTTCCTCCAGGCCCAAGCGCTCATTTCTGTTCTTTAAAGTGTGTTGGCAGTAAGATAGCAGAGAAGGGGCCAAGACCAGGAGAAGCCACAATATAACCGCAGCTGCCTGGGGAAACCTTTCTTTCTTTCTTTCTTTCTTTCTTTCTTTCTTTCCTTCTTTCTTTCTTTCTTTCTTTCTTTCTTTCTTTCTTACAACCTTTCCTGTATTCTTCTTAGTGCACTTTTTTATTAAGGAAGGAATCGGGACCTAAACCGTGTGCTAGCTTATATGCTGGCTGTCCTTGCTGCTCACTCTTACCTGTACTGATGGAAGATACTCTCCATCACCTTGAGAAGGGTGGTGGCTCACGCCTTAAGCTCACTGCTGGAAGCAGCCTGACACGCCATGAAAACACACTGACCCTCAACATCAAGTGTCCTTGGGCTGAGTGTGCGGGGGGAAGGTGTCACCTGTTTCAGAACAGGATTTCCCTCCCAGTTTACTCTTGCAGGGCCAACACAGGCGCACACACAGACATCTAAAGATATTACTGGAATAAGAAATGTGTGTACAAAGTAAGAAGTTTCCAGTACCAAACTGCGCCCCACTCTACTTTCCCCCTTGAAACTTTTCACAAAATGTTATTTCCTTGGGGAGAGTCAGGGAGACGGTATCCCTGAATCAGCACTGTCCCTTACTGTAAGAAGCCTTTTTCCACCTAGAGCATTTAACGCTCTGAGGTACCCTCGGGAAGTAGTCCTGCCTTTCCCGAGGGGCAGACATTTCCCCTGAGCCATGCCATTGCTCCTGCCCTGAGCAGGCCCGCTCTGTCCCCAGAAGCCAGGCACGGCACATCGGGGCAGGGGGGTGGGGTAGGGGGGAACCATGTCTGTTCAAGCCATCGAAACCCTCTTTATTGCTTTAATGACCTTCAGCCTATTTTATTTCCCTAAGGGATCCAGTCAGAGCTATTCTGTTTGAAGCAGTCACTGTACAGCCTGACAGCAAGCCAAGTGGGAGTCCTGTGAGAGGAAGTTTAACAATAAGTTTTGGGGAAACGTGTCTATTTTTCTCTTGAAATGTGCTCTTAGTCAGAAACCTAAGCACGCCTCACCTGGCAGCTCTGCTCCTGAGCATCTCTGCTTCTTTTGAACCAAGGCACTATCATATTCACTTCAGTCAGCGATGCCAGATTAGGAAAATGTGGCGCCTGCACTGGTTTATGCATAATCACGACAGTTTAATGACGTCTGACTAACAGACCTGATATTTCTGACAGCCCGATCTATTTGGAGACCAGGACAATGGCAGGGGTTGTGTGATGGTACCAGGCTGGTTTTCCAGCAGTTAGGGAAGCTCAGTTGCCTTCAAGCAGCCTGAGCCCCTGCCTGTGCTGGTACTGCTGCACCGGCAGCCGGGCAGACTGCATGGATGGGGAAGGTCCCTGTCACGCCAACCCGCATGAAGGGGCCAAACACTTGGTGATGACAGCCTATTCGTGCCACTGCACAGCAGGTGCCAGGTCTGGGGGAACTCTCAGAAGCAATGCAGGGAGGCCCAGTGCATCACTCACACCAGGGTGAGGGTGCTGTGGGTATGGGCACACACATGGCGGAGGGTGAGGGGGAAGGGGCACGAAGTCAATTTATGTTAAGCACAATAATTCTGCAGTGGTATCAGGAGGTTTCCTGAGAAGTTTGCTGGGAGCACTGATGTATTTCAGAGTGGAGTCAGGGCACTAGTGCCGAGTGCACCCTCTGCCACTGTAGAGGGGAGAGGAAGGCAGCAGCAGTGACAGCAGGGATACCCATGCCCCAGGACTTTCAATGCAGCTTGGTAGTAAGGAAACTTCAAGTGGGAGCACCTGTGCAGTGACCCTCCAGCCAGAATGCCCCGCTCCCTGGTGAGCAAGGCTGTTTGGAAACCAGTGCGGAAAAAAACCAAAACAAACAAGAAAACCCACCCCAACCTATCCACAAGATCAAGATGTGAAATTATGATTTTGCAAGAGGCAGAGCAGGTGGGCACCACTGCCTGCTGCGCATAGGGGCTGCAGACCCATGCACCAGCTGGGTCTGCATGCACACCTCCCAGGGCTTCCGGCAGCCACCACCTGTAGGGGTCCTACCTGTCAGACAGCTCCGTGGGTTCTGTGCTGGCACTGCAGGCAGGTCCCACTGTCCTCAGCTTTGCCCACCACGGGCAGAGGGCTTCCATGGCAGGATGCCATGGGCCCTGCTCCCTCAGCAGCTGTGGGGCACACATGGGGCAGGGTGGGCACGCATGGGAGCAATCAGGGATCTGCCCTGCTGCTGTTGGCACCAGGGCCAGGAGCACTTGCCATGGTTTCTGCGTGTCTCGTAGGACAAATGGCGTTAGAAAATAACATACCCCAGGCCAATAAATTCCCCTAGGGTGATGCAGAATAGGCTTCCCACTTTAGAAGCTCTCCCTGAGTAAAGAGGTATTTGGTTTGTCTCTGAAATAATAAATCCCAACAGCAGACAATAAAATTTACTATCACAGGAGTAACAGAAGCCTAAAATATTCTGAACATGTTCCTTGAACAAATAACATAATCCCTGGCACAGTGGAACACATGGTTTGCTTCAAACATGTTTCATTTTGTCATCGCATTGAGTGTACAGTATTTCTCTTTGGGTGCAAGAGTGATTGATATCTTTGGAAGAATTGTTTGCAAGAACATGAAAGTTGCCAAAGCAAACACGTTGGAGGGAAGTGTGCAGAAGGGGGAGCAGAAGTATTTGGAGTAGATCTGGGTTTGGGGAGTTCATACAGAGGTGAGACAGCTAGAAGTAGAACAAATAAAAACATTCTGCACACTTCATCTAAATAAATTATATACAAAAATTGCCCTTTTGTAGCCGGCAACAGCATAGTTACTACACTTCCTTCATGCGCCTATAGAATGTGGGCTGGAAGCCAACTTTCTTCAGCTAATGATTTGTAACTTTTGCTCCACTTGAATGAATCTATTAATATTTAGACCTCTCAAATTCTGCTCCATACAAGCTGTCAGCATTGTTAAACAAAATAATCTATTTACCTTCTGTTGTATGTGTCCAGCAGTGTCTTGTATGGCTCAATGATATACGTTAATCGGTTTTTCTTACACTCCATTGCACCAGCCAAAGGCAAAACTTCACATATTTTGATCTTTCATTTTAAAAAATAATGTTTGACAAAACTCATTAGATCACGCAAACTTTGGGGTGTTAATTTAATAACTTCCATTCCTGAAGGACAAATATTTATCTTAATTCCACTTTTATCTCTTTCTGCCATCAACATCTGGGGAAAGCCTTTGCTTTGGCTGGTCGAGGTGGCCAGATCTCAAAGGTGCTTTGGCAGGAGATGGCGAGGCGTGCATGTTTTCACACATGTATTTCTGAGGCAAAATCCTTTGCTCAGTCAGATCTCCACCCCTCCAAAATTCCCCTTAGTAAAGCCCCTGACCCTCTGTGCCCCACTTTCACCAGGGCAGCGGCCCCCGGGTGGTCCCCGGGGCCCTGGGAAGGGCCGTTCCCCAGCGTGGTGAAGCTGGGGGGGGGGGGGGGTTGGGGGGGGGGGGGTTGGCTCCTGCATCAACCCACTGCCCAGTCACTTTCTGGCCTGCTTCTATCCGGAGCAAGCAGTATGGTTGGGAGGTGGGTGTGAATAAAAAAAAAAACAAAGAACTCCACAGCTCCTTATATTGCAGAGGGTTCCCACTTCCCCGGGGGTGAAATTCCCTGGCCACGGGGAGGCTCTGACCCTGCGCCTCCCCTGCAAGGGATTTTAACCGAGGACTGCATTTAAGAGAGGCTTAACCCATCTTCCCCTCCCCCAAAACACCCAGTCCCCCTTCTCCTGCCTTCCTGCCTAGCCCAGGGCAAATGGCATAACTGCACAAGGGAACCCCGGGGTAAGGATAGGGACAGACCTCACAGGAGCAAAGGAGCAGATAGGTGCCAGGGCAGAGATTTCAGCTAAACCTCTCAATATGAAGCTCTGACGCATGTTCATGTTGCTTGCAGAATATTCCCCATTTGGATTTAAATAAATAGATACATACATACAAATTCCTGGTGCTAACAAGAAAACTTGATATGTAACGTCCACGAGGAAAAAAATGTGAAATATGTAAAATGTAGACAAACAGCTCAGCCACCTGCTGATTGCGACGGACTACAAGGCACACACACAGCTGCAGCTGCCCCTGGGTCTGAACAGGGAGCATCCTCAGCCCTCATCTACTTGTTTTCCAAAAGAGAGAGGTCACCAGCATCAGGGGTTCCCCTGGGGCCCCAGAAATGCAGATACTGGCCCTGGGAAGATCTCGCACACTAAAATTCAGAAAACTCTGAAACTGACTAAAACTCAGCAAACTTTCAAGTACCCCTCATGCCGTCCTTTGATCCTTGCAGGTCGGGCACCCTCTCCTAACCGTCCCTTGGGTACCTCCAGAGCTGCGTTTCGGGATGAAGGGCCCCAGAAGCTGTCCCTGCCGGAGGGGTGCGGGCCGGGGCACAGCCAGGACATGAGCCAGGACATGAGCCAGGACAGGCGACAAGCCCGCCTTTTGGGAGGGGGTGGCCCCTCCATCCTCAGCGACCCGGCCAGCCCCTGAGAGAAAGTCTCCTGCTCTCCCTCCCGGGCGGACGCGGGTCCCCTCTCGCTCCCTGAGCTGGCCCCGGGGTACCCCGGCCCCGCGGGCCGCGGCGGAGCGGGGGTGGCATCCTCCGGGAGCGTGTGGCAGAGAGAGGCGCTCACTGCAGCCCGGCAGATCTGTCCTCTCAGCCGCGCTCGGTTCTGAAGTGGGGGTTGCGGAGCGTGGGGGGAGAATATCCCTAAGGGCAATATTTGATCGGTTTTGTCCTTCGGACTCGTCCTGTTGAGTTCACTGGAATTAGACGTGATACAGCGTGAGCAGCTCCCGTATGTCCCTAAGGGCAATATTTGATCGCGTTTGTCTTTCGGACTCGTCCTGCTGAGTTCACTGGGATTAGAGTGACACAGCGTGAGCAGCTCCCCGCCTGGCGAGGGCAGGGGACGGCGCGCCTGGGAGAGCGCGGCGGGGCCGGGACACGGCGGGGGCTGCCCCGCGTCCCACCTGCCTGTTCGCCCGGTGCTCCGGGACAGCCCTTCCCCCGCCGGCACCGCCGCCTGATCGCTGGGGCAGAGAAGCACACGTAACAGAGCCTCCCAGTTCTCTCCCATTCCCCTCCCCAGCAGAGAGTCTCTGGAGAAAGTGACTCTGGAGGCCTGGACGAAAAGGAAAGATGACACTTTCGTTTTCGGCGCTTGTTACTCCTGTAGGTCTTTCTCCCATGAGTTTCCACCCGGCAGCAACTCAAAGGGGCCTCTCCTGGGCAGGGAGAACGGGACGCAGTTACTTTCCCTGGCAGATACGACTGTTTCTCCACAAGGGTCCACCGAGTCGTTCTTTTAAAAAAATAATTTAAAAAAAAATCCCGCCCCAACTTTACCCCACTCTGCTGTCACGTGCTGCGCTGCAATCACCAAAGGCCCCGGGGTGAAATCCGCACCGCACTGCGCCCCCCCCCCCCCCCCCGACGGCACCGGCGGGGCCGCAGGCACCCCCGCGGCCTGGTTTGCCGGCACAATGGGGGTGCGGCCCCCCGGGTGGGCGCTGTCCTTGGCACCGGCTGCCGGGGGCTCCTCGGCTGCCAGGTCATGAGGGCGAGCTCTTTTTCAGGCGCTTTTGCTCGTATCTATCCCTTAAATCAAAGCATCTGGGTGTAGCAAGCTGGTGTTAATGAAAATAATATTTTCCTCCTCCCTTCCCCCGTCAGCACCAATCTTTTATTCGCGTTTACGAGGACAAAAATCCCTGTATCGTAGGGGGAAGAAGCGGCGCCGCAGATTTGCGAGGTGCTAAGGCACGGCAGGGCTCCGCCGGGCCTGGCCCCCGGGAGCGGGGCGTCCCGAGGGCTGCTCGCGCACATCCCGGAGGCGCGCGGCGGGGAACCCGGGCCTGCGCCGCTCTGGGGGGGCAAATGCGTGTGCGCTGCTTGGGTGCGCGGGGGTGCTCCCAGCTCCGGTCTGGGGGCACGGGACACCCCGGGGACGGGCTCCCGGCCGCCTTCCCCCACCCCGCCCGGCGGCCCGCTGGAACCTGCTGCTCTTCCTGGGCTTCCCGCGGGCAGCGTTCTGCAGGCAGGAGCAGCCCCCGGCGGGCGACCTTTCCCCACCCGGCATCCGCCCCTTTTTCACCCCGCCGGTGCTCCCGGGCCGGGCACAGCGGAGGGGGCAGGCAGGCGCTGCGGAGAGCCGGGCGCCGGGCTCCGCACCTGCGCCCGCACCGCGCCCGCGGGAGCCCCGGGCGAGGGGGACCGGGCAGCGGCCTCTTCCCTTCACCGAGCTCCCTCCTCGCTGGCAGCACAGCCCGAACTGTGGAGCCCAGGGCAGCCCCCCTCCCCTGTCGCCCCGCCGAGGTCGGGAGCATCCCGACCGCCGAGAAATCCCGGAAACGGAGAGCCGGGGCCTGCGAGAAGGACAGCTGGGGCCGAGCATAACTTAGGGCTTGGGGAGGAAGACTTCGGTCTAGCGCCGCTTTTCTGCCCTCCGTTTTTATAGCCGCGTTATCTCTGTCTCCCCCCTTTTTTCATTTTCTCTTTCTTTTTCGAGGTGGGGGCGGGGTGGTGGTGGAGAGAAGTAATTCTGGTGAACTGAAAAGCCAGGCCCGGGAAGGAGTTTCTTTTGACTGCTCAGGGTGATCTATCCAGGCCCTCTAATTAGAGAGGGATCCAGGGTGGCATTAGTTTCCAAACATTCTAATCGAGCTTTAAGCAGAGCTCTTTTCAATGGGAGGAGATAAATGTAGCAACAGTTACTGTCCCCTTGAATGGCCACCTCCCATGGCGGGCATTCAGCCTTCCTTTCACAAGCTCTAAGCAGTTTAGTCTATGGACCCAGCAACACTCCACATATCTTCTAATTAGTCTAATTAGAAAGGTGGATTGATAGATGCAAGGAAGACAGAGTTAAGTTAGGAAGATGCTCAATGCTGCCAATCTGCGCCGTGGAGCGGCTTATTCTCTGTGGGAGGAAAAAGAAATAAAGGAAAAGAAAAAAAAAAAAAAGGGGGGGGGGGTTGGCGGGGGGAAGAAAGAGAGAAAGAAGGAGAATCCCGGAGCCTGACACCAATGATAAGTCCCGAGGAATCCGAGGGGCAGGAGCTGCTGTCTCTTAATTGAGGGAGACACCTAACTGAGGTGCCTTTCCTGGCTGGGTTTTCCCTCAGTAGGTTTGGCTGTTTGCCGTCCCGGGCTGAAAGCGCTCCCTGCTGCACGGCACAGCCCCGGCCGGGCCGCGCCGTCGGGACACCGCTCTGGCCCCTGCCGGCTCGCCCCTGGGTCGCGCAGCCCGGCGGTCACACACGCGTGGCGGAGAAGGCATGGGAAGGGGAAGGCGCCCAGAAGCGGCTTGCTTAATGGGTCCCCGCCTCGGTCCAGCACCTCCCAGGCTGTCGCCGGGAAGCGGGGAGCCGAAATCCGCGGAGACCTCATCGCGGCTGCGTTTGCGCAGGGATACGTGATAAGGGTCTGATGGGCGTGCAGGGACAGGCGGGGGGCTGGGGAGGGTCTCCGCCCCACATTCCAGTTCACCACCTCCTCCTCGCAGGGAGGAAGGCGCGCAGGGAAGCAGCGCAGGGGCTCGTGGAAGGCTGAACCTTTAACTGGGCGATAAATCAGGGAGAGGAGCATGGCGCAGTGCGCGCAGGTGTCAAAACAGAAGGAAAGTCGGTCGGCCAGCACGGCAGGGCAGGGCCTTCTGGACCCGCTCCCCTGCTGTCATCCTGATAAGTCCCCTGCCCGCAGACGGGACGGGGAGCGACGATGGGGGACGAGGCAGGCCCGGCGGATGGCGAGTCCCTCCGGGCCGCAGGGGGAAGCGGGCCACTGGTGGGATCCTCTGCTGGCCACCGCCCGGGCGAGCGCGTCCACCCGGTGGGCTTTCCCCTTCTCTTCCTTCCGCCAGGCCGGCACAAGAGCCCGCAGGAGAAGCGTGGCGGAGGGAAAGGCTCTCACCTCGGCACCCTACCGAGCTCCGCTCCCGCCCGCTCCCCTTGCTTCCCCCACCACCACGCACCCCACACACACACGCACACCCGCATTTCCCCGCACTTGTTTGCTCTCTGGCAGATTGCGATTGCGGACCGAACTATGAGAGATCTCAAATTCAATATTTCGCTCGCGAAAAGGACGGGTGGGTGGTGGAATTAAGACCCAGCCTGTCAAAGTCCTTAATCAAACTGCTGGCGAAAGGGGATTCGTAGACAAAAGGAAACAATGGAAGTCTCGTTAGATCATTTTTCTGGACATTGTTTATGGTCTAGAAGGGATCAATCGTTTCAAAATGTTACCAGTAAAAATGATCCTGTGTGGAATGCAGCTAATCCTTTTAGGTTCCTGTCAACTGTTTCCACTCAAGGAATCCGATTTTTCAAATCAAAGGTGCAGAACTCAATTGCCGAGGGATTTATAGCGCCGGCACCGGGCTCCCCGCCCCCCCAACCCCTCATCCCGGCCCGCCCCCCCCCCATCCCGAGCCCCACGGTGTCTCCAAACGCCCCGCGTGGGTGCCGAAAGCAGCACCGGGCCGGGCGGCGGATTGTCCCCGCCGGGGCGCGCTGTCAGCCCGGGGCGCGCCTTCTGCTGCAGCCGTGGGCTGCCCTGCCGGCGAGCGGCCGGGTGCCCAGCGCCGCCGAGGCGGGGCGGCAGCGTACCTGGGCCGGGAGAAGGCACGGAGCAGCCGGTCCCTCCGGCCGGGCGACCCGCAGCGCCCCGGCTCTGCCCCGCCGCGGCCGCGGAGGTTCGCGCCGCTCACACGGGCGAACCGCGCCGTCTCGCAGCCGCAGGCGCAGCAGCAGCTCCGGGGCTGGGTCCAAAAACTCTTGTGGGAGCGCTGGGTTTGTCTTGCCCGTGTGTTAGCAAGTTGTTGAGGGATTCTTCTGGATGGGGAGGAGGCTGGAGGGGAAGGGGAGTCGGTTTGAAAGCAGAGACAGCCACATGGCTTGTCGGTAGCTCCGCTCCGGTGCGCGGGACGGGGTTCTGCCTCGTGTGCGGGAGAGTGGGGCCGGGGTCTCCCCCGAAAAATGTGTCCCGCTGGGCAGATGTCTGAACACCCGGAGAAGAGCCATGGCGCGGGGAGCCGTGCTGAAAGCGATCTAAAGAGGTTAATTTCAGGAGAAGGGCCGCCCTTTGGCTTCCCGTACAGAAGCGGGAGGCAGAGGGGAGGAGGTCTGCAGTTTGGTGTGAGCGGGGCCGCCGGCTGCCGAGCGCTTGCGGGACAGTACGAGGACACACACTCGTGTGCACTGCCCCACACGCAGCACCGTACGCCCGGGGAAAGACAAGGACTTCCAGGAAAGCGGGGAGGATGTTTGACAGAGCCCACCGAGCTGCCTCAGGCGGGATTTTGTGCAGTCAGGGGCAGGTTGGAATCAACAGCATAAATTATTTTCCACGGTCCATAATTTCCGACCCCATTCACTTTTCGGGCAAACCAATCACCTGACATACCGCCTCTCCTCGCTCTACGCTGAGCAATTTTTTTCCCCCACCAATGGTTCCTTTAACCGTGAACTACTGATCCTAAAAGACTGCCTTCCTTTACCTCTCCCTTCGTGCAGCCGACAGGTGGATTTTCACTGTATACGCGTATATCAGAAAGCTATCGGTTTCGTCTAGCGGCTGCTGAATAAGCAGACATGACAGTGTTTGTTTTACGAAAAGAAAACCCGAGGAAGACACCTCATTTATCTTGATTGTGTGTATTTAATGTATTCCGTGTATACAGGTGTATATGTGCCCTCCTGTAATGAAAGTCGAGAAACAGACCTACGTCCGCCGCGGGAGGAAAAGCCATATTCCTGGGTTTTACAAGGACTTTCCAAAGCGTCGGCGTTTGCCGGAGCGGCCACCGCAGAGCTACGGTTGCGTGGGTGCCGGTCGGTGGCAGCCACCGGGTCCCAGGCACACACGCCCTTCGATGCACACAGATGGCTTTCTGTTGCGAAGAGGGGAGAGAAACACCTTCGGATTAACCGTGGATAACGCTTTCCCAGTCTCAGACAACGAATTAAGGCAACAACTGAAATCTCTATTTATCCTTTTGCTTCCAACATAAATTGTATAATTTATCATCTAAATATGGGGCCCCGCAGACTTCTGCGGGCCGTTTTGCTCCATCAACGAAAGGGAAACTTAGGATCAATTCAACAAGTCTCCTGTGCCTTGGAGAAAGGGCAAATTTAATTATTTTGAATAAAAAAACAACACAACTTTCCCTCTTAATCCATCTCAAGGATATAATTTCTGAAATCGGCTGGACGCTACATTTAAAGAAAAATAAAATTTTTAAATGCCTTCCATACAGTTCAGTCCATGTTTTTTGCGACTTCGCGGGCACTCCGGGGCCTAGCCAGTAGGTCTCTCCTCTCCTCCGAGGTGCAGACCACAGCAGGACCCCCCACCGCCTCTCGCCGCGGAGCCCAAGCCCTGCCCTGAAGGCACATCTTCGTTCGAGGCGCATCTTACGCGGGATTCCCGCGGTGATTCCCGCCGAGCAGCCGCCGGGTGCGTCCCCGCTCCTACGGGCGGGCTGGGCGCGGAGCACCGCCGCGACCGCGGAGCCTTCGCCCCTTTGCGCAGCCGCGCACGGCCCGCGGTGCGACCAGCGCTGCTGCAGCCGGGCGGGCCGAGGGGTTGCGGCGGGGCGCCCTGCAACCCCCCCAGCCCCTCAGCTGTTGTCTCTCCTCTCTTGGGTCGCGCCGGGAGCTGGGCGGAGAGCCGGGCTGGGCGGCGGGGTGCGGGCTGGCGAGGCTACGGGGCCGGCAGTCCTCAGCACCCCTCCGGGAGGGGACAGGCGGCGGGGCACGGCGCTCTTCTGCAAGAGAAAAACAGGAATAAGTACATTTATCGATCTGGGGCTCGCCTGCAGGTCTCCCCCTCCACGAAAATCGATGTGCACCCATCTGCGCCGAGAGGCAACGAGCACATTTGCTGCCGCAGCACGGATCCGAAAGCATCTCGTTACCGTCGGGAGTGTCATTCTCCCGCACGCACGTACACACGCACATTTATGCCCGAATCTTCCCTCCGAACCCCAGCCGTGCTTCCTAGCGTGGGAAGGGGCAGCGAGTGGAAAGCCCACGGCGGCTGCTCGAGGTGGGTCCCACGGTGGGGGCTGAGGAGGGGAAAGGATTTGCGGCGAAGGGCGGGGAAGCCCAGCAGTCACCTGCGGCAGGTCACCGGGGCGTGCGGATGACGGGCGGCGGAGGCGGAGGGCGAGAGGGCACCTACCGGCTCAGGAGCAGCCCGGCTGCGGGCATGCAGCGCCGGTCCCCGCCGGTCCCCGGGTCCCGCCGGTGCCTGCGGCCCAGCGCCGCGCCGAAAGGGGAGTGGGAGAAACTTCGCTGCGGATGGGGGAGCCGCTGGCAGCGAGCTGAAAAACGGATCTGCTTTGGTTAGCAAGTCGCAGAGCGGGGAGCATTTGGCCGCGGTCATAATTTCCATGATTTCTGTCAAATACAGCATTATCAGAGACTACTGAAGTACGTGCTGTAAGTAATGAGGGAAAGTATTACATACGGCGCGTAGCCTCCGGGCCGTGCCAAGGGGCTATTAAACCAGATCCACTTTCCAACGGATCCCCCGCACAGGCCTCAGCCTCGGCAGGGGCGACCGTGCGCCCTGTCCTCGCCACCAGCGCTGCAAGGAAGGGAACAGCTGGGAGCAGGTGACGCCCTCGACCCCACTTTTACCCTCCAGACTCGGGGACGGGCCTGGCCCTGGGTACTTTGAGACCAGCCTGCAAGGGACGACGGCGGTACCAGCCGACACCGCGCTGCCCCCAGAAAAATAACCAGGAGAAAATGTACAGTTCGAAGAAGCTGCGGACGGGGAAGGTTCGGGAGGAGACCATCTTCAGGGCCGGGGAGCCGCGCACGGGGGCCCCAAGGCTCGGCCAGACCCCCGGGCTGCGCTGCCCGCCGCAGCCCTCACCGGTGCCGGCAGAGCCGGCGCGATGTCGGGCCCCTCTGCACCAGGCGGGGGGAGCGCTCCGGCGGGAAGGGCGCGGTGTGCGGACTTGCAAACTAATCAGCTTCCAAAGGGAGAGGGAAGGGGAAACTTCTTTTATAGAGGATGTGGGAAGGGACCTAACACAGTCCCGCTTGAGCGAAACGTTATACAAGATGCTTGAAAAGAAATAATTAAAAAAAAAACTAATTACAAATATATAAATCACCCAACAGAACCAAAGAAATATATGGAAGGAAACGTTTCTGGATAGAGACACTGTGTGTGGCATAAAAAGCGATTGAATACATAAGGGCTTCATTAAATTCCCAATAGATAACATTTGGCTAAATCTATCCCTAGATTAAAACTCTACATAATAGCACCATAAACTAAAAAGTTTCTTTTTGTGTGGTCCTTCTGGAGGAACTGATTGAAACATTAGCCCCCTCATAGAGCAATCCCCTCCCAATTCAGCTCCAGTAATTCGCCTCTCAGCCCTACGGGGATATGATGAGAAAAGGAGACGGGTTAATGAATCCACACTTTGTAGCTGGGAGGAGGAGAAGGAGGCGACACCATCCCCGTTTGTCCCACCAGCTTGTTTTCAGGGCCCACCCTATTCTGGAGGAATTGTTCGTCTGGGCTCCGTCCCTGAGAGGGCTGCGCGTCCCCTCTGCTCGCCGTGCAGGTCGCGGGGGAGCGGCGGGCCGTTTGCGTGCGAGCGGTGCGGTGCAGCGAGCCCCTCGGCGGGCTGCGGGGACGGCGCCCGTTCTGGCGGCACCTGCTCCGGCGGAGCCGCGCGGGGAGCGGGGCAGCGGGCCCCGCCGCCCAGGCCGAGAGGCCTCCCGCACACGCGGGGAAAGCAAGCGAAGGGGTCCTCCCCCCGGCACCACCGGCCCCTTCTCCGACCCCTTTCCTCAGCGCTTAAAAAAAATATAAATAAAATAAAGCTACCCCACGTATTGCAGTTTGCTCCTGCTGGCCTCCCTGCGAACTCCCAAGTGAAGGTGTCCGCACAAGATGCGGACTACTGGGATAAAGCATGGAAGAAACAAGCGGCCGAGCAGTTTCCTTGCCATACACCCTTGAGCACGGTTCTCCTCGGAAGGGAGCCGAGGGGAGGGCGGCGGGCGCGTTCGGACCCCACCGCCCGCCGGGCCGGCCGGCCTCCACGCAGGGCGGGTCGCCGTACTCCCCAGGGTCTGCTGCGGGGAAGCCAAGAGAAACAAATACCGGGTCACCGGGACTGCTCTTCCCATCTAACTGCACCGGGGCAGCGCAAGGAGACACATGGCCCCTCGGCCCAGGCCGCTGCTCGAGCAGCCAGACGCCAGACAGACCGCAAGCAGCATCCCTCCTCGGGGAGCCCGGCACCGCCGCGCTCACGGCTGCAGCCGCCTTCTTCCTCGCAAAGCCTTTCCCTGCGTGATTTCAGCTGCGTCTCCGAGGGGCGCCACAGCCGAGCCCGGTACCCGGCGCTGGACCGGCGCGGTGGCCCGGCGGGTCGCCTCACCCGGGGAAAGCGAGTTAACCGGTCCCTCGTGAACAGGGACGCGCTCTCCCCAAGGGGTACGTACACGATGCCTGTGGGATCTTTTCCCTTTGGTTTTAGAAATTAAACGGGACTCTGCTTCCTGGTCCTGTAAGGGACCCCGGGCACCCAAATTGGCCCTCCAGCTGGCAGACTGTAAATGAAGCCCAGCAGAGGTTTTAGGTCTAGCCTTTCCGCTTATTGAAAACCATTAATTTAACCCTGTATTGCTACAGACAAAACAGAAAAGCGCCACTTTTCTACCCACGAGAATACTTAAAACCAAAGCAACGAAGTACTTCGATACGTAAAAGCATGTAACCACACAAACTTCCCTTCCTCACTCCAAAGAGCAATAAAAGGCATACCTCCTTTTTTTTCTTTTTGACTAAAATTCACATAATTTATCCCTGAATCTACTAAATTGTTCTAAGTACAGTCGTACTCGAAAAGCGCCTCCCTGTTTTGAAAAACGCGTGTTCCTAGTCCACTACAAGCAGCCACACGCCTACTCTTAAAACCTGCGATTTTCTTTTCATGCCTAAGCTCCGAGTATTTGAGGAGGGCTTTTTGGTTAAAAAATAATTTTAGTTTAAGGAATACATATCCATCGACCTTACGCGGGTTAAGACGAGAGTTCAGAATCAGAAAAGTTGCTGCCACGGTTTGTTCCGTACACTTCCACATATCCTTACTTCAGTAGCTCCTGCACTCAATCAGCTCATCACACGAGGATATTCCAATGCTAATTTTATATTATATGTATTGAAAAGTAGAAACATATGTCTCTGTTATCGTCACAGAAACATAAGTTTCTAGGACAAATCTCTCTGAAGTTCTGTACGTGCCCCTTGTTAATAGTATTTTCCTTTGGGCCTCTTGCAAACCAAACTGTGATGCAGTTGTGATTTAGAACATAACCAAAAGTATAAAAATAGTTTTAAACCGTTTTTTTTAATCAGTCCCCTGATAGAGCCTTACAGAACTGGGCTTTATTCCCACGAGACAGACCTATTTCTATTTATTCCCTATTTTGTCCACACTCTTTTCAACCCCACCCCCACCCCCTCTTTCTTTCTCTGCTAGGGTTAACAATGGTTTGACTGCAAAGATCATATCCTGATCTTCTTTGCGATCAAATCCAGACATAAACATTTGAAACTATAAAATTCCTTGGCTATTGTGCTATTAATCCCGAAGAAAAAACTATCAATGTCCCAAAGAAGGGAGAAGTATCAGGGAGGGAAAGATCCAAAGCCAATTGTTTGGCTGGGCTCCTTTGGTCTTTGGGTTTTTCTTTTTCTTTTTTTTTTTAAATTAAAAATTTTATTTTTGAAAACGTGTAAAAATTTTACATTAAAACGGTACAATAATACTTGCCAGTAATTTTTAACAATATTCCTTGTAAAGAATAAGCATAAAGTACAAAATAAAAAACTCCGTAAGTCTATTATAATACAAAACACAGGTTAAAATAAGAAATGATAATCTTGACTTTCTTCTGTGTAAACATGTTAATCTTTTCTTTTATAAAAGTACATGAGACAAGTGTACTAAAATGAAAAAGTATTGCTTTGCTGTCCTCCCTCAAGCCTTTTTTTTTTCCTGTACATTACCGTTTTCAAGCTCCTAGACCTGAGAATCTCTAAACTTTAACTGTTTAGAGACGTTATTTATCACCATTTTTCTCTTTTTAAGGATAACGAGTAACTTTCCAACAGCGTGACCGCCTGCCCATGCAGCACCGAGACCTGGGTCTGCACCAGCACAGGTCCGGGCGGCCCGCCACCGCGGCGGATGCTCCCCGAGCCCCACCACGAAATCCCCATGCAAAGCCCGCAGTTCCTGGGCGCCGTCCGCCGGGCATGCGAGCGGCGCCGAAAGGGATACCCCCGGTCCTACCTTCGGAAAGACTCCCAAACCCTTAACAGTTAGAGATCCGGGCCGCGAAGCCGGGGGCGGCTGGCAGGGCGGCGGCGGGGGGCAGGCCGCCCCCGGCGCTCCCCAGCGAGCGGGCTAGCCCCGGCGCTGCGGCCGACTGCGAGGCGCAGCTGCTCCCCGCGCCGGGGCCGGCCCCCCCCCCCGATGATGCTCTCGATGGAGAAGGGCGAGCGGGCCAGCGCCGCGCCGCTGCCCGGCTTGGCGGCGTGCAGCGAGGCCGCCAGCGCCGGGCCCAGCGGGTGCGGGTAGCCGAAGGGCGTCCGTGCCAGCTCCGCCGCCGGCAGCAAGGGGCCCGGCGGCGCGGCGGCGGCGGCGGGGGGCAGCGCCGCGCCGGGGGCGGCGGGGGGCTGGCGGGGCGGCGGGGAGGGGTGGTGGAAGGCGAAAAGGGCGGAGTGGGGGTGGTAGGGCTGGAGCTGGAGGCCGTAGCCGCAGCCGTAGGGTCCGTAGGCGCAGGGCGGCTGCTGCGGCGGCTGGGGCGGGGGCTGCGGGAGGAAGGCGGCGGGGTCCACGGCGCGCAGCAGCAGCTCGGGCCCCGGGAGCTGCTGCCGCTTGAAGCGCTTTCGGCGGCGCAGGAAGCTCCCGTTGTCGAACATGTCGGCGGACTCGGGGTCCAGCGTCCAGTAGTTGCCCTTGCCCGGGTTGCCGGGCTCCCGGGGGATCTTGACGAAGCAGTCGTTGAGGGAGAGGTTGTGGCGGATGCTGTTCTGCCAGGCGGGGAACTTCTCCCGGTAGTAGGGGAAGCGCCCGCTGATGAACTCGCAGATCTCGCTCAGCGTCAGCCGCTTCTTGGGGCTCTGCAGGATGGCCATGGTGATAAGGGCGATGTAGGAGTAGGGCGGCTTCACCAGGCTGTTCTTGCCGCCGCCGCCGCCCGCCGCGCCGCCGCCGCTGCCGCCGCCGCTGCCGCCTGCCCCGCCGCCGCCCGCCGCCGCCGCCTTCTGCGGGCCACCCCGCGAGGGGGGCCGAGAGCCGCCGGCACCGTCCCCGCCGCCCGCCCCAGCGCCGCCGCCGCCGCCTCCGCCGCGCACGGGCGACCGCGGCAGCAGGGCGTCGTCGTGGAGGTCGCCCACATCCTCCTCGTCCTCTTCCTCCTCCTCCTCCTCCTCCTCCTCCTCCTCGTTGTAGGAGCGGCGGCGGCGGCGGGGCTGCGGCTCCTCGTCGTCCTCCTCGTCGTCCTCCTCGCCCACCACATCGATGTCGGTCTCCTCAGCCAGCGCCGACGCCTCGGACATCTCCGAGCTCAGGGTCATGGCGCGGCGGCGGGGCAGCGCATCGGTGGCGGACGGCGCGGTGCGGCGGGCGGGCGAGCGCCCTCCCCGCCGCCGCCAGGCCCCCGCGCCGCTCCGCGGAGAGCCGCCCCGCCGCCGCCGCCGCCGCCGCGGGCAGGCGGGCCGCTCCGAGCCGCGCCGGCCCCCAGCGCCGCCGCCGAGCTGCGGGAGCGCTCCCGCTGCCCGCTCGGAGGCGGCGGCTGTTTCGGGTTTTGTTTCGGGGTATTTTTTGCTGCTTTTAGGATTTCTTTCTCTTTCTTTTTCCTCCTCCCCTCTTTTGGGGGTCTTTGTTTTTGGAAGGGGTTGGGGTCGGGGTTTGGGGGGCGGGGGGGGCCTGTGCCGCCGCTCCTGGAAGTCGGTTCCCCCTTCTTTCTCCTCACCTCAGCCCCCAGACATTAATGGATGCGGGGCAGGAGGGAGTGCGCCTAGTCCTGGGAGGAGGAGAGGGGAGGAGGCTGGCGAGGAGGGAGGGCGGAGGGGGCGGCTTGCCAGGCCTTAGGAAAGACGGCAGAATGGCTGGGGCCGAGTCCCAGAGAGGGCGGCCTTCCTCCCTCCTTATAGCGAGGGGGGCCATCACATGGCTCCCAGCGTCAGAGCGCAGAGGGGCGAGCGGCGGCCCCGGGCGGCGCCGTGCCCCCCCCCCCCCCCCCGCCTCCGCGGGGCGCCTCGCCGCCCTCCCCGGCCCCCCACCCGCAACCCGCCAGGAGGGCTCTGAGGGGCCGTGGGGCGAGCGGGGCCGTCTTTAGTTGAAAAGAGGCGAAATAAAAAAAAAAACACCCTCCCCGGGTAACAAAAAAAAAAAAAAAAAAAAAGTGCAAGTCTGTCCCAAAGTGCTGGATCGTCTTCCCAGGAGCCGTCCGGCGTCTTCTCGGGCTGCCCCCCAGGGACGGGGTCTTGATTCCCGTAGGAAAGAGGAGGGGGGGGGGCGGGGAAGAAATCAGGCCGGAGAGGGAGGTGGTGAATTAATAAACTTCAGAGTTCTGTCCACTGGATGCTTTAGAGACACCTGCCCCCCCCCGCCCCCCCGAGTTTAATTCATTTAAGAATGAAATCAAATTTCTCTCTTGTCGACCTCGCAAGCTCTCAAAGAACTTCCTCCAAAGCACACCGCTAATCTCACAGTTTATTTGTAAGGCTGTTGTTTATAAAGGGAGAGAAGTAGTTCCCTCTATTATGGGAAATACCAGCAGAGAATTAGCGTTACCTCTTTCGTACGCAAAGGAAAACAATTCACCAGCCTTTAAAATGCGAATTGTGCTCTAAGTGTAGGAGCAACACCCCCGGGAAAGGGACAAAAAGGACTGATTCCTAATTAAATCCCACCGTTCCCCGTTTCAGGTGATGCAGGCGGTAACAGCAGAGGCGCGGCGACTCCCATTACCCGAGGGCTGTCAGGGGAAAAAACACAAACTTGGACATAAATGCAATTATTGCGGTCTTAAAAAGAAAAGCACTGAAAATTCCCATCGCTCCCAGTTCTGACAGGATAACCCACGATCAGGAACCGATTGGGAGTAGGAGAGCACTTCGTGCTCCGGCAGAAATCGTCGTGAGAAGGGCAGACGGATGCCTAGTGTCCTTACTGCTCAAATCTCGTTTCTTGAACAACCCACACCCCCAATTTTCTGGAAGCACATTTTCGATATATCGTCCTACTGCAAAGCTACAAGCCACTCTGTTTCAAACCCAGTTCCATGGATTTACAACATAATCCTTTCTACTATTTCCAAATAATCCTATTTACATTTTGTTCACTACTAAGGCGCCTGCAGGAGAATACCACCAAAAGTTACAAAAGGGTGTGTGTGTGTGAGAGAGAAAGAAGAAAAAAGAACCCCCAAACCCAGTAGCTGACTACTATTTTTTCCTGTAGAAAGACTGATAACGTCGCTCGAGATTTATAGTTCTTAGGAAGTAAAACGCCTCTTTCAATTAGTTTTGGGGTCCCAGGGCAAGTTCCTAAAAGGAAGACAGAAAAGAGGACTTTTCCTCTCTGAGAGGTTTCACCTCTTCACAAAGAGTATTTCTTCCTTTTTACTCTCCTTTTCTTCCTTTTATTCTTGCTCTTCTCCCGGCCTGAACGTTTTAAAACCATCCCAAAAACAAAAGAACATGCTCTTCAATAGGAAGAACGGTTTGAAACTTTATGGGGAAGCACCGCTGTAGCGACAAACCGGAGGAGCCGGACCTGCCCGCCGCTCCCCGCTAACACCGCGCAGAGCACACTGGTGTTCCATCGAGAGGCTGATACCGGCGGCTCGTCGCCAGCACCGAAACGCCGGGAGCCCGGTGGTCCCGCCGTCCCGGGAGGGCCCCGGCTGGGGCGCGTGTCCTCCTGGACGTGGCCGGCTAGGGTGGCCTCGGGGGGGGCGGGGCTGGGGACCCTCCTGGCAGAATTGGGCAATACTGCAAGCCCTCGTCCGTCGCCGCGGTGGAGTCTGAGGAGGGCTTGCTTTCTGGGGGGTAGCTGAGCCAGTCCCCAGTGCGGACAACCAAAACCTGGTGTTACTGCAGCCCCTGGGGATCGCGACTTTCTGTGCCTCTGCCGCTCGCTCCCGTCCCAGCCCGGCAGGTGCCTTCACAAAAGGGAGAGAAAAAAGCGAAGGGAGGCGAGCAGTGGCGGCACAGCCACCAGCGGCCTTTCCCCAGGTCGGACCTCGGTGCTCCCGGGGCCCCGGGTTTGCCCGGTCTCCCGCCCCGCTGCGTGCCTCTCCGCTGCCGGCGGTGCGCTGCGCGGACAGGGGATGCCACCTACCGGCAAGGCGCACGGGGCGGCGGCGGGGCGGCCGGCTGCGGGGCGCCGCGTGCTGGGGCAGGGCGCCCGGGCTGGGAGGGGCAGGGCAGGGCCCCCCTGCCCGGGAACTGACCCCGAGACCCTACGGAAAAGCTTCGGGGGGGACCTTAGAAACACTTCTCCATGGAAAGGCTGGAATTTCCGCCACCACTTTCCCACCCCCGCCCCGGGGCTCTGCAGCCCGGCAGCGCTCCTCAAGGCTGCGGGGCTGCCCCCTCGGGCCACACACCCACCGCGAAACGGCCACCCGGGGCCTGGAACCTCGGAGCTGTCTTCCCTGGTTTCCTGCTGCTCGTGCGTGATGTAGTAAAACACACACCTCAAACCAGGGTAGCATAGAAGTGAGACATGAAATACAGGGACGCTTGTAGGGTTTATCTTTTTATTGCTTGGGTTTATTAATATTAATTATAAATTTTAATTATGTTATACATGCAATTCCTGCACGTGTGTCCAGAACATCCCACATTTCGTCAGAGTGGTGCATGCATAGGACCAAAGCACGCTGGCAATCCATACAAGTGGTTCTGGTGGCTCCTGCTCCTGACCTGAGCCCATGCTCCTCCTCCACAGCAAGGCTGGGCCTCTGGCATCTGCAGCTCCTGCAAAGCAGTGAGTACAGCAGCTTCCCCCGCAAGCCTCATCCCTCAGATCCAAACATGAAAAAGTGTTGGGTATTTTGGCAGCTCTTGGCTCCTGGAGGTGGCCAGACCAAGAGCATCCTGAATTAGATTGTGTGTCCAGGGACACTGGGCAGGAGCCAAACTGGATGGATCTATCACTTCCCCTTAACATCTCCTTTGTTCTGGGGGACGATGTCCCTTGTGACCCACGCAGCACCCAGGCCACACACCCTATGACTGGGGAGCGTGTGCCCCAGCACCCAGAAGCCCACGTGGGACAGGGGATAGACCTACAGACCTTTCCTGGCCCATTATTCAGAATCAAAGAGTACCTAGGGTACTGTTTAGGGCACTTTCAATCAGCCGTACTGGTACACTGGCTGAGGTGCTCTGGATTTTCTGGAGCTGACCCTGACCATGCACAAGGATACCAGAGCCACCTTCATCACCACACGGGTCAGGTGCCTGGAGGTGGTGTGCACCCCTAGGTGATTTGTTTAGTGTTTGGCTAGGTGCAGCCAGTGGAAAGCAAGGCAGAGCCTGGCCACCCGCTACACACACTGTGGATGAAGAGCCTTCCCTGGGCCTGCTGCACTTTGCAAAACTCCAACACCAAAGGCTGCACATCTTTTGGCATGGCTTCATACATCCCCACAATCAGATCTGAGTCTTAGCTGCAGAACTGGACTTTCTGTTATTGAATAGAACCATTTCTTGAATGATTTATATTTTTTGTCCATGTAGTTCTTTGGGCCAAAGGTTGGACTGGATTCAAAACTGCTTGTGTCATAGAAAGCACAAATCCTCCAGCAATGACCTTCCAACAGGTGGTGTCCATGACAGGGACCATTGCAGTGATAGCTGTCATCTCCATTGCCCAGTATCACAGTGACCACCATTTCAGTTCCACTTTTTTGTGGCTTTATCTCTCCCTGTTCCCTTGCTGTGCAGTTTTGGGGGAAGGTAACACTTCCCTTAAGCCTTCTGTAGAGGCTGGGCCTTTAATTTCTATAAAATGTGATTAAGTGTTCTCAGGACCCTTCTGCACTTCTTGTCTAACAGAGCACATGGAGAGTTTATACCAGCTTAGACCAAGCCCTATCTAGGCAGCGTAAGCTCACTTCAACATCAGACAATACCAGATGTTCAGGGAAGAATACAGGAACAGGACAAGTGTGTAAAATTGGTTCCTAGCTGCCAGAAATGTAGGTTTCAGGATTTTTTTAGGCCAGAGATAACATCGGAATTTAACAGCCTGTGATGGAATTTCTTCTGCGAATTTGCCCAGTCACTTTTTGAAATCACGTATATTTACGCTGCTGAACACGTTCTATGGTGAAACGTTCCCCAGCTCTAACCACGTCTGGTATGAAGCGTCTCTTTTTGTTTGCTTTAAGCCAGTCACCTGCTCATTTAATCCAATGTGCTCTCATTTTTGTACTAGAAAAGGCAAGCAACAACTGCTGTTGTTAACCACCCCCTCCCTGCTGTAGATCTTACCAAAATTATTTTCATTGGTCAGCTCTTTTTCAGGCTGAGGGGTTCTGCTTCAGAATAACTGGATTAGCACGGAAGTAATCTTGTACCCTTGACAATCCTCACCATCCTCTCCACCTTTTCTCATTCAGTTCAGGCTGATTATTATTGTAATAATCCTCCAGAACAGCATGAGATGCCTAGATTTGCTTTTTCAGTTTTAATTTCAACTTATTATTTCTACTTTTTTATGCCAGTGTCTATTCCCAATGCTAGTGGAGGGATGCAGGATACCTGATTTTCAAAATGGAGCACAGGATTTCAGTGCTGGTACAGCAGGGTACTTGTCATATGAACAAATTGTGTTTGTTTTTGATTTAATGACTCCACTGATTATTGGAAACCTTTCTAACATTTGCCATATAACCCTTGAATTCTTCGTTGTAGACAAAGTTCTTGCAAATTAGGAGCGAGATCCCATAATTAATGTCTCAGATACTTCAGATACTTTCCATTTAATTCTGTGGCAATGCAAGTAAGCCCCGAAGGAGTATGAACCCATTCATAAATGCAGTGAGTATTGACAGGTGCGCTCTTTGTTCACTTAGAAATCCTTGGGGATAAACTATACTGTGATCAAAGACAGAGAAGATTGATTTTTCCATCTAAAATTAAGTGGGTGGTGGGCTCCTGCCAGGGCTTGAGCAGAAGTAGCAGCTACCTGCTGCAGAAGGGGGAAGGCCCTTCCATGTCCAGCTTCCCCACCTGCTGTCACCTGTACTCACTTCCAGCTGTGCACCATGCTGGACCAGCAAGCCTAAAAAGCCAAAGGCAAAATCCATAATGCATCACACCTTCACAGCCACCGAGACACTCGTCAAAGGTGGCACACTGACAGCTACACATCTAAAGTGGCAAAAATTTAGTCCTGATTCATCCTGGCCTACGTGTGCTATCCTCAGGTGGAGCTATGCCGATTTTGAGTCATGTCTTTAACGTTTCTGACTTGTAACTAATTGTCTTAGCAGGGGTGAAAACATTTCTGTGATCCTGGCTCTTGAATTCTGTGTATGGGATGTCTATGTCTTCAGGAATAATCTGTTTGTTTCTCTGACATCTGCATGTAATTTTTAGGTACCATATTTTTCACACACAGCCAATGAGGAATGTGGTGACTTCTGACTTTTACCTATTCTCTAGCAAGACCTTAATTGTTAATGAAGACTAACACAAAAGCCTTTCCTGGCGAGCCTTCATCCGTCTGATTAACATGTACTCCCAAATATCTGGCAATGCCTGTTTGAACCACATTCAGTGAAGGCAGGGGACTGATTCTTCATGTAGCACTGCTCTGACTACTCTCTCGTCAGCCTCTGCGGGGTGTTACAAACAGAGAGAGGCATCCCACAGCTCATGAAAGGCTTGTGATGTGGCTTGGAGCCCAGGTATTTTGGGTTGCTGAGTATAAGGGTTACAGGCATGGTGAGAAAAAGACAGTTTGCTGAGTAGCATGGTCTCTTCCTTGACACAGAAGTCTATTACGGATTACCCTATACAACTCACCAGTATGCGGTACAACACTGTAATATGTGAGATGAAAACAGCATTGCACTTAAGTTCATTTTTCCTGGGCTCCCATCCAGTGTTTATACATTTAGATTTCTTAAAAAGTTAAGAGCTCTTCAGTGACTCTTCTGTCTAGGCTTTCAGAGATGTTTTCTTTTCCACTGGTATCTCTCACAACCCTTTTGCTCCTGTACCCCATGATGTTGCTACTTTCCTCCATTAAATTACTAACGTATATGTGTATTTGTCCAAATAACTTAGTACTTTCCACCTCATGTCCTGATGCTGAATACAGCATTCTTTTTAACAAATGTTTCCTAATGAAATTTTTAATATCAGACAGATTTCCTTCACTGCCTGAAAATACATAGCATTCTTTGTGGTCACTGGCAATCAGGAAAAATATTACTGCACTTTAACCTGATCACTTACGTTTATGATCTGTGATTTGTCTCCTGAATACAACACTAACTTAACACCTCTTCTCAACATACCCTGTTATTACTTGCACAGCATGCATCATGTCTTTCAGGAGCACTTTTCCACTGGCATTTTGACAGCAAATATTATCATTCTTCTGCTTTTAAACTTCCACATAATTTAGAGACTATTTTCCTGAGTAACCAGTTTAATGGTCTTCTTTCACTCTATGCTGCTTCTGTGCAGCTAAGGAACTTTGCTTTAGCAATGTGTATTCTGTGATAGTTTTGAGATCCTAACTTTCACCCTTTTTCAGAACTGAAAAGATGTTTATTGAGCTCAGACTCTGTTCCAGTGGCTTTGGATCTGTTTGATTTCTCAACAGAAGTTCTTCAGCTACAACTAAATCCAGGTTTAGGTTTATGTTTCCCATTATGCAATTACACGAAAAGGACTGGAGGAAACAAGCCAATACTATTTTAGCATTCTGAAATACTTTTTCTCTGATGCAAAGTTTGTTTTTTGAAGGTCTGCTATTTGTTCCAGGAAATGTAAACAAATCTTACAGAGTCCCTTGAACTGCAGTTCTTGAACTGCTTTGGTTGATTCCTGATACAAGTCAGTGATGTGGTTTTCAGCATAATTTGTCTTCGAAATCTCAGATGAGGGAGTATGAAAGCATACCTTCAGCACAGTTAATCCCAGGCTGACAGCTGGGACAACACTTTCTACAGCTTCTATCTTGGAATAATCTTTCTGTGACTCATTTTCACTTCAGTATTTCAGCCTATTAAAACATTTTGCATGTTTGTAATCATCAATTGGCCTAGTAATTCTGAAATCTTTCTTATATATTGATGGAAGACTGATAATTCTGAAGCTGAAGTATTTATTGCTTTTACTTCCAACAGTGATTCAGTTGTTTTGGTTTGGGTTTGGGGTTTTTTTTCCTTCTCATCTTGGCTCTGTTCCCCTTTGCTGCAGGTACATTGCCAATTGCATCTTGCAATAAATTTTTATGCTTTCTTTTTAGTTTGGAACAAAGTGTCCTCCCAAATCCCCCCTTACCCGGATCTCTTTTGTTTCTTTCCTTCTGAATTAGATACTGGGTTTGCTACCTCAGGTACAGTAACATTGGCCACCCCACCCCCTACTCCCACCCCCCTCCCTCTTTTCTGAGCAAACTGATTTACTGTTCAATTTTACAGATATGCTGGACCAAATTTCTGCAGATCCCCTCACCATCCTTCATAGCTATTTGATCATCTTCTAATTTTCAGCTCGGATATTAGTCTGCTGAGAGGCACAGGTTGCTCCTCAGCAGCCCCTTTTGAACCATCACTTCCCTGAGACCTTTTATCACCACCAGATGGAGTACTTTCCGGTTTATCATTCATTTTCACTAATTACAAATGTCTCAGTTTAAAAGCGAATGAAGTTTTTGCACAAATTAACACTCAGCTCCAGTGTAGTGAAAAGTTATAAGAGCAAATAAAATTTACACACACACGAAAAGCACTGCCTTGGCATAGCCTTGGCTCTGGGGATTACTGACATGGGAGCCTTAACATTAATCAATAAAGAAGGATAAATTATTAACATAGTCTTACAGAAACAAGAACAAAGGGAATCGTTTATTGAGAATACTCCAGAGAAGAACTGTTTTAAAAGGCATTAAAATACAAGATGAGATGGCAAAGCCAGCAGTATTACCACCGATGCCAGGAAGCTCATTGGGTTCGGTTACGGTGGCGATGGGGGCAGAATCACAGAGCAACACAAGCTTCCCTCTTGCATCACTCTCTGAGCACGTGCAGCACTTATGGGAGCACCAGATTTCTTCCCCGGTAAATCTGCTCCTACGCCTTGCTGTGCAGCACAGGCCCAGACCCTGCAAAGGCTGCTGAGCTTTTGGTACGTCGAGAACAGCTGCTGGAGCCAGGCGTGCAAGTTCCTGATCACCATGCGATTAGTCCCACCAGGCTCTTGGAGAGAGCAAACTGGAACACATGCGTACACCTGTGGAGGACCGACATTGAAGACTGTGAATCCTGTCTGCCCTGAGGAACACGGGCTGAGGATCAGGGTTTATGGATACGCAAATGCAGAAGCAGGTGCTTGGGTTAGGAGCTTGGGGATGGGCATTTGGTTCTTAGGATGGGGTTCAGGGAACACAGTACAGGAGAAGGGCACGTTAAGGCCTCAGTGATGGAAAATACCGCTACAGGGGAAAAGCTCAGGGAGCACAAGCAGAGTGCGCTCGACGGCCAGCACAAAGCACAGCTGCACGCGTGTGCCTGGTGACATCAAAAGGGACGGAAAGGCACAGCGGAACGCACCCGACACCCGAGGTGCAAGGAGAGCAAAAGGAGCGAAGAGCGGCCGCTTGGGCAGTGTGACACGTAGCCTTGCGGAAAGTAAAGAGAAAGCCCCAGCGGCGTGGCTGAGGGGGGCGGCCGGGCAGCGCACATCGCGGCGCCGTGCGGGGCAGGTTACCAGGGGGCTGAGCGGGGAGGGGAAACCATGGGGCGGAGCGGGCGGAGGTTTGCGTGCCACAAGCCAGAAGGAAAGCACAACGCTTACGTGTTTTCTAGGAAGAGAACAAGAGTTAAATAGATAACGATAACGCCAGATCGGGGACGCACCCGTCCGCGGCAGGGAGAGCCGGGGGCGGGCCGGGGAAGGGGAGGGGGGTGCGACGGGGGCGGGAGGCTGTTGTCCCTCGCGGGGGGGGGGCGGGGCCGGCCGCTGCTGCTGTCTCTGGGTCCTTCGCCCGGTGCGCGGGAGCGGACCCACCCGCGGGGCCGGGACACCCGCTCATGCAACGGCTGCGCAGGGGGCGGGGCGGGGCGGTGGGTCCGCACAACCCCGCACCTCCCAGCGCGTGCCTGGACACCCCGCACAGCTGTGCTCGGGCAGGTTCAGGCACAGCTGTCACCGGGTCTTCCCTGCGTGTCCCAGTTCGGAGGGACTGCGCTCTTCGCCGCCGCGCACGTGCTGGGGGGGCTTTGTTAGCAGGGGGCTCTCTTTGCTCGGGGGTGGATCTCTCGGTGTGCTCATTAGGGCAGGCCAGGCGCGGTTCAATTAATTTTCCGTTTCGCCTTATCACCCATTGGCTTCTCCGCGAGTTTACCGCGGTGCGTCGCAGCGTGACGCACGCACGGCGCCCCTCCCCGGAGGCCGGGCCGCGTGAACGCTGTGCATCGCCCCCCCCCGCTCTCCTCTCTCTCTCTCGGATACTTGCGCATTTTGCGCACATCTCACGCTCGCCGGCCGACGAGCCGCCCACCCACCCCGTACCCGCCCGCGGCCTCGTCCCTCCCCTCCCCCCGCGGGCACCGCCCGGGCAGCGGCGCACGCGCAGTGCGGGGCGCGGCGGCTTCCTTCCGGCCGCCATCTCGCTCCGGCCCGCGTGTTGCGCCCGGTCCCGCGCAGCCCGCCGCCTTTGCGCCTCCCCTCGTCTCCGGCGCCGCCGCTGCCGCACCGGGAAGGTACGAAGGGGGCGGCGGGGGGCCACTGTTGCGCGGCCGAGGGCTGCGAGGCGGGGGGCGGCGGGGGGAAGGCGAGGCAAGGCGGGTACGGGCGGGGCCTGCGGGGAGCCGTGTGTCGCCTCAGCGGCGCCGCGCGGGAGCAGCCCCCTTCCCTGTGCGGGGCTGGGGCGCCCTGCTGCGGGGGGACGTGTGTGCGGGGCCGTGTGCTGAGGGGTGGCAGCCGACCCCCTCAGGCCCACCGTCCTCGCCGCCGGGCGCTCCGGACCCGTGTTCCATAAGCGCCCTGCTTGCTTCCACAGATGAAAGAAACAATCATGAACCAGGAAAAGCTCGCCAAGCTGCAGGCCCAAGTGCGCATCGGGGGCAAGGTAGGAGCTGCCTCCTCACCCTGCTCTCGGGCCTGCCGGCGTGAGGGGTCCTGAGCACCGGGGTGGGGGCAGCCCGGGGCGCTCAGCCGCCGGGGGGGCTGTGCTGCTGCAGGGGTCTCTGGACAGTGTCGTAGAAGCAGTATGTAGCGGCTGGAGGTTCGGCCTTTGCGCTTTGAGATTTTTACAATACGTTTCAGCAGACTGGCAGCCTCTGTTCTTGTGTAGGCTGTTTTAAAAGGCACGTAGGGTTTGAAGCGAGTAGATCTTACAGCAGGTGAGCTTAAGTAATAGTTTTCATCACAGATTGTAAAGGGTCCTGTTCCAGACTCTAGTCAGAAGTCTTTGAGATGCCCATGTCTGTTTTTTTGCCTTTCGGGACAAAGTTGGAAATTCTGTACTTGCCATACTTGTGTACTTGTATACTAACATTGTGCTCAGAAGACCTTTTTATTTTGTCACAATGTCTGACTGTGTGTAGCTGTGTGATTTCGTATAATGTCGTTGTGTGGTAGTACGCATTTTAATTAACAATGTCAGTTTTAAGGCAAGAATTTGTTAGGTTTTTTTTTATATACCCGAGGAAGTGTACACAAAGTATGTTAGAATACAAAGGATGCAACAGAACTCTTTCAGAAAGTCAGTTTCCAGGAACCTTGATTCCTGTGTTGAATATTTTTTTTTTTTTTTTTTTTTTTGCTTGTAGTTGGAGGTTTAGGCAGCCTTAAGTCAGGGTTGATGCAGTGATTGACTGGCTTGGTGATTTTTTACTGGTTGAGTAGAGAACTGCTGTTTTATATTTATGATTGCACGTTACCAGTGCATTTTATTGACTGTAGAGGCTTTTAATGTTTGTCATGGAAGAGCATGCATTTAGATTACAGCTCTTAACAGTTTTCTGGTCAACATATGTCAATTAGAGACATTAAGCAGAGCTTAGAATATGCTGGTGGTGCTGTCATTCTGTTTTAAAATTGGCCTGTGAAATACTTTGGGTGCCTGAAACTGACTTTTTTACTTGTTTTATAACTAGAAATTACTACTGGGATTCTTTGTAGCATTGTTACTGTGTAAGTTAAGATTGGTGTGGAGGAGGCAGAGGGGGAAGAGCCACTCCTTGTGAGGAAAGCTTGCACATTGCCTCACCTGCAAGATTTTTATGATGCAAGGCTGCAGATCTTACAGATAAGCTAAATATGATGTTTAGGTGGAGGGCTACTGTAGGACTTTGTGTGAAATTCGAGATTTTATATAGAGTATAGCTACAGCTAAATATCATGGCTCTTCTTCCAGACCTTTTTAGAGGAGTGGCAGAGGAGTCTGTGCTATTCCATTGATGGCCTGCTGTACCCAGGCCTCTATCATAGAGGTAGAGGGGTGTGAACAGCATGTCTTGGCATGATCAGGATAGAATTTGCGTAGTAAAAACTTGTAATCTTTAGAAGCTTAAATCTGGGGGGATGAAAGCAGCTGCTCTTCATTTAAATTAAACTTGGATTGTCTGAAGTTTGGTATCTGTTTAGTACGGGTAAAAAGGAGGTACGTGTTCCTACATAGCCTTCAGTTCAAGACACTATGTTTCTAAAACTTGAGAGGTTGTTTGTCCAGAGAGGCTTAATGTATGCCTTATGTGGCATAATTTCTGGGTAGTCACGGTCTTCCAAGTATTGGTTTCATGTGACTTCATCATTAAAGTTCCTCATTGTTTCTAACTGGATTGCCTTAAAGGTGGTAGTGTCCAGCCAGTTTTCTAACTTATGTCAGTTAACTCAGCAAGATATTGAAGCTATTCATATGGCCAGGCAACAACACGTTTGCTTACTGCTAGCATGTGGTGGATGGGCAGCTCAGGTAGGAGGACTTAGATTAGTAGTTACAGTGTGTCAAAAAGCTTAGTTTCATGTATTCCTACACATCTTATGTCAACATTTACTGAAGTCTTAAGATTGTGCAAGGAAATACAGAATGATACCTTCCTCTCTTTTGTAGGTATAGATATCTTCTAATATGGGACAGTGATTTCCCTGGAGAAATCTAGAGCTCTGTTTGCTTTCTATACAGGGATAGTCTGGAATACGATGTAGAAGTGTTTTTTTAAACACACTTATAAAATACTTTAGGAAAATTTTCAAAATTCTTCAAAATTTCAAAAATTCTTCAAATAGGTATGCCCATCAGATGGGAGATGTCTGGAATAAAAATTGAGTCTCTTGACTTTTCTTGTTAATTATGTGTGGATAACTTTATGGCTTCTAACTTACCAAAATTTGACTACAATTTAGGATGATTTAAGGAAAAATTCATGAGCTTCAGAAATACCTAAAACTGCTGATTCTTCAGTTTTATGCCTATGATAACTGGCAAGGGTAGACTAGCAATTCTTTTTTTCTAAGGTGCTGCAGAATCTGTATAAGAATTGTGGAATAAATGTTCTCTGGTGCGTTGCCTCCAGAAACTTTTTGCTTCTCACAGGCATGTAAAGCTTGCCTTATAGCAAAGGAAAGACTGCTGCAGTGCAGTTGGAGGGGTGGGGTTGTGTGTGCTATAACACTGAAGTAGAACTTAAGTTGATTTATAAATGACTGCAGAGTAGTTGAACAGCCCTGTGGATTAGAGGTTGTGAAGAACTATGTAAGTATTAATTTGTAATGTTTTTTGGAAAGGGTACTGCCCGCAGAAAGAAGAAGGTTGTCCACAGAACAGCTACGGCAGATGACAAGAAACTTCAGTTTTCATTGAAGAAACTGGGGGTCAACAATATTTCTGGAATTGAAGAGGTAATTGCTTCAAAGGAAAAATTACATTTCTGTATAGAAGTAGAAAATGTGACTAAATCAGTTTCCTGTTAAGTAACATCCTAAACATGTCTGTAAATTATCATTAGGTCTTCTCTGAGCTTTAAGAACCTCTGTTTCCTGGTAAGTTGAAAAATCTTGCCAAACTGCTTCAAATACTGTTTCTTTGTCTTGCAGGTAAACATGTTTACCAACCAGGGATCAGTCATTCACTTCAATAACCCTAAAGTTCAGGCATCTCTGGCTGCCAACACTTTCACTATCACTGGTCATGCTGAGACAAAGCAGCTGACAGAAATGCTTCCTAGCATCTTAAACCAGCTCGGAGCTGACAGTCTGACCAGCCTGAGGAGATTGGCAGAAGCTCTTCCCAAGCAATGTAAGTTGAAACTTGAATGCGTTTCATGCTAACAGCTGACACAAGGCTTATTTGTATAGCAGCAGTGAAATTCAGTGCACTGTTGTTGTCTGCAAGCGTATAAAATGCTTATAAAGAAATGGAACTGTTAAACTTCCTTATAGTTGAAATCCAACGACGAGTATAACCAAATAAAGCAGAGGCATCTGCTAGCATATCTTGCAGCTGGTCTAGGACTAGAAAGCTGAAGCCAGACTTGATTTTGTGATATTTTAGTTCTTGGTGTGGCTACCACATTTTGACATACCCCATTTGTTAAAGCTAGATAGATGGGTTACTGTGGAAGAGGCAGGTTTTAAAAGAAGACAAACTTCAAGTATGTCTTTTTCAACACTTTGAATGGGGACATAAGTAATGGGGAAAGTGACTTAGACATCTTGCAGCTGCTTTGCTGCCTCAAGGTGTGGTGAAGGTGTTTCTTGCATGGGCTTTTTGATAGCTAGGAGGAATGACATGGTATTTGTAAGTGTCGTGGTTTAACCCTAGCTGGTAACCAAGTACCACGCAGCCGGTTTCTCTCTCCCCCCTCACCCAGAGGGATGGGGAGGAAAATAGGAAAGGAATGTAGAACTCGAGGATTGAGATAAGAACAATTTAATAGGTAAAGCAAAAGCCACCCACCCAAGCAAAGCAAAACAAGGAATTCACTTCCCATGGGCAGGCAGGTGCTCGGCCATCCCCAGGAAAGCCGGGCTCCATCACACATAACGGTTACTTGGGAAGACAAACACCATAACGCCAAGTGTGTATCCCCCTTCCTTCTTCTTCCCCCAGCTTATATACTCAGCATGGTGTCATCTGGTATGGAATAGCTCCTGGGCTAGTACAGGTCGCCTGTCCTGGCTGTGTCCCCTCCCAGTTCCCCGTGCCCCTCCAGCCCTCTGGCTGGCAGGTCCCAAGAAACCAGAAAGTCCTTGATTTAGTATAAACATCACCCAGCAACAACTGAAAACATCAGTGTGCTGTCAATATTGTTCTCTCACCAAATCCAAAACACAGCGCTGCACCAGCTACTAAGAAGAAAATTAACTCTATGCCACCTGAAACCAGGGCAGTAAGTATGTATGTTACAATTTCTGTATGTGTAGAACAGTGTAGAGAATGTCATGAACATTAAGCTAGATACACTGACTTCCTGTTCCATTCTTAAATTAGTAAAAGAATGTGAACTTCTGTTTTTCCTAAGAGTGTGGGATAAGTAGATGAGGGACTAAGTATATGGTGTTTGGAAAAAATGCTGCCGCTACAGTGTGAGAATTGAAAAACAGGCTTGTTGACATTGGGAACATGCCTTGTGTTCTGTATATACAGTCTTCCTACTTTTCTGAAATACCTTAAACACATTCCTTCCAAGGTCTGGAGTATGTAAATACGGAGAAAATGGGAGAAGCTTACTGTGAACAGCTTCTGGTAGCTCTGAACTTGACGTTTATAATTTTTTCTTCCTGTGCTTTGCTGCCAACAAGATAGCCTCTGTTTTCCGTCCTAAAGTTGATGATAGTTCTCTCTTAACAACTTTCCACTGGAAAAAAAAAAATCCTACTAGAAGTAGTCTTCAGGAGGTGGGGCAGACTGCTTCTTTTCCTGTGCAGCTGAGGTCCTTCCGTTGTGGCTTCCTTGGGTAGGATTGAAAGAAAGCCTTGAAGGATTTAAAAGGATCCCCAAAGATCTGTCTTCTCATAACAAGGCTGGTGTGTACTGAGTAAGCTGAATTGTGCAGTTTTAATATTAGGGAAGCTTGTTTAAAGTCCTTGCTTTGTATGACCTAGCAAGTGACTATTCCTTTCCACTTTGGATGGATGCCAGAGTGGTTGCACAAAACTTCCAATTCAGCATTGTCTGCTAGATTTGGAAGCCTGACTTTGAAGAGTGAAGTGTCTGAGATGACTGCAGGTGCTGAAGTAAACTTGGTGTGGTCTTGGTGATGAGAGAGAATGCAGACATTTTAGGAAGAAGTAACATGATTTGCTTTTAAAATGTATTTGACGCTAAGATGCACGTAAGCTGGAGTAGCTTTCTGCTGCTAAAAAACAAAAGGAAGGGTTAGTGGTGACCTTGTCCCAGGCCCTTCCAGACCAAACTCTGTGCAGTTACCTGTTTACATTCTCTAGAAATCAGGATACAGATCTAGTATGAACCCACCTTTTCCCTCATGCTTTTGTTGAAAACTGGGAAGGATTAATTAGGATAAAACTGAGATGATAAGAGAGTATGACACAGCTTACCCTTGCTAGTACTGCTGAGAATAGCAGTAGAAGTAGTGGCACAGGCACCCAGGGACCTGAGATACCTATTCTTAGCGTTACACTGCTGCAGTTCAACAGATGCTCGTTGTTCTGCTACCGGGGATATGGTTAAGTCTGACTAGCTCTGGCAAATGTAATGGGAATAGTTAAGAAATTACTCAGTCAGCAGAGCTGTGGACCAGAACACAGGGTTACCTCAGCCACCTAAGTGTAAAATTGTGTATCCAGTTCCATGTTCCTCTGACTTTGCCAGGGAACAGTAATAACCTTTAAGTACCTCTAGTCATGTGTGTCTGCTGCAGCTTCCCAGTTAGACCTGGATTTTCTTTGAAGGCCTAGGATCCTAACATCAGATCCTTTCTTTTCCTGAAAATCTGATAATGTAAACCTTGAGAAACACAGAGTAGTCAGCAAACCAAGCTGCTTTTAAGAGACATTTGTAAAATCCGTCCCTGCGTTTGCAGCTGAAAACTTACCACAAAAGGCACCTGGTATATCTAGATGCAAGATGGTGACTAGTTAAGCTGGTATATAATGCATCTTCTCATTTCCCCACTGGGCTGTTTGAGCATTATCAGTAACAAATGAAATCTGAACTTCCCAGGTTAGTTGAAGATTTTTATTTAGTAGGGGAACTGGATAAAGCATTGCAGTGTAGCTCAGAATCTTTGGTAATGTTTTCAAAAAACACGAAGTGTGTGTGCCTATGGTGAGCTTGACTGATGCTTTTGAACTACTTGCTCTTGCAGCTGTGGATGGCAAAGCACCACTTGCTACTGGTGAAGATGATGATGATGAAGTTCCAGGTAAGAACAAGCATGCAACAGAAGAAAAGGAAGTGAATTTTACTGAGAGTTAACATGTATAGCATGAGATTGGGCCGTGGGTGGTAAGAGTATTGACGAGTCACTTGCTGTCACAGAATTTCCGTGGGCAAACTAGAGACTTACTGGTTTGAGCTAGCTATGGCTAAGATGATAATTTAATATGCAACAAAAAGAGTGGGAAGAAGCTACCTTCTTGGTATCACTTTGTCCAGGTGTGGGTATACTGAAGTTAAATGCTCTTAGAATTGTGCTTTATAATGAATCATCCAAAAATAAAATGATTGAGCCAGAAGAATGAACTGTGAAGCGCTTAAAAGTTATTTTGTCTATATTTTTATTCAGCTGAACATTTTTAATGCTGTAAGCACTTCATATGAAGTCAAACTTTGGGGGGAAGAAGGAAAAGCAAACCCAAAATGTTTGGCAAAGCAGAAGTGAGTCTTTAATTTCAACATTCTTCTTTTTCTAGATCTTGTTGAAAACTTCGATGAAGCTTCAAAGAATGAGACAAACTGAACTGAACTAAGTGTCACTTTCTGAATAAAGTTAAAACTTGAAAAAGCTACGTGGAGCTGCTATTTTATATTGTGACTGCTTTCATTTTATTACGTCCTGATGAGAAATCAAGATCTGTGATATTTGGAAACCCTTTGAACCTGCAGCTCTTTAGTTACTGCTTGTACACAATACTATTTTTGTGGCCTGATAGAATAAACATATGCTTTGAAATAAATCAGATTGCTAACAAATCTCTGCCTAGACACATTTTTTGAGTAACTTGTACACAAGCAAAATCCTATCTTTAATGAACTTTGGTATGCAATAAAAATATAAAAGAAACTTGTGTGGCTTCTTGTCAGAAAAGCAGGAAAAAAATAGCCATAAATATTAAACAACTGTAAAAGGTTTTGCTTTTCTGCAGACTGTCTTGCTGAATTGGAAAACTAACTTCTAAAAATTTTTTTCTGTGCATAATGGAGCATTTTGGACTTAATTGGTGAATTCCCAGTGTTCATAGGTCAGAGCTAAGTGACTCTTAAGTCACTTTGTATGTACAGAATTTAAGAATTTCTGTTTTAGAAACAATTGTTTGTGGATTAATATTACATAAAATTTGCAAGTTGGGAGAGAACTTTGCTTGGTCTTGAACAGCAGCAAGCTGTTGGCATCTTGGGGGAATTTGATATTAATGTTAATTTTTTACCTTCAGGGAGTGTTTTAATAGCAATTTCCAGGGTATAACTGTCTGATGAGTCAAATTGTACTTTCCCAGTATTTTAATTTTACTTACCTAGAATGTCTGTTGTGTGAGGGCATGAAGTATGAGAAGGGGAAAAAGCCTTAACAGAATTGATAATAGCTCTTTAGTTAAGATTGTATTCAGCATCTCCAGATCTGTTAACTAATTATATTTGGATATTTCAGGAATATGTTGTTTCTATTGCTTTTTTGTGTTCCAGAGAAAAAGTGAATTTGCTTTTTGGGCACAAAGAAGAATTCTTAAATTCAGTCTGACCCTTTGCATAGCTGGAGCTTCCAGGAGTGAGGGTTAAACTTTGTGGGGGGGCGGGGGTGGTGTCTTTTGTGATAATGATCACATCACTTCCATAACAAAAGCTAAGCTGGGATAGAAGAGTGCTCAACTACCAGCCTTCTAAGGTCCTCTCTGGGGTAGAAGTTGCAATTCATCATGGCTTGTGCAGGGTAAAATTCAGGGTAAAACTTCGCTGTAACGATAACAAAGTTCTTGTGCCTGGGAAAAGGTGAGGCTGTGCCTGACTTGCCAAGCACGTTTGTCTTGGTGTTCTTTGCTGTTGGGAAACAGCGGAAGAACTCGTTCAAGCTGTGTAGCTCCCGTGGTTTGAGGTAAGACAGCAGTCTGATGTGAACATGACATGACTGAAATCATGTACAAGAACTTGCAGTAACAGTTTCAGTTTGTCTTAGTTTGCAAGTACTTTATCAGTAAATTGCACTTTCAGCACTGAATTAAAGTGCATTCATTGAGTTGTGACAGTAAGGTGGAAAAACTACACTATGCAAATTTGAGTTTTGAAATGAGGGTGACTAAGTGAATTGCCCTGTAAAAGGTAAAAACAAATTCTACAGAGTTGTTTACCACCCTTCCTGTGACCTGTCGAGTCAATAAATGTGTGCTGGTATATTTTGAGAAATCTTAATGTGATGGCTGTTGTGTGGTTCAAATATGTAAGTCCTCAGAAATACTTCCTTTAAACCATTGTGTAGCCCTTACATATGAAATGTTTCATACTGGTTTCTGTCTCATTAAGCGACTTAGTGTCTTGCTTAGATGATCTAAACAGTGTTAGCCTTTTCCCCACTAACAGACATACTTGTGCTTCAAAAATAAGATCCTTTCTAAAACTGCCTTTGAAATGCAAAATAAAGCTAATCCAGTGATAAGGTGCCATGTGATGTGTTTGGAAGTCTAAGTGCTAGGTGTGCTTGCACACACCCAGTCAGGAAATACTGACATACCTCTGTGTCTCCAAACTAACAGAGGATCAAGATACAATCAAAATGTGCTGTTCATTATAGCAGAGTCTAAATGGAAGTAGTTGTCCTGTTTAAAGTTTATAGTAGTCTTCATGTTTTAACGCTTAAATGTTCAGTCCTGAACTCAACGCTGTGATTACTCTCTCTTGGTAAGAAGTAGTTATGATCTTCCTGGTTGCATTGATGTTTCTCATTAGGTTGAACTTCTATGTAACCATACTGTGATTATGCCATTACAGATTCACATCTGTAGTCTTGCTCAAGAAAAATGGTGTCATATCTCCATTCCAAATACCTTGGACAATAGAGAAATTAAAAGAGATGCCTGCATTTCTGTTGAAACAAAGGTTTGTTTGAGCTTTTTATTTTTGAAAGGCTAAGGGAATGTTCTGGTTCTTTCACATTGAGCTTTGTCACAGCTTGACTCCAATGCAGTAGTGGATATTAGTGAGATTTTTTTCATTTTTGCAACAGATTTAGAAATACCTTCATAATTGTTAATCTCATGCTTCGAGGGCTTTGCTCTGGTTTAAAATTAATATATTCTAATTACAGATCAAAATCCTTTTGGAAGATTGTGAAACGTATTTTATGAAGCTAGAGTGGTGCATATATAAAAATCTAAAGCTCCCTGCTATGGTTTTAAAATAACATATTTTTTTTTTTAAAGTTCTAGAAGATGTCTTGTGTTATTACAGGTTGGATTCTTCTTTCTTTCTTTGAGTCTTGTATATTTGAGGTTGTGTCCTTTAGGAAGTGTTCCTGGTGAGAATTTTACATAATCAGTAGTGCATATTTAACATATATGACCAAGGAATATCACTTGAGTTTAAAATGTTCACAGCTCAATACCTCAAATAATAAATCAATAGTTGTGTATCTTACTGTGCTGATACGCTGGTGGTGCGGGGAAAGTTCATGTAGTTGCCACTTCATTCTGTAAGATTTTGTGCTGCTCATGCGTTTTGTGTGTGGAAACATCATACAGAAGTTTCACCTTCCCTAAAGTGATTTCCTGTATCTCTGCTGAAAACTCACCTGTGCCATAATGTGACTTTTAGAGTAACGAAGGATATTTCAAATTAAAATAATAGCTTGTGTTCATTGTCAGAGGCGGTGGAAGAATTAAAAGAAAAACCAAGATGTGATCGGAACAGTGGCTAGGAAAAAAGTGCGTGTGTGTGGATTATGGGTGGGGGGAGGTGAGTAGGGGAAGTTAGGATTTTTCCAAGGGAGGCTGGGGGGTGGGGGGGCGGGGTGGTGGTGGAGGCTGAGAAGCCAGAACATGGAAGCTGGTTGATTGTCCTGTTTGTGAGAATGGTTTCGTAAGTAGAGAGTTAATAATTCAGCGCAGATAGGAAAGCCGTCTGTGTTGATGACTATTACAGCCTTAAGTGACTGGCAAGATGGTGGTGTATGTAAAGAGAGATTTTTCAGCTAGGTAGTTTAAAACATTTACAAGTATTCAACATGTCTTGGGCTTATGTAAAAACGTGCAATGTGGCTCCTTTTTTCTAAGGTATTCTTTCTTTGTTTTGAGATCTATAGTTTCAGCCACATTAGCAATTTGTGAGAGTTGCTGAAAATGTTTTCCACTGGATGTAATAGTTGAAAGTTCCTGACCTGTAACAGGGATTGGACTCTGAGTGTAAGTTTGTTTGTTTTGTTTTGTTTTTTTTACAGAAAAGGAGTTGATAGTGCAGCTAAGCCAAGTTTACTGAGCTAAGGTGAACAGTATGTAGCGTGAGGGAGTGTCATGATTAGTTCGACTGTGGGTTGAACTCCGCCAGTTTAAAGATGGGTAAGAAGTGGATGCATGTGGAAGATCTGAGAAATAGGAGTATAACTATTTCTGTGTATTCTAATCAACTTTTTCTTGGTAGCATGAACTACTTGCAGTCTTACCATGAAAGTCTTTCATTGCTCTGTTATTTTGCCTTCATGCATGAGTTATAAGAAAATAATGTTACTGAACAGAAGGAAGACAGCTTATGTAATACTGTGTAATACTGTTACTGTACTGTCTTGCTATAATCTGGGATTTTTTTTCCCTGAGAAATAGCTTTAACAGATGCAACTTAATGTATTGCTTTTACAATGCAGTGAAGGTATCCTGGCAATGAAAAAGCCATTCTAACAACGTTTGTGTGGTGCAGGCATTAGTAATGCTTCTACAGATGAGTTACAGCACAACCTTTTGTGTTAGTGATGAATCTGAACAAATCAGAACAGCTGATGAACAATTAGTGTTGTAATGGCATAAACACTAATCATTTTTATAGCTCCAGCTATTCAGATCCTTGGCTTGATTGAAGGTCAGTTTGGTCATGCAGCACAGTGCTTTTGCTTTTGATACCAAACAACCAACATTTGCAACGCTGTTCTCAGCCAGGGATTTGATGTGCTGTGCAGGGTATTGGCAGATAACCGTGGAAGTATCTGCTGCACATGAAATCCTTATTCTACATTCTTCTTAAGTATGAGTATTGGTGTGGTGGTTTGGTTTTTTTAAAAGTACTGGAAAAATGGAGATGCGGCTTTTGTCCTGCTCTCCCAGTTTTCAGGAGACACCTGAAGTTGAGTTGAACAGGTCTTGCTTCCTCTGATTTTGAGACTTATGTAGTTGTTTATGGAGCTGCACCTGAGTTAGTAACCCTAGTAGGCTTATGCTGGTATCTTTGAAAGTTTCGGCCATGTATACCTGAGCACCCTCCTGCTTCGCAACCAACATGTAACGTGTACCCAGTGTTTGCACCTGCTTCACCAGGGTTTACGCAGTAGGATTAAGCAAGATTTGAAGGTGTCAGAAGTTATCTACTGAAATGGGAGAAATTCTGGGTGTAAGCCATGGCTCCAGGAACTGTGGCTAGTCCTGCTATGCTTCCCTGTTATTTCCAGCAACTGCATCAGGCAATTGCAGAGGTAACAGAGTATGGCTTGAGGGTCAGATCTCTCAGCAGTAGCATTTTGTGGGCTGCTGTTTTGCAATGAGTTCCTAATAACTATGCATAAGTAAGACTGCTGCCACCTCTGAAGACCCAACTGAGATCCAGGAGGGCTTCTTACACTCTTGTGACTGTGCAGGCTGAAGATAGTATAAAGATGGTTATGTGGGCTGAAATCTCTGCTAGATCTGTGACGCCAGTGTTTGAGACCTGTGGCATTGCATACCTGTTGAGTGTAACCAGCAGTCATGGTAGAATGAATGCTGTTGGTTAGTGCATGTGGTGATTAAGATCATTGCTGCTTCTTCAGCACTAGCAGGAGTTGGAAATGGTAATGCCTCATTAGAGCCACTTAAGTGAGTGACACGGCTGTGATAGTGAGCAGACTTGAATGGGCAGGAGCCACTTTTACAATATTTTTTATGATACTGTTTTATTTCTGCGTATTACTTATCAGCAAAAATGCACATTGATTTCTGTCATGGTTTGGCTTCACCTATACAGGTCACTCAACTCACATTTCGTTGTGTTATAGTTGGGGGGATTCATCTGCCCCCACCAGGCATGAGCCTTATGTAAACACATGGTGAGAGACAGCTACTGCCTCAAGGCTCCTGATCCCGTAAAGGTAATGTCAGCGTGTGTTTGTAGGATGCATGCCTAAACTAAACGAGATGAAGTGAAAAAACTGAACGCTTGTGGCAGCCGAGAGGCAGGCTTATTGATTTGAGGGGTGCATTACAAATTTTTGTCCCTGGGACAGTTGATGTCCAAAGCAGCAGGGAGGAGTTAATGTGAAAATTCATTTATTTCCCCTCTGTCTGATTTGCACCACTCGGTGTTCGGAATCAGGAGATGGTGCAGTTCTTCCTGGTTTAGGGAGGTTCCTAAACAGTGTGAAACCAGTGTAGCCAGTTCATGCAGCTGGCGTTTGCCTTCAGCATATGTTGGGGGCAGCATTTGGATAAACAATTCCCATGTACATCTGCAGCGTTTCATGCTCCAGTAATTCCTACTCGGGGGTGATTATCTTTAAGATTTTTTTGGTGTGTGTGTGGTTTTTTTAGAAGCTGGAGTAGCCTACAGGTCTCAGGATTCACTGAGTCATGTTCTTCCACCAGTATACAAAATTCAGACTTGCTTAGATGTGACCTCATGCACGTATACACTGGTGTCCAGCTGACCTCTGTCAGGAACTGTAGACTAGATGGACTGTCATTCTGCTTTAGTGTGTCAGCCTTCTCACGTTGGTAGAACAGGCCTCTACATCCATTATATTCCCTCATATTTTAGCATTGTCCTATTTTAATTATTTGTACTTTGAAAATTAACCACTATTACTTGTTTCAAAACCTGAAATTGTTTTTACTTCTGCTTTTTCAGTTATGCTCCCATCTCAGTAGCTCTCCAGTTTCATCAGGAAATACAGTGCATTTGACAGACAAACTATGTCAGCAAGCTCTTAAGTTAAATTCCAAGGGGAACTTGAACCTTAAAGGATGCACTACTGTATTTTCTGGGAGCCTGTGGATCTCCTTGAAACCTTCATGTTTTATGTGAGAAAAGCATAATGCTTCTAAACAAAAGCCTTCTTGGAGACAATGGCAATGTTGTTCTGCCTGTGATCTTACCCTATGTTTGTAGTAGACATACAACAGATGCAGAGTAGCTAGGCAAACTTTTTGTGATGCATTTTCAGAAGCAACTGTGTTTTGAGTTCTTTAGGTTATAACATCTAAGATAATCTAGGTGTAGAATAGTAGCTACAAAATGCAGGATGCAGGGATTTGTAGGGTGTAGTCAGAGCTTCCCATTTCTCAGCTATGCTAGATGCCTGGCTACGTGCTGGCACAACTTTGCCTGCAGATTGCACATCATCCAGTGTCTGCTAGCTGACAGTAAAATAGGTTGAGCTGAGCCATTGGGTGGTATGATACCATCCTCATGAAATACTTGCAAGTGATGCATGCTAGCACTTGTGTGAAAATGATACTGTCCTGTAAGCTGTATTTTCCATTTATGAAGTAGAAATGCTGATGTGCTATAAAAACCCATGGGCTGTGAAAGCTTGTCACGTGGCTGTATTTGCCATGTTTTGATAGCAGTGCTAAGGAAGAGCATGTGCAGATCAAACCAATACTCACCACAATGCAGGTTAGGTTTGGGTTTGTGTTGGTTTTTTTGTTTGGTTTTTTTTTTTTCCCCCAGAGGATTTTTCAGAGATTACTTGGGTTTCTTCTTGCAGGAAAGGATGAGCTGTACAGCACAGCCCCACAGCTGTAATCCACCTTGTTGCTGTGCAGTTTACGTCTCTGTTTCTGTCAGGCTTTGCAACCTTCCCCGCTGATTTCTGCGTGCATGGTTGGCTTCATCACTGCTCATCTGCTGTAGATTGACTGACATGCTTTACAGTCCTGTATGCCTGGAGAGCTGCTAGCTTAATTTGGTGACAAATCACCCTCAACGGAAAGATCTATTCAGATGTCATTCCTAGGACTAACCTCTAACAATATCTTTGATCTTTAAAGTTCCAAGTGACTGGATTCCTAATTCACTCAGTTATACATTTATTGCCAGACAGAGCAGTGTACTTCCTGAAAGCATTATGTGCTGCACAGCGGGAGGCACATGCAAGCGGAACTGCTATAACAATACTAATGATGATCATTCTAGTGATGGGCTGTGTCTGAACTCCAGTGATTTATACTGTTGTTGCAGAGGGAAAAAAGTCTGGTCCACAGTGTTCAGGAAAAACTCTGCTGGAATGCCTGTAACAATCAGCTTCCTAGTGAAAAAATGCAGAACAGATTTTAGTTTATCATACCAGTAAATACAGTCTTTTTCTTTCCTTTTCTGTCCCTTATCCTTTACAGTTTCATCAGAATATGGAGTTGCATCTGGTTTAAGCTAGGGATTAGCTAGAGCTGTGAATGTGAACTGCTTAGGCAGGACAAGTTACCTAGAATTAGGATAAGGTTTAATGGGTGCTTTACTTCGGATACTTTCTGTCCTCAAGTACTGTTATAAAACACTTGTAGAAAATAAATTGTAGTTCTGGCCTTAGTTTACAGCTGTCTTTTCAGGCTGTGAGTTAAGTAGCATCATCAGGGTTTAAAGAAGTAAGCTTCAAGATTACTTAAAGGTTACTGGAATTCTGTAGGACCGAGGCACAGTAAAACAGCTTTGCAAATCCAGAATTGGTGGATGCCCCAAGCAGAGGTCAATGTTGTGTCTCAGCCAAGTAAGGATAAGGTTCAGTGGCTGATTTCCATCTCTTTGGAGCCGAGGAACAGTCCTTCTGCAGCAATACCATTGGGATACCAACTGCTGAATTCTCGGGGGGGAGGGGAAAGAGTGCCGTGGTGGAAACCTTGCATCTTGGCCCTGGGACAAGGTTTACCTCTGGTGCCACAGTGAGGAGCTGCAATCACCTCGCATGAATCTTGGGAAAGGTAGAGTGCAGACCTTATCTTCCATCCCTTGGCTCCCTGCTGAGGGACACCAGCTCCTTGTGTGGCATAAGGAGGTGCAGGATACTGTTTGGGGGTTTGTTTTGGGTTTTTTGTTCTTTTTTTTTTTTTTTTTTTTTTTTTAAATACCAAGGAAAAACCCACTGGAGGCTGAAGGGAGACAAGGCTTTACCCTGGGAAGGTCCAGCAGGAGGTTGCTGCTTTCTGTAACTGTCTCAGGAGTACAAGTGGGGAATTCAAAGTACAAGACACATGAACAAAGAAGGCAACAGAGTGGAACTAGTCACAGACCCAGGGAAAACCAGAACAGACAGGGAAGAGTGTTACAAGGTGCTCATCAAATTTACATGCAAATAGTAATGCTAACATTGTACTTAATTAACTCTTCACTTGACTGAATCCTGTCTGGATGAAAATGTATAGAGGTAAAGTTTTGTTTCTGTCCCCTGATGCTGCAGGGACAGACGGGTTCTTTTAGGGCTTCGTGGTAGAATGGTGATGGCACTGAGCTGTAGTTTCAAGTCACAGTTCCTCTTAGAATCGCTTTAGAGACAACATCTTAACTTCTTTTAATCGAATATTAATGGTTATTATTCACTGTCTTCATTGGTTCAGCTTCTCTCTAAGCCATTACCTAACCGTGAGGAGGCAGAATTTCCCTGAGCAATTACTAAGTGGATGTGTACAAATTTTGTCTTCTCCTTGGTAGAATTATTTCACACCTATGTTATTGCCCTCTATGAACAGAGCTGCTTGCTGCCTTAGCTTGCTTTTTTCTCCCTGCCAGACAAAGCCTGTCTGTCTTGCACTGCAAAGTTTGTAAGCTGTTGTAGCCAGTAGTAGCAGCTATAAATGAATACTAATTCTGACAAATGTCATACCCACTGCATTGCAGACTAGAGTTCATTTGTTGTGTACTCCCTCTGTTAAACAGACCAGCATACCCTGCAAAGTCAAATGTGAGTCAATGAGACAAAGACCTTGTGTAGCTCTGAAGCATTTGGCTGTTACTACTACATGGAGCTGCTAGGCAGTCTGCTTTGTGAGGCAGAATTCATGACATTGTGATTACATGCTCCACATTGAATTTGGCAAAAATAATTCAGTTAATTAGGAAAAGCAACTTGTTTGCTAAAGCTCTGAAATACAGTATGATGTCATTCAAGTTTGAATGTAAGGTATTTTATTAACAGCCCCGTAAGAAATTACATTGGCAAGAGCTTCTGGTAAAAGGTTTGGAGAGAATCAACTTGGAGTTAAAATTTTAGCTGCAGAATTTTTGAACTCCTCTGGTCTTGTGGCATGGTGTGGCAAGGAAACACTGCTGCCTTCAGACTCATGGGTGCAGTTCGCAGGTAATTCCTGATGTCTTCTCCCTGCCATCAGACGCTATAGAAATTGTTCACCAAAACAAAATCAGCAGGCTGATGTTTCAAAACACTTACCAATGCTGAATCAGGGCTTTACAATTTTTACTGCTATAAACTAAGAAAACTGGATACTGAGAAGTATTTACACCAAGAGAAACAAAACTTTATTATTGTGCCTCAGAGAAACACAAAGTATGTGGAGTGAAGCATGCTGTCAATATTGCATGATCAACGGTTGTCTGTGCTTTCTTGACTTTTTTTACCAGTGAGTAAAGCTTTTTTTTTTTTTTTTTTTTTTTTTTTTGCATATATTCTCCCCCTGCTCCAGTTTGTAACTCTTCAGTTTTGCTCAAGGTGTCTGAATCATAGCTTACAAAATACTGATTGTTCCCTGCCCTCAGAAGAGTCACTGAAAGCTTCAACTCCACGCTCATTGCCTGAGCAGCATAATGTTATGCTACAGGAAGGGCTCTTAATGCAGGAAACAGCTTCTGAAAGATGACTGCCTTCACCTTTGTACTGACTTTTGCAGGACGTGTGATGATGGCAATCTGACAGTTGCTTGAGATTTTACAGCAAAAAGATGGAAGAAGTTTTATGAAAAAGAAAATTCTGTTCCTCATGCATACTTATATAGCATGCCTGTACAGAAGATGTCTTAAAGATTAATTAGAAATGGTGGCTTAGGTTATGGTGATTCAAGAAGACACAGACTGCATTTTATTTGCATTGCTTTTCAACAAAATTTGTTTATTACAGAGGCCATAAAGTCTCAGTATTCCTAATACACAACTTTATGGTAATTGCCAGTTCATGTTATTTTATTTTAAAAGTATTTTTATTTAAAAATTATAATTAAGACAACTCTTTTCAGAGTTTGATTATGAAACAATTTACCTCTCTTGCTTCCAAGGCATGTCAGATTTACTGTTTCTTTCATCTGATTTAATCATGCATGATACAGTAAAACTGGTGTAAACCCCACATAAAAATACAAGTGTCAAAGCCTGGGTGACAAACAGTACTCAAACGCAGCAAAGATTTCACCAACACCTGGAAGATCAGTTACATTTTCTTGCTTCACCTCCCTTAAGGTTCATTCCATTTTGGATTTCGGCTTCATAAAAGGAATGGATCTCTGGACTGGCTTTCACACAACCTTGCAGAGGTTAATTCTGAGCTGATTTACACCTATATACCATAGATGTTTCAGTACAGAGTTAGAAACGTGGTCAGAAATTCAGCTTTATTCTGTGTAGGTCTGGGGTTTTTTCCCTATGTTCTCCCCTGTTGTATATTTAGTCACTTTGAAATAACAAAATTATCATTTTGGATTCATTGTTTCGGACTTAAAAGAACTTGGCTGGATTATTCCCCAGCCTTCCAGTATATGTGTGTGTACGTTAAACAGTATTTTACTTTCTTTGTGTATGGAATGATTTTCAAATAGAAAAATTAAAACATGGAAGTGACACTGTATTAGTCACTATGTAGCGACTATGGAAGTGAATAGATGGGGCTTGCTATGCGTGGGCGGGGGAGGAGGGCAGGGACTGGGGTGTGCGTGTGTCAGCTGGTGCCAGACCTCTAGTGGACACAACGGAGAAACGCTTAAGGAAACACTGTGGGATCCTATGTACTGTCGGGGGAGAAGCTTCTGAGAAGTCTTTCTCAAAAGCTTATCATTTGTGGGAAACTATGACACATCCCATCACTCAGTGTAGTTTTGATTAAGTGTAGAGGTCCCAGAAAATTGGTTAACATTGCCTGATTTTTCAACTAATTGCAAAATTGTAATTGCTGTTGCAACTAAACAGCTGTACTGGGACATCCCCCCCAAACTGGGGGATGTGAGTCTGGAGAGCAGCCCTTGCAGAAAGAGATCTGGTGGATGGCAAGTTGAAGGTGAATCAACAGTGTGACCTGGCAGCCAGAAGGGCCAACCACGTTCTGGGGTGCATCAAGCACAGCGTAACTAGCTGGTGCAGGGAGGCGACTGTCCCACTCTGTGCTGCACTGGTGCAGCCCCACCTTGAGCACGGCGTGCAGTTTTGGGTGCCTCGATATAATGTAAGGAGGACATCAGAGTGTGTCCAGAGGATGGTGACAGGCCTCAAGGGCAAGAATTTGCGGAAGGAGCGGGTGAGGTCACATGGTTTGCTCAGCTTGGAGAAGGTTGAGGAGTTACCTTGTTGTAGTGTATTGTGGCAGGGAGCCCCCCCTGCCCCCCCATCCTGTCCTAACAATGACTGACTGTATTTGGCTGCAAGTGGCATTGGGAGTTTGACGTGAGCAGCGTGTGTATCTCACAGAGCAGTTAACAGATGCAGACTAACAGGCAAGCTGAGTGATGCCTGGGCTGCGGCGGGGGCCTCTCAGCCTGGTGTTGCTTCTGTGAGGGCCAGGAAGACCCCGCACAGCTGTGACCATCAATCTGGGTCTGCACCCAATCCTCCCCGCTCCGCGCTGAACCATCGGGCCCAACCGACACCTTGCTAAGGGCCAGTTGACACACAGTGACCGACAGCCCCACCTCACCATGAGTGTAAAATCTGGCATTTTAAAAATTCTTTTTTTTGAGGATCAGAATTCTTAACTACCGAACAGGTCAACAGGCTGAACTGCTCTTCTTCCCAAGCAGGGACACCTCTTTGTTAAGATTTGTGCCTCCACCTACACTGGATGTTACCCAGGATACTGTTAACAAAAGCACTGAATTTTCAACTTGAGCTTAATTTTCGCAGTAGGTGTATTTAATCAACAGCAGCTCCAAACTTATCTGTCACTTTAATAAATTATCTATTTTTTCAGCTTTGAAAACCTGTTTCAGGGAAAGTCCTTAAACTGGACTCTGACAGGCAAACATTAACACTGACAAGTGGCTGCACACATAATCCTTCAGACTTAAACTTCTGACCAAGTGCGAGACTAGGACTGGATCCAGCTGCACCTACACTCCTCGCTGAGAAGGAATTCAGAAAGCAAGGGGACCCTTTCCAAACATCATGACTCAACGGGAGGGCTGTCTTGTCCCCACCCTCAGCCACTCATCAGACTTATGGTGACATCCACACCCTCAAGTGGGCAGCAGAGGTGCTGATCCCCTCTCTCCGGTGACCAGCGATAGGGCACAAGGAAATGGAATGAAACTGTGTCAGGGGAAGGTCAGATTGGACATTAGGAAGAGGTTCTTCACTGAGAGGGCGGTTGGTCACTGGAACAGGCTCCCCAGGGAAGTGATCACAGCACCAAGCCTGTCAGAGTGCAAGGAGCATCTCTTAGTCATACGGTTTAGTTTTAGGTAGTCCTGCGAGGAGCAGGGAGTTGGACTTGATGGTCCTTATGGTCCCTTCCAACCTGCGATCCAAAGGACTGCACTTCAGCTGAAGAATGCTGGAATGCAGTAGGCTCTGGCTTCTCTTCCCAGACAGCTGATGTCTGCTTTCAGCCACTGCAGGGCAGATATTTAGGAGCTAGGAATCCTGCACTTGCAATTAGGCTTCCTTACACCAGAGAAACTTCTGCCTCGGACATCCTGGCCTACTTATTTTAGGACTACAACAGGAAGGCAGGTGGAAAGGAAAGAGCTAGGAATTAAACTACCATCATCAGAGTCCTTAAATTCATTACCAACTTTTTGTCTGATTTTTAAGATGGAGCTTAAGACAAAAGCTGACAGATTAATATTAACTGGGGGTCTGGGAAAACAATCACACATGGTGCACATTTTGATATTATTAACAGTGAAGAGATCTATCTTCTATGGCAATATATCTCAGTATCTAAACAGATTTATTCCCATGAGTATGTATCAGTGATGTGATAAAGTATGACAGCACAGTGTGACCCACTGCACTCAGTGTAAACATTTAGATGGACAAAAGTGGTTTTATTTACAAAGTTTTTCATGCACAACTGCCTTTTTCTTCTAAAATTACACAAAATATATTTAAGGAAAGGATGACATTTCATATTTCTATGAACAATAGTGAAAAAAAGAGGAAGAATATTAAAAGGCTTAACTAAAACCAGCCAATAGTTGAGCTGAGGTAAAGTTACAAAACAACCAACCCTTGTCACTGATTGCAGGGCTAAAAAGCAGGTCAAATCTCCAAGCCAAGAACTGAGAACTGCAGAAGAGCCCGCCACTACTCTTTGATATTTTGAAGTAGCCTTAATAAATGTGACTCAATAACCTGTTGAACTAAAGTAGAGAAAAAAAATCAGGTTAATCAGTGTTCAATGTTTTTTTCACATTTTTAGGGTTGTGCTATTTTTTCCTGGAAGATGCCAGCTTGTTCTGTACAATCATATAATGAAAACCAGACAGGAATAAATTCACCCTGGGAAGAGAGTTTGCATCCCTGCAGAAAATAAAAGCCTCATACAACGCAAAAACAATACACCCAGTAAGGCAGATGATTGTTTTTGGAGGTGATGATCTGTTCTCTGGTTTGAATAAGCAGATAGCATATGGAAAGCAAATTTTTAAGCCTATAAATGGAAAGTAGGGAAAACCAGTTTATTAGGAACTACTTCTGTGAAACATTTTGAGACTTAACTCTTGAAGCGGTCCTACATCTAGGCATCTGTGAAGTTACTGCCCATCCCTGCCCCCCACAAGCACAGGGCTCTGCTTGGAGAAGCTACACATGCAGTGCTGGGCTTATTTTTTGATTCAGTTCATTTCTGTAATGGCAGACATTTCACAGCTTTCAAACTGAAGGCAGCAGAAGGGAAAAACAATGGAGAGTTCTTTCTTTGCCTCTGTTTTCCAGAGCCAAGTAAGGTTGCCTAATTCACTGATCCTGGCACTATTACTGTCTCCTTCCAAGATATACTAGAGCTAGTCTGACAGGGGAAAGAAGGTTTTGCAAAGTACATCACGTAACGTCAACCAAAAGAGCAGCAGGGTGAGAGCAGGCCTCTTTAGCATTGACCAGAGAGAGAGCAGGCCTCTTTAGCATTGACCAGAGCAACACACACTCCTTTGTACAAGGGTGAGGGAGCAGCAGTCAGGGTCATGGCTGCATCAGCCCTACACACCACTGTTTGTGCCCACAGATGCAAATCCAGGTCAGTGTTGCTTTCTTACTAGGTACCTGGCTTTCTGAGGTGGGGACAGAAGCTCCTACCCATTTTGGGCTGATACATTTAGGTGTATTAAGACTTTTAGCACAGGGATCTTCTGCAAAACCGCTACTAGGCTATTACAGCAGCTACAAAAACAAAGAATAGTAAAAATAAAAATCAAAGAATTTACATTTGCAATACTCACCACTCCGAAAGCCCAAAGCTACAGCCAAATCCATGGAATTATAGCCAGCATCTGTTTCTATAGTTGGATCAGCACCACTTTCTATGTAGAACAGGAAAAAAACCCTTGTATTTCTGACAATGACAAGTGATAGTATGTTATTACTGATAATTCAGTTTAGACAGTCTGCTTACCAAGGAGGATTTTTACACATTTCACGTGGTTCCCATGTACTGCATACAGAAGAGGCGTACCTCCATTCTGCAAAAGCAGAGAAAAGCCTTGACGCTTAATGATTGAGCAGTCTGCAATTGTAATTCCTTAACACACCAGTATACTTCTATGTATCAATAACATACTTCAGAGGTTCTATAAAAATGATGTTCTATTTTTTCAAAATTTCCATCTTTTTTTGTCTACTGTTTAGACTGTAAACTTACCTTTCTATAAGGATTCGGCATTATGCTCATTCTCTTTTCACCAAGAAGTCAGAACTAGTAGGGACAAATTCTCTTACCCTATCTAAGTTTTGAAACTCTCAGATATTTCAGAAGAGGTAGAACAATTTTCAGACCCAAGCCAGTGCTGTGCCCTGTTTTAAACTCTGGACCAGAGTACCCTCCGACATAAATTCAGGCTAGGGTCTTACCCAGTCATACTCATTGACATCAACTCCACAGTCCAGCAGCATTTTGACAATATCTGTGTATCCTTTGCTGCAAGCCAGTGAGAGTGCACTTTCTCGCCCTTTCCCCAAAATCTGAGGATCTGCACCCTGAAAAAAAAGAAAAAAATTTCAAATTAACCATGCCCTTTTTTAACATGATATTTTACACAGAACTTAACTTTACAACTTTAAAGTGTATAGCAACATTGAAAACTTAGGAAGGAAAACTGAAATTTAAAATGAAGTGTAGGTTTTTTTCTTACATTCTGGAGGAGAAATTCCACTACTGCTATCTGCCCATGAGCTGCAGCCCACATCAGAGGGGTAAATCCTTCTTCATCCTTATGATTGATTACATTTTCTGTTTAAAGAAAAATATGCAACTTTGTGATCCCTTTCACCTGCGCATTGTATGAGCTGGTGAAATGTGTTGACATGTCAATGGTGAATGGACTGAAGCATCAGTGTGTCCTAAAAGTCGTTCTCATGTTAACTTTAAAACCAAAATTCTATCCCAATGGTGGTGCAATATCAATGGTCCAAGAAAGAAGAAAAAAAATACAACTAACTAAAGTAAAATTTAAGATTTTGGTTTATTTTTTTTTTTAAGCTCTATAGATCAAGCTCTATTTTTACTCAGAAATATTACAAGTTCTGTGTAATCTAGAAAATTTATCTTTGGAAAGAAAAGGGCTGCTTGAGAAACAAAGTAGCACATTCTGTATTGTACTGTAAAAAGTGAGGTTTTTTTACTAGCAAGCCACATAGTCTTGTAAATTTGTAAAGCAACTCCACTCCCCTCAGAGTTCATGGAATCAACAGGGTGTTTGTGGAAACCATTAAGGTCTACTTGTAGTGCAGCTGGAAGAAGGAAAAAAACTTTTAAAACAATTGGCTGACTGAAATAGTTGAGTTGAAATTTTTAAAAGATATCTAATGTAGTAGATGCAGTGCTTAGTGACGTGGTTTGCTGATGGACTTGGCAGTCCTGGATTAATTGTTGGACTTGGTGATCTCAAAGGTCTTTTCCAACCTAAATGATTCTAAGATTTAAGTACTTAAACAAATCCTCAGCTTATCATAGCACCATAATGTGCTTTTTTAACTGTTACTAACATTTCAGAATCTTATTTGCTTTCCATATACACAGCTCATTACAAAGTATATAGACTTGGCAACTCATTACCTGCATCACTGAACATTTCAACAAAGATACACTGAAAGCATGGCTGATTGCTAATAACACAATAAGAATATACTATTAACAATACTCAATTCAATACAATATGTATAGTTGAAATTTTGTATATGTATTATGGACACAGAAATGTCACACTTGAAGACTATCACAAAACTCAGAGCAGCTCTATTATATTGCAGGTGTGAGCCAACATACAGCTCTATATGTTGATTGATGAAATAGAACAGGTAAGCCACCATTAATAGAAGTGTGTTTTAAATTACACAGTTAATAAAATTAAATCTTCTGATAGAACTAATAGATGCTTTCTTCTCATGTCCATGGATTACCTAGATAGCTATATAGGGAGCAGGGGGAGGAAGGGAATTACCTACAACTCCTATTAGTGCTAATGTTTAATTTGAAACCCAAAATCATAGCAATGAGCAAATAAAGACTAATATGAAACAATAGTCTATATCTGCAAAGAACAGGTACCTCAAATGGCCTTCAATTTGTACCAGAATTGAGTGGTTCTGTTGTTTGGGTTTTTTTTTTTTTTTTTTTTTTTTAATACAGCTTTTGGGGGAAAAGGTCAAGCACAACAGGGTATAAATTCCCCAAGGCAAAAAGGCAGGCATTTAACCTCCCTCTGTCTCACCTTGTTCAATACGCGTGGCCAGATACAACATTTCTCCCTGAGCAGCCAGTTGATGAACTGACAAAGCTGCAAAAAGGGAAGCAAAAGCATGTGTTACACACACCAGTTTTCTTTCTGCTCTATTTGGAGCTGGGCATAACATGTCCATTGGCTTGAGCAGCACAGAAACTGCATTTGAGACTGTAGATAGGTTTTAGCTTATACTCACGAGAATCACTATCTTAAAAACCAAAAAGTTTTGTAGGTTTAGGTAAATTTTTAACCAATGTAGAAATCATACTGGAAAGCAAAGATACTTCCTACACTGAATCTTTACAAGGCAACACACTCTCTTCTCTGCTGCTTAGTCAGCAATGAAAGATCACATTAAGAACATTTATCAAATGAAAGTAAGCATCTTCTGGTAAATTAAGGCTGTATAGTTTAAAAATGATATCTAAGAGATCATATGCCATCAGGAGACCTGTCATGCTGCTCAATAAAGCCAGTAGTGACTCTCAATCACTACAATGGGGAACAGATCAGACATTACAAAACTATACACAACATGACATCTACAGGGGAAGAAATAAATGGGTTTTTACATTTATTTTGTTTTTAATAAAAAGTACCAAGCATTAAAAGCAGAAGAATTCTTAAGAGATTATGAAGAAAAAAATACCTGATCCCACAGTTAACTCTACACAGGTGCATGTTCTTGATAATTACAACTTGGAGCACATCTGAAAGGTGCTCAGGTTATCCACATTATATAACAACAAAATTAGATGATTGCATAACATCTAAGTGTTCACTGCCCTCTTCCTATTTACTACATGATTTTTTTCCTGCAAGACTGCATATTCTGTTCAGAGGCCTAGGTTGCAGCTCCAGATTAATTTTTCCCACGCAAGTGGCCTTTTCATTTTCTAAATATTGGATTTGTAATTTGTAGAAGTAGTAATTTATAGATGAAGTAAATTACAGAGAATTTATGAAGAAAATGTTTGACAATTAAGAATAACAAACCCCCATAAATAATACTCCCTTTTTGACTTTCAAGATCTGTGACTAACATCACATTTGCAGCAGTCTGTAGCACTTGCCAATCATCTAATTTTAATAAATTGTAGAAGATACACAAGTTCTGAAAACAAGTACATGAAACAAATTAACTTAAAGCATAGAAAGGGTCAGAAAAATCTTTACCTGTATTTTTAAAATCAAGAATTAGATCCTTTCTGGAAAATATGCCTCAATCATTAATTCAATATAGCAAGTAGATTACTGTTTTATGGGTGGAACCATGTGAAATTACACAAGACCATTCTCAATGTTTTCTTCCTATATTAAAGTTCATTACAGTACCAAAGAAAAAATTGGAAAAATCTGTCAAGCATCTGACACACAGTTCACAAAATGATTATTAACAGTAAGACAGAAGGATACTTACAGTTTACAAGCAGAGGTGTTGTAGAGACTTCGTTTCCCCTATGTTTGTTAGTTAGGGTAGTTGATTGTTTTATTGGTGAGAAGTGCTTAGTAGTTGATGGAGTATAAACATGTCTTACTTGGATACCAGGGGAAGGAGAAGTATGGCTGTTGCATTCAGCTACATTGAACAGAGAAAACAGACAGGATTTCAGTGCTAGTAAGACCATTAAAAGCAAGCCACAGATTCTAAGTCAACTAGAAAGCACCAGACTCACAAGGTCCATAAACCCCATGTTAAATAAGCTTTGTGACGTGCTTTTTGCACTGTGTATTCTGAGAGCAGAATGAAGGGCTGTATTTATTTCTAGCCTAAAACAATGCTGCTACCCCATGTTCTATATGGCATAACGACACCCAGAGACACCTTGGTGACTAAATGAGGTAAGCCTTTGTCTAGGTTTTCAACACACCTGGCATGGATTTATCAGGTAGAATGGCTTCACTTAGCCTGACATGCCCTTACTAACACTCTGTAGCACAATAACATGACACAGCTCTGGTCAACCATGCAGTCAGGCAACTGCTCAGTTCACTCCTTTGCTTACCGCCTAACCAGTCCACCACATGGGTGGAGTTGACCTTCACTAATTTTCTTTACAAGGACTCCTTCCATTCCTGTTGGATAAAACTCTAACTGCATTATGAATGCCTTACGAATACTTATCCAGCTGGAAGAGACATATTCCACACTAACTTACATAAAATGCAACAGCAAGTCACCACGTAGAATTCAAGAAGTCATTCAGTACTGCTTTGTTCATCTGTTCTAACTTTTCTAGCTAGATCATAAACTCAAGTGCAAATCCAGGGAGAGAACCAACTGAAAGAAGTAGAGCGTAACAGGACAAAAATGAAATTACGTGTTGTTTGCTAATCCAATAGCTACAGCTGTCTTGATCAAATTAAGAGACCTACCAGGATTTTTGACCTGTGGTCCCTGGATCTGCAGGACTAATTCTAAGGGGTCCACAAATGTTACCCAAGAAAAAACAACCCTATTGCTGATCAGTTTAAGTTTGCCATTCAGGTCTGCAGCTCCAATAGTAAGCTCTTAGGGCCTGCAAATCAAAAAAAGTTTGATTTTTACAGTGGCTGAACTGAAGCCAAACAATACAAGTCAGAGAAACCATCAAAATCCACAACAGGTCTGTGTTTTGTATTTGTCAAATTCAACCTTGGGGAAAAGATACATTACTAACAGTCTGAAATAGGGCAGCGAGCACTGGAAACCACAACTGTTAAGGGAAAATAGAAGTCTCAATTCTGTTCTCCATTGATATGCTCAGCCACAAAAAAGCACAGATCAATTCTGATGAAGCTGCCAGCAATAGCTCAAGATGAGCTGCAGGGATACACAATCAGAGCAACCTTCATCTTAAAGCAGTATGAAGCTGGACTGGTAAGCCAATCACTACAACTACAGGCTTTGTACAGCCACATTTAATTTTGTAACTGTACCAGTGAAAAGATAAAATATGTTGCAGAAAGCTACTGAAACCGAAATAAATGACCATATATTGCTTTCAGTAGTATTTTGTAAAGATACATACATTCAGCCATGTGTAGCATGTTGTAGGACGTGCTATACAAAAGAAGTAAGCTTGTATTCATAATCAGCATTGGCTCTTATTAAACTACATTAGAGACTTTTTGTGCCACTACTTTTTCAACCAAAATAAGTTTAAAAACATCATCTAAGAGTAATATTGGGGAAATTAATTTTGCGTTAATAATCCATTAAGCATATAATAAAAGTGTTAGGGGAACAAATTTTAGAAAACTTTTACTGATGAACACACATATAAGGCTGAGGCTTTTTTTCTTTTAAAAAAAACATAACAGCTAACAGAATGACACAGTCCACACGTAATTTGTATCATGAAGTTCAACCTTTAAATAAGACAGATGCCACTTCAAGGTCAGAGTTAACTTGGTCTTGAATATTTTTACTGTCCTCCTCATTCAAAGATTTCACAAATCGTGAGCAGACATTCATATCAAATCTATTGGGCAAAATGAATTTCATTCCCATTGCGACACTCTGAGCTGGGCTTTCCTCCGTGCTAGACTCAAGCTGATGCTCCACTTTAATGTCTGGCATGGGTGGAAGGTTGTAGCTAGTTGTACATTCCTCCACAATTAACTGGGCCCCAATATCTAAATTTGTTGAAGATGCCATGGTCTTAGTCTGTAAAAGTTTTATGCAAAATTCTTCTTCATAGTTTCTAGCCAAGAGCAGTTCTGGCCAACCAAACTGTATCTAGTCAGATCCAGATGCTTGAGCAACCTGCAACACACAACACAGGTTAACAATGTTCTGGTGAAGTAAAGCATAAGAATACACCAAACTTGGTTTCACCTAAGCTTAGGGCCTTTGGCTTTGATAGTCAAAAACCCTGCTGAAATATCAGTCTTACTTCTGTTACAAGCTATTGATCAAATCCTTCATTGGAGTTTTATCATGGGGATATTTAAGCCAAATTTTGTAATGAAGGCAGTACGAGTTTCATCTAAACACAAAATTATCAGTTTGATTGCAACAGAAAGCCCACCACAGTCAATCACACTTATACCACAACAGTAACAAGATATAATGAGAATATTATTTTATTTCCTAAAAACATTAGACTTGAAGGAATAGTTTAAGTGACTTTATGTCACTTACGATTCCTACGCCTTCTAATACCGCGAGTAAAATAAGTGGCTTCAAACAGACGCGTGGTCAAACAACAAACCCCATTCAGCCTGATGACAGTAAAACACCCCAGAACACCCGGGGCTTCTCTCGGAGCTCCGCGGCAGCGCCGGGCAGGCAGAGCGGCCTGAAAGCCCCGGGCACTCCCGGAGCTCCACCCGCCCTACGGGCCGCCAGCTCCGGGGCGAAAGGCCCGAAGGCGGGCTGCGGCTGCGGCAACGCCCGCCACAGACTATCGGGCGCCCGGGACCCCCCGGCTGGAGCGAGCGAGCCCACCGCGCCGCTCCCGGCACCGCACCGCACCGCACCGCACCGCACCGCACCGCACCGCACCTCGCCTCGGCGCCGCTGCTCCAGCCGCGGAGGGGCGGGGGAAGTGACGTCCTACTGCCCCGGCGCGGCGGCGATTGGCTGCGGAGAGTCGCCCCCTGATGACGCATCGCCCACACGTGTTGGCTCTCTGCGCGGCTGGCGTGGGGCTCGCCATAGCGGCGCAGGCGGCGGGGTGCGGTGGGCCCTCGTTCCTGGCGGCGCCCACACCGAGCTCCTCCTGGAGGGGCACCCGCCGGGCCAGGCCGGGGTGTAACGCGGCGGCCGCCGCTGCCTGAGGAGGAGCTGCGCAGGCTTTCGCCCCGCCCGGCGCCACCCGCTCCTCCGCAGCCATGGCCACGTACAAGCCGGTGGCGGTCCCGGCGGTCCCCAGGCTCGGGGAGCGGATCACGCAGGACACGGTGTACTGGCGGGGCTACAAGGTAGGCAGCAGCCCGCGGGGCGCTGGGGGCGGCCTCTGCGTGCCCGTCCGCGCCTGCTCGGCGGCGCTGGGTGGGAAGCGGCGCTGTAGCAGCGGGCCGGGAGCAGGCCTCTGGGCGCCCCGCCTGGGCCCGGCAGGCGCAGGTACCGGCTGAAGGGTGTCGTGTTATCCGCTTTCGTGCAGCTGCTCAGAGCGTTCTGAAACACGCGTGAGCGAGCGAGGAGTTTCATTTCCTCAGAACACACGGTTAGTGGGGCACTTGTAGTGCGTGAATGGAACGTGATTCGGTTCTGAGTGGAGCTTTCTGTAGGAACGATAGGTTTTGTTTTGCCTTTTTCATTTTTCGATGGTGCTTATGTGCATTTAATGATCTTTATCGCAATTGTTTTAGACACCTGTTCAGATAAAGGAGTTTGGTGCGATAAATAAGATTGACTTCTCCCCAGTTCCTCCATATAACTATGCTGTCACAGCCTCCTCAAGGGTAAGTGGTTTTTCTGAGGTTTTTTATCTTCTTGTCCTTCAGTTGGTGTCATATGAGCAAACTTAACGGCTTCTTGTTTTGCTAGATCCACATTTACGGTCGTTATTCTCAGGAGCCAATGAAAACATTTTCTCGCTTCAAAGACGCTGCTTATTGTGCCACGTATAGAGATGATGGCAATCTGCTTGTTGCTGGCAGCGAGGAAGGTAGCATTCACCTCTTTGACGTTAGTGGAAGAGCACCACTGAGACAGTTTGATGGTCACACTAAGTAAGACAGTGTTATTTTTCCTTTGTGTGCATAAGCATGTTTGGTGTATTTACATAATCTGCTTTGCCGGTTGCTGAAAATCTGAATAATACTGATCCCAGCAGAAATTACAGCTTTTGAATGAGCTTCTAGTAGACCTGTAAAACCTTTAAGGCTGATCATATCAGTGCCTAGATAAAGCATTGGTCAGCATGACCGTTTTCTAGCTGGAAATACAAAAACTAAAGTGTTTTTAATCTCTAAAGAGAGGCTTTGTAAATTCCAACAGTAAATGCTTTGACTTTTAAGTTGATGAGAATACTTTAATAAGCTCTTCATACAGACCAATTCTTCTGGAAACAAGTATATAATTTAACTTTGGATATTGTGGGCTTTGGTTTCTAGACCTGTTCATGTAGTGGGCTTCCTGTCTGATAAATACCGAATATTTTCTGGTGGTGATGATTATGCATCATATCTGTGGGATATTCCAAGTGGTACGGACATCGTCTCTTACAGTGAACACACTGACTATGTGAGATGCGGCTGTGCAAGTAAAGTGAACGCAGATGTCTTTATAACAGGTTTGAATCAATTTTTTTATATATGCTTCTTCTGGATTGAATTGAAGAAAAATGCAGGAAGATAGTTTTTGATACAGTAGGATCTTGTTTATTATATTTTAAATATGAAGGACCTGTATTCCTGCTTTGTTTCCTTTTTGCTTGCTTTTTAAGTTTGACACTGCTGTTTGTAGAGAAGATCTGAATGAACTAATTTTTAACATCTTACTGTGTTGGAAGAAGGGTTCGCCAGAGTCAAGACACTCAATATGAGTTATGCATCTTGCTCAACTTTATTAGTTTCTAACACTACTTATATAGAACCGATACACATGCATATTCATAAAGCAGAAATATAATTGGGTAGTAGTCTCTAAACATGCGCGGTTCTCACACCCCTAATTATCATGACTAAAATGAGCATTCTATCCATGTAGCTAATTGTGTTGCTGTGCTGCAGCCTTGTAGTTTGTTACTCCCTATTTTCCCATACCGGTCCCTATCTTTCTTGGCCCTGCACCTGCTTTGCCAGCAGCTGTAGCTTGTTACAGCCACGGCCTGTTGGCACAACATAATTACTTGGTCTCAGGATTCAAGAATAGCTCAAGGCTACCTTTCTTGTTAACTTCAGCACAGCAACTTCAGTACAATTCTGATTACAGGCCTATTCTAATACCAGGCCTGGATTGTGCAGATCTTCAGAGATTCTAGGGCCACGCTTCTGCAGTCATTCTTCTACATTACTGCTTTAGCCTGTTAAGGTTAATGGGACTGTTCTGACTGGGCTGTGAAAGTTTTAAGAAAATATTGTGAATGCATCCTTTAGTTGGGATTGACTGAATTGTTTTAAGCAGTTTTGGAGGAGGACAGTAGTACTATTGTAGTTTGTATAGACCAGAACTGGCAGACTTAAAAATGAAAGGTTGTGTGAGGAGTTACTTGAAACCAGTAGCTTTTGATTTTCCTAGCAGTAGCTTTCTATTAATCTGTGGTAAATTGCTGTGTAAAAAAGTATTCCTTACTTTAGGAGGCACAAGAGGCTAGGTTTCTTCAGGTTGCGTGATGATTATTGTTATAAATATACTTGATTACTTGAAGAGAAATAAAATCCAGACTTAAATTACTTTTAAGGCCTGACATGTTGCTAGGGTAGAATTAGAAGACTTGTATTGCTTGAAGGCTGCAAATTAACCAAGGTAAACCACAGGGATTTCTAAGCTTATGGTTCAAAATTGTTTCTGTTTGGCAGGAGCTACTTCAGATTATAGGATGTAGCTGTTTTAGTTGCTGAAATAATTGAGATTATGTAACTGAAGCTATTTATGGTGTTGTTTGCAGGTTCCTATGATCACACTGTGAAACTGTTTGATGCACGAACAAAAAGTAGTGTCATGACAATAGAACATGGTCAGCCTGTGGAGAGTGTGCTTCTGTTTCCTTCTGGTGGGCTTCTAGTATCTGCAGGTACTTCAGTGAAATCGAGTTTATTTTCTGTGGCCCTAATTTGAGGAATACTTGTGTGTTTTCTTTCGGTAATGAAGTGGTAAGTGATGCAACAGGTGGATTTCTCAAAGATCATCTTTAGGAATCTGTGTTGGTGTGGAGGGTGAAGGTAAATGCCCTTTTGTCTCCGATCTGATTTTCTTGTAGTTGGTCCAAAAAAAACTCCAATAAAATAATTCTTAAATACAAGATACAGACTTTAATTAGCCCAGTGCTAAAGTGAAGGAATGAACATACTTAAGAAGTTTTGGAAAGATGGGACTGTATCCCCTTTTTAATGATGACAAGTTTTTTTGTTTCTTCTTGCCATTGCATCAGAAAACCTGTAACCCAGTGGTATCTAGATATTTTTCTTTTGGTAATGAGTATGTTAATTGTTCAGCTGTGCCTGCAGAATGACCTAAAAAATTAGAGCAGGCTTGTAACGTGTCTTGTCCCAGGAGATGGTCACAATGGATGGGGATGGTGAATAGGTTCAGAAAGGTGTTACAAAGGAGGCACTGTACTGCTATGTGAAAACTTTTCCAGAGAAGTGTAAATGTGTACGTGTGTCAAACAGTTTTGTGTGCTTCCTTCTCACAGGAGGTCGATACGTCAAAGTTTGGGATGTGCTAAAAGGCGGACAGTTGCTAGTTTCACTTAAAAATCACCATAAAACTGTAACTTGTTTATGCCTTACCAGCTCTGGGCAAAGGTTATTGTCAGGATCCCTGGACAGGTTAGTATATTTTGTGTCTGTGTTGTGATTTAAATTCTTTAAGACTTTTTGCCTTTGAAAGTTATTTTACATGTGTGAATCTGTGCATGTTTTTTGCACTTAAAACACTTTCAGCTGTTAGAGGTATAAGTTGAAAATATGCCTTTGGGCCAAGGTACATACTGCAATACACATGAACCTTCTCATATTAGCCTGAACGTTAGTAAGGGTTGCATGTGCTGTTTGAGGATGCATATATGGCGAACTTCTGAATAAGAATTAACTTTTCTGAATCTCTAAACTGACCTTTTCAGTCTCTGTGAAGTACCTAGTTTTAACTTTACTTTAATACAGTTTAAATAACTGAAAGTGTATTAGTATTCACCTTTAAAGAGCCTGGGTTTTGTGTCTCTGTGCTGTTGCTTTTTGCACCCAAGGTGCACAGGTGAAATATGTCCTCTGTGCTTTTTTTGTTCATTTGTTTGGGTTGAGTTGCTGAGTACTAGTACTCAATCTGTTGTGTCTGAAACATCAGAAATACAAAGTGGTCTGAAATGAGAGTGGTCTGTTTTCTTCCTCCCTCCTGTACTTCCCAGGCTTCCTCAGACTTTATGATTACAAAGCATAAGCTGAAGGATCACACTAGCTGTGCAGCTGTCATTCAGTGCTCACAACACTGAAGTTCATACTTGTTGTAAGATAATGTTTTGTTTTCCCATTTGTTTAATATTTCCTGCCTTCAACGAAATCATTAAAGAGCAGACATGTGTGAGAATATCTATGGATTTACTTCCAGACATTGCCATTAGATCTTACATTTAAAATTTAAGAACAAATTTGAAGAAATGCTGTCTTAGTAATTCATAATAAGCATTGCTGAAGTCAGATAGTCACTACATCTGCTTTCAATTTCTTCTTCTGCCTTTGCCCCATTTTCATCTTTCTTGGATGGGGTTAATCCTTTCTTGACTTCTGTGTATCTTTTAATGGAACTTTTTTGTTGCAGGAGAGGTAATAGCTAAGAAACTCAGTGGTAGTCTGAAGAATGCTTTGTATAAATAAATACTCAGTTTCCTTTAATGATCTATAGAAGTTGAGTGTGATGAAATTCCTGTAAAGTGTCAACAACAAGGCATTAGTAATGAGGTTTTAATAATTACTTTTTTCTATAGGCATGTGAAGATTTACAGTACTACTTCCTACAAAGTAGTCCACAGCTTTAACTATGCAACATCTATCCTCAGTCTTGCGTTGTCGGTAAGTGTATTAGATGTTTTTCTAGGCAGGGTAATTACTGATACCTTTTAAGTCACTGGAGTAATTAATTTTTGCTTTCATTGCTGTTGGGTGTTTCAGAATGCTGTACATGCAAAGTGAGGTGACTGAATATATTCCTCCTGAGTAAAAAATGCATTAAGTTTTTAAACATAATACATTCAGATACCAGATGTTACTTGATTAGATCTGTACAAAACTGTGCATTTATCAAAGACAGTATTTATCATAGGGGAAGTATTCAGTTTAGAGGGAAGTTGTTTGACTAAGATTATAGTCATCTTTTGCCTTTAAGGAACCTTGTGAGTCCTCTTGTGTGGTAGTGATAAAAGAAAGAAAGTAGTTCATTTGTTGAGAAATTTAGAATAGGGTGAATTTGTCTTAAAAGGTTGTGTCAGGTTGTTCTGAGGAGGAAGAGAGGAGAGGACATGAGGTATGAGGATAAACAAACTTGTTTGCCAAGGCATGCATCTTACTGTCCCGGAAACAGAAAACCAAGATTCTCATTTCTTCAAAACGTTTTGAGTTTCAATGGGAAAGTGACCTGCTGGCCAGAAATTTGGAGGCTAGCATCTCCATTTTTAAAACAATGCTGTCATCATGTAGTTACCCTTTTTCGTAGTCTCTGAAGGACATGTGAAAGGGACTGTGAGGGATCTTTACTACATTTGCTACTTTACTATTGTTCTGCTTTTCTGGAGCCTAGGGGAACGTGTATGTGAAGGGGTGTCTTCCTTTCTTCATTTCCTCTCTTGTTCCTTAGGGAGCTAGAGCTAAATGAATTTGGAATTATTTTAGTTTAAGTGAAGGGAACAGAACCAAAAAAACCCTGTACTGTTGAAGCCTCTACAGCAAGCAGCTGCAAAATGTGCAGTACCTGTAGTATGGCATCTCTAAAGCTGTGTGTGTATCTTTTGAAACAAAATATTTTGTTTCCTGTTGACTAAAACACTTGAATTTTAAATGGTCACATGAGAACATAAGACTGGCTCAACTGGGTCAGACCAAAGGCTGGTCTAATTCCAGGTGCTGCTTTCAGCTGTAGCCAGAAGTAGATGTGTATAGAAAACTAAAACCAGGGCAAGTGTGTATGATAAGTTTCCTGATACTCTCCCAACCTCCAGGCTAATTTTCAGATGAGAAATTAGCTCATCAGAGTGTAATTCCTGTGTATCTCAAAGTATTTCTTTTACATAAACCTGCCCAGTCTCCCTTGAGCTTGGACAAACTTTTAAACCTCATTAGATTCCTTGACAAGGAGTTCCACTTTTGTGCTACTTGAGCAAAGAATTGCCTCCTTTTTTTCTTTTGAACCTTCATTAGCTTCATTTGATGCCCCTAAATGAGACGTTGACCAGCTGATCTCCATCCATACTTGTCATAATTCTGCAGGCTTTTATCATATCCCTCCTCGATTGTCTTTTTTTTCCCATATTGAAGAGTTCTGTCTCAAATCAAGCCAATCTTTTATTCTCCATGGTTTTTTTTGATACTTTTATTCTGAAACTGCTACTGTTTTTTGACAGTGACTCACATAGGATTTAAGATGTGGGTAAACAATGGATTTATTCAGTGGCATAGTGACTTTCTAGTTTTTATTTCTTCTGAAGTAATTCCTAACGCTTTTTAGTTTTCTTTTTCTTCTCACCAGCAGTTGAGTATTCAGCCAACATTTAATGTTTTCATAGAGTTATCTGTTAATAGTAGCAGATCCGTGTTTTTCTCCAGTGCATCATCTAAAATTATAATCTTTAGCATCAAATACATGCAACCTTTGTTATGTAGGTGAAATTTACCAGTGACTAGTATTTTGAACAACTTTCACTTGTTTCTCAAAATTCTGCTGTTCTATGATAGCTTTCTTACCGGTGATGTTAATGTCTGATCTATGGCATGTAATAGACAAGGGCAGCTGTACACCGTTGAAAAAAACTGTCACAGATTATACTTACACAAAGATGTTAATGCATATTTGAGCTTGATTCACTACTCAGGCTGTAGTCCCTCTAGGTATTTGTTAAAGGTTTATTAGATGGATAGTGTTGCTTACAGTCATAGCCTTGAAGTTGTCCCTGTTTTGAACAAGGTATTTGAGCACAGGACTTCATTGAGGTGCCTTCCAACTTAAGTTACTATGATACTGTGATTAGATATTCTTCATGGTACTTTATCATGAAGCATAAAAACTTAAAATCTGCATGATAGAGCCTGCATCATCAAATAAAAGACTACGTTCCTAACTGTGATTTCTTCATTTCAGCCTGAAGATGAAACCATAGTTGTGGGTATGACCAATGGGGTACTAAATGTTAAACACAGAAAACCTGAAGAGAGGAAAGAAAAGTCTCAAAAGAAAAGACAACCAGCATATAGAACCTATGTGAAAGGAAGAAGTTACATGCCAAAACAGGTATGGGGTGGTAAGAAAATGTATATTGAAGTACTGCTCAAAAAGTTTTGGGTTGTTTTTTTTTTTGAGCGTGCTAAGTCGAAGACAGGGAAGGGAGGGAAGATATGGTAATACATCTAATCCATCATGTGTGTATGTGTCTTATTCTGAACTCGTCTTTCAATTCTAGGAAGATTTTTGTGTCAGTAAACCTGTAAAACGTGTTTTGAGGAAATATGACAAGCTGCTGAAGAGCTTTCAGTCTTCCAAGGCCCTTGATGCAGTACTGGAGGTAAGGCATTGGTTTTTGTCTCAGAGTTGTGTGCTGTCATCTCATGTGGATTTTTTCTGTATGTCAAACTGATTTTATTTCAGTGTATGACTAGAAAGGAATCAAACTTGCATGCATTCCTTTTTGGTTTTGCTGATATTAGCCCTGTTTTGTGTGTAAAGGTGTTGCTTTGGTACTAAACTCTTCTTGTATATCTCCAGCCACCCATCAGGCTTTATACTCCTGAAGTTACTGTTGCAGTCATGCAGGAGCTGCATCGCAGAGGAACACTGAGGAGTGCGCTTGCAGGCCGAGATGAGAAGCAAATTAATCTCCTTCTTACCTTTGTGGCAAGGTATTATTTTAACCTGAGTTCTGACTATTTTGAGACCTGTATTTCTTTTGCCACAGAGTCTCAACAGGTCATGGGTGGAATAGTGGTACTCTTGAAATCTCATATGCCTTCTGTTTTCTGGTACCAGGGTCTGGGATAGTACTGAAATAGTTTACCTGTTAGCACAAAACAATTTTGCTGATAGTATGAGAGAGTATCTTTTACTTCTTTGCCAGACATTCTTAGTCTTGTTATTTTCTGTCTCTTCGATGAAACTCGAGTCTTCATATATGTGAGTTGTTTGTCAGTCCTCCAACTCTCACTGCCTTCCTGAAAGGAGGATGGTAAACACCACATATGTAGGGTTTTTTTGACTTGCATTCTGACTCCTGTCCCATGATGAAGAAAAAGTTATCTGTATGCCTGTATGAGAAAGCTGCTTGTTGGTGGGAGGAATATGGCTGGCAAAACCAGTAAAATTGGGATGTCTTCTAATTTTGCAGGCGTGTGATTGAGCCTAGATTTACTTCTGTACTGGTGACTGTTGCAGATATGATCACTGGTAAGTACAACACACACAAGATTCTGAAAGCCCTGTAGCTAACTTGGAATCAATGTAAAAATGTTACATTTTTAGGAAACCAAACCTTTGTGGATTTGTTTATAAGTATGAACTCAAGTGTCAAAAGAATGATTCAAAAAGTTACTGCTAAATAACTGATCACAGTCAGTATCTGATAGGCAGTGGCTGCAGGAAGCTCGTTATGGTCTCTAAGCATCTTTGATACTTCTTGTTTCTATACTTCCACAGTACAAGTGACTTCCACTTCTCCAGAGAGGTAAAAATAGTATTTGAGGTTGTAAAAACTTCTGTTTCTGTTAGTTTAACTTTTTAACTGTTACTGTGAGTACATACATAATTAAAACTGTTTTCAGAACACCATTAAAGATGTCTTACTTGTCCACGATGTTGGACTTGCGCAAGACTCCTTAAATGCATCTCTAACTAGCTAATACAATCTTCACATTTTTGTAGTCATGTGGATTCTTAAATGACTTTTTCTTTACAGACATTTATCAGCCTGTGGTTGGGCAGTCAGCGATTGTTGATAGACAATTCTTGAAACTTCAGGAAGCCATAGGAAAAGAGATTGACTATCAAGAAGAACTACTAGAAGTTTTGGGAATGATGGATACACTGTTTGCTACTTTTACTCAGAAAAGAGCTACTTATCTAGAAGAGAACAAAAGTAATGGTCTTGACAGAGGTTATTGAAACAAGTAGGGAGTAATTGACTGACAACCATCACAACAAATTATCACAAAAATAAAGCGGACTTGAAATATGTAACTTGTTCTCCTGGTAATTTTTTATGATAGCGACTTAGAAAATAAACTACTTGTGTTGAAGTTCTGTCTTCCAAACTGTGTTTCTGAGTAGGATTAATTGCTAAAGACAGAGAAACGGGAACATTTTCAAGATCTTAAGTGAAATATTTTTCAAAATACAGGATTTTAAAGTTTTATTCTAAAGTTATGTAGCTTTTAAAGAGTGTTTTATGCATCCAGTACTAAGTCATTATTTGATTTAGGCAATCAGTCAACACTTTGATTTTTATTGAGCAGAAAATAATTTATGTTTGTCTAATTCTAATTTGATGTTGTCCTTATTTAAGGTTAATACCCCATCTCACATACTTGAATATAGGAATAAAGCTATATGTGAATTTGATAAAATTTGCCTACATTGTGTTTTGTCTGCCCGCTTCATTTCCACTTCAGACTTTCATGAATTCATAGGAAACAGCAAAATTACTCAAGAAAATAATTGCATGCTTATGTATATTGAAAAATACTAGTTTCATTTTTTAAATAGTGCACATGTATTTATAAATTACAATCCTCTAGAAAATAGGTAATTCTTATTTCTAAAGGGAAATGAATGAAAATTTCATGTAGTGAATAAGTAAACTAAACACAGTGAGGAAATCCTTAGCTGAATACAAGAACTCAATTTTTGTGTAATTCTGTCACTTTAAATGTACATACAGTAGATGCAATTTGAGTCGACGTTGTTATCAGTGTGTATTTGAATGCAGAGGTAATGATTTATTTTAACTTCAGGCAGTGCTGGTGGAGGATGGTATACTTTGGAAAGATGAGTGTGCCAAAGGCTGCTCAACATCTGTGGATGACAGTAGGGTAGAACTTTGTCCTTGATCTGTTTCCTGTGACTTGCATTTTCCCCCAGGTCTGGAAATTATTTGAAATACAATATGAATGTCCCACAAAAGTAATTTGCCTAAGTGTGGCCATGAAAGATGGGTATCAGTGGTAGAAATAACTTGAACAATTTTGCAAGTTCTACCTAAAATCCTAACAATCTTTACTGAAAAGTATGGAGCAGTGTAAGAGGTCTGCTCTTAAATTACCATGTGAGCAACACATTTTCCTGGTTTTGGGGATTTGTTGGTTTTGAAGACTTAGGATGATAATAGATCGTAATGAAGACCATGTTCATAGAAACCTTAAAGTTTTAGTATCCTTGCTCCTTACTTCACTATTTTTATTTCATTTCTGCTAATAGACCTGAACTTCCTTGTGTCTGCTAAGAAATCTGTGGCTACTTTTAGTTGCGTGACTTAATCAGGCAGTATCTTTTGGGAGACCTCACACAAAATGAGTTTTCTGTTGGGGGGAAGGCTGTTCCTAGAGCCTTCTTATTCCATAAGCTTTCAGTAGTGCTTGAAGGTGGACATTTGTCTTGGCAATCTAGTGTTCCATTGCTTCAGAACCACTGACCTTAACATGAAATGTATTCATAGTACAGGCTGGGGGACGAAGGGAGAGCAGCTCTGTGGAGAAGAATTTAGGGATATACTGGTGGGTGAAAAGCTGGATACATATGATACCCCCCAAAAGCCAATGTTCACTCACAGCCCAGAAAGCCAGCCGTGTCGTGGGCTGCATCAAAAGAGACGTGGCCAGTAGGTCAATGGGAGGGGATTCTTTCCCTCTGCTCCAGTCTGGTGAGATCCCACCTAGAGTACTGCATCCAGCTGTGAAGCCCTCAGTAGAAGAAGGACACGGACCTGGTGGAGCAAGTCCAGAAAAGGGCCACAAAAATGGTCAGAGGAGAGGACCTCTGAGGAAAGGCTGAGGGAGTTGGGGTTGTTCAGCCTGGAGAAAAGGGTCTGGGGAGACTTTTATTGCAGCCTTTCAATACTTAAAGGGGGTTTATAAGAAAAATGGGGCAGACATTTAGTAGGGCCTATTGTGATAGGACAAGGGGTCACAGTTTTAAACTAAAAGAGGGTAGGCTCAGACTAAATGCAAGGAAGAAATTTTTTAAGATGAGGGTGGTGGGACACTGGAAGAGGTTGCCCAGAGAGGTGGTCGATGCCCCATCCCTGGAAACATTCACTGTCAGGTTGGAAGGGACTCTGAGCAACCTGATCTAGTTGAAGATGTTCCTGCCTGTGGCAGGGGGATTGGACTAAATAACCTTTAAAGGTCCCTTCCAACCCAAACCATTCTATGATTCTATGATCTTATGGTAATTTGATTTATTATGATGTTTACCATTCATGCTATTGTACCAAGTGAGTTTGCCAAGGCAGAGCTGGAAGCAGGTGTAAGATACCATCTACACAAATGGAAACCTGATTAAACCATGGAAAACAAATGCTATTTAAGATCTTGATTTCTAACAAGACTACTAAAATGAAATTCTGAAGACTTTTATCTGACTGGCTAACTGATTTTCTGCCACTTGAGTAAAAGCAGCCGATTGTATTACAAATTCTACTGGATTCATTACTTCTGTGTTGAAAGCTAGTATTTGTTACATGACACCCAGTCTGCTTGCTAAACTTGTCAGTTCTTTGTGTCTCTGGTCTTGTCTGTTATGAAAATTAATACTTATCTTTTTTTCCATTTAGTAAGATTTTTTTTCGAACATGCAGATTTTTCTTCAGTACCTACATAATTAAGCTGCAGAGCAGCCAGTGTAAGATGCTGTCATTACCACTGTGGTGCCTGTTGTTCATGTTCTGGTTTTATTTAATCATAATATTAATATAAAACTTAAAATTCTGGCTTTTTAATAGGCTGCTGGTTGAAAAAAATAGTAGGAAAAGAAGTTCCTTCAGGTAACAGTTTGCAGTGGTCTCTCTGTGCTGGTGAATGTTTAAAATGCATTACTGCAGTGCCAGGAATGCATACTTTTGTTTTACTGGTAAAAATTGTATTTGTTTAAATGAAAATTAATTATTTTTCTAGTTGTGCATTACCTTATGCCCCAGAATCTAATATTTTTAAGTATTAAGGTGGACTGTCATGAACTGAAATATTTAATAGTAAATAACATATTAAAATAGTTAATTGTGCATTGGATTGAAGGGGATGTAATGCTGGGTATTCTGTTTGGGGAAAGGATATTCTTTATATATTCTGCTTATGCAAAAAAGTGGGGATTTATTGCACATAGCATCTTCCTTGACTTCTAGGTCATTTGGGAATTACTGGGTTGATTTGTCTTTGAAATATAGTTTAAAATTATCTTTTCAAAGAGCAAATATTTACAGACAAAAAGCACGTTGGTTACTTTTCTGACATCTTTTTCATAGGATTTTTTGTCTTGCAGCTGTTTACTGGAAAGAGGGAATACCCCCCAGCCCTGAATACTGTCACAGCTCAGGAGCAGGGTTAGAATGGAGAGTTGCAAGAGAAGAGGCTTCTCTAACTGAGCGCAACCAGCAATAGACTGGGTTTCAAAAAGAACAGCAAATTCAGCACTCCTCTGTCCTGTGTTCACCCACCTGAATTACATGGGAGAAAGGGAGAGATGAGCTGGTTGGTCACTTGGTTGATTTTATCAAGCCTTCAACTGAACATTTCTCTGGAAAGACACTGATCTCTTTTCCCTGGACTCATTCTGCTAATGATTGAAACTTTTATTGCTAGATCAATTACACGTTCTAACTTCTTGAGGGTAAATACCTTTGTATTTCAACAGATAGTCTTTGACAACCATGCTGCTACATTTTACTGAGTTGTATTGCTCAAGTTGTTCAAAGCTGAGTAACTAATGATGAGAAAATAGAAAATACTGAAGTATTTTTATGGTCTAACATTATGATTGAGCTGTGTGGAGTGTTTCAAAAATGAACTGAAACAGGCTGATGAAAAGGTGAATCAGAGAGAACATCGGTCTATTGCTTGATGAGGTTCATCACCTCACAAATAGGGATGTAGACAAAGCAGACATGTTTAATGCCTTCAGCTCCCTTCAACACTGATGATGGGTCCCAGGACGCCCAGAGCCCTGTGTTGCTGACTGGCGTGTGTGTGTGATAAACTCCCGGCCTACCCTGAACTTGTTTGAGAGTTGCTGCTCCAGCTGGATTCACATAATTCTATGGGGCCATATGAGATTCATCTGAAAGTACTGGAAGAGCTGGTGGATGTCATTGCAGGACATCTCTCCATTAGTTTTCATCAGTCTTGGGAGCCTGGAGAAGTCCCAGTCAGCTGGAAGCTGGCAAATGTCCCAATTTTCAAGGGAAAGAAGGAAGACCCTGCTAATAACAGGCCTGTCAGTCTCACTTTGGTGTCTGGTAAAATTATGGAGAAGGTTATTCTGGGAGGTATTGAAAAGCACTTGAGATACAACGCAGTCATTGGTCATAGGCAGCATGGGTTCAAGTCCTGCTTAACCAACTTAATTTCCTTTTATGACAAGGTTACCCATCTAGTTGAGCAAGGGAAGCCTATAGATGCATTATTTTTGGATTTTAGCAAAGCTTCTGGTGGTACTATTTCTCACAGTATCCTTCTGGATAACCTATCCAGCACAAAGCTAGACGAGTCTGTAGTACAGTGGGTGAGCAACTGGGGTGAGCCTGATGGGTCAGGCTCAAAGAGTTAAAAGTAAATGGAGTTATACCACGCCAGTCACCACTTGTATTTCCCAGGGCTTGATTTTAGAGCCTATTCTCATCAATGTTTTTATAAACGATCTGAACACAGGAATTAAATGTATGTTAAGCAAGTTTGCTGATGGTAATAAACTAGGAGGAGTTGTGGGCTCCCTCAAGGGTAGAGAGAGATCTTACAGAGAGATCTGGGTGTACCAGAGAGCTGGGCAGTCACCACCTGTATGAAATTTAACAAAAGTGTCAAATTCTCCACCTGGAATGTGGCAATCCTGGTTATACATACAGACTGGAGGATGAGAAGCTGGAGAGCAGCTCTGCAGAAAGACACCTGGAAGTTTGGGTTGATGGCAACTTAAGTATGAGTCAACAGTGTGACCTGGCATCCAGAAGGGCCAATCATGTCCTGGGGTGCATCAAGCACAGCAGAGTTGGCTGGTCAAGGGAGCTGACTGTCCCAGTCTACGCTGCACTGGTGCAGCCCCACCTTGAGCACTGTGTGCAGTTTTGGGCACCTCGATATAAGGACACCAGACTATCAGAGTGTGTTGAGAAGATGGCGACCAAGATGGTGAAAAGCCTCGAGGGCAAGACTTGTGAGGAGCAGCTGAGGTCACTTGGTTTGCTCAGCTTGGAGAAGAGAAGGCTGAGGGGTGGCCTCATTGCAGCCTGCAACTTCCTCAAGGGGGGCAGCTGCAGGGGAGGTGCTGATCCCCTCTCTCCGGTGACCAGCGATAGGGCACAAGGAAATGGAATGAAACTGTGTCAGGGGAAGGTCAGATTGAACATTAGGAAGAGGTTCTTCACTGAGAGGGCGGTTGGTCACTGGAACAGGCTCCCCAGGGAAGTGATCACAGCGCCAAGCCTGTCAGAGTGCAAGGAGCATCTCTTAGTCATACGGTTTAGTTTTAGGTAGTCCTGCGAGGAGCAGGGAGTTTGACTCGATGGTCTTTGTGGGTCCCTTCCAGCCTGAGGTATTCTATGATTCTATGAAAGAACTCAGTAGTTTGAGTGTAACCACATCTTGTGAGTGTATGTACTTTATATTTGGATTCAGAAAACTGATGTTACCCCCATTACCTTGCTAAGGCTTACTGAAGACAAACAAGGTGTGGTCAGACTGTGGCTCTGAAGATGTCACCCTCAAATTTAACTAACTGCACATTCCAGCACAAGGTCTGGAATGGAGTTCTAGAGAAATCCTTTCCTTGTGTGCTTTTTTGCTCTTTCTAGGAAGTTGTTCTGACCTCTTCTGGTCTTCAGAAGGCAAACTCTGGTCATGTCAGCAGTTGCACCCAGCTGATTTTGTTCCTCTCCGCATGAATGATTCTCAGATTTGGGTTAGCGTCACTAGTACACACTGAGAAAAAGAGTATGCTCCCTCCAGTGTGGGTGAGAGTCAGTAGTTCCACTTTTCATTTGGCAGACGGAATGGAGTGCTAACGTAACCATGGGGTTATTAAATTGTCTTTGCCTTTCTGCTCAGGGAGCTGAATGTGTGGGAGTGGAGGGGAAGGATGGCTGCTAGATGAGCTCCCAGACCTCAGCTATTTTGTGAATTATGATGCTGCTTCCTCAGTGTTGTGGTTTAACCCAGCCAGCAACTCAGGCCCACCCAGCCACTTGCTCGCTCCCCTCCGGTGGGATAGGGGAGAGAACTGAAAGGTGGAAAGTGAGAAAACTTGTGGGTTGAGGTAAAGACAGTTTAATAGGTAAAGCAAAAGCTGCATGCACAAACCAAGGAATTCACTCACCACTTCCCATGGGCAGGCTGGCATTCGGCCATCCCCAGGAAAGCCGGGCTCCATCACACATAATGGTTACTTGGGCAGACAAGGCCATCACTCCAAATGTTCCCCCCTTCCATCTTCTTCTCCCAGCTTTATATGCTGAGCGGGACATCCTATGGTACAAAATATCCTTTTGGCTAGTTCAGGTCAGCTGTGCCCCCTCCCAGTTTCCTGTGCCCCTCCAGCCCTCCTGCTGGCAGGGCCTGAGACACTGAAAAGGCCTTGACTTAGTATAAACACTACTTTAGCAACAACCAAAGATATCAGTAAGTTATCAACATTATTCTCACACCAAATCTAAAACTGCACTGCACCAGCTACTAGGAAGAAAATTAACTCTGTCTCAGCCAAAACCAGGACACCCAGCTGAAAGGGAACTTACAATCTGGTACGTTTGTGGCATCACTATCTGAATTTACAAAAAGATGTTAAAGCTGTTTTTATGAAGAAACTGTTATACACACTTCTGTTTTTCCCTGCATATCCTTCACTGTCAAATGAAGTGAAAATAGATGATGATTAGCTCTGGCTTTTGGCGATCTGAATTTATCAGGTATTGGGTTTCAGCTACTATTGCTGGCTTTCTCTGTACTTCTGATTAAAAATCATTTTGTTCCTTATTACATCTTAGACATGTTGTTTTTGTTGTACTGTAGCTGAACTAGTTCTGTTTAAAGACTCGGTGCTCAGTCATGGAAGGCTTCTGAAATTTAATTTAATAGACACAGTTGTTCTTAGATGGTTACAAAATTTACTACAGTCTTCTGTGTAAATTAAAACAGTAATTAAAATAGCAGGATATACTTTTCTCCTTCCTAAATGCAGCACTGTCTTGTTTGCCATCCCCATCTGCAGCTTGTATAACTATGTCATAAAGCACACTTGCTTGCTCTCAAGTTATGTAGGGCTGTTGAGTGACCATTTGAAAAGTAATTTTACAACCTCATGTTTGTATCACTGTTTATAAAATACCAGAAGTTTGTAATTTTAATGCAGTTTTGACACCTGCATACAGAAAGACAAGCAGGACTAGGGAATGGACTGTGCTTGCTCTCTTATTTAGCATTATTAGCTGCACCTGTTGTTTGATAACCAATTAAGAGTTTCAGTGATGAAGTTATAAGTAGCATCTGCTAGGTGGCTTTCTTATAGATTATGTATGTTCACTTTCTTACAGAATTTAATGACTACTTTCCAGGTGAATGAGGACATGACTCATTACAAATAAAACTTTTCAGTGACCACATGAAAAGGAGCATTTACCTAGAGCCCAAACAATCAGTGAAACCTGGGGGTGTCTCATGACCTTAAAGGGTCATATGTGGGTGCACAGAGATCACAATGATGGATTTGCAGGATTCCTTAATACCCAAGCACATGGAGGCTTTATTTCCTAAGTTTCTGTACTGTTTTACATATCACTATGAACTGCCACTAAGAAAGCAAGTACGCTTATGATCAGTAAAGTAAGTAGATAACCTATTACAAATTTCCACAAAATTACTACCAGGAGAGCAAATAAACATTTCAACAGTCACGGCAATCAATATTAATGGCAATCAATAACAAATCAGGTATATATTTCAGTATTACAGGCTATTACAAAATTACCACTAGTAAAGCAGCACATACACTTACGATCAATTACTTATTTGCACACATATAAACTGATCGCAGAATCGGGACCAATGAAACAGATATCAAAAGTGGGACCAATCAAGAATGGACAAGTTCTTGGTTCAAAGATGATCGGCATCACAGAGTTTGGAGGCAGCCAGGTGTGTCCCCATGAGGGTCCGACCTGTCTAGAGATTTCATAGAAAAGGGCGTGTGCATGGGAAGTTCTCATAGAGAGAGGCTTCATTTTGGGTAAAAGGCAAGTAATTTTTTTATTGCAGAGACATAAAGGGGCATAGGACACCATCACATGAGACAGACAATAGATAATGATGTTTTCTATTTTCTTGGATCAATTTTTATTTTTTCGGGCCATTTTCCTGATCTTTCAGTTAGAACAGCCAATGGCATTTACCAATTCCTACTTTCTCAGATTTTTTTCCTGATTTTTCCAGACTATTTTCCACCTTTGAAGATGATAAGTTGCTGTTACATTTTCTTGGTTTTGTGCATTTCAGGGATATCTCAGGATTTCTCCAGTTTCTTGGTGCCCAACTGCACTTCAAAGGTGTGCTCCTCCAGGATACTCTAGTTCCTCGGCCAGCAGGCACTTTCTTGGTAAGTATTTCAGCAGACATCTTCTGTTCAGTGTTTTTCCCTTTCTAACCAGGTCATCTTTATCACTGCTCCCACCAGGGTGCCAATCAGTGTAAGAAATAAGACAGTTTGGGTTACGTTTTTGAAGTTTACTTGGCGTAGTAAATATATATGTATTTTAAATAAACTTGTCTTGCCAAATAAGATAAAATATGATATTTGAATTATTTTTTTGTTGCAGAAAATATTAATGTTGCTGTTTTGGCATTGTGCATCGCTACCCTTTATTGGAAGGGGCTGAGTGATGCTACTTGTGAAGATGCATGGGTAATGGCAGTTGATAAAACAGTGCTATACAAACCATAAATAATTTCACAGAGAAAACAGCAAACTGTGAAGGCAATGAGCAATGCTGTGTAATACTGAAGTGACGAATAAAGCAAACAATTTCTGAATAACTGATGTGGCAGGAAGTGCTGGGAAATAGATAGATATAAAAGAAGGTGGAAATATTCTTGCTGTGTATGTACCAGGCTGAGTTCCCCCATGACTTAGTGCATGAACTGCCAAAAGTGAGTTGTTTCAGTTCTATTACCGTCTCAAGGTATGTGCTTACTCCATCCCTTCTCAAATGAAATAAGTTCCTACTTACAGAGTTGTCACTGTCATTTTATCACTGATGGAATTCTTGAGTTGAGACAATATGAATCAGTTCATGTGTTCACAACAGTAAATGAAAACACTACACACTTAAAATCTGAAGTTTTGATGCAGAATAGGTTTCTTGATGTTTTCTGATCTTTCAACCTTCTGCCAAGGATTTCTGCCTTAGGTTTGAAATCTCAGGAGTTGACTTAAGTGTGAAGGAGTGGGCTGTGTTAGGAAAGATTTTGAGCACATTAAAGCAGGCTTGAGACATCCCTTACTTAAAAGAAAACAAGCAAACAAAGAAATAACATTCTGACCCTGGCCAGACAAAGCAACCTCCCTATACTGAAGTCCATCTTGAAGGTGAATTTGGCATTGCTATTGCCAGCAAATAGCTGTTGTTGGTTGTCAGACCTTTTCACATCTCTGCATTTAGAAGCAAACAAAAAGGGTTTGTAATGACTCTAGCAATCCTTGTGCAACACAAGCAAATCTTGCCAATTAGGTGATTTTGATTTGGGTTCCTACTCGAGCTCAGGTTTGTGCAAAAGTTACAGTTGTAATGCTGAGCTGAAACATTTTCATTTTGCTCTGGATAACCACAGTCTACCTTTCACTGACGTTCCATGGTTGGAGCCTGCGACATAAAGTACCAAAATACTGCAAAACAAAGAAGTCAGAGGTTTTATGGAAAAGTATCAGATTTTACAGGATACTGCATTTTATGATTTAAAATACAAATTTCATAGCTACAGAGCAAAATTTCAGCAAAGATCACGCACATTTTATACTTGAAAAACAGGGCAAACTAAAGAAACAAAACCCTCTCGTATAGTTTTTGATACTTCATTTACATTTCTCTTTTAAAATGAAGGAAAAGGCATGTAGAAAATGTCAAAACACTGTTGTAAAGAGATTTGAATGTAAGTTGTGATTTTAATCCTTATTGATGTAGCTGTTTGTAGCTATAATCATGTACTCTGATGGAAGATGACTTCAAGTGTCTTGTCTTTTTTTTTTTTTTTTTTTTGTCTTCAATGACAGTTACTTTGCTTTGCGAAGCTTACTGTACCATGATTCCTAACACCACCTTTGATTTTCAGGCAAGGACTATTTCAGCATTTCCCTTATTTTAGTAAGCATTTATGAAGACTGTAGTTCCAGAAGTTCACTTCAAAAAATTTCTCCAAGCTGTGTCATTTAGAGGGCAGGGTGGCTGAGAAGAAGAGGAGTAGGAGTAGCAATAGTAAGTATGTACTAAGTAAATAGTAATATTTGTAAGGTCAAGAAACCACCTCACTGCCACTATGATGCTTTGCATTTTGTAACAGTATTTTTTGCGTGTGTGTGTTAAAAGCTAAGCATTCATCTAAACATTTCTGTTCTTATTAATTAAGGTAGTAGTTGGCAGATCATGGATTCTTCACTTTAAGATGTTTTTAATAGCCAGTGTATTCAAACAGAAAACGCTCTGTGCATCATGAAAAACTGAGTAAACATTATTTAGTGACATAAGTCCTGGGAAACAGTCATTATTGTGATGCCAGGATGATCTGTGTGATCCAAAGACAGTCTCTGAAGTATATGTGGGGTTTTTTTTCCTTTGATATTTGAATGTGGTCTAGCAAAACTTACTTGCCATATTGCATGCATAGTCCCAACACATACAAAAAGCCTACCTAAATCCTTGTTTGCCTGATGTAAATGCAAGAGGTGGTTTCCTCTTGAACTGAGGTCTAAGTAAGTGTCTTAGAGTAATAGTACATAGTGCTGGAAATTATGTAAATTAAATTACAACTCTTAACTAGTTATTTCTGTAACTCCTTCAGTTAGGAAAATTTGGAATTGAAATCCTGAGGATCGACAGTGACTGCAAATGCACTTCTGCTTGTCTTCTTTTCTTGCATAATACGCAGTTGGATAACTTGCTATTGTCAGTGGTAAGTGAATACAGCAACTGAAGTAAAGCAATCCTTATGTATGCTTCCAGTAAAGTGTACTGGGGCTGGATGTAGAGGAAAGGTTCTGTAAGACAGTTGCAACCCCAGCCCGGCTGCACCTCATCAACCTGTGTCTCTTACTTTTCCCGCTTGCAAATTTAACTTTCCAAAGTCCCAATTCCACCATAGCCAGCAGGTGCAGTACCCTTGCAATCTTAGAGCTGTGGATTTGTTCTGACAAGCACAGCACAGAAAGTCCCTGCTTCCTTGTACTCCGTGCAGATGCTTGACTCTGTGACGTTAAGCCATCACAAGGGGTGGTGATGGCATTTTGCTGGCTTCTTTCTCTCCTTCAGGGAGGTACCTTCACGATATGTGCTGTGTTGCAGCAGTCTAATGTTCTTCCTTTTTAAAAATGCTGTTGAAACTATCATGCATTTAGATGGGTGAAGGTAAGTGAATTAGAGGAGTTTAATTGCGTTAAGGACATCTGGTAAGAAGACAATAACTGAGAGACTGGTATTTTTGATTATGAAATGTGATTAACTAGGAGTTTTCGATTTATTTACCAGCTTGGCTACACCTTTTCTATTGGTTGAATATGCAACACGTGGGCCATCGAATATCAGCTAAGGAAAATGTCAGTTTGAATTGTCTTGCTGTGTCCCATGTACAAGTTTTTAACTATCAACACAGATTATTAAAGTTAATGTGTTTACTATTCTCATTGTAAGTGGTTTTCAGTTTACAAGTCAGGACCTGCAAGTATCTTTGTGGGGTCTGGTAAAAAGAGTAGAGGATAGAAAAGAGGTATGGCAATAGAGCATGCTTTCATCTCGGATGACACTCTTGGAGGACTTGGATAACATTTTTTACTATTGGCTTAGTCAGTTTTAAACTGGTAGCACTGCTCTGTAAGTGAATACTAAGACCCTACTTGAGCTCTAATTGTGGACTGGACAGACAGCTGCATCTCTTATGTTTTCTCTTCCTCTGATTACTTTTATTCTCCTGTTTCCCAGATATTTGGGATAATAAGGAAATACACATCTTCACAGTGTTCCAGCCACTGCTTCACAGTGAAACACTACTTCTTTCATGCATTGCTTACACTACGTGGACAAACTTTTTTGATCCCCACAGCATTCTGCTAAAAGGTTACAAAGACTATGCCATCCATCTACAGCAAACAGGCCGTGAATTAAATTACAGTGCTGAGGGAATGAGCTGGGTAAGTCCCTACCCCGAATCTGATGCTCAACACCACACCTCCAGCGCTCTGCCGTCCTTACCGGTGCGACAGGCTGTCACCGCAGGCTCGGGGAGCCAACGGACAGACGGTTTCAGGAGCAGCCGACGTCACGCGTTGTGTACGCGTAGCAGCTGGAAAGGCACAACGCGCCGTGGTCCGTCGGGATCAAAGTACTACGGCGCGTGAAACACGCCTGGAGCGACCGGGCAGCCCGTCGCCTGGTCGCTGCGGGCCGCGGGACCGGAGCCCGACGGGCGGGGGGAGGGGAGGGCTCCGGGGCTGGCGGGGCCGGGGGCTCGCGCCCCGCCGACTGCAGCCGCGCTCCGGCCGGGAGGGGGCAGCGCTCCCCTCCGAAAGGCGCCGGGGGCCGGTGCTCCCGGGGCCGGGGCGCCGTCGGGGCCACGCAGGGCTCCCCGCGGGGGTCCCGCCTTTCCGCACCCCCTGCCCCGCCGAGCCAGCGCTGCCGCTGGCAGGGCCGCCCCACGGGAGCCGGCACCGAGCACCAGCCAGCCCCGGCCCGGGGCCATCACAGCGCGCCTTTGTTCCCTCGCCCCGCGGGCTGCCGGGGCCCGGGGGCGGTGCATCCGCGGGGCCGGGCGCGCCCCGCTGGGCTCCCGCAGGCGCGGCCCCGGCGGCGGCCCAGCGCCGCCTCCTCCCCGGCAGCGCGGGCGGCGGCAGAGCCTGGCCCGGGACGCCCCGCTAGGTAAGGCGGCCGGTGCCCGCGGGGTGGATGAGGGGAGCCCGGCTCGCGGCACCTGCTGCCCGGCCGCCGCCGGCCCCGCGGGGCGGGTGGGGGCGGTGCCGGGCCGCGGTGCCGGGCCGGGGCGGCGGGTAGCCCTCTCGTTCTCCGGGCCGCGACGTCCAGCCCCGGGGGGCAGCGGCCGTGGCGTCGCGCTGCCGGCGGAGGCGCGGTCCCCGACGGGCTGCGCTCTCCCCGGGGCAGGCTGCTCCCGGCGGCTGCCGGTTACCTCCCAGAGCCCCGAAAGCGGGCAGAGGGAGGATTTAGATTTTTGTTTTTTAAATTTGTGGGTTTGGGTTTTTTGTTTTTCGTTTGTGTGCCGTTAGAGCTGCTCAGGCGTTTTCGAGTTCTTATTCCTGAGCCGACAGAGTGTTTGGTTTTAATCAGGAAAGTGCTTGCCCTTCTCAGCCGGAGCAGAAGAAGTGCTTAACTTACTTTAACTTCTTTCACAACCGAAAAATGTAAAGGAAATGAAAACTTTTTGGATAGTAAAATGCTGAGAAACATCTTCTGAAGCGTGTTCTTGATGGTGTTTCGATGGGACGCTGGTGTGTGTGGCATAGAGTTGTGCCAGCTTTCAGCCTGCACAGTGATCCTGATGCAGAAAAAAGGCTGTGAAGCCCTTCTTCGTTTTATGGACTTACTCCTGTGTCTGGTTTTGGTCCTATACAAGAATGGAGGTAGTTCTCATAAGTCATTATAAGGCACACGCTTGGGATAGAAAGCAGTTTATCTCTACAAAAGAAAGAACCTGTCTCATCTGTTAAGATGGAAACAGGATTTAAGGAGGCATTTGAGTAAGAGGGATTTTTCCACATTGGTAAAAAATGAACTTTATTCTGTGACTTTGGTGTGAAGAATCAACAGGACAAAATCTGGTGAAAAGATTTGAGTAGTTCAGTACTTTTCTATTTCCAAAGTGGTGTTTGAATACCCAGTGCAACAAAGAAAGTGACCGCGTAAATCTATTTTAATAATAATCTACCAGGAAACTCATCTGGCCTTCTCAGTTGACATGTACATTAGACTATTCTGCCAACATTTATGTAATGTCAGGGAAGAGTATGATCTGAAGCTGCTGCTGCTCTTACTTGGGAGAAGTTCCCGTTGTCTCACCCAAGAATATTTCCTTTGTGGGGCCGTTTCAGGAGGGCAGGGTGTGCGAAATGGCCCGACATTCTTTTCATCTGAATAACTCATTGAGCGAGAATTTGCACCAGGATGTAGGAAGGATAGATTATGACTAATGTAGTGACTCAAAAGATCTAGTTCCAATTTTTGGCATTGCCAGCCAAAACCCAGCTCTCTGCACAGCCACACATTAGTCAGTTGGCACCTGCACATATCAATTTCCCATCTATAGATGGGGAATACAGAAATCTTAGGGCAGGCATGTACATTCTCTCTGTCTTCTGTAAATAAGTCTTTTAGGTTCTAAGGTGCTACCTGGAGCAGCAAGCAGAACTTGTAACACCATGCATGTTTGTGCCCAAGTATTGAAGTTAGAGTAGTCTTTGCACCAGGGGCTTTCATACTTTTTGACTGGAGCACACTTCCCCGCCCCCCCCCCCTTTTTTTTTTCCTCTCCTCCTTCTGTAGTAACTTGACATCTGTAGCATCTTCTCATCCACTGTCTCAGGAATTTTGCCAGTGTTTTCCTCAATGTCTGCCAATTATTAAAAAATAACAGATTTTCAACAATTTACAGATTTTCCTCCTGACTAGTGGAGCTATGTGAGTTGTATCTTTCAGACTCAGTTTCATTAAAACAAGTGGGTACTGCTAAACTACATTGGTAATTAGAAGAGAGCTGTAAGGTGGAATAGTTGCCCTTCTCAGTGGAAGCTGCTTCTATGAATATCAGAAGCATATCTGATTGCTTCTGGTATAAAAAACTTGTTTCTTGCTCTTAATGGCTGTAGAGTTTGTTGTACTGGTCTAGCTGTTCATGAAGGTGGAATGCAAATTACAAAAGTGTTATTAATCACACACAGTGTATCTCTTTAACTTTGTTCATTAGTTACAGCAGTTTGGTGGATGGCCAAGCCTGAGGGATGATGAAGCATCATCATGCTTTTGAATGCATTTGTAGGACCAAACGTTTCTGGTCCACTTCTTTGCTACCTTATTAGTAAGCTGTACAACTGTGCTGCATGAACTCTTTCTTAAGAGTTTGCTTTTGCGCTGGTGTCATGGCTTCACTAAACTAGGGAGTAGAAAATTCTAAAAGCCATACAAAAATTCATCATTAGAAGGCTCCTATCTCAGTCAAAACAGGCATTAGTAGGAGCAAAGGAGGTGATGCAATGGTATCATACAGATTTTATTTTGTTGTAGTGACTTTACATGTACATTTGGTTCTAGTTTTGTCTTTCAGTAATGTATAACCCACATGTCTAAGGTTTCTAAATTCTAGAGCCCCATTTGATTTTTACTTGAAATGAAAATGCTACATGAAGAATGTTAATGCAGGAATGCATAAAGAATACATTTTTCCAACCTCAGGAGCAGGCTTCTGTCTAAGAGGCATTTTTCTAGAGTTGTTTTTGTGTTTTAGAACCCAAATCTATTTTTAAAAGGTTAAAAAATGTTACTCTTTTTGGAGACTGGTTGAATATTTTCCCTGCTAAGAAGCATAAAATGGCTGTGGTTTTAACAAATTAAAGAAATACAATAGCCATGAATGGGGTGATGTGTTCTGGAGGAAGAGTTAAGTTTCTTTTTGTTCTAAATTGTTGAAAAGGCAGCTATTTTAAAGGTGTTTAGCTTAATTTCTTCTGTTCACTTTCTTCAAGAGCAGCTAAATGTGTGGTGTAGTAATCAACACTAGTGCAAGCCGTTTCATTATAAATTTAATAGGCAAGGGTTTATTTTACCTCTCAGTTTGAATAATGTTAGAAGGCAGTAAACAAATGTGCTTGTGAAGCTGCTAGCAGAGGGTTTTGCTTTGTCCCCTCCCTATTCCCCGTGCCCTAGATGTTCAGGAGAGCCAAGTGTAAAAATGAAGGTTCTTGATATGATCTTTATCTGTAAAGGTGTAAAACTCTAATCACTAAAAGGTGATTAGATATGCTTCTGATATTCATAGAAGCAGCTTCCAATGGGGGGGGGGGGGGGGGGGGAAATGTAGTAATTGTGTGTTATTTTCAGCCTCCTACTTTTTTCCTTTCATTTAATTCTTCCAAGGTCTTTTAATCAGGTCCAGAGCAAGGATCTGCATGTCAAAGAATGTTCTCTACCATGTTAGACCGGATAGCTGTGCAGCGCAGTTCCTAGTGCTTGGGAAGCTGTGAGTGAGCCTTTGGGTTTACGTGCATAATGTAACTCAGATGGAATCTGTAAATTCAGAAATACAGTTTGATTCAGTTGCTGTGCTTGTTGAGAGGAAGAAGTGGGCCGAACATTATTAGTGGAAGCTGCTGGCCAGTCTTTGAGGACCACACTGGAATCTCACTGGTTTTGAAGAGTTATGTATGTACAATACTTTGTATCCATCTTAGAGGCTATCCTGTGGGTTGACATAGCAGATGCTTTCTATGGACTATTGCACAGTAAAAAGTAATAGAACAGTGATAATGGTGACGTGTAATACAGTCACCCAGTGGAAGAGAGCTTGGTAGAAGACATCTCAATATACATGTGTTGCTAGACTTCTGCAATGCAGAAGACATTTTGCTTAGACAAAGATGTTAGATTTTAAAGCATCACAAATGATGCTCTGGGGATTCTTGCCTACCTTCTAGTGGCCTCTGGGTGGGATGCACCCTTGCTTTCCTCTTGCTCCCGTTGATCAGAAATACAAATTCAATGTGCTTGCCTTGATGGTGGTAATAAGACTGTAATTCTCAGTGTTTTATAGACATGAGTTTCAATGTGACTATCACCAGAAAGAAATATAATTAATAAAGGAAGAATTGAATTCTGAGGAACCTGCAAAGCGTCCTTGAAAGTTTATTTACATAGCTTGACAGTTTTGACTTTCAGCCAGTTGTTTGACGATTTATGAAACAGAGGCAGTGATCCATGGCACAGAGGTGTGGGATTATGGTCTGAAAGGAGAATGCAGGGAACAGGGTCCAAAGACCTTGTGTTTTGTTTGAACTGATATATGGAGAAGTATGTATTTTATACCACTGCTTGTACTTTGCAGCCACTTGCAAGGCTTGCACAAACTGTGGTCTGGTGCTGCTTAACAAGCCATGGAGACTTGTTACCACAGCTGGGGAGCCTTGAGTTGAGTGATACCCATACAAGTGGCTGCTGGATCACAGAGCAGCACCAAAGCCAGAGCCCTGGCTTCACCTTCTCTGTGTCTCTCTCATAGTTATATGCTATATTTACAGTGAAGAGGAGAATGTTAAGTTGTGAGTTGTAAACCAGGTTGCTGTAGGATCGGGAAGTCTCCTTTTGCATTTAGAAAAATGCTGATACATAGTCAGTGCTGGTACAGCCACTTAGTAGTCACAGTGTTGGATGAAGGGTCACTTTGTCAACCAGTAGAAATGCTTTTCTGCTTTCTGAGATTGAGATAATGGTTTCCCTTATCTAATTTCTTCAGTGTGTACAGAGTAAAATAGTTTGATAATTGATGTCTTTTCCATTAAAATGCAGTTGAGTCAGTACCTGATGGTTTTATTTTACATTGGTTTATTTAATTATTGTGGCCCTTCTAACATGTCTTGATAATTGGGGAAACCATGCTATAAAATGCTAAAATTTGTAATGTTGAAAGAAATTTGATACATGGGAGTCCCATGATTGGCAACCAATAAATAAAATACTGGGTGAGGAAAAGTTGGAGGGATTACTGAAATGTCTTGGATCGTTGACAAAACACAAAATACTTGCTTATGTTCATCTCAGTAACTCGAGCTGGTCAGGAGACTGGCAATAGAATTTGTCACTAAGTTCAAAGGGAGATTGTAGATTGAAAAAAAAGTTACTTAAATAAAATTATTTTCAAGATCTTTTGTTCTTTTTTGTATATTTACCACTACTTTTCTGAAACATATGCTGCAAGTCTCCCCAGTTTGCAGCACATCACAATAAATGCTTCCATTAATTTTACTGCTAAACTGGATGCTGAAAAGGGGTTTTAATTTGTATAGATGAATCCTGCTACCGCTGATGGCATGAGCTCAATATTTGTAGGCAACGCCTGAAACTGGACCTGTGGTTAGATGCCTGTCCTGCTGGTTTCTGTGTCAGAGGAAGAGATCAGGTGTTGCTCTGTGGTGTGTATTCATCATGTTGGGCAGCTTGACCTTCCCTTTGCTGTGCGGAGTAGGACTGCTCCTCAGCACCCATGAGCAGTTGTCTACGTGGCACCTCTTGAGCACTGGGGTCCCTGACTTTTGGGGAGCTGAGCAGTTCTTTGCTGTACAGAGGAGTTGAGCAGTAGTGTGCATGTGATGGTGTCTCCCTCAGTCCCTCACTCTCAAACAGAGGTTGCACAAGAGCTGCTCAGTAGCCAGAGCTGAGTATTTCCTCCCTGCGTGCATCCTCTTCTTCTTCCTGCCCCTCCCAGCCAGCCACTTCCAGCTGCCAGGCTGAGTTACTGTAAGCCTCAGATGGAGGAAAGATGTGAGCCATTTGTGTAAAACTTTTTTCTAAACAACGAGCGCTCTTGAGACTGTGAGAAAAGCAGAAGAGGTTGCCTAGTGCTGTGCGTTGACATTTATGGGTTCTTCTGCAGGAAGCAAAAAGAGTACCATTAGGGTAGACTTTTGTATCCAGAAAGCACCATTATGAGCTGGTTTGTCAGGGAAGTGCATCTTGGAAGTACTGACTGTATTTCAGCATGGTTTTAGTCAGTGCTGGAAAAAATTGATTGCTTCAAATGAGTTAAGTCTTCCAAGTTTTTTATCCACTCAGGATCTGTATTGAGCTGGGTATGTAGTATTTCTGAATGCACAAGCTCCCAGGGGATCCACAGTGTGACACGAGCAAAGGGTGAAGGGAACTGAAGTCAGGCTGGTGTCACCTGTCCAATGAGTTGTGTTTGTGTTATCCAATACAAAAAAAGTTTATTGTACTTGTGGTGCAATGATGTCCTCCCAAAAGACGGACTAAATTGTACCTTCTTGTGCGCACTTGCAGTACAATAGGTAGACTAGACTGGATACCTGCCTTATTCTTGCAGAGCAGGAAGATGTGATATGTCTCTTGAGGCTCTGGAAGTCAAGATTGTCATATGACAGAAGTAAGAGGAGCAGGTCTTACTCTATTGGTATGGCATAATGGTTTGAACGTGTTCATACCTTTTTGTGGAGGAGATGGTGGAGTTCATCTTGGATGTGTTCCTTTAAAGAGGGAGAACCATTGCAGGTGAAAGGATTTTATACAGCAGATAGAGCAGTGGTGTAAAACAGCTGGCTGGCATGTCTCGTGTTTCAGCCCACCATGAAGGGATGCCCTATATATACATGTAATCTGTGTGTGGTAGTAATTGTGAGTTGGTGACATGTCTGGGATAGAAGCTAATATGCTTCATCTGTTCTGTAAGGTGACGGGTTTCAAAACCCCCACCTTAAAGTACTCCCTGTGAAATTGCACTGGTTTTGGGTGGGTTAGAGTTGATTTTCTTCATAGTAGCTGGTACGGGGCTATGTTTTGGATTTGTGATGAAAACAGTGTGAATAACACAGGGGTGTTTTCATTACTGCTGAGCAGGGCTGACACAGAGCCAAGGGCTCTTCTGCCTCCCACCCACCAGCGAGTGGTCTGGGGGTGCACGAGAAGCTGGGAGGGGGCACAGCTGGCACAGCTGACCCCAGCTGGCCAAAGGGATGTGCTGTAACATAGAATGTCACACTCAGCATATAAAGCTGGGGGAAGGTGAAGGAAGTGGGGGATGTTCAGAGTGATGGCGTTTGGCTTCCCAAGGAACCATCACACATGATGGAGCCCTGCTGTCCTAGGGATGGCTGGATGCCTGCCTGCTGGTGGGAACTGGTGGATGAACTCCTTGTTTTGCTTTTCTTGTGTGTGCAGCTTTTGCTTTACCTGTTAAAGTGTCTTTATCTCAATCCTCGAGTTTTCTCACTTTCCACCTTTCAATTCTCTCCCCTATCCCACCGGCGGGGGGCAAGAGAGTGGCTGCGTGGGCCTGAGTTGACAGATGGGGTTAAAACATGACAGGAATTAATGTTATGGTTTCTTACTTTCTCTTGTAACCCAGTTTTCTTTTGTAGAAAGAGGACTGCACTTCCCATGCTGCTGCTTTTAAGGCTGGGTACATGATGCTATTGCTGGAAACTGCAGAGCATTGTCTCAGTCTGTCAAAGTGAGATGCCTTGCTGCCAGCTGCAGGATGCCTCCCCCTACCACAGAACATCAGAAGACCCAGTGTCTGGGACTCACTGCTGACTAGGCTAGCTGCAGTAGCGTTTGCCTCAATACCATTTTCTTTCAGTGCAAAAATTGTGCTTTTTTTGGCTGAACATTTGTGACCAGTGATTTTGCCTTCTGTTTTGAAATTATGATGAAATAAAACAGTAAGAATGTAGGTACTTGTGAATGTAGATGAATTGACGGACACAAGGAGATCAGTATTAGCAAACTTGTGGTTTAAAAGAAGTGTGTGCTGGGGTGGTGGGTGGGTAATTTTTGGTTTTGATTGAAGCTGTGCATTTAATTTCTGCAGTTTGTAGGCAGGGAACTTCTCAAATCCTATCTGACTCATAGCAGGCTGTACATATGCATTAACAAGCAGTGAGCTGCACAACTGTGTTGTTCTTGGAAACTGTTCAGCTGTGAAAACAAGGCCACATCTGAGCTGAGACAGCCTCCTCTTAAGACAAATTCTCTTTTTTTCAGAGTCTGTTTGAGCAAGTAGAAGACTTGTGCGCAGTTGTTGTTCCCACCTTGCTGTTGTGAAGCTGTGGTGTTGCTTCTGGTATGCTTTTCTCATTTAACAGCAATAATATTTTTACAGTATGAACTTTGAAGATTTAGTGAGTTTGAAATATAATAATGGAAATCAGAGTTGCTACATTGACTGTAACTGTGGTAATTCCAGTGGTGACTTGTATCAGTAGCTTGCTGTTAAAGGTAATTAAGGTGACCTGTCTTGGTCATATCTCCTATGAAGTTGTAAAAAACTAGCACCTGACACTTGGGTATTGGTGTGGAGTAAAAGTTGCTGCAGCTACATCTTGAGGTCAAATTCCGGTTTCTGCCTCTGGAGATAAGAAATGCTGAAATCTGTACTACTTCATTTGCTGCAGCTATGAATGTCTGGGCAGCTGGGCTCAGCCTGACCTGTTTTGTTTACTGTGACCATTGTGTGAAAAGCACACAGCATGCTAACTAAGACCAGCAAGCCCTCCTCCAGCCTTACATGAGCACTGTTACACCAGCGTTTCCTCATTCCGGGGAAATCTGGGGCAGATGGATGGTTGCTAAGTTTAATATCCTTTTTTCCCCCTAATTCTGGAAGATGTTGAATTTATTTGCAGACATGAATGCAGTACAATGATATCGATACCTCCTGATGGGTGTGTAATAATTCCACTGGTTTATTCTGTTTCTAGATGCTGTGAAAATGGAGCTGACCTGCACTGAAGTACCTCTTTACGTAAGTTCTACAACACTAAGCTTCTGCTGGGAGAGTCGTTTTCTTTTTGGTAATGGCTCATTCAAAGGCAGGGTGAATGAAACCAAAAGCCATTCTCCGGTTGTCTGAGACCGCAGACTGTTGAATGTTGCTGTCTGCTGCAGGCATGTGTGGGGTTCATGGTTTTCAGTACTGTGGCTCGGTTCTTTGAAGTAAGTTTAAAATTATTTCCCCTTTATGATCTTTATTTTCTTCTCCTTCTGTAGTCGTTATTGCAATTTTCAAAAGCAGAGTTACTTACTGCCTGTGAAGAGGCACAACTCATTCTCTCTTTCCCACAATTTATGGCTGGTTTTTTTCCTGGTAAAATTCCAAATTGTCATTCTCTCCACTTCATCAAATCAGGAAATTGCATGTTATGTCAGAAAACGAGTAAGTTGAAATTTGTAATCAAATGGAATATTTTCTGCAAAACCTGAAGTGTTTGGTTAAAATAGGTGAACTCAGAGTTCAAAACCAGGTGGTAACAGCAGTGAGTACATGCTTCAGATAAACTTAATTTACTTGGTGCCTTCAGCGGGATATGAGTGTGAGGATTAAAACCTGGGCAGTCTAGTCATTATCATTAATAAACCATGGTTGTGTTTTTTGTCTTGTTCTGCTGTGGTTTGCAATGAGAATGGTATTAACATGGGTATGTGAATGTTAGTGTCTAGGAGGGTGGCACTGAGTGGTTTTCAAAGGGGTGGTAAAAAATGAAACAAAGAAACAAAACAATTACGTGCTTATTGTGATGAGATGGAGATGGAAATGAAGGAGTACAAATAATCTGTACCCCGAAGTACTGAAGGAGTATAGGATTGCAAATGTACCAGCATGAATTTCCATTGTATTTGTCAGCTTGGGAGTGGGAACCTCAGGCTCACAAAAATTAAAGTCAGTATCTTTACAAGAGGCAGAGGGGAGGGTTTTGTAAAGCCTGCTTATGTGATGTTGGTTGTGTGGTGCAAGGTTTCAAAACCAAATTTTGACAGAAAGAATAATCAAGGATATGGTTCTAATGGATAAAATTCAACATGGTTTTGTCATAGGTGGCTGCGTCAGACTGATTTGATATCCTTCCATGGTAAGATAACTGATCGCTTAGAGAAGGGCAATGCAGTGGGCTTAATCCAGGTTGCTGAAAATGAAGTATTTGGTACCGTGTCTCACAGGAAATTCGTATGGAAGATAAAGAAGGTGGAGATTCATGTAATGAGATAACGATATATGGATACTGCAAGAACAGTTATTAGGGTAGACAGGAAGATACTACCAGTAATACTTCTTAAGGATCACACTTAAGGCCAGTTCTGTTTAACGTTTTGAGAGCCAGAGATGTAAGCTTGTGGTATCTGTTCATCTGTGGACATCATAATATCGGGAGATATTGGTCTGTACTGAGGAGAATTCAGTTATTACATGGAAAGATTAAATTTCCCTGCCTTTTATTTACTCCAGTGAATAAGAGCATGGTACAAAGTTAGGCATTTGGGGGCTAATAGTGATACATCTCTTATGAACTAGGTACTGATCAGGTGGAAGCAGAGAGGGCTTTGCGTGTATTAGTCACTTGTAGAGTGATGGATGTGAGAATGTGACTTTAGTTGGGAATTTTTGTCCTAAGCTTTGCACAAGCAAGAGCCTGTACTGAACCTGAGCTTTGGTAACTTGCTGGTTGCAGTCTAACTTGCTAGAAACCCAGTGAGAGTGTTTTGGATTGCTATTAGGTGGTCACCAACTTGTTTTCTTGTGGGGGAAGCAGGTGGAAGTGGTGTCTTTCTTCTGGGTCCCCAGTGTCGTACCAAGCCTGAGGATAGTGGTGAAACGTGGACTTCCAGAGACTTGCAGCGGGAGCACCCAGGGTGAGTTTCCCAGAAACTGGGACTGTAGTAATTTTTTAACAGCCTCATATATTTTGTGTAGAGGTGTGTGCGTGCGCACGCAGACGCATATATGGGAATCAGGATATGAGAAGCTTTCAGGCTTTCTGCAGGGAATGGGCAGGGGCTATGTGAACACTCTAAGGGGACTGAGAAAGATTAAAGGTTGTCTCTCAATCCCCATCTGAAACTTGGAGAGGTCTTACAGACCTTATACTGATCCTCTGGCGCTGATACGGTTGTTTTGGTGAGCTAGTGCCTGAAAGTGATGCAGCTTCACAATCTTGCCCATCACAATATTGTTCCTAATGTGAGTACTTCTGAGTGGGGCTGGCAAGATCAAAGAGGTCTTTCCATCTTGAAAAAGTCCTTGAGTTAAGGCATTTCTTTTTTCTTAGCTGGGTCCAATTACTTCATCCGTTCTGGAAACTCTTTCCAACTGCTCCTGCTTTATTTGCATGACTTTGCTGGAGAACACTATGAAATCAGCATTTAAATTAGATGTGAAAGTCCTTTCTGATCACACAGTTCCTTAGACAGTTTTCATTAAGCAGTTCTCTGGCTAGATGAGCTTGTCTAGAATTTGTTGAACCTTCGTCCTTAAGCAGAGGTGGGTAGAGAAGCAGGTTTTAGGAATACTGAGGGAACATGACAAATATTTGCACTGCAGTGAATTCAGGTATTTCTCTGATGTGTTCCCGTCTCTTTTAAGGGCATGGTGGAACTACAGAATGCCAGGTCATGGCAATTGCATACTGTTTGTATGCAGCTTTAAAAATGTCAGCATATGGTTATAACACATTTTCCACAGGAAAAGTGCAAGTGGTCAAAAAGTAGGAAGTAATCCCTTCTTTCCAACCTCTCTGAAGGCATAGGGGTTTGTTTGTAGAGAGAGAGAGCTATCTACTGTATGCTGGGTCCAAAATTAGAATGCTTTTCACGCTGTGTTTAATCATGCTTAGCATCTATATCAAGTGGATTTTACACTCTTCTTTATTCCAAGGATGTCTGTCTGAGAGGCTTGTACTTTGTGTCAAATTATCTGAGTAACTGCAGTTCTGTGTTTATAATACACATTTTTAAAGATTATATGCAAGATACTTTGTTGACTTGCTGTATGTGAGCAGCTGTTACACAGCTGGAGGATGCATCCATACGGCACTGTTAGTTTGAACTGTCACACTTTGTCAGTACTGAATTTCTTTGCAAATCTAAAATAGCATGCGTAATTTGATTGGCTGAGTGACAGCAATTTCTTTTTTATTATGTAAGAGGGAATGCATTCGGAAAGCTCAGGGACCTTGCTGGGTAATATAATTGTTGTGAAATATAATTTAAAAACACTCTATGAAATTACTCCATTTAAAAATGTATTATTTTGATACACTTCTCTTCATATGTAATTTTTGTGGCAGCAATACATTAAAATCTAATTACAACACACATAAATGTCAGGGTTTAAAAAATGAATGGTAATGAAGCAGAAAATTAAGTATTTGAAGCATATGCTTTTCAGTTAATTTGAGGAGCCTGTTTCCATCTTCTAGACAGCAAAATACTGTTAACCATATAATAAAATCATTCCGTATAAACCAGTCTGATTTTCAGGACTGACTAGCCAAGGGTAAAGTGAAACATCGTACATCTTGTGTCTCTTCTTTCAATGCTAATAATACATTGTTTAAGTAAGTAGAACTTGAATTTAGATAGCTTTTACCTACCTAAATTATGTTTTTTTAACTGATGCAAATAAAACTGTATTTATCCAGTCCTTTCTGTAAGGAGAGCAGCAAGCTGAGTCTTTTCATTTCATAGTGTACTGAACGCAATATATGGAATAAGATGATGCTATCTTCAGGCACCCACTGGTTTCATCGTAGACAGAAAAGAGGCTATCTATGAAAGATAAAAAGCAAAATATTTGATGAAGCAAAATATTTCATGGAGCACTTTTCATATATTGAAGAATTTATATATGGTAGTTGTTCCTTCCTCCTATTGAAAGCAGTTTCTAGCGTGGAAAATCAAATCTCTCTCATGGTAAATCATTCCCTCTTATTTAATGGTAGGTGACTGGATTTTGTATTTTTTTTTGTTTGTTTGTTTTAAAGAAATTTTGTTTTTGTTTTAAAGAAATTACCAACATTGATCTTTGATCTTTGACATTGGCAAATAAATGTCTTGCTGCCATGGGGCAGTCATACTGTGGGAGCAGTCAGTGCTCAAAAGCAGAAAATATGTGATCTCAGAAATTTGTAAATTATTCTCTGCTGAGAGCCTGATGAATGTTTCCTGTGGGAGCAGCAGAGGGAAATCAAGAGATGCTGAGCCATGGAGGATATCCACAGCAGTTCCCTGTAGACATCAGTGGGGCCTCATCTCCTGAGGAGGTAATGCTGGAGGTTATATGTCAATTCTGTCTTTCCAAAAGAGTATTTGGATGTTAATTCTCTGGGAAGAGGCAGAAACACAGGCTCTCAGATTTGGGACTCCTCTCTCCTGGAAAGTAAAACTTCCACTTGGTCCTGTACTGTACATTGCTGAGGCATCACATGCTCCTGCCTACAACCACTGGCATTGGCTAAAGTGCTTGAGGTCAAAGCTTAATTAACTTCTTGTGTATTCTGCTGCATGAAGTCTCTCCCTCTTAAGTGTCTCTGCTGTTTTATTCTTGTTTGGGGTTGTTTTTGTTTCTGACACCCTTACAGCTTCTTTGGTGGAGTGTAGGTGCCAAGAGGGAGGCATGCTTATGTATTCACTGTTAAATACTGATGTATTGAAGTCCTCCTACAAATGGTGAGGACTTAGCAGGTTTTCCTCTTAACTGGGTTGGGGAGGGGCTGAGAGTAGGATGTAGCACTCACTGCTCACAGCCGTAGAGCATCTGAGTGCCTAGGGACTCTTCTGCCTTGGATAAGCTTGGCGATGGTCTTTGCCTGGGCTGGGTCTGCAGTGTACCAAACTTGTCAAGTTCTCTAGGGTTTCTTTTCCCAGACTTTTTTCTGTCCAGCATGTGGTCTTTACAGGGTTTGCATGGTCGTGCCTGTTCTTTGCTTGTCTGGCTATTTGTGTGTTTGAGTTGGTGATTTGCTCTGGATGATGTGATACTGGCTTAATACTCTCTATTTTAGGAATCTGCATTTTCCGTCACTGTAATAAAGCTTTGTAGTGCACTGTCCCGCACAGTGCTCTTTTGTAGCCAGGAGATGTTGTTTAACTTCATCTACAAAGAAGTTCTGAGTTGATGTAAGGGCAGCAATGAGCCTAAAATGTAAGAAAGGTGTGGTGAAATGGACATCCATCCAGGTTTCTCAGATCCTAACCTAGGGTGCTAGGATGGGGCAGCTTCCTTCCTCTGTAACCTGGTTAGAAGTTAAGTAAGTCTATATGAAGAATTGTGCATGGTAGTTTGCTTTACTTTTCTGGTAAGTGGAAACTGCTTCTAATGCAGTTTGCTCATGGCATGTCCCATCCGGAGAGGTGCATGCCATCTCATTTACAGTTCCAAAGAAAGGAGTACAGCTGCTTAGGCGGAGGCAGAGAGAGGGAGGTGTGTCGAGCCTGCATTCACAGCCGTCTCCCCTCCAAGAATAAATGGAGGCCAGAGGAACCATGTCTTGACCTTTTTCCCTCATCTTGCAGTGAAGCTGGAGGTACTGAGGCCCAAGGGCTGTTCCCATCAACGTCTGGGGTACTTGAGGCACCGTGTCCTGAGTTCACGTGCTAGTTCATATGCATGTGCAAACCTGGGCATCCACACCAGCATTTCCCTTCACCATTGCACTGCTGGAGCTCAGCCTTGGCAGCAGTGAAGGAGGAGGAGTGAGCACAGCCTGGTGGCCGTGGCTGGCCTTCCAGGTGGCCTTGCTCCAAGCAAGTTGGGATGACAGTGTAGCTCCCCTCCTGCTGCGTCCACGTTAACTGCTGGCCCGAGAGGTTGACTCTCAGGAGAGAGCAGGAGTGCGAATTGGGAATTAAATCCTGGTGTGGGCAAGACAGTCTGGCAGCTTTTTTATCACATGCAATATACCTGTATCCTATCCCTACAAAGGGGTATGTCTGTGTTACAACCTCAGTTAATTATCCCTTGGATCCATGCTGGTTTATTTCCTTCTGTCATTAAGGAACAATTTTGAAGTTCTTTTGATCTTCTCTTACATTTTCAAAGGATATACCCTCCCTGCAGGAGTTTTTGAGTGAACACCAGGGCTACAGCCAGTTTCATTAGCATCTTCACTGTTGTCCTAATTTGCGATTGTGTGGTTCATAAAGGATGAGCTGGCATAATTCCCTGGGACCTGGTTGAAAACTTGACTGCTTATTCATAGGTGCCTTGGCTGTAGAAGATATTTGAGTAAGGAACAGAGAGGAGAAAGTGAAATAAAGGGCATATTTCATACCCAAGGGTCACAACAACAAGTGCCTGGACTGATTTTTAAGATTCTTTAAAGCAAAGTCTGCTGTATTGATTGACAATTAACCACCTGGATTTACATAGGTGAGAAACACGGTGGAACAGAATGAATTCTGAAATGTTTTAGACGACAAATAAGCTCATTTCATTATCTAGTAAAAAAAGGCGTAAGGCAGTAGGCACTGGCCAAGGAATGAAGCAAGGGTGCTCTGTCCAGCCAGCTGCCGGGGACCATCCTGCATTGCCCCGGTGCAGGCATTCGTGCTCCCCTGTTGTGTTAGCTCTGGTATTTTGTACCATCTGCACACTTGACAGCGGTGGCATGGAAGGGGAAAAATAATTAAATTACAGAGTTTCATAATGGAAATTTGCATAAACTAGTTCCAGGCCTGTTTCAGAATATGCGTGGCTGTTCTACAACAGAGGAAATTAAAGAAAAAAATTTCAGATTAGGAGTCAAAGTCCTGTTGAAAAGATCAGAAAGCAAAGGGTGGTAGAAATTTGAAAAGAGGATTTTAATGCATATCCAGGGATTGGATTAATTTGGTACTCTGACAGCAACTTCTAGTCTTCTGGGCTGTTTTTACCTCGAAGTCGAGAGTTCTTTGAAGTGTTCTGTGTTGGTTGATGTTGCTTCATCTGAAGGCAATGGTAAAGTGCACTCTGATATTCACACAATCCTGAACACTTCTGAAATTTCAGTTCTGCACTGAGGCCCATGCAAAAGGTGATTGAGTAAACAGGGTTTTATTTGCACTGTAGCAGTGAATCCATAAATAATTTGAGCACATCTGCTGCAAAATTTTCAGAGGTCCATAGGTAAAGGGACTTAAAAAACCACTTGGTAAGCCAGTTAAGAAGCTGTGAATCATCTTGTTTGGCAGGAAGAAATTCCAATTTTTTTTTTCTGAAGGTTGTTATTTGTATGCATAGTTAGAGCTGGAGGGACAAATGAACTGTAATAGTTAACTTCTTCATAAATGCATGGTTTCATGTGCATGAGTATTGGGAAACAGAATTAACAGGAATAATTCAACAATGTTACTCTGTTTTCTAAATGATCGAAGTGTGAAGTTCAAACTGATGTGGGATTCCAGTATGCTTTTGCATGACAGGAGTAGGAAGTGGCAGTAGCACTTACATATTGATCCCAAAGTGAGTGTTTGTCTACCGTGCCAAGCTCTGTGCCTTCCCAGTTCCTCCATGCTGAACTAAGGAGTTGAGATGTGAAGGGAGGCGGAAAGGAAGGGAAATGGTGGGATACAGATTTTGAATTCTCTGCTCTTGGCATGTGTTCAGTCTCTGCTAGCCAGCACCTTGTGGAAAGAAGCCGGTTTCTAGCCCATCTTGGCCATCCTGTGCTTTTGTGTTCTTCGCTGTTGCGGTAGGCTTGGCCGTATCGCGGGCCAGTCTGTGTGTTCAGCCAGGCTGAAACCACCGTCTTGTTTAGACAGCGATTTCAAAACACAAAAGAGAAATCTAAATGTGTGTTGGGCTTCCAGCATGTGCTTGCTAATGTATGGAACTGTGTTTGCTGGCCTGATCCAGTGCTGGCTGGAGTCATGAGTGTTTTGTTCTTGACCTCTGTGGGAGCCTGGTCAGGTCCATTGTGGGTGGCTTGCATGGGGACACACAGAGGAGTGCACAGGCTAGCCTGTGTTTGGATGCAAACTGGCTGCCAGAATGAGACTGAGGAAGTACATGTGAAAGAATGGGATCTATTTTAAAAGATATGAAGGAAAAGAATGGGTACTTCAAAGCATGTCCGTCAGCAGTCAGATAATGTTTTGCTCCCATGGTGTATTATTTTTCCTCCGTTTCTTGTTTTCCTCTTCAGTCCTTAGACTGGGATTTTTCTGGGCAGGGACTTTGTGCTTACATGTATTTGTATAGTGTCTGCAACAGTAGAGCCCTGATGTCACATAGGATATGACAATAGGAAGTAATCTGATTTATATATTTTAAATCAAGTCAACTGAAAAAGGTGGCTCCTTTTTAGTTGTTACATGTCAGAATGGATGTTCATTTTCTGTTAATATGCCTTACTGTTAATATGCAGAAGTTTTCTGACCTGTGTATGTGAACAGCTTATTCCCAAGCTTCTTAATTCCTCTGTATGATTTTATGCACCGATACAAATTGTGTTGCCATTGACAGCAAAACACTGAATAATATTTTTAACGACAGAACAGCAAGAATGTTAATACATGTTTTGGCACTGTGTAATGCTTGAAAAGAATTTTTTTTTTTTCTTCTTCCTTCCCCCCCAACCCTCCCTGCCTTCTTTCTGATAAATGCTTCCAGGCTATTTTTGTTTCCATCCAGCAATTGCCGAATTAGAAGATAGCTAGTTCTTCACAAGTATGAATCACTTTTGTCGTGTGGGAGACTGAAACCTTTCCTCTACCTTACCTGTTGTCCCAGTTCGATGGTGCACTAAACACAGCTTTAAGACTGCTGGCGACAAGATAAAGAAAATACTGGCCATGTGAATCAAAATGCTAATTTGCTATAAACTCTGGGTCAGATTGTTTGGAAACATCAGTTCATTAACTCTGCACCAGCAGCCAGATCAGGTACTGTCTCTTTTCCTGCTGCTGACATATAGCAGGCATAAAAAGCACAAAGCTGGCATAAGCGCTGTATTGTGTGCTCTCACTGATTCAACAGAAATGAGATTGCGTGCCCACATCTGGTGTGGGTCTGGTTAGTGTGGCTGGATGTTCCTCATGGAGACATGTAAATGGTCTTGCTGCCAACTGTACCTTTAAATGAGAGATTAGTGTTGCCAGCCTGTGCTGAGGAGGAAATTAGTGGTTGCTTTCACTCTGTTCATTTTATGATCATTGGGGGGTTTCTTGCTCTTGGCTGAGTTCCTGTAGTCACCTACTTGTGAACATATAAAGTGTCTGAGCTTCTCCAGTTGGCACTAGAGTATCTTTCTGAAATGGCTGCTTGTTCAAGTTATATTTTATTTATGTGCCTTTTGATCTTCCATTGTGAGTTAATCCCTTCAGTACCCTAGTTGTTCCTTTGCCCTGCCACCACCTTGTATACCAGTACAGCAGTGCAGTGTGAAAGCTTTATGTACCCGCATCGCAGAGTTATGCCTTTTTGCCTGCCTTCTTGCTGCATGTTGTACTGTTTATTTGTGGCCTAAAATTGTGCCAGACTTCCCTCACAACCTGGGTGAACCATAAGCTCCTGCTGTGTTTGTGCTTGACATCTTTTTTGGGATGATACTTTGCAGCACAGATGAATGCAATGCGAGCCAGAAAAGCTGACAGAAGCCAAACAAAAAGCGAAAGGCTGACTGAGAGGGTGCAACTGTAGAAACAGGACTGAAGAGGGCAATTTTTTGTGGTAAGATGGTGCTGTAGACTATAAGGACCTGGGAAACATCTGGGCGTATTGCATGTGCACTGAATGAAATGCATCAATAAGTATTAATGTCTAATATGTGTTTCTTTTTAAAGTGTATAACATAAGAGGCAACTTAACAGTGCAGAGCAGCATAGAGTCTTGGAGACACCTGTGTGTTATTACCTATTACTGGGTTTCCTCTTTTTAGAGGAATTGTATTGGGTTTTGCAGTAAATAAGCAGTATTTTAGATGCCTGCATTTTTTTTTTTTAATTCTGTTGGATTCTAATTCCTTTTCCTGGGGCCAATTCTTGCAGTTCTCAATAAGAAACTTGTTCTTCTGCCTGTGTCCGTGAAGACAGTGAGCCTGTATTGAGGCTGGTGAGGAGGCAGAAAGTATAGCTTATTTTGAGGCATCAGCTTTAGGGAAATGCCAGTGTATGCAATTTCAGAAACTCCCAATACACCAGATATACTTCAGTTTGTCACCAAGGGAGAAGTATTGCAATAATCTTGACTGAAACCCCACAAGATTTAAGGCTGATCTATTAAAACCCAACAAAATAAAATACAACCCTTCATCTCACCTCCTCTTCAAAACAAATAAAAAAAATACCCAGCTCTGAAGTCATCACCATGCTATAGAGCTCAGCTTGTGCATGAAAACAGTCGTACAGAAACGGAGGTTAAGCTGAATTATTTATTGCAGCTTTCTGTCACTTTGCTGGCCATTTCATATCACCCAGCTATCATGTTATGAAGGCCAAAGACTTTTTAGACCCTTAAAAAAGCCAAAATATGTACCAGCCATGGAAGGAGGGAGAGGCCAGATAGGGAACTGTTCGGCTGGGAAGAAGTTCCCAGTGCTGTGAGTTAGCTAACCCTGCAGGAGCTGCTTTCAGAACAGAGTGGGCAGAACCCATCCTTGAGGAATAACTTAGGCAGCATTGATCCTGCCTTGAGGCAAGAGAATTGGTTAGTTGACTTTTCGGGTTCTCTTCCATCTTGTTCTTTTTTTTTGCTGGGAGTGTGCTTTGTCATCGGTTTGAATGTAACAGAATGCTTTATTTTTTTGCAGTTTACGTGGGCTACTTAGCAGTCAAAAAGGTGGCAATAGCTTCTACCAACACTTATTTTCCTTTCAAAAGGGCACTGCATCTAAACTAAAGTGGTGAACTTGCTAATATTTCATATCAAAAGAGGACAGTTTACTGGTCTTCATTATGAAATTTCTCCATTAGTGCTTTTCTCATCGAAGTTGTGCTGGATCTTGCTAGAATCATCCTTCAGATTATATTCTGGGATGCAAGTGGTCACCAAACACTTTTCTGTCACTCTTTTGACAAGAATGGAGGGCTGCCTCAGCTGCTAGTTGTTGGGCTTCCCTTTGCTGTCCTGCCTTAAGCGAATGTGGGGGAGACACTTGTGTCCAAAGGTGTCTGTGCAAGTGTTTCTTCTACATTTCTCACAAAACTGCTGTATGTCAAAGAAGTACCTATAAATATTTGGTGCATAAAGCTGATTTTTTTTGAGAATCTGCTGTGCTGCATTTCCTGCAGGCAGGCAATGTCTTATGTGCAGGAGCAGAGGCTGAAGATCCGTGTTCTATCTGTTGCAAATGAGTGACGTTCTCAGGGTGCTGGTGTTTTGCACTGTGTAAATCAGCAGAGAGCCAGTTCTTCTCAAAGCAACCATACGTGCCTATTTAATTTTTATAAAAATCTACATGTAGGCTTTTGGGCAATGTGTAATACTAAATATGACTGTATGATCATGTGCCTTGTCTCCAGTCTGCATGTGGAATTATGCTTGTTCTGTTACTCTGGATAGAAAATAAATCAGTTATACTCAGTTGCTTTTTCTCTTAAGTCATTAAATTGGGGACACACCCACCCACCCATTTTTGTTTAAGATGTTATTAGCTGTACAGTTAGAAAGTTAATGCTTATAGAGAATTGTTCAGCTTTTATCTCCTAATTAGTTTTTCAGTTTGTTACTGCTTTCCTTCCCTGGGTGTAATTGCTTCTGAATTGTGTCTTTAGCCTTGAATCCTATTGCATTCCATTCAAATAAGGCACGTACTTTCTTAAATAAGTCCATGACAATGTTTACTGCAATCTGTCTACAAGAACTGTGTGGTGGACATTATAAAAATATCACATTAGAAAGGCATGTTTATAGCTTTGTCCTCGTTATTAATGATTTGAGTGTAGTTGTTTTGTGTTTTATTACAAAAGCACTTTTGTGTAGGATTGATTGTAGTTGCAGCTAAGTTGCAGCAAATGTCATTAAAATGGTATGGTTGCTCAGGGGAAATATGTTGCCACTATTCTGGTCTAAGCATACGTAAAATATATTTAAACAATTCACTTTAAAATGTAAAGATTTTCTGAAGTGAGTCTTTTGAACAGTGAGGAAATATTTATGTTAAATTGTAGTGGCTAGTGAGAGCTTACATAGAGGAGAAAAGCACCATTATTACTACCAGTACTTGGGGATTTGCATTTACTTCAAGATGTTGGGACTTGCATTTTGGGAGCAAAAAAGCAATTTTTTTACTCCTGTATGTTTTTATACCGCTGTATATTTTTCTTGGAGCATGTGGTGACTGTACCATTATATTTACAGATAATATCCTTGAAAACACTGAATAAAATATTATTTTTCAGGCTAGTATGTTGCTTATATAGTTTGGTAAAGGTGTTTTTAGTGGACTTTAGGATGTATTATTTTTATGGTAAAAGCCTGTTGGGGAGAATTGATTTATACAGGCTGTGTATGCACGGATAGGGACCAGGCGTGGAAGTTTGTTAGCCAGCATGAAGGCCTTGGGCTGGAAGCCTGCTGGAAGTCTTCCTGCATCGCACCTGTTTTGCTGGGGTAGGTTGCTGGTGGTGGCTAAATGAATTCAAAGTGGAAGAAGCTCGGTTCAGGTTAAGGGCCAGTTTTTTGTGAGGCCGTGGGGTGACTTGCAGCAGAGTAGGGACCAGGCATGCTGGAAGTGCCACGGTCGCCTCTTTGACCCACCCTGCCTGCCTGGATTCCACCGTGCCTCAGCTGCGAGGGTTTGCTACCTCCCTTCTCTTCTCCTCATGGGCAGCCTGCCGCAGTCCCTCTCTGGGATGCAGGAGAGGGTCGGAGCATGGCTGGAGGTGGGAGCTCTTCTCCTGAGGTTGTGGGGAGTCAGGTCTTTGCTGCTCCTTGCCTGGGATGTGGGGTGCAGAGGACCAGCTGTGGCCTGACCTGGTCAGCTCTTGAGTGCCCTGGAGAAACCAAAGGAAAACATACATTGGAAAAACCTGTTTGGTTACATTGAAAGCATGCATAGAGCTATAAATCCTGTTAACAACACAAACCTTCCTAATCTCCTTGGCACCGGGTGGCAGCGTGGTGTTTTTACTGGTGATAAAAGGTGTCCTTTCCTTTATGGAGCCCAGAGAGGTCAAAGCTGCCAAACATTTGCTCAGCCACAGGTTTAATGCATTAAGAGTTGGGTCAGTCTATCTTAATACCTTCATAGCTCCAGCTTCCTCTTCCCAAACCCTTGTGTATGCTTTTTTGGTTTTTATTTCAAGGATCGCAATGATGATCTTGGCTGTCATTAAATCGGTGGCAAAACTCTTCCTGGCTTCAATGGACGAAGGGTTTCTCCCATGCTCTTTTTCTTCTATACCATATCTGGTATCTTTTTGCAGTCAGAGATGCTGGTGTGGCTGCCTGAAGTTCTCTGCTGTTGCAGGCCTGGATGGTGTTTGGGGGGCCTCCAGTTCCTTCCTGTCCCTGTGGTGGTTTGGTAGAGCTGAGTACTTGTTCTGAGCCACTCAGGTGTAAATCTAAGGGAGGTAAAGGCTGGTCTCAGTAAGTGCCCTGGGACTTTAAAGTTTGCTTTCTCTACAAGTCCATCAGAATTGACAGTGTCTGAATTTGAGGGCAAGTACTTTCCCCCGAATCTGCCTGAGAAGACAGCTGTGACCGGGAGTGTGTTGATTTGCCAAGATGGTGAAATGGCACATCTTTCCCCTTGCTTCGATTAAAAGGGAGTTGAGTTATCTGAGGTCCACATGGACCCTGAGTGGCGTGCTGGAACATACCTACACATAGAAATAAACCTGTAACTCTCTGTTACATTCTTCCATGTTCATGAGGGTATAAATAAGCTGCTTAGGGTGAGGAAGGAATGGGAGAGAAGTTGAACTGTTGTTGGACAACTGAATTTGTGAAAATGGTGTCAAAGACACCTAGCAACAGGTAAATTGTCAGGAATCTGAGCCAGTGAAGTCCTCTGGGTCCACGATCTGACAGCTGCCCTGTATTCAGGCCAGTTGGCTGGTTTTCCAATGATGAGGTGCCTGTGTGACTTACCTAGTTTGGGGTTTGGTACCTAAGAGGATAAGAGTTAAGCCTAAATTCATTCTATATTTAGAAGTACAGAAGAAGTATGCCAGTTGGGATGTGTTTCCAGCTTCAGTGTCTGGAACAAACTCAGAACAAACATTGCTTTGTAGGAGCACAGCATTTTGTAGTGATAAGTGAATTAAGGCTTCGTTACCTACCTTTAAATGCTGATAACTGTAATTTTAGTCTATTCATGCTTTAGTGATACGTCAGTGTCAGAGGTTTTCTGCAGACTTGAGAAGGTACTTTGGTCATGCCCTGCAGAATGGGGTGGGAAGCTGTGGAGAAGTGCTTTTCCCAGATGTGGTGAGAGTGATGCTGAACAAATGTTTTCTGTATGAATTTCTCATGAAACTCCTGGTGTAGTGGGTACACGTTTTGATTGAGAGCCTGGATTGAGCAATAGGGCTCTGCCAAGAGGCTCTATTACAAAAGAGTTAGCATCTCCCAAAAAGCTCCAGGAAAGCCTCGTGAAGCAGAGGGGCATCGCTTTAGTGGAGGAATACGTTACTGAGCCTCATTGCAGGATCCAGTCCGCTTCCCTCCTTCCTGCATGCCTTGCTGGGAAAGGAGGAGGACGATGGAGCTGGGATTGCTCCCACTTCTGTCACTCTCTGAGTTCATTTGTCTGCAGAGGAAAGATCTGGTCAGGTAGTTTCTGCTTCAGCCTGCTTCCTGAGCTGGACTGGACTTACCTGAGGGAGCCAGGAAATAAATGCCTCTGAGGGAATGGGTGTAATGGGCAAGACAGAGGTTACCCCTCAGATTTAAGCTAATAAAATAAGCCTTTTCTTAAAGGGCTAATGTAGATCTTCTGGGTTTCTGCCTAGGTGAGCTGATTTTCTGTGTGCAAAGAAGCTGATAGAGATCAAGTTCGTACATGTTTCTGAAGCTCTGTTGCTCTTCTCTAACACTGAGCTTTAACAATTACTACAAAACATAACTCAAAGTAGAATAGAATAGAGTATTTCCATTGGAAGGGACCTAAAATGAGCATCTAGTTCAACTGCCTGACCACTTCAGGGCTGACCAGGAGTTAAAGCGTGTTGTTAAGGGCATTGTCCAAATGCCTCTCGCACACTGACAGGCTTGGGACATTTACCACTTCTCCAGGAAGCCTGTTCCAGTGTCTGACCAAGGTAGTTGTGGCACTGAATTTTTTTGGTTTTTGTTTTTTGTTTACAATGTGTATATTTTTCAACACTTTGTATGTTAGTCTTTCCAGGCTTTTTTTTTTATGTGACTTGTGACACTCTAAGTTGGTTTTGGTTTTGGTGTGGGGGTTTTTTTTCCGTTTTTTTTATTATTTGCATCAGTTTCTTCCCCAGACCTTCATGTGACAAATGCTGGGGTGTATCATCTTTGGGAGAGGTTTTTGGCCCAAAGCTCTTCAATGCAGTGATGAAAGTTGTGGAAGAATGTACAGTTGTTGTTAGTAAGATGGGCAGCTCTCAATAAAATAATGAATTGCCTGTGTGCAGAGCTGATAGCGTGTTTAAAGTCAATGTCATTGAGTGCTTTGCAATTAAATGCAGCTAAAAGCAAGGTCATACATCCAAGAACAGAGTGCAAGAACTCTGCAAAGAGCTAAATAAGCTGGCAGACTTTTCCCTCATCTTGTTTTTCCTCCTTCTCCACACTGAAAGTCTGCATTTAGTCTGGCTCATGAGCTGGCTGAATCCTGCCTTTTCCAGCTGCAAATTCTGGAGGTGGCTGGCTCACAACATGCATAATTTTCTCTAAGTATATTTCTACCTAGGATTTTTCTACAATGGACTGCAAGTGATCTCTGTTTGAAGAAGAAAAAATAATTAAATTGTCCTGGTAACAAAGTTAGCTTTACGTGGAGGAAATGAACAGGGTGCTAATTGCAGTGCTATCTCACTGTGAAAAAGAATGGGAAAAGACCCTTGATGTGTGCATAGGCATACATGGAGGGGACACCTCTTGCAGCAGGAGTAAAAGCATCCTCAGAGTTCAGTGGTATTTTTGTTTTCATGTGTGTAATGAACGAGCCTCTGCCAGCAGTGTTTGGAGGGAAGTGCAGGTGATCATAAAAGTGGGAAAGGCTGGTCTGCCAAATAAACACATTTGTGCCAGCAATGCAAATGGGTTGTGGGTGCACTGCTCTCCATCAGTCACATCTCTTTGTGGTATTGTCTAGCTGCATTACAGCATCTTTTTTTTTTATTAGTGCATATATGGAAGGATGTAGAGTATATGAATGCTACATGTGCAACATATTGTCTAGTAATTATGTTAACTGTACAATAACTATATTAAAATGTAAAAAAATGTAGAAAAAGAAAGTTTTTTGCAAATGTAGGAAAGGAATTGATCAAACATAGTGTGAGATTCTTCTTTCTGGTTTCACTGTGTCCTGTGAACACCATTTCTTTTGCTGCATATAGATCCCTAACGGTTTTATTGGAAGTATTGCTTTACATTCAAACCTGGCATTAAATAGATGTAGTTCGGTGCTAAGGGAAGATGGTGCTGAAGGAAGATATGCTTTAATATTCAGGATTAAATGTAGTTTTAGATACAATTTGAACAGCCATGGTGTTCCCTTTAGCACAAATCATTTTATCTTTTCATGTATTTTCCAAAGAGTGGACTAGCATATCTTACCTTATAAAGATCAAAGCTTCCATGGAGGTTGGTACTAGTGTCTCCAAGGTACAGTAAGTATGCCTTCCCAAACAGAGGCTAAGATTAGGCTCTGCCACGTGTAGATCTGAAGCCAGTGAGGTTCAGGCTGTAGCTCAGAGGAGAGGATGAGGGGGCCAGAAGGGCTGTGGTGGAATAGGAGTTGTCCTGTAAGAGGGCAGGCAGAGCATGGCTGGCACGGGCCGTGGCTGCATGGAACAAGTGTTGTGCAAAGCAGTGGATGTACAAGAAGGGATGAAAGTGTAGGGGTGAATTCCAGCAGTAGTGGGATGCAATTGTAAAAGTTTTCAGGTGGTGAGAAGGGGGGGAGATGACATAACTGCACCAAGGGTATTTTGGAGAGGAGTAGGTGGGGAAAAAAAAAAAGTACTTTGAAGCTAGAGCAAAAGGCATTTTTGGTATCCAAACAGCAAACTGATGCATGTTTTAGTAGAGGCAGCAAGGAAGAAGATGTTGGCATTGAGCAACGTGAAATGAGAACGTCTGAAGACTGGATGGATGTGATGGCAAGTGGGAAGTGCTGGAGAAGTTGATAGGAGCTTGTCCTTTGTGAAGTAACTGTTTCTGATGCCAGGTATAGTAACCATCCAGTATCAGAAAAGGTGTAGCTTAATATTCCTCTGTGAAAGTTACTTTCTTGGTTATCTTTGATCGCTGTCTAGTAATACACAATTTAACTCTCTTTTTGGATCATGTGGGATTTTCCAAATGAATCAATTATTTGGCCAGATACAATCTTGTCACCATTTTGCCTTCCTTCGGTAAGATGTTGCTTAAATACCAGCAGTTTCTTCTTCTGGATTGTTGTAAGAAGTGGATTATGAAAAACTTGCTTTTCATAATATATAGGTGAGCTTTCTACTCCATCTTTTCCCTTTTGTTTTTTTTGTTCACCTGTTAGAAGGAGTTGTGAAATTCTCCCTCATGCCTTTACATTATGCAGTGTGATCAGTTTAAGATAGTCCTCTGTCCTTACTGCATCTAAATAACATTTTTAAAAAATGAGCAGTATAAGCCAATGGCTACAATTCGAGCTTGATTCCCCTCCCTTTGACAAGAGTAGGCTTATGAAATGAAAAATATTGCCACAAAATATCTCCCTTGTTTCACATAATTAGTGCAAAGACAATGTCAAATCTGGCTGGCTGTGTAGTCCCTCAGCCTTAGCAGTCCAGAGATTATAGAGGTGGTCTGGGAGTTGTGGCCACAAGTGCCTGTGTGGAAGAAATTCTGATACGCTCCCATGTACCAGGCTGCTGTCAGCTGAACATCCACTGGAGCAGTCTGTGGAGTGTCTTCAGGGATTTACCGTCTTCCTGTCTCTCCAAAATAGCCATCCATATTCCACTCAACAGACAAAACAGGTTATTCACAACTAACGTAAAAGGATTATTTAAAAAAAGGATGATAAATTGATAATAGCAAAAAATAATAAAAATTCCGGGTATAACAGTGCAAAACCCAAGGAGAAATAGGAGAAAACACCTGGCAGCTGTATAGTAACACTTCAGGCTACTACAAGGAGGTGCCTTATCAGTTTCTGGGGATGACAGGCATGTTCACTCTCGATACTGGACTCCTAACGTTGTTTACATCTATCCTTAAAGGAGCTATCCTATCAGAGGCAGATTTTGTGCCTGAAACTAGCCTTTGACTTTTCATCCCCAGTTCAATTGATCTGTCTGTATTTAAGAGGAAACCAAATGCAGGATTCATGTTGTTACAAGTGACAGGAGAGATTGTCTTTGGGGAAGGCAGGAGATGTGATCTGTAGGGCAGCAAGTCTTGCTGCAGTAAAGTGTGTGTTTGCTGTGTAATGAACAGGGGAAGGAGCTGGATGCTGGTCAGGATGATCAGGGGCATAAGTGGTTTTCAACCACGGAAATTTTTGTGCTGCCATGTCGTGCTTTGGTGTTTACCAGACTTGTTTATGGAGCTGGTGGAGTCAGTGCTGTGGTAACTGCTTTGAATAGAGGCAGGGCAGGCATCGTTTGGACGTGTGGATGGCCGAGATACTCTTCTGCAGCATGTTTTCCTGAAAACACCGTTTCTGCCAGATGTCGGGGCATTCTGTCTTATTTAGAGCAACTGTGGGATCCAGGGGCTATGGTGAGGCACACTGTCCTCCTCTTTGAGGAAATGCAACTTCATCTACATTTCCTCCCTCAGACATGTCAGACATTTGTTATTGTTTGCTTCTTCTCAGATCTCTTTCCTGTTCTTTTTTGAAGCTATTGTGTGATGGATTTTTCTTGGCTGGTTGCTTTCTATTTACTATAAAGAAACCCATGGGCAGCTATCTGGGAACTGGTATTCTCTAAAACTAGCACAGTCAGTTGTAGAATTACATCAGTGCTTTTGTTTTGTAAACTGAGTCTAAGATAATTTCAAGCGGTTTTAAATTTTTACATTTTTTTAACACAAAGTGTGCTTTTGTAAATAGCTAAATACTCAGGTTTACCAACTCGCTTATTCTAATGCATTTAAAATAAAAATAAAATAAAAAGTCATATTGTATAATTATATGTATAATTTTATATATAAATATAAAAGTTATATTAATATGAGTCAGGATGAAAGGGATTAGTTGAAAGACATTATTTAGAAGGCAGTTTTAAAAATCACCTTTGCTTGTGCAGGCGTAAAACCAGTGTTATTTTCCAAGTGGAAGCAGAAAACTGCAGATTTGTTATTGGATCTGTACAGTAAAGTTGGAAAGTATAATAGACTTACATCTGAAGTATAGATCACTGGATTTGTTGGAGATGAAAAATTTACTGGATGTTTCTGAAGGTGCTTTCATTTTTCAGGGACAGGTGACTATACGTGCAAAATTTGACAGAGATATTTACCTCCCAGAGGATGCCGAGTTTTACTTTGTTTATGATGGATCCCTGAAGAGGCATGTAATGTTTGCTGAGCGAGTTAGTGACAGCACTCTTCGGTCCATTGTTCCAGGTGAGCGTTAACTCCTGTTTGCATTTTCATCTCTGTGCTGTACCCTACTCCTTTTTCAAAGCTGGGCACAACTGGACAACTTGGTGTAACTCTGTTTTAGAGGAAATGCAGGAACTGAATGATAGCCTTTATGATCCATGCTGAGTTTGAGTGACCACAGGTCCTGCCTTTTGTAGCAATACACACCAGCAGTGTCAGGTGTGGACAGTGTTACTGGGCTTGCATAGTTGGGTATGCATTAAAGGGATGGAGTAATTTTTAATGTGAATTAATTCTATGTCACAGCCATTCACGCCTGGGCATCCTAACACCTGCAAAAGTCATGTTTTTTTCTGAGCCTTTCCTGGGTGCAGCAATCAGCCTGGCTTGCAAGGCCCTCATGGTGGAGGTATGCAATGCTTGGAGCTCTGCTGGAGCTGGACACAGTGTAGAGGTGTCAGGGAAACCATTCCAGGGGTGCCTTGCTGCAAGCAGGGGGGTTTTGAGTTACCTGCCAGCTGGTGCTCTGCCTTGGTGTTGCCCTCATCATGGGTGTAACATAAACCTTGGTTGTCACCCTTACTTGTGTGCTTTGTGACCTTTTCATTTGTGTGAGTAGGTGGCTATAGACATGATGTACCTGTGCAATAGGATCTGCTTGTTATTTGTTCTTGTTTTCTAAAAGGGATTTAGAGTCTGAAAGTAACTGCTGAGTGTAAAAAGGGAAAGTTCGCTGCTGTTACATGGTGGCTCCTTTGATCCTGTAAAAGGCAAATGATTGCCATGATTACAACTGGAGAAAATGCAATGCTAGGCTTACTCCAGGATAGCAAAGTCTTTTTTTTTTTAAGAGGCCTGAAATTACACTGTTAAATGATTTTTTTCTGGGCTAGGAATAAAAGCAGGAGGCTACAGGCAGCACTTAATCCTCTGCTGTTCCCAGTGGAAGCCATGAACAGATGAAAATAGCGTGTGAGGTTAAAATATAGCCCTGCTGCTGTTAGTGTTGTTTCATAGTGGCCAAATTAAACAGAAGGGAGTGCAGAGCACTTTGAAAACAACTGCAGATTTGGTAAGTACATGCTTCCTTCTGCAGTTATTAAGCTACATATATGCTTGTTAGTTATTCAGGGATATTTTGGAAAATTTGGATTTGCACTCATAGTACATCATGGTTAGCTCTCCAGTAAGGGGTACTGCTTGAACCACTTTTAGATATATGACATCCACCCTCACTCAGATGGCAAAGGAGAAGGAGAGGTGGACAAGGTGCTTAAGAGGTTTGAGAGAGAAATTCCCTTGGACTTCGAGCATCCCAGCTGTAAGTTAAGAGCTGACAGAGCATTTTGTCAAGTCTGCCAAAAGCATGAAGTGTGCATTAATTAAAAGCTTCTGGGTTTTGGCCTACATGGAGACCCTGGTAGGCACAAAATGGGTGTTAATAAATAAGTATATTACTCAGAGGTCATGCTGCAGGCTGCTCTGCCTCTCTTTTCATGAGCATCTTATTTTTCTTAATTTTTTTTTTTTTTTATTTGTGGGATTTCATCCTGATGTGCCTACAGCTTCTTTCCATTGTGGTTAAAAAATCTTTACCCAGAAAGACTGGTTCTAGAATTATGTTAGTATAATTGGGAAGATGGACTGTTTGCAGTCTAGTTGAATCCAAGTTCATCACTAGAAATGGTTCGTGGATGCCCTATGACAAATAGGTATAATTAGAGGGAAGAATAAAATAATTCTGGATGAGCAGTCACAACTCTTAGATCCTGTGGGGAATGAGGAAAAACTAATATGTTTTCTGAACATAGGTAATGTTAGTGATTAATTTACATTATAATTACAGGCCATGGATGCCAAGAAGCAGTTTCTGTCTCTGTGTTAATGTACACAAGGGGATACTCACCTGTGGTCCTTGGCAGCTGTCCCATCACTTACAGAGAGAATCTGTGTTGCAAGTTGTCTCGCTTTCTGGTTGATCATGCGGAATGTGTCACTGCCAGTAGTCACAAGATGTTGCTGGATAAGTTTGGGCTAAGGAGGGAAGATCTGCAGTCCCTGGATAATGATTTGATGATGGCTGTTGCTCATGAAGAATTGCCATTGACCTGGAACATCCTAGGAAGCTTCTCAGAAGGTGGTAAGGTTTTGTTTTAAGTTGGAAAGCTTTTAACAGCGGTTTGGTGTGCAGTTCAGGGCAGAATATCTTGCCGTTTTATCTCAGGTTCTCAACCCTTGTGCTTTATTTTGTGCTAAGATAAATCTTTGTTCAAGTATGAGAGGGGTAATCAGAGATTTGCTTTGTGCGTAGAGGTTCAAAAAGGATAATAATGGTTATTGTAATTTGGTCTCTCCAGAAGCTTTTTGTGCCTTGACTCACTGTGAATGCAGTTTTTTGTATATAAAAGACCCTGCTTTTGCAAGATTAAAGAGCTATCTGTTTGAAAGTGAAGTAATGCTGCTGTGATTCTAACCAAGTGAGATATTTTAATTACACAGACAAAAAGGAGATGGTCATAAAACAGAAGAATGTGTTACTGTAGACATTCTGATGTACAGTGTAAACATAATTTATATCATGGTTCTGTCAGTGTTTGTGCTTTATTTATGACTATGATCATTCTTCGGGGAGAGTATCATAAAACAACTTGTGGCTTTTTTATTGTAAAGGAAGTGGAATGAAAATATACATGAAACTTTACATTAGGGTATGCTATTGAAAAATTTTGTAACAAAATCAGGTGAAATTTTCCTGGTTTCAGGTTTCATTGCAAACAGAAAACTGTAGTTAGGTTTTGCTGAAGAGTAATTTTTTTTGCAGGCCCAGCTGATTTATAGCTGAGGTTGGAAACAATGTTAAACTTAATGGCTGCACATGTTTTTCATTGAAAATTTGGCACTTTTGGCTGTTTTCCTTTTAGTGCTTTAAATTGCTAAAAATTGGAGGATGGGCAGTTTACATATGAGCGAAACTGAAAGAGAGTTTCATGCAAGACTTTGGGAAGTAAAAAACCCCAGCACTTAGCCCATTTCTTTGAGTGAGGGCTTTTTCCCCGTCTTAAATCTTTATAATTCTTAATGACAGATAGCTTGAAATCTGCTACTGCCTTCCTCAGGAGGATGATGGTTTTTGTCTGCCTTGTAAGCAGCTCTTTCAAGAGATGTAAAAGCAAATACCAAGTCTCATTCAAATATTGCCTAGACAGGAGAGGAAAAAAACCAACCACCCAAACCACGTTACTTGTTTCGTTTTGGTGTGTAGTAAATATTTGTTCACATTACTCAACTGCTGGAACGGCTGTTGGATCTTAGCAATGAAGACCTTGATTCAAAGCCTGAAGAAATCAGCTGTAGTTTTGTTCACAGACTTGGCTAAGCTTTTCATCAAAACCAGTTGAAGCCCAGCCCAGAAGCTGGGATACCAGCAGTACTGAGAGATGCTTGGGCAAAGCCAGCTGGGTGCCTGCTCGCTTGAAACGTGGGGAAGTTTATGCTGGGTGTGTGGTGGGTCAGGCGTCAGGTCAGCTGGGTACCAGAGATCAGCTCCACTGGTAGTAAGGTCTGCCAGGACAACTGCTATCCAAATAGCAATTTTTTTTTATTTTTAGTTATGCTAATTCTTACTTTCAGGTGTACTGCAACATTTCCATGCTCTTCCAACACATGGAAAAGAGTATGTGCCCTCATGAGACTTTTATAGGAATTGTATTTTTTGTTTCTATGCCTTTTTCATACTTCATTCACTTTTCAGATTTAAATATTATACATAAACAATTTTGAATACAGCAGAAAAGCAGGGACGTATGCTGCAGTTGCTATTCAAAGTTTCTGTGAACATTTAATGTGTTAGACAAGCAGGCTGCATTAGCAGTTGCCTCATGGGCACTGTTGCAACTGAAGAGGTGACAATTCCCTTTGTACCCTGGTCATTGCTCCTAAACAAGCTGGATCTCTGCCCTTGTTTCTGAAAGAAATAAAACCCGATTCAGATTCCTGGGGCCTGGTAAGTGAGGGGCTCTCAGTGCAGTCCTGCCTGGGCAGTGCTTACTGGCCTCCCTTGTGGAGGGGGGGGTGTCTCCAAAAAACTGCAGACAGTTTCTCCTTCAGTCCAAGGAGGTCAGTCATTCCTTTTGTCTTTCTCTGAGGTCCAGGCTTGGGCCAGGCCTGACATCTATTTTGGTGTTCTCTAAGCAGGGCCAGGCCTGACATCTATTTTGGTGTTCTCTAAGCAGTTTGTATCATTTTTCTTTGGCTCCTGTATCCTTTCTCTCTCTTTTGTGGATGTACAGGTTTTATTCTTCTTACAGCTGTATTCTCCTTTCACCTGGCTCTTGAGAAGCACTGACTCGTGTTGCTTCCTTGTGCTGTCCCTATCGCTGTGTTTTTATCCCCAAAGCCAAGAGGCCAAGCACAGCTGAGGGCTGCATGCAACTGAGGGAGCCCCGTGTGTGCAGGGGAAGGAGAGGGGGGGAGAAGGGGATGGCCTGGGGCAGGGGGGCTTCAGGTCTCAGCACAGGTGAGAAGAGGAGGGAGGAGAAGGTTCATCATATTCCACCATGAGGTGATCAAGAGTTATCTCAGCACTCTGTTTCTTCCCCATGCTCCGAAAGATCAAAATGGGTGAGGAGTGGGGAATTTATGAGCATTTAGAAAGAGGATGAGACCTTCTTTCAGTGTTTGCTGTGCCTACAACTCTTTGGCCCAAAGGTCTGATGGCATCTTGACACTTGACAGTGTCAGGATGTTCTTTTTAGTATCAGTGTTGTGAAAGATGTGGTTGCTATCATCCATCACTAGTTAGGACCTCATGCTTGTGAGATTCTGTCAGTTTTCAGAGCTGCTGGACTATTTTTATTGGAAAAAAAATACTTTTAAGTGATACATTGCTGGAGAAAATCGTTGCACCATCTGGTGTTTTTGGACCTCATTCATTTTTATGAGGATTTAGAGACACACGGTTTGATGGAAAGACAGAAGAGTAATTTATTCATAGGAGTTTTGGTATTCAGAAAAACTGTTTGTATTCCCTTTATAAAGTATGAAAAGGATTGGATAAAGAGAGAGCCTGGATTGTCTAGGGACAAATAATTCAGTAATTCAGCGCAGTTGCACAGGTCAGGACTTGTTAGCCACCTTATTTAAAGTTCAACAACAGAAACAAGAAAGCACGGACCTTCTGGTAATCCTCACTTGTAATAAATGCCTGTGTGACAACCGTGTCAGGAGTTGCTCACTCACACAGACTGGTCAGATGTTGAGATCACCTGGCCCACAAGCAGTTTGCTGCTGGAGGAAACTGGGGACCCAACAGAGGTGCTGGGGTTAGACATTAATTCGTTGGTGGGTTTGAAGAAGTGGGAATGAGCAGCAGGGAAGGGGGACAGGGGAAGCTGATTTTTTTTTTTTGATTGCACCTTCATAAAGGGTATTTTCCTTCTGAAAATTGGATTATTCAATTTACAGAGATAATCAGTATTAAATATTAAGCCAAATTACTTGTTTAGCTGCTCTAAAAAAAAAAAAAAGAGACTCTTCCCACAGTATTTCAGTTTAGCAAACAACAGAAGAAAGAAAGATGAAGCGGTTTAGTCTGGATGAGAAGATGCTTCCAAGTAACCTTTTCTCTCTTATTACCATCAGGTTAGGGCAATATTTTAGGGCTGGAAGCCCCCAAGAACCATAGGCTGAGCATCTTCAGTGTAACTTTTTTGTTGCTGACACACTCAGGCTTATGTCCCCTGGCTGTCGGAGGGGGAGCAGGAACACAGGAACGTGGACCTTGCAAGACATCCACCTCATGCACAGGAGGCTGAGGGCATCTCATTGTCTAGTTGTTAAGGGCATTGCTGGGAGAGTGAGTTCAGGTTGTCTGGGTGACTTAACTGTGTTGGTAATCACACAAGAACAGTTGCTACCAGCTTTGCCGCTATTTACAGTTCTTTTCAAGAGAAAGAGTGCTCTTTTAGGGTTAAGACTATTAGTAGAAGCAATAAAATTACAGCCTGAATTATGAGAATTAATTGTGGGTCATAGGGAAGGGGAAAATGTCTGTATTTGTTTAATTCTCTTTCATGAAGAAGGAGAATTTCTGTTTTATTTCATAAATGCTTTGTAATTGTTTTCTACGAATAAGTCTTGGGGCGTGAAGTACCCAGCCTCGCAGCTTTATAGTTTGCCTTTGGGGAACACTCTTCCATTTTCTGTGGCATTTTTTACTTTATTGCCCTCTCGCTGCCCTTTTCTTTGTAAATCCTGTTACTGTTCCCACTTGGTGTGAACACATTCCTGCTAAGCTGCATCAGTTGAAAACTGGCTGATGCATGTCATATTTTTGATCTAAATTAAAGAAAATTCTGTCTGTGTGTTTTCCTTGGTTGGAATTTTAGATTTCTTTTTTCCTGTGGAAGGAAAGGGAGAGGGGGACAAAGTGTCTCTTCTTCCTGGAATTAGGAAAACACTGGGAGCAGCGGATAAATATTTCTAGGTGTGATGACATTTGTGAGGGGAGGTAATATTTTTCTGGTCAGACAGGCTAGGTGGGGGTTAGAGGAACAAACCAATCTTTGGCCGTGTAGGATTCTGCCCCTTTGGAAACTGTGCAGGCCAGAGGGAGGAGGATGCTAGCCTGGGCATCGGGAAGCAGAGAATGCTGCTTCCAGTGCCTGCTGCGGACCAAGAAACATGTGGCATGGGACAAGATATTGGCAAGCGTACTTCAACTTGTGGTTCCTCAGCAAGTGTATGATCATCATCTCCTGGTAAGTGGTAATAATAGCAGAGAGAAGAAGTTTGAGATCCTCCTGACCATGAAGGGGCTTTTTGGGAAAACCCCTGAGCACATGGAGGAGATGGTGATACACAGAGTGACAACAGAGCAAATACTGTAAGAGATACAAAAGATCAAGTTTCCTATTGAAGGCAGTATGTAAGTAGTGGGGTTCAGGAGCCTGCTCTGCTGCAGGAGGGACCAGGTATGAAGTGATGGTCTGACTAACCTTGGGTTGGCTGTGAGCTGGAGAGCTGCTCTCTGCTTCTGGCTGAGAGGCTGTCCCTGCTTGATGTTGAGCGCTGCAGTGGTGCTCAACACAGACAGCTTGAGGGAATGTTTGGCTGTAGTACAAAAGAGTGAGGAATATCCCTCTCCTAACAGTAAACATCTACAGTGTTTTGCGTCTTTGTTGTGGTCACCTGAGCAGTAAAGTCAACTGAAACTTCACCTGATGGTGTAGGTGGTGGCACCATGTGTGCCCTTTACTGCATGGATCTGGTGGATGGGAGTCTTCTCTAATCATCCTGCTGCTAAAACTGCTGGGGCTAGACTCCCTGAAGTCCACCTTTGTGATGGAGCTTAAACCTCCACCCCATCTCTTCCTTGTCTTCTGCAGCATTGATGCCAGAAGTGAACCATTCTGAGTGTTAGTTGATAAAGGTATGATAAATATGGGTACTAATTAAAGAAAAGGGGGATGCTGCAGATAATTAGTGGAAAGGGGACATGTCACTGCAGCCCTCGGCTTTCATATACTTAACTTTGTGCATTGCAGCCACTGTCTAGTCACAAAACCACTTGTGTGTGTTTTTGCAGTGGTGGGGTGCACAGAAGATGGCTTTATAAATGATCTCATACCTAAAGGAAAAACGAAAAAACGAACAGTAATACATAAAAGTATGAAGCCAGGAAAAGCTGGAATTTGTCAGCCAGTTTTGATGTCTCCCCCTGCTTTTCAAGTTGCAAGTCCTGAGGTTTTTAGTCTCCTTCCAGGAAATGAATGAGATTCATAGCCCAGAAAGGGCTTAGGCATTTCTGTCAGAGAGAAATATTTGTTTTTAGTTTATTGTTTTGGACATAGGAAAGTATTCAAGTGCAAGGAAGAACAAAAGGACTGACTTAATGTTTAAAACAGACTGTGTTTGGTTCAGCTCTGTGTAACTCAGAGTGCCTTGGCTGGAGAATCAGGATGTGATGCAAAAGGTCCTGATAATGCACGTATTTTACAGCACCACCTGCCTTACAGTAGCTGACCCTGTATGAATCAGCCAGCAGTGTGTCTTTCAAATCTTAGGAATTGTCGGGTTTGTTTCTTCATGGAAAATGGTATTTTATACCATTTAAATATGTATATGTTGAAGTAACCTTGTGTTTTTTCTTTACCTTATTTTCTTCCTGTTTGCCACTGAATGCAGTCAAATTAATGATGATGTTTTTTCATATGTATTTTTTTATTTCTTGATGTTTTTGTTTCTGTCTTTTTTTTGTTTGGTTGGTTGGTTTTTTTTCCCCACCATTTTGACACATTTGAAAAATTCCCCAGGGGAAGGGGAAAAGCAAGTGAAAACTGTGGGAAAATTCCATTTGTTCTGTCACAGTGAGGAGCTGTAAGAAGTAGTGGTGAAAGAGGAGAATCAAAACTGGAAATTGTTCTTAAGAGAAAAAATGGTAAAACCCAGTTGTTTCAAAACTTTTCCTTTTTTTTTTAGTGCAAATCTTTTGGTTTTAGGCCAGTCTATTTATAAAGCTTATTATCAGTCATTGTGTCTTTCTGGGTTTTTTTTGCTTTGACATTGATGAACCTGGAATAGAACCACAGCAGAATTTGGGTGGAGGTGGTCCTTGAAGGTGGCCTGGTCCTGCCCTCCGCTTGGAGCAGGACTAGCTTCAAAGTTGGATCAAGTTTCTCAGGGTCAGGTTTTGAGCACCTCCAAGGATGAAGTGTTTGTAATCTCCTGGGTGACCTGTCCCAGTGTTTGACCTCATGGTTAAAAATACTTCCTTTGTATCGAAAGAACATATGTACTTTTCCATTTATCCTTCAATCTCACAATTTGTGTTTCAGATTTTAGTATCATGAAGCTATTAGTAATTGCTTTGTGTCATCAAGTTCTGCTCGCTGTTGGGCAAGCCAGGTGGCAGTAGTAAGGGAAGTAGCCCAGCAAATGCATGGTCTGTAGAGGTGAAGTGTGGGGAGGAATGTGAGTGCTGTTTCTGACTAAGTGCATCAGGAGTGAAAAAAGCCAGTGAAGCTGCCAGGTGGTTAAGCTAGCCATGAGCAAATTTAACTTAAGGCTAGGCGAAGGTTGTTAGTTTGGGCAGATAAAAATTAGTTGCTAGAATATTTGTGGTGAGATAAATAGAAGTTATTGTTATAGATGGTGTTTTAAGGCTACAAAGATTAATTACTGTTCATTAATTCTTTTTAGATCTAGGTTCTTTTCTGGCAGCCTTATTCATGCTGCATTGTTTTTGAGATTTGGCTGTCAGAAGAGAAACTTTATTTGGTGCAGTGCTGGAGTAGAGAGAAGGCTATCCCTCATTAGAGAAGGCGTCCTAAGGGCTCCCTTTTTGCCGAGTGGGAAAGTCCTAGTGTCACCTTGTAATATACACAGAAATATGTATATTTGGCCCCAGGCCAAAGGTTTAATCAGAGGATGGAGTTCAGAGTGAAGTTTGCCTTTTTGCTCCTGTGTTTTTAATCTGAGGGTTGGGGTGTGGTTGTGGTAATCAGATGCTTAGTGTGCTTAATACTAGTTGATATATTTGCGTGTGTTTTAATTAGATGGACTTAGGGGCTGACTGCTTATTAAGCTGTTTATAGAAAAAATGGTCTAGTTGGAAGCATCCAAAGAACCCACTTGGATGTCTAAAGTGGGACATTATAGCAGAACTGAAGTACTGTAGACCAAGGAACAATTCTGAAAGCTCATTTTTAGTCAACATTTTAACATTTAAAACACATAATGTTTATTCAGGGGTTATATTTTAGATCACAGCATTTCCTGGGCATCTAAACTCGAACTCCTTGGTGTACATATAAGCATGCTGGACAAGGGCGTGCTGGTGCCTGGTGTCTGGTGGTGCATGGTTGAAGTCCAGTCTGGTGGCATAGCCTTGAGTCTGCTAAAGTCCTTGCGTGGCAGACTCTCTGAAGTACAGGAATAGCACTGGGGCCAGTGCAAAGCACAGATGATGTTATCAATCTCTATTCAGAAACATAGCTAGGGACACCCTGGCTCCCAACATAGTTTTTCACGTCTGATACCAGTATAATGAGAAATGCATCCATGTCCAAACAGCAGAGACTTCCCGCTAGTCAGCCTGTTCCTTTCTTGGTCTGCTGCCTTGCATCACTTGGATTTCCCTCAGTAGCATGACCCATTTTCAATTACTCTGCAACAGAGGGGACAGGGTGTGCTCTCACGAGATGAGAGATCAGAGGAAGTTTGAAGATGTGTGTGGGTTCAAATCCCATCTGACTGAGGAGGAAGGTGAACAGGGGTTTCCCATTTTTCAAGTGGCACATCAGCCATCATTTCCACTATCTCTGGACAGGTTTTGGCAAGCCTGAGCCCTGCTCATTTAAGTGTTCTTCTGTAGAGGGTGGTCTCACATCGAGGCTGTTTGATGAATAATGCTTGGTTGGGCTTTGAAGCTGTGCGTTAGAGTCAGATCCTCATGCCTCCATATTCCCTATGGGCTGACTTTATCTAGACGCTCACTCATTGTGTGGGTTTTGCTCTTGTGAGACCCCACCTGGAGTACTGCAGCCAGCTCCAGGGTTCTTGTCACAAGAAAGATATGGACCTGTTGGAGCAGGTCCAGACAAAGGCCGTGAAGATGATCAGAGGGCTGCAACACCACCTGGAGAAGAGAAGGCTCCAGGAAGACCTTATTACAGCCTTCCAATAAAAAAAGGGGGCTTGTAAAAAAGGTGGAGGAAGACTTTTTACCAGGGCCTGTAAGAACAGAACAAGGGACGATGGTTTAAAACTGAAAGATAGTATATTTAGATTGGATATAAGGAAGAAATTATTTTATCATGAGGGTGGTGGGACACTGGAACCGTTTTCCCAGAGAAGTTGTGGATGTCACATTATTGAAAGTGTTCGAAGTCAAGTTGGATGGGGCTTTGGGCAAGCTGATCTAAGTGAAAGATGTCCTTGTCCATGGCAGGGCGGTTGGACTAGGTGATTGTTAAAGGCCCCTTCAGAGCCAGGCCATTCTATGGTTCCGTATTGCTGTCCAGCAAAGCAGTTCTGCAAATGCTTGAGTTGGATTTAGTGGAATTTAAAGGTTGCATGTATTTGAAAACTTTGAATCATATATGCCATCTCATCTAATAGGTATGTAAACACTGTAATTCATATTAGCGTTGGTAACTAAAATGCAGCGATGATCATTGTCTCCAAAGACTGAAGTTATAACTATTTTGCAGACGTTTGAGGAAAAAACCCCATAGTTCACTTAATTTCCTCTGTGGCCTAGGATCCTGCAGCAGATCCTGTGTCCAGCTGGACACATTTTTGCCTAGAATCTGAAGTGGGGAGACCAAGAAGCAATTTCATTGCCCAGAACCTGGGGAGAAAATAAATGTTGCATGGGTAATGCACCAGATCACGTGGAAGCTAGTCACAAGTAAGAAGGAAGTTTGAAGATTAATTTTTTAAAAAATAATGACATGACATTTTATGTGTGTTCTAGAAATAATTAGGTACATAATATGTATATGTTTAGTGATATTCTGGTTTAAGGAATCCCCCCTGCGTCTTGCTAATGTGTAATGTGTCTGCTTCTGTTAGCACTGCAGTGAAATAAAGGTTTCAGATGCGACGTGAAGGTTTGCTGGCTGATGCAGTGCTAGTCTGTGTGCTAAAGCTCTGTTTCACTCTGATGTCTGGAATTTGTTTCATTTATTGAATGAAGCTTGCCCTGGTTTTCTGTGATTTGTCTCTGTCTCACAGTTTTGATTCCACTTGAAATGGAAAGATAAGAAGTCTGGATGGGTTGCCACCAAATATTCAGAGCGAATCTTGATCACCGGTGGAGATCCTGAAGTAATTTTCCCTGTGGAGCAGTAGAGCAAGTTCCTTATGTTCCTTGCCATTCTGACTTTATGAGATGGGGAGATACAGTGTTTAAAAAATATTATAACACTTCAAGTTCAGCATTTTCAAAGCAGGCTAATGATTTTGCTGTCCGTGTCGTGTTCCCCCTCCGCCCCCGCTGAGGACATTCCAAAAGGTCCAGCTTTGCAGAAGGCAACTCTTCTGTTAAGATACCGCGAGAGGATGTACTCAGCTGAGCTGTTACAGCAGCCTTCAATTATGCAAAAGGAAGCTGTGAAGAGAAAGGAATAATATTTTTCGCACCCATTTTGGATGGGGCAAGAGGCATCAGGCTTACACTGAGAAAGGACGAGCTAGGTTAAGCATTTCAAATCTTTTTAACTGTGAGGGTGAAATTATCACTTATGTAGATTGCCTTACAGAGGTTATGAAAACTCACCATTGGAAGGTCTCTAGAACAGATGAGACAAACATCTGTCAGGAGTGATTTAGGTTGAGCTGATCCTGTGTTAAGGCAAGGTGTGGACTAGAGGCCTCTTGAGGACTCTTCAAGGGTTTGCTTTTTGGTGATTCTATAAAATAAAATACTCCTGACACTTTCAGGGGGAGTACTTAAACTGAATAGGAGTCAGCCATGAGCCACTGTATTGCATATAACTACATGATACCTTTGCTCAACGCGTGTGAGTTTCTGAAAAATGTGTTTATTAGCTTTTTGGCTACATGACTGTTGTCTCTGCTGGGGGATTACTTTCCATCAGAGAGTTTTGTCTTGTAAATATTGATACAGAGGAGAAATTTGACAGCAATTTGCTGTTGGTTTTAACTGTATTATTTACACAAATGTGTGCTTGTACCTACATACGCTTCAGGAAGTTCACCTTTCCTTTGCCACTGAAGTGTATAATTTTCAGTAACATGTACTGAACTGGTTGGGTAACAGGGAAGAAAAAGTCCATTGAATCAGGATGATAACTTTTAATGGAATTTTGTAAATCAGTGGAAGCCTATTAGATCTCTGCTGGTTACTCAGAGAACTGTAGAGTAACTGCCCTTAAATACTTGGCCCTTGTGAAAGTACCCTTATATTTAACTTCATAGCGAAAAAACATTTTAAGGAACAGGTTGAGTGGCACTTGAGCTTAATTTTATTTATTGCCTTTAAATTGCGGAGGCTTTGTGTTTGAGAGTGTATGTAGACAGATAAACCCTTCTTTGAAAAAAGGCCAGGGAAGGGCTTGAGTGGGGAATCAGCATCTAGTGACTAAGTCATCATTGTGTCCTCTTTTATTTTAAGCTTCATACTGTTGAGCTTGATGATTATGTTCTAAAAAGTGGAGAGGAAGCATCAGCAGGTGAGGTCACCTTTCTGAAAAGAGACAGAAAAATTATCCTGTATATTTTACCCACATGTTTTTTAGCTTATGGCTAGCTTGCTGTGCCACTGAGGATCTCTCACTATGCTTATAAAACAGCCTGCCTTGAAAAAGCACACCCGTTTTTTTTCTTTTTTTTTCTTTTCTTCCCTCCCCCGCCTTTAGGTACTTAGCCATGCTGAGGGATATTTTGTGTTGCTGAGGCAATGCAAAGCAGCTGGAAAATTGCCTCTGCAATGTCTTCTGCAGTATATTGGGCATCTCTTGTGCTGAGCGCTACAAAAGAAAAGAAAGAGAGAAATACAAAGATTATCTAATTCAAACTGTTTTCTTTGACTGCTGAAATTAGATGGTATTTGGATTTCCTAGGTTAGCTCCACAGATGCAATTAAGTATCTAACTCTGTTGATTTTAACAAAAGACAGATTCTGCCAAAGTACTTTTTCAGGTCTGAACCTGAGATGTGGTATTTCTGCAGCTGGTAACAAGTTTCTTTTGATGGTTCCTAGCAAATAAAATGCTGGTTATTGTTACTGACAGTTTTGTTTGCTGTGTTTTTTCAGAGCCTAAATGTAAAGAAACTCTTCTCCACCTTGTGATGAAATTGGGCTTGGTTAAGCTTTCCCAGTTCTTAGCAGCCCAGCCTGGAGGGTCATCAGCATTAGCGTTACCTAATGAGGATGGAGCAACACCGTTAGATTTGGCTTTACAAAATGGACACTCCAAACTTGTTGAGGTCTTCACAAAGTGAGTATAACTGTTTGCTGTTTCCTGTGAAAAATTCCTATCAGTTAAGGACTATGGGGAGTACTGTTGTCTTTCTCAAGAGCTGCCTGTTTTGTGTTGGTGTCTGTTGCTTTTTGCCATTATAAGTGGTAAACTTGTATTTGCGATTAAAGAAGTTTATGATTTGCATCCTTCATTACATTTGCAAGTCAATTAACAGTCTCTTCAGTGATGGAGGACCAGCTGCACCATCAGGTACCTCACCCAGCACTATTGCAGCTGAATCCTGACACATCGTAAGCAAGTAAATACCTACGGAGAAGTATTTAGATGTAAACAGAACCATAGGATCTGACTTTCACATAATCTCAGTGGACTTCGTAACCTCTGTAAAGCTTAGGTCTGAATGGATAAAGGAGAGTCAGCAGCAAAGCCAGTGCTGCAGCTATGACTCTTATTTTGCTGGAGAGTGCCACAGTGACAAATGACTCAGAGGACAAGTGCTTTCTGGCACGTTTCAGCTATCTGGAGTTTCCTCTGTAGGGACATGAGGAGCTGCATGGTGTGTGTGTGTGTGTCTTGGGGTACCAAGCATTCAGCATCAGACACCCCTTCACACTGTTGGCTTTTCTTTGCAAACAGAAACACATGAGAACTGGGTTGCATTTTTATTTCAGGATGTGGCTCTTTTGGTTCTGGCTACACAGAACATATAGTTTATGTGACGCTTATCCGTACTTCAGTTTGAAAAAAACACATCACCTTAGAACACTGGTACAGTACACTATGTTATGAAGGTCTCATTTGTTTGTAACATCCAAACAATGGTGTATTCCCTTGAGATTTTCTGTTTTTCACTGTCGTGGGATAACAAACCTGCAAGCTGCCAGTCGTGTCCTACTGCTATATATGGCAACATTAACAGGAAAAGGTACTATTGCTAATTTACAGCAATAAGGAGAAATAGGTATTGTCACAACTTGCTGCTTCTGGCTTATTTTACTAGTGAGTAATCATCTAGAGCTGACATTGTTTTTTCTCCAACGATGGCTAGAAGTAGTTCTTAGGCCTGAATGGGGTCATTGGTTAAGTATTTGTTTGCCCAGCTGTGTTTTCGGTGGATGTTTCAGATTTTCTGGCTGTTTTTTGCAGTGGGTGCATTGGGAACCCAACGGGCTGTGCTGAAGGCGAGCAGGAAGCTCACTGTGGCTGTGCTTTTGTTCTACCTGTGTGTGGAGCGTTTGTTTTGGTTTAAAGAGTGTGTCGTTCCAGTTTCCAGGGCCGGCAGTCACTTGACATTTCAAGAGTGGAGATCAGCGAGGGTACTTGCGTACAGTTTGTTCATTCATCAGGAGCTCTGACGCTGACATTTAGCCACACAGCACAGCACTTGCTGGAGTCTGACATTAAGCTCTTCAGAAAATACTTCTGGGACAGACCTCTTCTTTACCAGGTAGGTACCTATCTACCTCAGGGCATTATCACAGATTTTCTTCAATAATTTCCAGCCATACACTCTTCAGACTGGATTTATTTTTCTTGAACAGTCTTTTAGTTTAAGCTGCCTGTGTCACTAAAGGCTGTTGTAATTGCGGGATAACTGTTGTGGGCTTCTACTTTGTGTAAGTGTAGCACATTGTACATGTGAAGCTGGAGGACCAGAAATGTTGAGAACTTTATCAAAGCCTCCTTTGCCTCCCAAGTTGTTTTTGAATCATTGTGGATTCTACAGTGAATACTCCCTTGAAATCTCTGAGTCTGTAATTGCATTGCTATTGTATTCACATTGGTACTTTGAGATATTTAATTTAGCTCCATTTTTTTGTCTAGCACTGTAATGCCTGGGAACGTTTACCAAGAGCCAACCCCCAGTCTGTTACTTACAGCAGAAATACAGAGTACAGACTTTTGCTATTGAGTTTACTTATGGTGTACTGGGCTTTATTTTACTTAAGGTATCAGGAGCACTGCTGTGATATTCTTCAGGACATCTCTGTTTCAGTAAAGTAAGGAGAACACTTGAAAGCACAAGTTTTTTAACAGCAGTGTAGGTGCCCACTTATGTTTTTGAGACTGCATGACTATATAAAACTACTGAACTAAAAATATACTAAAAAGAGGATTTTTTTCTTTTTCTGGTCTTAAAATTCAGCTTTTATTTTCCATGCTTAACTTAAGGTTTCCTTATTTGTGCACTCTTTTTCCTTGAGTTATCTTTACTGCATTCTGTGTGTTTGGTATTTTGGTTTTTTTTTCTTTGATTTAGAATGTGATTCACATGTTATGTTTAAACCACAAACTTAAGGTGTGATGTATTGTGTAGTCTTTATGTATAATCTCATGTAACTACACTGGGAAGATTTTGATTTGCTCTGATACAAAGAAGTTAATTCTGCATTTGTAGCTTTCAGACTACCTGTGATTTGTGTGTGGCTTCTCCATGGAAACAATAGTAAACCCAATAGCAAAACCAAGACTAATGAAGAATGCAGGCTTTTTCTTGCACTCATCAAACCCATGTTGTTCTTTCAGTCCTTGAAATAGAAAAAAAAAGTGTGGTATGTTAGATGCTTGCATGCCTGTTGGAGACAAAGACTCTTAAAGGCTGCAAAATTCTGCACTTTGTATTTGCAGGAAAAAGCCTACTACCTTTCACTTGTGCATTTCCATTTTGCTCATTAGCCCGGTTGCAACAGTCTAGATTGTCCGTTGTGGGGACTCTATTCCCCCCCCTCCCCACCCCCCCCCCCCCAGCTTCAGTGTTGCACTGCTTTTAATAAAGCAGAAATAAGCCAGAATGATTGGGAAGATCACATTATTTAGTTAACTTTAGTTACCATCCTGAAGCATACATGGGGGGATAAGCAAACTGTCATGTTTAGACTATGTATTGTGCCCCAAAGGTAAGGTGAAACTGATTTTTTCTGTTGCAAACAAGGACTTGCAGCCCTCGGTTGGGTCCAAAGCATAAGGTGGGCATTAGAGATTTCACGATACATAGTCTTTTGAAAGTAGAGTTAGAATTTATTGCTGTACTGGAATATTCAGCTCATTTACAGCAGACTAAGACTGTATGTCTAGTTTATTGTATCTTGAGACTGCACCACATTGATATTTTAGGCTTGGGTCAGAAAGGCATGGACTAAGGAGAAGGAGCTTGTCACTATTATGGTGGCATGCAGTGTTGGATTTGCGCATGTGAAATGGATGACTTAGGGAGCAGCGTAAACTATTTTTGCATTTATTCATGCATGAAATTCATAGTATTTCTCAAGTATGTTCTTCAGTCCCTGGTCTGTGGGTTCTTTTAGTTCCTTGACTATTCCTTACAAGTCTAAAAGAGTAATGGAAAAGTTAAACAAGATGTCGTTAAACTCAGGCTAGAGTTACCCATAAAGGAGCCGTGCCTTTAGTGGAAACCTTCAGGAGCTCTGCAGTTCAGATAGTGTAAACCCACAGGTTTTGTGGCTGTCCTGGACAATACAGAAGAGAGATTTCTGAAGGTGATGAGGAAGAGTGTGGAACCTTGAGCACTGTGCAACCTCCTTGGGGCAGAAAATGTGTGGTGGTAGCAGCATCTGTCAGTGAGGCTGTGTGGTTCATTGTACCACCTCCAGCAGAACCCTGAGCAGCGTGTGGAGGTGGTCTGTTTGGCTGTCTCAGTTGCTGGAAGCAGCACAGCCAGTGCAGGTGAGAGGTCCTCTAGAAGAGAAAAAGAAATCTGTGGACTAATGGACACATATGAAATGGTGTCAGGAGAATAAGAAAAAAAACCAAAGCCCAAGCCAGGATAATAATCCAAAATGATTAAGATAATTTATGGTAATTTAAGTAATTTTGGTGTCTGGTGGTGGACAGATTTAGTAATTTCCCAGGGAGGAGCTGACTTACTTCTGCCTGGTGGGTGTAGGAGTAGTTGTCTCACACACCAACAGATGAGCAGAAAAAAATGCAACTAGTCCTGCTGAAGTGGGGTGGGGGATATAGCTAGCTTTGCAGCTGCATGGCTTTGAAATCAGTTTGGCTGCAATATTCAGCCAGAATAATCCTTGACTTTTTCTTTTCTATTCAGGTTGCCACGCCTCCTCTCTGCTGCTCTTGTACATGACAAATACACAGGCAATCTTAACTAGAGGGAAAGACTGGAAGCAAGCAGAGTTGTAGATGAAACTACGCAAAAGGAGACATTCTGTCCTACACTCTTTGCTTTATAATCTTTGAAAGTTACTAAAATAAGGGACTGAATCTTAGCACCCTCTTCCTTTTGGGCAGGAGTGATACAGTCAGTGTGTGTATCTGAGCAAGGGGCCAGTGCAGCCAGGGGCTATGGATTTAGGGAGGGAGCGGCTCCTGCTTTCCAGGCAGGGTTTACCATGTAGTCAGTGTTTAGTCCTGGTTTAGCCTCTTTGTATTGCCTATCCATCAAAACTGCTTGCTTTATAGGGATGCTTTCAAGGTTAACTAGAATGGTTCTGAATAGAGCTGTTGTGCAAAGCTGCTGTGCTGCTTTTCTCATAGAAAAGGAGGTTATAAACAATGAAGTACAAATGTTAAATCTCATCCTTTAGATCCCTTGTGTATTTTAAGCAGGAGGTAATTTCTCTCTAGTTGAAAATACTTTATCCATTTCCCTCTTGAGGAATTGCTATTGGTTTCCTCTGGAGGGTAACTGATTAAATACTCTCTGGAATCTCTATCAAACATTTTAATATTGCTTGTAACATATTTGTTTGCTAGTCTTTGACATTGGCTTTGAGTTTTCAGATAAATGTCATGGACATCAAATACAGTTACTGTCATTTTTATTTTTTTTTTTTTTTATAGAGTATTAATTCAAATGAAGTTGAGACAGTGGAAAGTCCAAAAATGCCCTGCAGTCCAACAAGCTCTGTAGAAGGTACAGTTTTTTTATTCCATAATGTTGCAGTCTTTAAAAGCTTTAGAAAGTTGGCACAGATTCATACACTATTTATTCAGAAAGATCATGTTTCATATGACAGAGAGTTCTAAGTAGACAACAGTGGAACACAAATCATACAGTGTGAGAGTTGTGTAAATTGTGATATTTCCTACAGAGCATTAGTTTTCTGATGTCAGATTGAAATTGTTCACAAAATATGGCGACATTTATAGTGACTGGAAAAGCCTTAACTGATTTTACAGTAATAGCCAGAAAAATGTCAGGATGTTCCAGGAGATGGCACTGTTTAACTGAATGAACGCTCCAGACTGCAAATTTCCTTAAAGCCAAATAGCTGAACTTAGTAATGATAGCAGCAGAGCAACATTTTGTCTTAATAGTTTTGGGATCTAGCTCAGACTTCTTAATACAGCAAAATTCCCATATGTTTCAGTTAGAATATTTTGGTGAGCAGTTTACCTCTGTAAGGATTGAGGGACTGTGCTTGCTCATGAGAACTCTCTTTCATTAGCAGAATATATCCCTGTGTACCATGAAGTAAGCATCTCTCAGGGCTGAATGGAAAATCACAAAAAAAGATCATTCTTCAATATCAGAAGTCTGACACTTCCGGTGTTTATATAAGATTGTAAGGAATTAAGTATTCATCAGTTGGCCATTTGCTTATGTGGCTGGCACTGTATATTTGGATGAAGCAACAAGATGAAAACTGTGACTTCTGCAAGAGGCTCAGTCTTGGTCAGCAGCTGTCCTGGAGGTAGCCTTACTGAGAGCTGCAGAAATGCAAACACCTGCATAAACTGCTGACAGGGTCAGGACTAGACTGAGGGAGAGTAATGGGACTGCAGTTCCAGGTGATATCAGCTAGTAACTTCAAGTGAATGGATAAAATGGGGACACAATTATCATGTAGCTTGGGTTTAAACATGTAGGCTGCTTCACTTAGTCCTGGAAAAGGAGTTTTATGCTCAACTTATCCAGCACCATTCAGGCAACAAGTGTTCTGCTGTTAGAAGGTAAATTTGCAGGGAAATGATAAGCAGTTGGTAGCAGTTGCAAACTATGTATCTGTTACTGTAAGTGTAAGCAGCAATTTACCATACCAAGTTTGTGAATAATGACACAGTGTGCAAATGCATTGACTCTGGGTATTCATGTAAGTACTGTACTCTGACCAGTGTGGTCTTTATGCTGCCTCTTGGGTACAGAAAGTGAATGGCCTGAATTGGTAGTGCTATATGCGGCAGTAGCTTGGGCAATACAACTTACAGTTGATGATTACTAGGTGATGATTATTTTTCACTAAAAGCAGTTTTAATTCAGGCTGACTTGGCATTATCTGCTTGGATAATGAGCATCAGTAGATACGATTGGCCAAATAGAGAACCACCAGTTCAGGATGTCTAGCCCCATTTTTTATTCTGGTTGTAAAGTGCCTTTTCCTTTCTTTATGCAAAAGATATTTGGCATGGATATTGGCATAGGCACACCTACCTATTTGTGCTTTCAATGGAAGCTGTATGCTTTTGTGCCTTTATGCATCAGAGCTATTTTGTACTCTTTTTTTTTTTTTAAAAAAAAAACCAACACAAACCCTCATTTCAGTTCAACAGCAAGAAAAGTATGCCAAATTTTGGTAGTACCCAGAGCCTATACAAACAAATGGGTAGTAATCATGTTCGCACATTAAAATGTCTGGTCTCTGCTTGTAGGCATGAGGGGCCTGTTGTTTGTAAGCTGATGGGCAGCAAAGTTTTTTAATCTTCTTGGGTCTTTTTATTGTCATTGGTTACCACATTTCTGTAAACAAGCCTTTTTTTTTTTCCTTTTTCTTTTTTTAATTTGCCTCTTTTGCTAAGCACCACCTCATCCAGACAATGAAAGATCACGGATGATCGTTACTGGTGACTAGTAGCCTGTCTTACACTCTTCATTTGCCAGCATTCAGGAGACTTAAGAGATCTTTTTTCAAGATTGAGTTAACATTGTTGCTGCTACGAGCAGAAATGACACAAAATGATTGACAGAGTACTTTTTACTAAATTCTCAGTTGCATTCAGTGAACTCCTTTATAAAGTGACTCTAAGCTTAGGACATTAATTTGGTGCTTTCATGTAGTGAAAGGATCCTCCTTAGATATTGAGACTGCTGCCATTTCAAGAAGTAGTAACCGCTGACTTCTGGGTGGGCCTAAAGTCAAGATCAACAGACCTTTAAAACACAATGCTATCAGAAGCCCTGAGCTATTACTGAGTAGGGGTTGCTATAGCAGTATGTTGCTTCTTGTGAAACGCAATCATATGAAAGCAGTGAGTCAATGTAAGGTGATGCTACTAGCTTAGAAGTGGATCTCCCATAGCAGCTTAATTAAATTCAAATACGATGCAGAAGGATGAAGAAATAGAAGGTATTTTGGCTAATTCAGTAGTTTCTGCTTTTTTTCTGTTTTCTGACCTTGAAATTCCAATGCCCATGAATTGACTGAATACTGCTAACTGGAGGGTAAGCCATTTGCTATATGTAGAGTGAACAGCTTTTTATTTCTGAGAATTGTGAGACTGAATAATAATAATGCCAACTGCATGGCAGTAGTGTGAAAAATCTTCTCACTGAGGCAATTAAAGTAAGTTTCTGCAGTTACAGAAGAAATAGTCTGTTCCTTCTAGCTGAAAGGTAAAGCCTGGGATGCTTTGATGGCACTAGTGACTTTGTGCTGTGATTGCACTCCGTTTGAATGCAAGGGGAGGTATATATGTGACTACTGCAGAAGGTTAATTAAAGAAGGTAGATTCATTAAAAATTAACAATCAAGATCAGCATAGACCCAGTCCTGACTCCTGCCAGCGTCTAGGGGCACTGCTGAGGTCAGGGATAACAGGCATACTGGTTGCAGTGGGCCCGTAATTGCATCCCAGAACTTCATCTCACAGCGACCTGCAGGTTATGTACAGCCATTGTTGCTGGAGATTGTGTGATATAGATAATCTTTGAATTGTTTTTCCAAAGATACATTGATATAGCTCTTTTTTTAAAAAAACCCTTAAGTACAGAATTTGTGCAGTGCTAAGAAAGGACAGAGGTCCCCAAACCATGCATTCCTCTAGGCAGTCCCCCAAACTACTCTATAGTGGCTGCTGACTCAGACTTAGTTTATTTGCAGGGGCTGGAGAATGGAGGGGTATTTGTGTATCTGAGAAAAGATGTGAACCTTGAGTTGAAAGATTCAATATAAAATGAAACATATTTACAGAATAGCTCTGGCTATATAATTATTATTATGTAAAATACCTTTACTAAAGAATAATGTTCCTGCAAGCCTGGGTGATGCTGGTGTTCATTTGCATTGCTGAAGCCAGATTATTCCTCTTTGTTGATGTCTGCGCAAAACTTGCGAAGTAGGTCCTCGCTTTGCATGTGCTGTGTCCTTCCCCACAGCTCTGTGAAGAAACCATTAAAAAAAAAACAAAAGTGACAGAAATTAAGTTATTTTTTACTTTTTGGGGTGGAAATGCAAGGTCATCAGAAGGACATCAGCAAATACATGAAACCCCTGCAGAAGAGAAGTGGAGCCCAGCTACTCTGCAGAGTTGCTGTGAGGCACAGTGCTGGAACTGTTGATTTTCTGAGCGTGTGGGGTTAATCAGCAGCTGGCTGACAATTGCTGTGCTTGCCTAGCCTGAACATAACTGTGACAATAACATTGCACTTGTGCATCCAGCTTGCACGCTGCCCATGGGAAGGCTGCTATGGGGATATGCATGGGCTGCCCAATGTCCATTGTTCTGGCTTGCCTGTCTGTTTGCCTGCTCCCTTGTGTCCCCGCTCCTGTTGGAAAAAAGAAGAAAGACCAACAGCAGAAACCAAAGCAGACTCAAATTGCATTTGCTTATTATTAAATCTTTGCTTTTACAGGTCCTGTGAACTTGGCATGTGATGAATTGTCCCAGGATGATACAAAGGTACAGATTTCTCCTTATACCAATAGCTAGGCTATGTTTAGGCTGAAAAGAAGCAGCTTCTGCTTGGCTGTCTGAGCACCTCCCAGACCTAACAAATAACTAAGGTGACTAATGCCTGACAGACATTTGCTGCCCATTCCTATCCTGTGGGAATAGTTACATATATAGATGATTACTATTTGAACAAACCTGTTACGTGGTTATGGACCAGAAAGCTGGGTTGGAGAAGCAAGGTCTGCTATTGGGCCAGAAAGCTCTTGTGTTTATGGTGAACCTTAGTGTCTTCAGGGAGCTTGCAGCTTGGCTACCAGTCTGAGGGGACCACAACCTGTCTTGCACAAGCTTCATCCTTGCGATGGCATGCTTCATTACATCTGAGGAGTTAGTCCCTGAGATAGACCTTGTAGGCAACTGTGAGTCCTTAACTGGACTTAAATGGGAAAAACGCTCGATGTAAAAAAATATGGTACTTCTCATTGTCTTCTACATGGAGGTATCTAACAGCTTTTTGGGGGGACAAATATTTGTCCCAAGTCCCATTATGGTTAGTCAGGTGTATTTGATCTCTAGTCTTATATTCTGCTTTTGATTTATATGTATCTGTTTACAAAACCAGGGAATCTTTGTCCCAGTGTTTTTTTTTAATCACCTTTTAAAGCAAGAGCTTGATTATTAGCTCAACATGGTACAAAGCAAAAATAATTCTTTAGGTTGGGAGAAACAAAATCTGGTAAAATCTGGCAAATCTGGTAAAGGTGGTATCTTCTCAATAGCCAATGACTATTGATTTTTTTTTAGTAACATTTGAATTTAATGGAATGTTGTTGGACTGCCACTTTTGTTTGGTCGTTATTATAAAAGTGATGACGTCTTTAGGTCTATTTTTTTTAATTGCCAGCTGTGCAGAAAATGACCATTTGTTTGGGAGTCACATGTTGTTGCTGTAATTTCTGTCATCTCAGAATTACATCTTTGCAGTATGCATGCATTTTGGAGTCTATGTGGTGAATATATGTTGGGGCAGAGTGTTGCAGCTCACGAGTCTTGTTTGGAGGGAAAAGGTTCTGGTACCCTATTCACTGTCTCTTGCTTTGATCTAGCAGAAAGGCCATAGTTGATTCTATAAAGAATGAACTGACCTATTTCAGTTTCAACAGGTGGGTGTGAACATAGGCATTAGACAAGGAGGCATCTTAGAAACATATTGCTCTTTCCTCCAAAGCACTGTATATTGGCTAGTCAGGGCACAGTTAAACTTTGTAAGAGAAAAGCAGCTGAAAACTGGAGTTTGCATGGAAAATGAGATATTGTTTGGTCTCTTCTTTGATCTTTCACTCCATAGGGTTCATGTGCATATCTTAGTGTCTGGGGGTGGCATGCTGTATCTGTGGCATTTATTAAAATGGCTAAAATGAAGTGACTGCTGCTTTATAGCAATTTGAACTGTATTCTGAAAGCCTATAGCATAGCTTGCAACTAAGCTCAAATGCAGCTATTTGTCTTCAAAGATATAGCTCAAGTTTTCTGTTTCTAGCCTTTTCGAGACTCTGTGGTTCCTTCTAAAGAAAATGAAGATCATGTCTTGTTTGGCATAGGTAAGAAATATTTAATAATTTTGACTTCCTAAAAGCTATTGTTATACACTGTGATGCCAAATACACACAAAGCAGTTTCTTTAAAAAAGGTGAAGGTCACTGATGTTGCAGCCTAGGTTGGCAAAAGGTCAAGATCGATCAGTTTTATGTCTGTCAGTGAGGGAACCTCTTTCAAAGTGTCTGTAGTATAGATAGGTGGTGTATCCAACAGTATCATGATACCCTAGGATTTTTCAGTAGTATATTAACTGTTGTAGGGACAACAGTTTTGCAAATAATTTCTGATGGAGTGAAGATGAAATGAATAATTTCTGTGACTGAAGATTAAATGAAACACGTAGAAATGTTTAGGTGCCACAGTGGTAAGTTGTGTGGCTGGTAGGAGAATATAGCCAGTTGCGCTGGACAGTACATTTAGAGACGGGGGCTCAGATGGAAAGGTGAGCATTTTCAAGTTTGGGAAAAGCTCCAAGAGCAATGTGCAAACATGGGCTCATGCAAAGCAGAAAAAGACAGTAACTAAGCTGTGCCAATGGGAGCTGCTGTGCCAGGCAGAGGCTGCCAGGCTGGCATCACATGCCTGTGGTCCAATGCTGAACTCAGAAAGAGCAGCCCAGATGGTGGCATTCAGACAGCCCGTATGCAAACTTTGGTGGCTGCAAAATGAAGAGTCGCTCTGTGTGTGTATAAAGGGAGGGGAAATGTGTGCATGAATGGGGACAGTATATGTTAGAGGGAAACAAGCTGGCATAAACTCAGAGACGCAGTTGTAAGATTAGAAGCCGGCAGGTTATTTTAATAACCTCTCATTAAAATGATCATCCGTTTGTCTATTTTTCTAGTCATAGTTACGCCAAGTGCCTGTACTTCAGCCATTTAATGATGTTTGTCTCACACTCCTATCCAAGGAATACAGGAGCTGCTTAAGGCACCTGGGAGTAGTAGCAAAAATACTAGTATCCACAGTTACCCTGACTTCAGTGCTTTTGAGCACAGGACAGCATAGCAGTTCTTGCTTTGCTAAAAAATGCTTTGCATGTACATGAGCTGTGAGTGCCCATATGATCAAATCTGTTTTGTCAAGCAGGACCAAAGTATTGGACTGTATCTCAGCGTAGGAGGGTGTGGAACCATTGGGGAGTGATTGCAGTTTGCTAATCTGAAGCCACATCTGCTTCCGTCTCTGCTCCAGTTATACCATCTGGAGGGAACATAAGGTAGCTTAAAAGCTGACCCAGTGGAAGTTCTCTACTCTGAAATTATAGCTGATATTTCTCTTTCTTACCCCTGAAATGCTATTTCCTTCTAAGGTATCATTTGCACAGTGCTGCTTGTGACAACTAGAACAGGAGCCAGGCTCTCTGGCTTCAGACCAGCTCAGTCTCTTCTCTGTTGCTTGGATGGTCAGCAGTAGCAGATCCCGAGTCCTCTGCAGGGAGCAAGCAAATGACTTTGGCCATGGTTCATACTGTTAGGAGTGGTGAAGTGCAGATTCTTAGAGGAGGTTTTGGGTAAAAACAATGGTGAATGTGCATACAACTTGGAACAAGATTTAGGTCCTTGAAATTTGATTTAAATGTATTTTCTTAGGCATCTTATGTATACATAAAGTAAAACTATAAATATGGATATAAATATGTAGATATATACACATATCTGTACATAAACACATGTATATAAATACCTTTTGTTGTAAGCACAGGCTCAGCTTATATTAAACTAAGAAAATTTCCCTGTTGTATCCCTTACTTGAAAAAGAACCAACCCTCTGTCTCTTCGCTACATTCCAATCACCTTATAGTATGTTTAAGAAGTTGAATTGTTTGTGGAGAAGCTGCAGCAAAATTGGTTCTGCTTGTTCTAGAAGTCGCCCACTGTAACTGAATTATTTGGTTGCCCTATGTAAGGAGTGGAGCATGGAGTCGCTGCCGGCGGCACTGTGGGCTTTCCTTGCACATCTCCCAGTTGTGTACTCAGGCTGGCTGAAAGCACATAGCATAGACATCTGGTGGGATTTTGCCATTGACCTCAGCAGGGCCTGGAGGGCTTCCAGTCGGCACCATGTGTGAGATCTGGTGGGGCTGATGTACTGGCTGGGGAGAGAGTGGGCTGTCAAGTGTGCAGTAAAAGGTAGTAGTGGGGAAGGATGAGGAGGGATAGAAATAAGAGTTTGGTGACAACCAGAAGTTTGTAAGTTGACTTAAGCTGGTTTTATTGGTTTATTTGAATGTAAAAATCAGTGTATGTTCTAACCCGACTCATATAACCATATTGGTAAATATCGTAGTTTTATTACCCTGGATTGTTTTAAACAGCTTTTTAAAAAATTGTTTGCTTGGCAATGTTGTTAAATGGCGATGTTTTTGGCAGGAAAGGCACACAGTGGGGGATAAGGAGAGAAATGGAAATGGTTGTCAGTGGGGGAGAGGAAGAGAGAAAACAGCTAACAGGGGTTGAGTGAAGAAGAATGAATAGAAATGAGCAGGCTCTGGATACTCACTAGGAGGCTGGATTTGTAAATCAAAGAGGGGTCCTAAAAGCAAGAATGTGAGCGCTCTTTGAATGGGTACAGATTCTCCCACTTCTGCATCTTATTTTTCCATGTGGTTCTTGCTTTTAGAAACCTTTACCAAAAATTTGCTTTAATATGGGATTGGTTGGGTTGGAAGGGACCTTTCAAGAAGTGGTGGCTCCGGTTTTCTTTCCTAGGCTGCCCTTTCAAGCATATTGACTGTTTTGGCTCTTTCCCCACACCCAACAAAGTTTTGAGGGTATCTTTGCAAGGGTGCTTGCAACAGTTGATGGGGTAATAAAAGGGCAACAACTCTCCTTGCTCCCTGTCTTCATCCTTGGTTTGGGACCTGGCTGCCTTGGGCACCATTTGAGTCTTGTAGTTTGATTTTGGGAATTGTAGTTCAGTCTTTTTTGTGCAAGAGGCTCCTCACCTTCCAGGATTGCTGGAGAGCCCCTGGGATCCTACACTGTGAGTGCCAGTGTGGGGGTGGGCCAGTAAGAAGCCAAGAAGACAATGTTTTTTTGGGGTTTGACATATTAAAGAATTAAAGGAATAGAAGAAACTGTGAATCACAGCAGGATGCTAGACCAGGCTGAATAGGGAGTTGAATGGGACTCCTAAGTTCAGTGCTAGTCACACCTGCTAATCTTCTTGCCCCTCTCTCTGTCTCCCCTGAAAACTGTTAAAGAGCTGTCGTCTTGTATTTCCAAGAGACGAAAAAACCCAAACCTTTTTATTTCCCCTTTTTTTTTTTTTTTTTTTTTTTTCCTTCATTGAAAGAAAACATACTGGAAAGATTGAGAGAGAAATAAAATATCCAGTTGGGGAGAGTGAATGAATGAAAGAAAATGGAAAGCAACAAAAAAAAAAGGATTTTTTTCCCCTGCCTTTCAATATTAAGCACATGTATTATTGCCAGACATTGTCATCCTCAGAGTCAGCAATGCTGTACATTTTGGGAGAGAGTCTAGGTGATGGCAGAATGCTGTTGCTGTTCGGCATGTGACAGTGTTAGCTGGGCATGTGTTTTTAAACATAATTCCTTCCTGTTTTGCGTAGCTGCTTTGGAAGGAGGATGTTCACAAGGCCAATTATAAAGCTGCAAAATTTTCTTTTTTCCAATAAGAAAATCTAACCCCCAGTTTTTCTTCCAAGGAAATGTAGCTCCCCCTACCCCCCCAACTTCAGGAAGGCAGGATGATGTTAATTTTTCAAAATATTTTCCCTGCTGTCCTAGTTACTGTGCCAGTGACCTAGTGGTGTCTGTCTAATCTATTCTGTGTGCTCTGCCGGTGGTGAAAAAAGTTCTGCAAGCCACATTTTGCAAGAGATAAAAATACTGATGCCAAATTTTTGGCAGTTCACTGTGTGACCATGCAGCTACAAAACATTTTAGTAGATTCTGTCCTTTGATTTTCATGGTTCCACAGAAATCTCAGTTTAATCACAGATCAGTTTAAGGAACAGAACATAATGATCTTCTCTATGTAAACCAGTAGGGCTGTACTGTAATCTGCAGAAAAATCTGGTTTCAGTGTTGCTCTTTTGTTCTTTTTTAATAAGATTTCCTTAAATGGTAAGACTTAAAAAGGTAGGGGATTTTAAGATAGAAAAAAGCATGGTCCTGCTCTCTGGAGACCTGCCTTTGCGCAGTTTTTGTTAGGTCTGTAGAATGATTAGTTTTCCTACTTACTGCAGTCACATCTTTCGCTCCTTTTTTAGTGTTCATTTGCTTTTGGTTTTGGGTGAGCAGAACATATGCATTTGGAAGTATTTTGAGTCAAGTGTGCCTGTTTTGACATTGGAACTATGGAACACAATTTTATGGTTGTTGATAGAGAAAAGTGAAAGTTACATGTTAAGTGTTGTCTATTTGAGGCTGTTACAGGAGTCCTGTGATTAAGGCTATGCAGATCTTTTCTGTGTGTGGTCATTTTTGCTTTTGCTGGCAGCTTTCAATCCTATCTTTCCCTTATGTATACTTTGAGGGAGGGTGGGTGATCCAGCTGTAGCATCTCTAGCCCAGGAGCTGCAGCTTCAGTTTCTTTCCAGAACGGATTTACAGTATGACCTTGGGCATGTCCCTTATCTTTTCCCTGTGTCTCACTTTTTCCCCTAAAACAAGGAAGATCATAGAGAGTGAGGTGAGAAAGAGGCACTGTAATACTTGGATGATTAGAGTTGTAAAAATACTGAGACTGGTGCTGAAGAAGTTCTGAAAGGTCAGTTTGTGGTAAAGAAGGCTTTTTTAAAAACTCATCTTTATTCAAAAGGTAGGTGATCTGAAAATTGCAGAGAAAAATAATAGCTGAAGAAAATTGCAGAGTTATTGCTGCAGCTAATGACTGTGGCAATTGCATTCTGCCCTTTTCTGCTGCAGCTTTCGAAGATTTTTATGATGCCGCTTCTGTTTTTGCAAAAGCTCAGCATGGTTCCTTGCACCTTGCAGAAGAGAGACTTAACTTGGTGTTGATCTGTCAGAGTCCTGCTAGAAACAGCTTTTAAATGATATTTAAACATGGCAGTAGTTTGTTTCAGTAGATAAAACATATTCTCATTTGTTTTGAGTGTCTATAAATAACTGTTCTGCAATCTTCAATATTTAGTTTTGAGCTACAGAAGAGGTAGGAGGTAAAATCTTCCTGGGATGTGAGCCTGAACTAAGCTTAATTAAAAAGCTCTGGAGAAATCTGGAAGAAGCAGCATTAGACACTAAAACAGGCTTGTTCTTGTTTCTTGGAGTTTCCTCTGCTCTTGATTTTCTGAGATGTTATAATTCAACTTAACCTCAAAAGGAAGACGGAAAGAAAAATTAACAAGTTACAAACTTGTGCTGCCTGGCTTCCCAGAATTTGTCCCTCCTCCTCTGCCTAAAATCCAAAACAAATTTGCTTAGCAAAATAATCCTTCAAAAAGAGGCTTTTTCCCCCCTGATGTTTAAATAAGCTCTTTTGCCTGTCTTCCGCCTGGTCTCATTTCAGGCTAACATAAATAAACAGTCTGGGATATATCTAATGTCAAGTTACTCTTTGAATGTGAAATATAATCCAGAAAATACATTGTTGAAGAAAACAGTTGTAGGCTTGAAAGTGCACACATGAACCAAGTTTTTCAGCTTTCTTCCTTCTTGAGAGGCAGCCCTTCCCTTGAAGTCTTCCCTGAGACATGGAATACTGGATTTTTAATGAGATAAGTCTTAGTGGTGAACTTACTAGTTGTGCCGGCTGTCAGTGTAAGTATAGACTCGACAGCCAAGCCACTGGTGAAACTTCAGTAGGAGCAAGGTCCTAGTTGAACTTGGGTTTGTCTTCACGTGAGATCGTGTGTGCGCTCTGTTGCTGGGGCCCGCACAGGCCTCTGTGGAGCTGAAACGAGGGGATGATTATTGACTCTAGCCCTTAGTTCTCAGACTTCTGCAAATAAGTCAAGGGAGCTTTTCATCAGAGTACGGGACAAAAAGTGACGAGCTTGCCATCCACGTTTGTACTGCACATCCCAGCTAGTCTTATAGTGTGAATAGACACTGGACGAGAACATTTAGACAAATTATCTCTCTGTGTACTTTGTTGGAAGTGCTTAGTAGTTGTTTCAAGAGTCAGGGCATACCGACCGCTGTCATGTGAAAGTAGTATTAATGAGCTTGTTATCCTAAACTGAGCTTGTTATCCCAAACCACATCAGGTGAATGGTGTGGTAGAAAAAGGAAAAAAAGTATAAATCTGCTATCAGTCATGAAGCAGACGTCAGAAAGGTCTGAGTGGCAGGAACACTGTGAAATCCTGACAGCAGGACAGTGAACTGGACAGCACAAAGAGTTTAGGACAAAGCCTGAGAGAGATATTATCCACTGTAGCTCCACTGGTGTTTGGAGCTACATTGAGTCAGGATTGGGCAGAGGTCATGCTTTTGCTTCAGTTTTGTAAAAATTCTAAGCCCTTCTATATCCCAATCTTTTGGGTATTCTCCAAGGATCTTGCAGTACTAGTACAGTTTATGCAAAGCTGTTTCTCTTAGATTTTTAAGGATGCATTGCTCCTTTAGTTTATCAAAGGAACAAGATTTAAGTACCACCACTTACAAACAGTTGCTTTTCAAAAGAGGTAGGTATTGCTAATAGCTCCTTGTAAAATAATGCTTCATTCATTGAATATCATGAACATGACATTTTTAACATGAAAGTGTTATTATAGCTGTTCTAACTGTAGTTGTCACCTTGATTTCAAAGAAAATGTTAAAAAACCAGCCTTAATCGATTTCATAATTCAGATTGTAGTTAGAAATATACCTGCAGGGAAATAACGAGGAGTTTGGTATAAATTTGGATGTCACAGTCTGCTCTCAGTCTGGAGGGTTTGCAGCAGCACTGTGATTCCACGTGCCCTTTCTGGGGCTGGTAAAAGGAAATACCCATGTGGAAGTAAATGCAGTGGAGTGTAAAACCTCTTCGAGTGGCATGTTAGCTTAAAGCAATCCAGAAAGTGGCACACACAAATTGACTCTGCATCTCCTGCAGCCTGCTGTGACTGCAGTGTTTCAGTAAATGTGAGGGTCGGTGTAGATCAGAGTTTTTGGAGACGGATAGGGTGGTCTGCCACTTTCAGCAGGGTGTCTGTGAAGGCAGCAGCTGTTCTGTGTTCATTTCCAGTCTAGTGTCCAAGAAACTGCACAAAGAAGTCAACAAAAAAATTGACCCAAATTTCTAATTTCTAATTCTAATTCCAAAATTTCTAATACTGTATTATTATTTTGTATTTTTCATTAATATTTCTGATCTGTGTCTACCCAACATCTAGAGGAGACACTTGTTACAGAAAAGGGGTCTCTAGTGCGGGTGGATTTTGTTACCAGCTGTCTGAATGGAAGAGTGAAAAGGGGAGGTATGCACCCAGGGAGGTGTGAGCAGGATGTTTTGGGGGCTGGGAGGGGTCAGGGCCGTTTAATATCAAGTCAGATTTGATACCTGAATTCATCCAGGACTACACTTTTCTGGGAGAGCAAAGCCGGCCACTTCAAACTGGTAGTGGGAGAAGAGTTTCAGGGATGCTCAATGCTAATGATTTTTGGCCTTGTGGCTTCCTTGGGGTTGAAATGGTGGAAAGCAGGCATGTTTGCATTGGAAAGTGTGCAGTGCAAGAAACTACCCATTCCTCCTTCCCCTGCCCTTCTCCCTGCCCTTCCCAGCCGTGTCCCCCTCTGGGTGATGTGGGATGGGGAGCCTGCCATGCAGCACTAGTGAGAGAGGTGGGATCTACCAAATACTGTCATATATCAGGCAGTGATGATGGGCAGTGACTGCCTGCCTGGACCTTTTGGAGTCCAATGCTGAGCAGTTTAAATCCCAAATTGCTATGTTACTTGTGGGAGGCCTCAGCGGATCTCTGCTCACAAAATAAGGAAATAAATGGGCCAGTTCCCTAAACCAAGTGCATGAACCACCCGTCAGAAATCTAGCAATAAAGAAGATCATAAAAACAAGTGGAAGAGGTCATCTGCCAACATCTGAAGGATCTGGGCATAGTTCTGTGTTTTTCAATGATCAATTCATCGATGATTTGGGAAAGGGAGAGGGGGAGAACAGTGATGTGGCAGAGTTTTTCTAATTATTCCAGTGTAAACTTTCATAAGAAAGACCCAGGTTGAGAAGAGAGGTGGTAAAGGTAATGCGAGTGACAAGGCATCCCATGAGACCTGTGCGGCTGTTGCTGACAGCAGTCTGCACAGCCATCGCGTCGTTGTGGGCAGGTAGAAGGGGTGTTGGAGTGGGAGCGTGCTTGGTGTGTGGGATCTCGTTGGTAGCATTTTGCTTTCGGTTGCCTTTAATTCCCATTTGCTGAATTTTCAACACAATTTTTAAGTCTAATGTGAGGTGTTGCAGATACTTTGTCCAGGTATGTTGGCTGATCCTCTCTGTGGGAAGATGTACTCTGATTAGTCAAAACAATTGAGTGAAGAAGGTGGGAGAGCCACATGTGCCTGTGGATCACGGAGGCTGGTGGAGACAATCATGTAGCCCTTTCTACACCATCTCTCCTTATGAGAGCTTTCTCTGCAGCTTTGGGAAATGATTGTAGGCTCTGCTGGTCCTGGGGCAGAACCAGCCTGGGGGGAACCAACTTCATCCCTAATGTCGGGGAGACTCTGCCCAGAGCAAACTGGGCAGGGTATTTTTGGCAGAGCTGTTGTTCAGGTAGCTCTCATCTCACCTGTGTCCAATCGTGACTCTCCCCAGCCCTGTTTCTGGGGTCAGTAGCCCCACTTCCCATCCCGTATACATCCTTTCTCCATCTGGGGAGAGCATGCTGAGCCCGAAGGGGTTGCATGTTTTAGCAGTGTGTGGGGAGAGGGAGCTCACCTGCCCTGTGCCTCGGGGCTGTCCTCTGGGTGCGCTGGGGAGGCAACAGTGCAACTGTTTCATGGAGACTGCGGATGCTAGTGACATTCCTCTGCTTCCTTCCGTCTTGCCACCAGTCACAGGAATGGTCAGACAATAGACTGTAGTATCTCTGAAAAACATTTGCATCATACAGATGTGTTTTGGCAAGCGTTGGGTGAAAGTATTTAAGGCATTACATTATTTATCAAAAGCATTAGCCTTAGGTAATGCACATAAACCCCTCCGTTTGTTTGTTATCTTCACATCTACACCTTGGTATACATAATTGAAAACATTTTTTTCAGCGGAAAGCAAGGTTAATATTTTCCAGCTAGAAAGTACCTTTTATCTCGTAAGCTGCCAGTTCTTTGTGCCAGCTGCATGCAAATGCCACCACTTTGGAAAAAAAGAATGTCAGGTGAAAAGTGGGTTGGATTATCCCATAAAGTGCAAGAATAGGGAAGAAAAATATTTTTAGCAAAAAGACTGTAAGGCAAACACCTTCTTTGTGGCAAAAACCAGCATGAGGTCTTTCGCAGCTGCATAAAGGAGTTTTACAAACTAGAAAAAAAATATTTTTCACAGGGCCTAAACAGAGCAAATAATGTGAGTGATATTCAATTAACCCTTCAGAAATAGGGGTTAAGGCTGATAATTTATCTGCACTTTCAGACTGCCATTGACAAATTCCTGTGCAAGATTCTATTCAGGGGAGATGGCCGTAAGTGGGTGAAACGCCTAAGAAATTGGCCAAGAAACAGAGGGTAAGTGGCAGGAGGAAATGATGAGGGTTTTATCACAGCAGAAATTTAGTTGCTGGATTCTCTGAGTGTTATGTAATAGGGCTGCCATTGAAAAACTATTTAACAATACTTAATTACTCATTTGTATTAGAATGTTCTAAATGAACTCCACTAGTTTATGGGAGGGAGCAGGCAATAACTGAGCAGTCAGTGAAAACATTTATGCAGTGTACAGAGGTCATTCAGGAAAGTAAATGTCTTGGCATGCAAAATATTTTAATGCCATTAAATACATCAGCTGTAGTTCCGCATTGTGAGTGTTTTGTCAGTTCTAGTTATCCCTCCCTGGGTGAAGCAGAAGCCCAGGAAGACCAATGGAAGTAAGTGCCTTGTAGCTGAATTTATAAGTGAAAAAAGCCAGAATTGGTCGATATAGAGAAAAGATGCAGAAGTGGAGATATCGCAGAAGTAAGCATGATTTACTGTTTCTCATAAAGCAGACCACAGGAATAATTGCTAACGCTGAAAGGTGAGAAATTTTACAGCCAGTGTAAAACATATGGCACTCTCTAAATGTAAACTGCTGTTTGCTCATGAAGCACTACCTTCTGACTTTAAGACTTGTATTCCACATTAAATACATCTGATGAGCAAGAGAGCACACCTGGGTAGGGAAAATCACTCTGCAGATGGGAAATCTTTTGTGTGGGAGCAGCTGGGAAGACATTTCCTAAGTGAACAAGTTATCCAACAAATATGCTCTGTTCTTTCCTTTTCTCTCAAGCTGTGGCCATGATGGGAGGCAAGCAAGTGCCCTGGATGGTGTGCAGGTGGGAAGGTGTACGTCAGCACCTGCGTTCCTCAATGCCTGGGGGATTTATCAGTGCAATTTGAACCTGACATTCCAGGGAGTGGAGATATTTTGAAATGGATGCTTAAAGCATGGATTTATATCCTCTCTGTATTTTCAGTCATCCATTGTTTGTTGTAATTCCCTGGGGCTGTTAATTATATATATAAATCAAACAAAGTCTATGGGAGTGACTAGTTTTTAAAGTGAAAGTCTAAGGCTTCCAGCGTCTGGGTCACATTATTCTTTTCAGGCCTAACAAAGCTGGCAGATCTTCAGTTAAGGGAAGGGCAGAACAATTATGTGTTTCAACTGTGTTTTATGTAATTTGTGCACTTTATGAAGTGCTTGTATAATAATTATTTTATCCCTGAAAACCTGATAGGTATTCTTCTAATGGGTTTTGAATTAAATTTGCATGTGAATTGCATTATTTTCTTTCAACAAATATGTTGTTATCTCTGACTGAAATGTGGATTGAAGAATCACTTGAAACATAATACAGAAGTAGTGCTGCAGACCTTAGCAGCCTGAAAAATAATTGAAGTAAGGAATGTTAACAAGCTCAAATGTCATCATCTTCCAAAAACTGACATTTAAGCTGATCCACATTCCCTCTCCTCCTTTATGTGGAATACAAAACCACATACGTTGTGGGGTAACTAAAGGAAATGTTTGGTGGAGTTGGTTAAGAAACAGTGGACATGTTATTTTTGTGTTAGCTCTTGTATAGCCACATTTGAGCCTGTTTAAAAAAATGTAGTTTGCATAGTGTAAAGATGTTGGGGGAAGGGATAATGAGTTCCTACTGAATACTAATTGCTTATGAGTTGTTCGGGGAGACTGTATAAGAATGGAGGATTTGTTGTAAATTAGTCACTAGCTGTATTGTGCATTGCTGTGAGGTTAGACCAGAGCTGTAAAGGTGCCAGCTCTACAAAATCTTTATGATTCGCTGCCTAACTTGGTGACTGTGTGAAGGAGAAAATACTATTCAGACTAAATATTATTGGAAAGAGAGCTCCTCTAATGACAGTGTAATCTTTCTTTGTAACACTTAAAGTTCGTTTGAGTTAGAAAGATGGGAGTGACAGATTTTGAGTGGGTTATTGCATCTTTTCCAGCTGCAAGATCCCAAGGTCTGCCGAAGTTGTAAATGCTGAGAGGAGGGGTATTGCTCTGCAGTAGTACAGGGTCCAGCAGATTGATTAGTGCTGTTAGCTTCCAGTTAATCTTTGGCTTCTTTAATTCCAGCATTTTGCCTGTCCTTAATTTGTGAGTCCTTGTAAGCCCCACTTTTAACATGGAAACAAAGCTTTGAAAAAGCTTGCAATAGTTTGTTTACTTTTGAGACGCATTTTCTCATTCCTTACTTGGCTTCTATTGTTTTCATTTATATCAAAATGGGAAGGTGAGTTAATGATTCATTGGCACACAGTGACCTTTCAAATAGCTCTGGACCACGATGCAACAGCTCCACTCGAAGCTCTCATACTTTAGCCTCCTTGCTTCTGCCTTAATATTTGCAGCCTGATCTGTCTACATGCCTGGACGCCTGAAGAGAGCAAACATTTACAGCTTCTCCCTCCCCTGTGTTTAGTGGGCAATTTGATCCTTCTTCGTCCATTCCTTTATTTTACATCACTCTTAGACTTGACTTGCTATTGAGAACAACAAAGTGCAACTTTAGGAATCTGCTCTCTGTTTATTTAGCACAAAAATGGACTCAGACTCTGATTCACCTTTTAATTACTCTTGGCCTTCCTTACCTAAAATGAGGATTCGAAGAAGGGCATCCAAATCAGGTAGAAAAAGTTGTCTTATTTCAAATGACTCTTACTTAATAGCTCTGCCTCCTTTTCATTGTCTGGTTGTATGCAGGTGACTATAAACAGCTTGCATGAGGTAGATTTTCTTTCTATCAAAACTCTACCTCGCTGTTAATTATGCTTTTGTAGATAATGGTGTTGGAATTTGTTAAGTGAGAAAAAAATGTTTTCTCCAAATTATGTACTGTTGTTTAAAATTGTTTTTATTTCTTTACTCTCTAAGGGCTTTTTTTTTTTCCTGGTTGCATGTGTGTCTGTCAGTGAGCAGCTCTGAAACCCTGGGAGCTTCATAGCGCAGCAGCGGCTGCAAAAAGCTCTGCTGGTTACAGTTGTTTTCATTTAGGGGGAATTTGATAATTCAAATATGCCTTAACTACTAACAGGACTTTTTTTCCCCCCTGAATTACATACAAAAGTCTTGTCAGAATGAAGAGGGAAATATTTTGCTTTTTGTAAAGGAAAGCAAAAGGGTCAGTTACTGTCTTTGCACAGTTAGACATTGTCCTTCTTTGTTGAGTAGTCTTTGGGAGGTAAGCATTGTAAATGTCAGAATGGTAAAGGGGGTTTTAAGGAGGTTGAAAGGCGCTGACCAGCAAGTTTATGTGATGAAGAATTGTCATTGAAAGCTTTAATGAGGAAAGATAAATTTTTAGTACATCTAAAAGAAACATAATGAGGAGAAAGAATGGCAAAAAATGTAATCTCTGCTTCCTTCCATAAATAGTTTTTTTGTGTTTCAGAAAGGGAAAAAAACAAGTAAAAGATCTACCAGTGTCATTAAAGTCAATGAACCAGGAGAATTATGTTTACACAGGCTGAAACTTTGACCTAGTTTTAGAGTGAAAAATGTGTACAGAATGCACATCTTAATGTGCAGAATGCTTTCTGAACTTTTTACTTTTATTCATGGGGAAATCCGGTATGTCTGAAGTGCATAGGAATTTCTGTGATGTGTATGGATGCACATGCAATTTGTAAAGTAGATGAAATGGGTTGCAAGTTGCACAGTGTATGCTTTTTTTCCATCTCTCATGAGGGTTCATTTTATCTGTAAATGCTGTAGCTGCACACCCATCCTCCATGGCACTTTTGTTATTAATTTTACCTTTAGATGGCTGCTCTTTTTTTTTTTTTTTTTTTTTTTTTTTAAAAAAATCCTTCACCTGTTGTAAAGCACTGTATACAGATCTGGTGTTTGCATGTTAACAGTATTGCATCTTGTTTCCCGCCATGTTAATAGTATGCCAACACGCGTGGCTTGCACACACAGCTGACTGTATGTGGGGCTGCTGGAGCAGAAGGGTGCTCTTGGGTGCATGTGCATGTTCTAGTGCTAAAGTTGAAGGGTTCACCTGTGCTTGGGGAGCTGAAATCCTGGCTGCCCATGGGGTGGGAGAAATGCCTTTGCAGGGGGACAGCAGGCTCGTGATCTGTGCTTTTTTTCTGGTAGTAGCCGAACATGGCTAGTTGATGCTGGCACGCAGGTGTGGGGTGTGTACCTTGCAGCTGCATTTCCCTCATGCAGGAGTTTAGGTCTCAGTGAACAAGAGGCTTGTAGTGCCTGGTGCCAAGCAGCACGGGATTCTTCCTTCCCACTCTGAAGGCCATAAAGTCATTGTGTACCAGCACAGCGTGCTCCAGCTGATCTGGGCATTGACATGTCAGCCTCCTCCCTTGCCCTCTGAACCAGCAGGCTGTTAATTTCCCAGTCTGGGCTTGTTCCCCCTGGGAGGCAGGGGAGCTGTGCAGACCTCCAGCGGGAGAATCCGAAGTGGGAAGTCTTAACACTCCACTTTGCACCATACACACCAGTGTTTTCAAGTTTTAAGTTCCCTGTTGCCCCAAGGTCAGCTGTTGTCCCTGCTTGGGGTCTTCTCAGACTGGGTAGTGGAGCCCCAGCCCACCCCCTGAATTCCTGGGGACCAGCAGGAGCCAAGTGCAGGCTGTGTGCCTTCAGGGCCAGGTATTGCAGACTCCCTCCCTCCTGCTGAGGCTGCGTGTGCATGGCATAACTAAATTAGGCTCATCAGGGAATGTGAATGTGACTGTACCTTAGTGGGCTGAGGAGAGGGTCTAGATTTTGTTCCTTGTTGCAAGACCCCTAATGGTATTTATTTTATTTGAAATGGCCATATGGCAGGTACTCTGCTCCCCTCCCCTTGGCACTGCATAGTCCCACCTGTTCAGGGGCAGTGACTCTCACAGCTTTTTTGGAGGCTTTAACAGCCTTCAGGTGGCTGAGAATATCTGTTGCTGACAAGACTGTCCCACTGTGCTGGGAGGTGGGAGTTACGTGCTGACTCCACTCAGGCAGAGGTGGGAATTGAAAGTGAGTGTCCCGTATCTTGGGAAAATACTTGCCTGTTGTGCTGTTGTATAAAAGTGAGACACCAACTTAGTTCTGTTTGTATATTCATTTGTATAGTAGGTAAGGTGCCTGCTTCAGGGGGGAAGGTCAGGGCTGTGAATACCATGTGAGAAAGTGTCGCTTTCTTGTACCCCGTGTTTAGGTGACAAAGATCAAAGTCAATGATTGACAAGTGCCTTTATCTTCAGTGTTTCTTTGGGACAACTTTAGGACCACATCTTGAACATGATGGTATGATTTCTAGCATTCAGATGCCTGATCCTTTCCATGCAGTATATAGAAAAGGCAGCGCTTTAGTTTCCACTCTGTAGATTTAGGATAGTTAAATGTTTGTGACAACAGCACTTGAAAACATACCTCACTTTACCTTCTGTTAATGCCATTTTTATGTACTTGTTTAAGTTTGCCCTCATGAGTAGTGGCACTGTCTGAATGAAGCGCTAAGGCACCTGATACAGGGATGCAGGTCCCTCATCGAAACTGGTTGTGTAGTCCACATCTACAGATGTGCATGTCACTTCGGTTGGCCTCTCGCCAGGAATGTGTGAACTTCTTTCTCCAAATTGAGGTGACCACTTCTGGATTTAGGGGAGTATTTCTGCAGTCCTGCGTGACCCATGCACTTAGCTGTCTGCATTTTTCGCTGACTTCTTAGCTGTGTTACTTCCAGTTACACATTAACCCCTGCTCAAGTTTGCTGGGGGTAAATGTGATGAGCTGTCTGAAAACTATTCATTGTATCTAGAGAAGGGAATTTGTAATTTCTTTCCTGGCTCTCAGCTTGGTCACATTGATGTATTTAATTTCTCTTGCTGTGTGCCCTCTCATAGAATGATTTAAGTAGTTTTGATTTTTGTGGAAAAACACTCAGTGTTATGTTCTTGCCATTTTCTGACACAGGTCATTCAAGGCTATATGTTTTCTTCTGCCAACATAAAGCATGTTTTGAATTACTGCTATGATGATTGTGTGGGTTTTTTAAAGTATTTTTATAAGCTTTTGTGCCTGGTAAAATGTGCAGCCTTTGCTGTATAACTTTGATGACAACACTACAGAAGATGTAGAGAACTTGTGCCTAGTTATTCATGGGTCAAAGTCTTTTGTTTTATCCATGTTTGGAGATTTTCCTTCCCAGCACTGTGGCTTTTGTTCACCTACATCTCAATAACACATACATCTTTCTTGACTGTTTACCAGGTAGATGGCAGAGAGCCACAGGCTCTGCTAAAGGAGACATGCCTTTATTTTGTTCTTTTTCTGTGGTCATGGCACAGTATACAGTCAGAGAATGTTCAGCTCTGGCAGAGAATGTTCAGCTCTGTGCTTGCTCAGTACTTGTTTCAGTAGCAGAGCCAAGTCTGCTATGTTGTATTCAGGTTGTTTTTACTTTAGTAAGCATCTTTAAGTCCCTTGCCAACACCTTACAGAGCTAAAAATCTTTGGGATGCACTCATACTCAAAAGAAGTGTCAGTGGCCCTGGCAATCTTATCTGTCTTTCATAAGCTGTGCTGAAGTTTTGCATCTGCAGTGACAATAAGCATTGTGAATGGGTGGGAGAGAGATTTGAGACAGTCTGCAAATGCATTTTGTTGATAGTCCTCATCTTTCAGGCAAGGACAGCCTTGCTGCATGTTACTACTGGTACGCAATGCAGTGAGCTATTACCTGCTGCCATGTCAACCTGGCAGGTCTGCTGATGGTCCCTGTAAGACCGAGGTGACTTGTAGCCGGCAACACAGGCTGGAGGCAGTTAGTGGGGCTGTAGGAATGCAGTGTGTGATGTGGACATTTGCAATGGTTTTGTCACTTTTTAAACTATGCAGGCCTGTCCAGTGGAAGTAAGTTACTAGCACAGTCAATGTGTAATTAATAATGCTTTCCCCTGCATTCAGCAGTCTTTTAAATATTTCTCTTGTTACAAAATAAGCTTGATGTAGTCCTCCCTTCACCCATGTTTGAAACTGGGGGGCAGAGTGGGATTAGGGAAGGTACAGTGGCATCATGTTGCAACCTGAAGCCCAAAACAATCTGGTACCTTTTGTCTGTTCATTTGAAACCTCAATGAATATTTATTTAGATATCTCACCTTTAACAACGGACTGACTGGAACATTGTCAGAAAAACATATGGCATTTATCATGTTTTAGCAGTAAAAATTTAGCTACAGAAAGTATTGCAGATAATACATTCTGAAGTAACTTGCTGTATTTGCAGCAGCTTTCTTCAGGAGTTGTTACTTAGGTTGTTATTTTCTTAATGAATTTTAAAATAATGTAAAATGTGGTATTAAAAATTGCTATATAAATAAAAATGTGAAAGAATAGTGGCATTTTGGTTTTTTTTTTGGCTTGGGATATTTAATTCATAGTGCAGTCCATTAACTGACTGTAGAGACCCCAGCATTGGTCCCTGTCGCTGAAGTCAAGAAGCTGTGCCTATAAGCTTGGATTTATGCCATGATCTGGGATTCCCTAACACCTGGGCTGTGTTTCAGGGATATGTGTTGAACCTTTGCAGCATAGCACTGGAGCCAAATACCACCCTTGCCAGTTGTACCCAGTGGGTTTATGTATGAGAGGGAGTGCATGCTGGGGAAGGTAGTAAGCATCCAAGAAACAAGAGGATCTTGATTTTGTCCAAGAGAGTTTTTTTTTTCCTTCCTGGTTGTTGGTTTAAGATCAGCCTTTGGAAAGCTTTACAGGCCACAAGAAAGTACGGCCAGTTTTGCCAAATCACATTTCCATATGATTTTAGCTGCCAGAGTCTGATGAACTGCTGTAGAAAACAATGCTTTTATACCATTTATAAACAAAGGCTTTGGGACCTTGGCAGACATAAGGAAATGGTTTGTATCTTTAACAATTCTCAAGATGGCAGTCACTAAAATCATGTTAAAATCTTGCAGGAGGAAGAAGCAAAATGAGAAGCATAAGGATGTTTTGATTGTATGAGATCCCGCAAAACCTGCCAGGACTAGAAACCAAATAATTCTTAGTGTGCCATTTCTAAATGGGGAGTTCCAGTTTTCTGTAAGTGTAGAGCTTCCGGTTCTTGGGCTTCATGAAATGGCACCTTAAAATTAAATAAAAGCTATGGTGTAGCATTGCAGTTTCTGCAGTGGTCTGAGAGTTTTTTTTCTTTTTTTCTTTTTTTTTTTTTTTTTTTTCCCCAAAAGAACAAATGCCCCAGACCTTGACAAGTGTAGTTTCTCGTCCAGTGCCATTTCTTCATTATAACTTTTCTTTCTGTCTGATGGCCATAGGTATCTTGGATGGGGCTCTAAGCAAACTGATCTAGTGAAAGGTGTTGCTGCCCGTGGCAGAGGGGTTGGACTACGTGATCTTTAAAGTTCCCTTCCAACCCAGACTGTGCTAGATGATTCTGTGATCTTCCAAAAGCAGTTACATTGCTTTAGGAATATAGCCTGGGAAAAGTCTTTAGTGGCATCTTTTCCTTTCAGCCTTTTCAGAAAAGATGAATGTCTGATGCATACTGAGAATAATTTTTGGAATAATTTTCAGTTATTCAATAGACAAACTGGAATTAAGTTTATTGAGAGTTCTGGTTTCTGATAGTTTGCTGGGTATGATTCTTTATCACATCATTCTTATGCTAGTCTATCTCAGTTCACTTCCAATGGCAATGTTTGACTTACAGCATCTTAAAATAAAGAAAATTGCATTACAACTGTAATTTTCTTTGAGCTTGTTTTCACACAGTCTAGGACAAGGCTGGGTTACACTTTGTCAGATTTTGCTCCTTTTACAGTCAGAGGATAATATGCTGGATTGGTGCGTACTTTTCATATTTACAAGCAGCTTTAAGAGAAGTGAGCCTGCAGGACAGACTGACAGTGTTTCTGTAACGCTTGATTAGGTTTTCTGCAGCTCAAAGCCATGAAGTAGCCACCCTGTGCATTTTTTTAATAATATTTGCAATCATGAACACATTATTGAAAACTAAACTTTGAAATTCTGTTAATGATTTCTGGTGAATCTGATAATTTCTATTTTCAGTACCAAGACCAGACCAGATGCAGTCTTCATCCCAAACATCTTGTTCCTGGGTCAGGTCTTGATTGATTGCTCTCACTCTGTAAAAAGACACTATCAGTGGTATTTTCCTATTACAATTTTGTTGCTGCTTTTTGCTTTAAAAACAGTAGTCTGCTTTATTGGTTTAAGGTTAGTATTTGTGTGGCTCCTGGTAGGTAGAATGCTTTAGGAGAGTCATTATTTGACTGCAATTGAACAGTATTCTGTTCATATAACGTATCAGGTGTTACGTATTTAATATATAGGCCAGAATAACGCATATTTCATCCCAGCCCATAGATCTTGTCCTATGTACTTCTGCAACCACAGATCTCTACAAAGTTCTAGGTTAGATGGAAAATAGAAGGTTCTGCTAACCAAGATACAGGAACACTTATTTTTAAGTTATACGAGTTATATGAATGAATCTGTAGTACCTCTTAGAGTTTTGTCAACTGTAAACTTCTTGGAACATGTAGCAAGTGTTAGGCAATTACAAAATGGGCAGATTTTTGAGACACCACACAAATATTACTCAAACTGTAATCCTAAGATTTGGTGCTTAATGTTTAACTTGGCCATTTTTATGACAGTGTACATACATGAGAAGAAAGTGGTTTGAGATTTAATGGCATGTTTTTCACAATTTCTTTTTTCCAGAGCAGAAACATTCTACTCTTGATGTTCTCAGAAAACTCAAGGCTCCACCTACTTGCTTTGCTGCAACCAGACTTTCTGCGATGCTGAGTGGAAGTGATGAAGTATATGCAAACTGCATGGTAGTAGACCGAGTAAGGTTATGTTTTAACTTTTGGCAAATATTTCATCATCTTCTGTTAAAGTCACTTACTTGTGTGATAGTAGCATCTTCTAGATCTGTGATGTGTGGCCAGTTAGTAAAGCTCTAAAATAAAAACAGTAATACCTTACTCTTCTTAGCTATATTTTGTAACTTATTTCTGAGTCACTTTAACAGATTCATTGATGATAGGAATTATTCTCCCTACCCTGTAGGGAGAACTCTAAGGGAGCTCTTACTGTCTTTTCTGTGTGTTTGTGAGCTAAATTGTATTTTCCTATTTCTGAGAAACATTAACATAATGTATTTTGTTCCTGTACACTTCATATTTTCTGAATTCTATGTGCATTCACCATAGAGATGAATTTGCTGATGCTGGCTAATTTCAGAAGTTGATTAGATGCTCATAGCTAAGCTAATAGTCTCAACAAAAATGAGATACTGCTGAAAAGATGAAGTTGATGTCCTACAGCTGACATGAAGCATTCTGATACTGGAGATCCTGACTCGGTATTCATATTTCTGATTTATTTGTCACCAGCACTGGAGATGAGCCACAGCATCCAGACCAAATTATATTTTACATCACCATGTTGCATCTGAAATCTCTCCCCCCATGGTCACATTCAGATGTCATAACATGGGCAGGGGGTACTAGTCCAACGTCATTTGTAGCGGCTGTATGTAGTTAAAGAGCTGCTGAATTCTTGGGGCGTGCAGCTGTGTTTGAGTGATGGTTGAAGTGATTTATTTATTTGTAACCTGCTGTGGGCTTTTCCTGGGGTGAAAGTTGGAAAACACGACTAAGAAATGATCAGATCATAATGTTAGAAGAAGGCTGAGATTTTGCAAGTGTGATTTTTTCCCCCTCTTTTGTGTGGTTTTTTTTTTCCCATTTCCTGAAACACTTCTCCCACTGCATTCACTGCAGTCCAGTTTGTTGTGACAGCTTTTCAATCAGAGGCCAGCGTGTTCAAAATGCACCTAAGTTACTGAGAGATGCATGAAATAATGACACAGGAGTGAACAACTGGCAGGAGATGATATATGTAGTTGGTGAACCATTGATTTTAACAATACCCAGGTTGAAAGGACAGAGCTGCAGAAGTGCAGCTCCATTACAAATGCAGATATTACCTGAGTGTATTACTGGAGGGTCCTTCAGTTTGGATTATTAACCTTTACTCAATACATAGCCACATTCAACTTTTGTTAAATTGCTGATTGGGGCCATATTCTCCCTTAAGCATCACACAGCAGGAGCTGGAATGGCTACCAGAGGCGGCCTTTCTGGTGCTGAGGGAAAACGCTGCCTAGCAGGAATAACTTTGAAGGAAGGAGCAGCTGTGTGAGACCTGGGAAAAGCATTTTACCTTTGTGCATCTTATATACACAACACAACAGAAGTAATTCCAGACTTGCATGCGTTGCTTTGAAAGCAAATGTGGGCTGCCGTAAAAATGCCCACAGTTCTTTCTGTCTTTTAGTAAAAGAAACATCATTACAATGGGGATGAAAACACATCCTGCGGCTGAACAAGAGGAGGTCAGCAGTATTAAAGACCAGGGCTTTGGAGATGCTTGCTTTTATACAGGTGCTTTTTGGAGGCTGGGTGTTTTCACTGGCCATGTGACCTTTCAGTATAATTCACCATCTAAATAGACAGCACAGCATCTAACCAAAAGACTGACAATAAACTGTGTTTTAGTATTTTCTGCAGAGTCGACGGAGAGAGTTCAAATCAGTTGCACAAAGAATTATTTGTTAGGAGGGCCTAAATCCTGATACCTGTACCTGAGAAAACATAATTCCCAAACTCCGTTCCTTCTTTGTGCAAGAGGAGGGGTGAATCATGCCCATAATAGCATAATGGCTAAAAAATCAAGATTTCTTTCCCTGTGTCTCCTGGAGAACCTCTGTTCCAAGTCATGTATATTTATCTCAAAACTTAGGAAATTGGTACTGGAAAATAAAAAGTACATGATGTGTAGGCTGATTTTTCCAGATTGCACAATGTTTGAATTCTCCTCCATATGTCTCCCACACTAATGTATTACGCGTAGTTTTTGCTTGATTCAAGGATATTTTTTAATCAAAGCTATAAATATATGAATTGATACATTTAACAAAAGGTATAAATGTGAGACAGACATCCAGTAGACTTGCAAATACCAATTCATTCCTACTGCAGTTATGGAAAAAAATGATGCAAGGTCTAGAATCTCTTAGCTGTATAACTTGCCTTCAATTCATGTAAAAAGTAATAGGGGGGAGAAAAAAGGCAAAACACATAACCATGAACAAAATGGCAAACTAATTTGATCCTTGTTCCCTGACACTACATCTTACCAGCATTCTTTTTTTTTTTTCTGCAGGCTGGAGATGTAAAGACTGATTGTGTTCATGGGGATGGTGTCAGCAGTGAAAGATGTCTGAATCCCACCAGCTCAGTCCCAATAACTAAGAGCTCTTCTTCTCCCTCCCTTGAGGAGAATGACCAATATATGTATGTTCCAAATGAAGGAAATCAAAGGCCAGCGAAAAATGGAGAAAATGCAAGTTTAAGACATACTGTTTCACCTTCTACTCTGTATGGAGCAGATTCATACCTTCCCTTCAAGACCCATGGATTTATTAAGGACCGGGGCCAACTTTATGCTGACATGAGAAAAAGAAGGTATGAATTGACTTGATAATATGGCCAGATTGAGGATTATTTATGATAAACTTTTATTTCAAAATATGAAGCAGAATCTGTAATACTAAATATTTTTACTGAGGTACAATCACTGTTTTCAATCACTAATATTTAAATTGTCCTAATGATCTGTTTTCATAAAACATTTATAAAGACATTTTTAACAAATAAAAGGTGTTGTCTAAGTAAATAAATTTTTAATGTAAATTTATATGTTTACACCTTTTTTCTTGTATGTATTCTTTAAAGAAAAAGAATCAGCTTTTCAGTGTAAGAGTTTCCATTGTGGCATTTTTGTCAGAAACCAGAATTTCACCCGAGTTTTCCTCAGTTAAATTTCCCATTAAGAAAATAGTCCAAAATGTGTTGAACTCTGGGAATATTTCCAGTCTTTGCACTGCCTTGTAGAAGGACCAACTTATTCCTGGCTGCATATTGGTTTTTACCTCAAAAGACACAGTGCAGAGTACAGTGTGAGCTTCTGGTAGGTGCAAACTGATATTTGCTCTTTTGCTGGTGCTGGTTTGCTTCCAGCAGAGCCAGTTATCTGAGGACCCTCTTCCAGCTGGCTTTAGGTTATACTGGGAACAGGTTGGCTTCAGGAATGTGGAGAGCTTTGCAGATGAAATCATAACTTTTATTTTTAACACCTATTAAATTTCCCTGATAAAAAGGCTTTATTTCTTCTCTGGATAGAAGAGACATGAAATCAGTTCCCTCTTGTACAGAAAGAAATTTGAATCTGTCTCCCACCTTTCAAGAATGTTTGGATTATTTGGAGGAAGGACATCAGATCTATATCAAAACAGGAAGGAAGCAGTAGTGTCTGTCTGTTGTCGACTGAAGTGGGCAATAGCATTTTCTGTACCTTAATTTGAGATTTTTATGCAACTATAAAGTCCCACTAGGAGGAGTCTTAACACAGATACGACAACAAGTGTCAGACTGAGTTTTCTTTCCACAAACTCTTACTTTTGCTAACTATGGGAATATGTATATATGTACTATAAATAATCTTCTCTGTCATAAACATTTTTCTCCTATACATTTTTAGATATCCCCACCTGTTTTAAGGCCTAGCTCAGGTACCTGTATGAGCTTTAAAAGCTTATATGAATTTTCAGAGAGATGTGATTGACCTTAATGTGTCCACTGTAAGTGATCCAAATATTATAAATAAAATAAGACTACCAGTATGTAATTCCAGCAGCACCTTTTTTTTAACAGATCTTTAAATGAGCTTTTTATGTCAGAAAAATTCCCTGGGTAAGTTAGTCTGTTGACAAAGACATGTATTGCTTTTCCAGTTCTAAAATGTGACAGTAACTGATAATGGCAGTTAAATAACTTGTTTCTGAGATAACTATTACTAGGAAACGCTGTGAAAGATGTCTCCAAGATTGTATTAAGGAAGTAATTTTGGACAGTTTTGATAAATTTGCCCCCTGACAAAGTGAATTGTTGTGGTGCGTGAAGGAATTGGTGTGCTTTTATTGTGAGTAGGAACTCTGGCTACTTAGAAATACCACACATAATTTAAAGTTTTATGTTGTAACGCTGGAATGTTATTGCAAGCAGTCAACCATTCCTTCCAGTCACTCTGATGAAGAGACTCTGAACTTGCTGTTGCAGTTAATGGGACCCATCCTGGGAAACCCTGGTACTGCTTAGAAACTTTACTGCACCCTTGCTCAGGAGCCCTTGCCAATCAAGTAGGCTCTGTGTGTTTGAAGTATTGATTTAGCCAGAGATTTTTTGGTGTGTTTATAGTCCTGTATGTTTTTAAGTTTATATCTTTCCAAATGAATCTCATAAACTCTCTGATACCCTCCATCTCTCTTAGTTTTCTCTTCCATCCTGCATCAAGTCACAGATATAGAAAAAAAGATACCTGTGAATATCCACATCATATCTTTCAAATACTCGCACAAAATATCCATATATACCCACATAACTTAATACTGAAATTTGAGCTAGTTGTCTCAGTTCTCTGTTATCATCTATATAGACAGGCACATGTGTGGAACAAAAAAAATTTAAGGGAGGTGCTGAACATAGGTCTGAAAATCATCCTTCATTGGTGGCTGGCTGTGGTGGGAGCCTACATGACTGCAGGTGATGCAGACGTCTGTACTGCAGATCCACAGCGTTGTGTCAGATGAGTCCTGCACAAGTGACTGAGTACCTTGACCAGGTGACTGCAAACCTGAGAGGGACTCAGAGCGTGACCTACCTAACATAATTATGGTGTTTAGGGTTGTCATTGACCAGCGTATACAGCAGTATCTTTGCTTGTTGCATTACGGTTGAGATGGATTATTACTAGAATCTGTGCAAGCTAAAGACTTCATTGTCTGCTTCAGTTCAAGTCTCGATGACCTTGAAGTAGATGGTGGAAGTGGAGGTGTTTCGGACAGATCCCACGTTCACTACCCTCCCCTCAGCTCTTCAGAGGCCATGCCTTGTAGCAGAGATGGATTAGACTTACCTACAAGTCTGCAGCCCAAGGTATTTGATACTATCTTGGTTTGCATTGTTTTCCTTTCAAGTAAAACACTGAAAACATGTGAGAAGCACCTGAATCTGAAGGTGAAAAATGAGTTCCCTGTTGGCAACACTAGTTCCTCCAGAGAGCAGCAGGCACAGGGTTGTAGAGCTGGAGCTCACTGGTTGTGGCTGGGCTTAGCGGTAACCATGGGAAGGGTCTGTCAGAGATTTGCGTCAGCTTTGAAAAAAAGTATCATTTATCAGAAGTGTTTCAAAGGAAGTATCTCAGGTTCAGTGAATCAGCATTTTCTAACCAAAATACGTTCAGCGAGGAAATGTTTAACCAGCTGTAGTTATATGAAAGGGTAACAGCTTTGTAAAGTATAAAACCAGGTTACTGCCTATTTTAAAACAATAGCTAGACTCAAGGAAATTAAGTTGGGTTTTATGCATTGGCCAGTACAAACCTCTCCTCTTGATTATGGTTTTCTGAAGTACCGTGGCTACATTTATTTTCATTAGACCATGGTGCCATATCTGAGATCTTCAGACACATACATAGTTATTTTTTGTTTGTAGGGATTCTTATGTTTTCATTAGGCAGACTTCTTGCCACTGTAGAGCTTTGTTACAGCAAATGATTACATGAAGGGAGAAAAAGTCCAGCACAAACACTGAATTCTCTTAGGGATACTTTTAAAAACAGTAAGGTAGTTTAGGAGTAGGCTCTACTGAAATGTAAATGATGTATCAAAAAATCAGGGGGTTTCCTTTCAAGCCTTATCATTGACATATTGGGGGATCAGAAAGTCTTTCCACGTACAACAAAAATAAACACAGAGAGAAGAGAGAAAGAGGCTAACTCCTTTCTCTGGAAACTCTGACATCAATAATTACCAAGGTAGGGCATTAGTCTCCATAAAATGTTCTTAAAGTATTAAAGTACTAAGATTTATGACTCCTTTGGTAAAAGAAAATGGCTTGGTCATCAGATATAATGGATAACAACACTGTTTGGATGGCACTTGCCACCAAAATGGAGAAGAATTTAAGCTTTCTCTTAGTCTAACTTGCACCCACAAATTTTTCCCTTTAATATACAAGAATTTCTCATGGTGGAAGTATGACAGACTTCCTAAGAATTCAAATGAAGTTGTCAAAAATTGTACTTCAACTTAAAGCTTTAATGAAGCCAAAAAGACATATGCTTGTGGTCAGCTGCCTGCCTTTCAGGATTTCTGTCATTGGTTTGTTTCTGTTGCTAATATGACATAAATTTTAATTTGCTGCAATTTCGTTAGGAATGCACACTGTCTGGCATTCGGTCACGCTCCTATTCCTGCTCCTCGCCCAAAGGTTTATTAGGAAGACCTCACATTCCTCGGGACTTCGCAGTTGGGGATTCCAGTGAAGGTCAGTGCTCTGGCTTTGCACCTGCAGAGCCTTGTCCCATGCGTGTCTGCTTCAGACCCAGTGCTGACAGCTTTACTCAGGCCTATCCTGTACACAGACCTCATCCACATGCATGAAAGCAAGATTGGGTTGCCTTTGACTACCCCTGCCATCGTCCCTTGCTCTTCTCCCATCTACTGGCCTGTCATGCCCTCCCCTGATACAGCCACTGATCCTCAGGAGGGCATGCAAACTGGGAGAGTGTTAGTCAGAAAAAGTAATGCAGGCAAGGACAGCAATCTCCTTTTTGAAAGATCCTTACTCCAGCCTCCTGCTGGGTGCCCGACAGAGCTGGTGAGAAAGCTCAGGATGACACACAAGAGGCGTCAAAGGGGCAAGTGGCCCCAGCTTCCCAGGGAATCTCTGAAACGTGGATGAGCTGTGTCATCTTCAGAGGCTGGGGAGCAAACCCCACTTTCTCCAGCACAAGTGATCGGAGATGTCTCTGCAAGAAGCTTGTAATTTTTTACAAATAGTTTCTAACATGCTTTATTTCTAGACACATCGTTTCATATTTAGAAGACAACTCACACTTTTCACAATGAGGGTACAGGTTATATTTGAAAACCATGCAAAGTGTTAAATACATGTACTGTGCTTTTCATATAGATCATGTAACTTAAAAAACATTTGCATTTCAAGAGGCTTGACCTCTGTCCCTATAACCCCATCCACTGCCGTACTTCCAGCTTGTCTCTGCCTGCAGTGTACCTTTAGCTTTCATCTAGTCCTGAGCAAGAGGCAGGACATGTGAGTTGCAGTGAACCAGATGGGATGGACACCCAGAGAAGCTGGGGATGCCTCATAGTTGGAAGTGTTCAAGGTCAGGCTGGATGGGGCTTTGAGCAACCTGATCTAGTGAAAGGTGTCCCTGCCCGTGGCAGCGGGGTTGCACTACATTACATGGTCTTTGAAGGTCTCTTCCAACCCCAACCCTCCTGTGATTCTATGACACTGAATGTGGAAACACAAAAATGTTGTGGAAATGTTATTGTTAACTTTGAAATCAGTTAAAAAATTCAAAAGCTGTTGGGAAGGTGAGATGGAGAAAGCTGATGGGCAGACATAGAGTGATTGCAGACATCAGTTTTACTTAAGAAACTGTGTGAAGCAGTACAGCAAATAACTTGTTTGTGGTTGCTCAAATTCACTTTTAAGATTTCATGTTCCCTTGTAAGGAGGAGTATGTATTGCAGCCTTCGGCAGGTGACTGTGTTGTATTTTTCCACATCACCTAATGTAATGTAACCATTTGTATTCAACAGATTAGGTGAGAAGTCTTCGGCAAAACATGGCAGAAGAGACAGAGGGAAGTATGTCACAGAGGTAGAGGATGGCAGATCAGCAAAGCCCTGTGGTGTGTGCTTAAAGTCAGAATTCATTTGACCTCGCAGCTAAGAGACTGTTGGTGTCACAGCCCATTATGCTTCATCCAGACATACCTGCTCTGACTTGATCTGGGCTCGGGCCCATGTCCAGCAGGGACAGTCCAGCATTTTCTCTCCTCTTCCTCCTGGAACAGGCAGTGCTGGACCTTTACTTGTCTTGTGGGGAAGGTGGAAACCCTTCCCTGTCCACGCTCTGGAAACAGGCTGTTCTGCATCCTGCACTGCAGATGCTGTGTGCTGCTGGGAGGGAGAATAGTGGTCTGCTGAGGTTGCTGCTGGCATTTCCCTGCCACCAGCACCTCCTGCCTCGCCTCTTCCTTACCAGCATTTTGCAGGGATGGGAGCATTGAACAGAGTGTTTGGCAGCTGGGAGTGGTGATTGCTGTGTGAGGCAGGCACAGCTGCGCTCGCTTTGAGCAGTTGCATCTGGGTATGGGACTAGCCCAAGAGCTTGGTCAAAGAAGCTAGGTCACATAGTTCATCCTGATTTCTGTGGCCAGTAGTTGGATTGTGACCCAGTCTGTGCAGGTGTCTGTGCACTGAAAACCTGCCCCTTCCCCTCTGCCCAGCTGCCAGTGCTTTGAACATCTTGCTTAGGGTGTAGCTATGCAGGAGGGAGGTGCAGCTAACCTTGTATGTTGCAAGGAAATGTAAGCCAAAGCAGATGAATGCAGGATGGCAACAGGATCATCTTTCTCACAGAAAGTACAAGAAAGAAGTGGGAAATCACCGTCCATAGAAGCTTTTCAGTATGCTCAGGTTTAAAACAGCTGCCTGCTTTTATTGGAGAGGGTAATACAGACTGTTAACAGTGAAGGATTTATCCCTGCTCTGTAGATGGGGTGCTCATAAACAGTGGTTGATCCCTCTTTCAGGCCCTTTCATTGTCTAAGTCAATGTCTCTGCTCCATCCTTGTAGTAAGTGCCTCAGTACGAACCCCACGGCACTGTTTTGTATGAGGCTCTCTTCATCTCCCATGGGTACATGACCTTTGTTTCTTCTGAAAGCATCCTTTAGCACAGGTTGTGCTTGGCAACTAAATGAAATGTCCTTTTGGACACACTGCTTCTTTGGTAGATATTCTAGCTCTCATTAACCTGAAGTTCACGTGTTTCTGAATACATGCTGATTCAGCAAAGTGTACTGAAGTTTGTATCTGACTTTAAAGAAGGCATAGTCTGATGCTTTGACTTAGGCAGGTGTTCAAGTATCTTTCTGAACCACCTGTGGTAGCTTTGTAAAAAATGGCTACGAAACAGAGTGGCTTCTAGTTTGGAAATAGTAGAGTGTATCTCTATTGTGGTTTGGGGTTTTCTTTTACCAAGCAACCCAACTGAATTGTTTATCTTTTGTTTTGCTTTTTAGACAGTTTGTTGAAAAATACCACCTTGAGTACTCTTCACTGTTCTAGGATGTAAACTTGTAACACATTACACATCCTGTGCAGTACATGGACTAGTAGTATTCCTCTTCATGTAGAGGGTTTTAAAATTTTTAATACCATAGATAAAGCTGCATAAGACAGGTAGTTGCAAATGTTTGAGGAATGTCATTAAGATATTTTACAACAACCTATGCGAAAGCAAAATGAAGCGTGAATCATTCAAGTCAGAGTTGTTAAGAAAAAACAAATAAATATTTTTTGCTATTCTTAAAAACATTGTTTGCAGAGACTGGCATTCACTGATATCCATCTCAGTTCTGGAAGATTCTGTCAACTGAATAGAGCTTAGTAGGCAGTGCTCTTACCCTAGGAAAAGCCACTTCTAATGTATATATGTTTTTGCTTTCCCAATTTTCAAATGACATTGCAAGCACTTAATGACAAGCTTATGGCCTGGTGGAGGTCGTGTGTGTTTCAAATAAACCTGACGACCTTGCAATCTGAGTGCCCAGTAACTCTTTATGTCTTGCAGAGCGAGCGTACAGTCTGCCCGAGCAGTCCCGAGGGAAAAGGTATGGGTACGTGTTACACCCGTGTTTTGAGGCGCCCGGAGCAGGTCTGTGCAAGAATGCCATCTAGGGAGCAGAGCAGGGAAGAGGCCTCAGCACCACTCGCAGCGGGGTGTTTGGCAGCGATTTAGGGGAGCACTCCCTGCCCAGGGGATCTGTAAACCCATGCTTCAACCCCGTGCTGAGTGCAGCCTGGCACGCTCTGTGCAATCCTCACCATGCACCTCCTTCAGCGGGGATTTGGCATGCATCACTGTGGGACGCGCACGGTAGGGATGTACTCCTGTCCACCATGGGAGCGCCCACCTGCTGTAGAAATATCCGAAATACAGTGATAAAAGCAAGGGGACCTTTGATACCGACTGTGGTCTAGGCAAACTTGTAACACATAGCACATTCAGAGCACTCCTCAGGCTAGTGTTACTGCTTTTTATAAAGAAGGATCGCAGCCTTTTAAGGAACATCAGCTAAACCCACGATGTAAAACATGTCATTGTAAATGTTAGGTGTAACAAGCACTGTCTAGATTCTGCTGTTTTAAGGGACTGTTCCCACCATAATGAGTTTTTTTCCACTGGTGTCTGTTTTAGGATTCAGGAGGAGGAATGGAATAAATATATTGTACCCTCAAAAAATGAGTCTGAAAAATGTAAAGTGAGTCGAACTTTCAGCTTTCTGATGAACAGAATGACCAGCACACGGAATAAGTGCAAGGTAATTTGGAATTTATGCCTATATTATTATATATAATTATGTCACTGTAATTAAATGAATTGTAGATGAGAACCTAAATTTTTATGTAAAGATAAGTTGTTTATTAGAAAACTACATAAGTAATAAGAAGAAACATACAGCTTTATTTTTTAATTTTAAAACATATGCAGGATATTCTGAAATGGGTGTCATATTAAAAGCCAGCTTTTCATCTAAAGAATAGCCTTAGCTGAACAATATCAGGTGTTTCCCTTGCCATTTTTTTGATGTTATTAATAATCTCATTTGACAGTTTAGCCAAAGCTTAAATGTATGAATTGCCTTTTAGAAATAATTGTCTTTGTTCAATAAGATCAAGCGGTATGGGCCTGTTCTTGCAGTTGCTCTCAATAAATAATTGAATCTGTAACTTCTAGACTGGCAGGTAATCAATTGAATTTGCCTTATTTGAAGTTAATGGGACTTCTTGCACGAGTAAGCACTGCAAAGAGTTGCAGATTCAGGGCCTGTGCAGCCAAACACATACTATGGAAGGTAAATCAGATAATTTGTGGTTTAATTTTGAGACATCTGAAATTGAGATTGATGGCATCTCTCAGCAGTTTGAGAGGTGGATTTGGCCTACAGGATCTTTCCAGCTGGCCTTTCAGCAGTTTCTCAGGCTTTGCATATCTTCCTGTGCCCCAGGATATTTAATGTACATGGATGTGAAGATGGTTGGCTGAGGCAGTATCTTCAAAAGTGGCAAAATGGGCTGTGAACATATATGTCTGGTCCAGCAGCCATATGTTAGCCTGTGTCTGTGTGGTCTCCTAAAGAATAACTACCAGGGCTGCTCAGAGAAATGTATAATCACACCAACAGAAGTACTGTAAAAACAGACAGAATTTACACTTACTAAAAATAGGTTATTTCTAATGCCTTCTGAGACAAGTTGTCTAAATTTATATAACTGCAGCTCTTAACTGCAGAGGCATGAGTTTACATGTATGCCTCAGGGAGATGTAAGCACTGATATTTGTGTGTGCAGCGATTCAGTAATGCTTCTAACATTTAATTTTCTGTCCCTTCCCTTTTTGTAGCTTTATAAATGTATTTCTGCCAGTCTTCCTTGATAATGCTTGCTGGCTTAGCTGCCAGTGAAAGCAATGCCTGCATCATTTTAGGACCTCAGCAATGCTGGATGTGGGAATATAGTGTACTGTTACAAGGCTTTCAGGACGGGGAATAAATGTTTTACAATAATTTGCTCTTAAAAGGGAATGTTTTAGTGTTTTTAAGATTGAATTGCTTTATCTTCTGTTCTACTGTCCCCCTTTTTTTTTTCTTCTTTTTTTTTCTTTCTTTTTTCTTGCCTTTGCTGTTGGGGATGAAGACAAAAAATAAAGATACCAAAGATAAAGAGAAACTGAACAGGCACAATTTTACAAATGGAATGTTCTCAGGAGTTATCCCATGTATTGCCTGTGAAAAGGCCCTCCTGGGAAAGGAGTCACTGCAGTGCTCTTGTAAGTAGTTGCTGGCTTTCACGTGTGAGTTTATAGTGCTCCAAATCCTGCTTTGAGATCCTGGTTCAGTGTATTGTTTCAAAAAGAAACGTTGCCTAGGTTTGGATGTACCTCCTTTATGTAACGAGCTGAGGTTGGCAGGGGAAAGAGAGGAAGGACAGCAGGTGACAACTTCAGAAGGGAGCATGGCCATCTCCTAGCCCCAGCACATTAGGCAAAAGCTTCTTAATAGCTAGGGGTTGTAACACCAGAGCATCCTCAAGGCTACTTTAGTAAGTAGACCTGGAGGAAGGAAAAAGGTAGTATCTTCTGCAGACTGGGGACCCTGTTTGGTGCCAGGCTTTGAAATATGCCTTCTCTTTCAGATTGCAGTGTGATTGTGCATAAGAGCTGCAAGGAGTGTGCTCCTGTGTGCACCAAGGTAACCTCCTATACCGCACTGTTCTTACTAGAGCATATCTGCTTTCCAAGGGGCCTGGAAACATCCTGGATGAAAAAAACCAAGTACACAGAGCCTGCCCAGACTCACTATCTGTATGCAGAGGGATGCAAGGGTGTCAGATATCTATTGTGAGCAATGGAGCAAGCAATGTGCATGACCAACAATTTTTAGAAGAGGGTCAAAAATTAATTTAAAGAGATACTTCTCTTTTTGAAGAGTTGCAAGCTCAAATTGTGAAATGGTGTTCTTGGAGCAGTGGAAAAGGGATTAAAAAGAAAGGCTTCTCAAAACCACAGACAACCCCTTGTGTAGAATTCTGTATGTTTGGAATAACGGAAAGTAGATATGGAAGGGGCTTTGGGAGGTGACCTAGTCTATCTCCTCACCCTCAGGCAGGCTCACTTCTAGCTAACAATTTGATCTGACCCATTCTGGAAAATATCTGGAGGAGGAGACTCCACAGCCTGCCTCAGCAGGTGCTCCCAGTGTTCAGCTGCCACTGCAGACAGGACAAAATCAGCGCTAGAGCTGATGGATACTGCCTTCTTTAAGTAGGTATACATGCATGGTGAGGTTGCCATGACAAAGACATAATTTTTAAAAATGTCTAAGGCTTCTGCCCTCATGAAATAAAACAGCACTTGCAGAGAAGCATGCCACAATGATACAGGTAATTTTTCAAATTAGTGGAGTGTGTCTTTCTGGTGTAGCTAGGTTTTGCATCAGGGTGGCTTGTAAGGATGATGTGTTTCCATACAGACTCTTCAGTGTAAACAAACTTTAAACTGGACATAAATCAGATGGTTTTACTTATTTTGGTTATAGCTGTCATGTCATAACCTTGCACAAATTTCTGGGCAACTTTAGAGCATTAGGACAGCTGAACTTGGCAGTTTTAGTTACTGGGACTTATGATTCATTTGTCAAGAGGAGACAAGAGCCCCCACCACCCCCAACTCATCTCAACACAAGTAAGGTGCAGAAAATATTCACTGACACACCTGAAGTGAAATACATGCCTAAGCACAGCAGGCTTTTACTGCAAGTTTTACAAAAGTCCACTTCAGAAGGGGGATTGATTCTGCCTTTGATACTCAGGCTTCCTCAGGTAGTGCCCTGCCACAAATGCTTTGAGCTTATTTGAATGTAAAGCCCTGAATTTGAACTCCTTTTCTTGCAGCCTTCATAGGCAATATTCATATGGAGAAGGTAGAATGCTGTAACTCAGTGACTCAGTTTAGAATAAACAGATTCAGTTTTGTATTGTAGTACAAATAATACAATTCTACTTTGAATATTGTTATCTGCCAATAACTAATAAATTTGGATTTATATAGTTATTGGTAGAAATTAGGACCAAAATTTAGGACCACTTTCTTGAAGCCCTTTTGTGTGATGATGTATGGAAGTGAGTTACTGACTTGACTACTCAGTGTGTTATTGGCTATGATTTCATTGCAATTTCATAAAATTCTTCTTTTTTTAGAAATCCCAGGAGAGGTACCAGAACAGAAACAAACTCCAAGCTGGTGTAACAAGTAAGTTAGGAGGTGTAAACCTAGCACTTCCAAGTTAAACCTTGTTTAAAATGGAACTGACAACATGAACTTCCCCAATAACTTTCTGTATTTTTATTTTTTCATTTTAATATGTGTAAGGCAGTGTGTGTCTCTGTAATGGTAGGAGTACTCTACCTACTCTAAAGAGTAGGATATTTTCAAGAAATTACTGTTGAATTAACTGTCTTCTACTAAAAGGAGTGAGTTTCTATGTTTTGTTTCCAGTGAGAATGAAAATCAAAAGTAATCAGTTCTGTCTTGTGCATTTGAGCATGTCATTTACCATCTGCACAGGTATTTGGGTCTCCTATGTTCGAATTGCAATGTTAGAGCATGTATGATTTGAGACTGTTTTCTTCTTGGTAATATCCATGCTGGAACTATTCCACTTTGCCTACAGGCTTATCTTCATATTCTGTGGGAGAGCATCATGGTCTTGTACCATAGCAAGCAGACGTTCTTGATACCCAGTATAGGTCAATATGAACACCAGATAGCCTATCTCAGTTTAAGTGTGCTGTTGATGACATAATCTACATTGTTGGTCAAAATGGTGTGTTGTGCTTTGCCTCACAGATTCCCTGCCTGGAGACATTTCACAGATGGTGCTTTCCTCAGTGCATCCTTCTTCCTCTGTGCTGGCTGGACTGTCTGCTGGAAGGAGGGAAGCCTTGCAACAGCCCCACTTGTCCAGAAGTGTCCCTGGTGCTAGTTTGGAAAGGTAGAGGGCAGCTGCTGGGGAACTATACTAAATACATCATTCAGCTTTTCTAAGAAGATTGAAACCATTAAATAAACGTGGGATTTTTCTTTTCTGCTTTAGAAGATCTACACCATTTTCTGAACAAGACTCTGAGGCTAGCACCTGGAGGTCCAAGTCACAGTCTGAAGAGATGTTACAAGCATTAGGGACCTTTTCTTCAATGGATCCTTTTATGATGGAAGGTGAGAAGTATTGCGCTATTATAACTTTGCATTTTATAGTTGTTTTTTATAACTTGTTGCATTTTATAACTTGTACTGGAAAGTGGAAAATAGAAAAACTGCTTAGTTGATACAGGAAACCACTTCATCTGCCAAAATAAAAGCACCTATTTTTGATAATTACATTTGTGTCCCTCATGCTAATGGTACAATCAGACACATTAGCCTTAAAATACAACTTTTCATTTCTTCCTTTTAAAACATTTTGATAACTTTTGGAATATTTTGTATGGTGTTACTGTTTTAAAATAACAAGGGTAAATGTATTTGGCATCCTTGCAAGAACCAGAGCAGCATAAATATTTCCATTGACAGTCTACACTGCAAAATATAAACCTGTTTTTTTTTTTATTTCCTCAGTAGCCCTGAAATCTTACCTCCCACTGGTGAACTGCCCTCCTAAAATGGCTACATATTCTTGTGAAGTGAATAGAAATAGGCTTTTTCTGTAGCTAGGTGTGAGACTGAATTTCAAAGCTGAGGGGCATTCACTCACAAAGAATGGTGAAGATACCTCACTGGACATCTACTTTAAAAATGTTAGATTTTATTTTTAAATTTTAAAAAGTTTCTTCAAGCAAAGAAGTATAAAAAGGGTTTAATCTGAGAAAAGAACCACGGTCTTTTTTATTCTTCTCCCCTGCTCTCACAATTGCATTTCAACATGTTGGTCATGATACTGACATCTGGCAAGCTTCTCTGTTGTAAATGCACTACCAGTGGTTCATCCCTGTGATGTGTTCCCCTTACTATATGTATAGATCTGCATGTGCAAAGGGACTTCTCTTACTGTGCATATGCCTGGTGTTAATGAGGTACATGTTTTGTCATAGATGATGTGGATTTTCCTCAGTGGGCTGATCTCCGCACAGATGCACAAGAGTTTGAGGCAGAGTCCTGGAGTCTTGCTGTGGATCCAGTGTTCTGTAGCAAGCAAGAAAAGGATGTCATCAAGAGGCAGGATGTCATTTTCGGTCAGTATTTCAAAGCTCTGTGTAGGTTTAAAAACAATTTGGTATAGAAAATAGAGAAGGAACCTACACATTTTATGTCCAGAAGAATGAATGCTTCAGTTCAGAATAATAAAAAGGTTCAAAGAACATTTCTTTCACAGATTACAATGTGACTTAGAGCTAAGGAAATAGTAGTGACTACCAGAAACATGTCTACACTGTTCACAGAATGGCTGAGGTTGGGGGGGACCTCATTCAGTCCCCAGCTGAAGTGGTTGCAAACACAATTTTTTCAGTGGGGTACAGCTGAAAGAACTATGACAGAGCCACATAGATTAAATCTTCGTACTGACAGAACCTATTAGGTTTGAAGCTCACACAGAAAAAATTATGACTATGTATTTGAATGTTGCTAAAGTCTGTTTTCTTTTATACTGCAGAGCTGATGCAAACAGAAGTGCATCACATCCATACCCTGTTCATTATGTCTGAAATATTCAGGAAAGGGATGAAGGAAGAACTGCAGCTGGACCACAGCACAGTGGACAGAATATTCCCATGCTTAGATGAGCTACTAGAGATGCACAGGCAATTCTTCTGCAGAATGAAGGAGAGACGTCAGGAATCATGTGATGTGGGGAGTGAACGTAATTTTGTAATCAGCAGAATTGGAGACATCCTTGTGCAGCAGGTAGAGGCATCAGCTCTGTTAATCCTTTCTGTACTCAAGGTTCCCAAATCAAAAAATTTATTGACTTTAAAACTTTTGTGGGCAGGAAGAGGGCTATGGTTGCCTCATAAAATTCAAGCACTGTTCCCTCCAGATCATTGCAGGGTGAAAAAGCAATGAGAGAAAATCTCTAGTAACAGGTAACTGTGATGAACTTGGGATGAACTTCTATCTATATAGTAAAAGTGATGAGGAAAGTGATGGACTTGGTCCTGTTCACAGTAGAAGGCTGCTGCCATCATACTATGGACTGCAAGATTCACTTTTTTAACAGCTGAGCGGATGTGTGAAGAATTGACTGATGATGGAAAAGAGACTACCTGTTCATTTCTTGTGGTGATGTGGCATGGCACATTCAACTTGCTGCTCACTAGAGAAGGGGTGGTCACAGCATGTTTACAGCAGCCGTAGAACAGCTAACTAACAGCTTGCTGGTCACACTTCAGCTCCTTGCAAACTTTGGTCAGTCAGTTTTCACTCCACTGAAATAAAGAACCTGAACTGTTGTCTTGTCTAGAGGCAGAGTGGAAATCAGACAAATGCCTCAAAGGGACTGTGTTTGCAAAGAGGTGCAGGAAACACTGTTATAATAATTGTTCTAGCTGTTACTGGCAAGACTGTAGTGGAGGTTGCTTGTGCTCTCTCCACCCTGCGTTCCTCTTCCTGCTCCCTAAAAACAGCTAGCCTGTTTTCATCCTGTAGTGACAGGCCCTATTAGTGAAATTCAGAGGACTTGAGAAACAAGTAGCATACAAGCTCTGTATTTGTACAGAATGCACTAAAGGAATACACATTCCTGTTAGGTGCAATGTTGAGCACAATTCACTTATTAATTTCTTCAGTTTTCAGAGGAAAATGCAACTAAAATGAAGAAAATATACGGAGAGTTTTGCAGCCATCAAAAAGAAGCTGTTAATCTCTTCAAAGAGTTGCAACAAAACAAGAAGTTTCAGAATTTTATTAAAGTAAGTTTATGTGAAAACATGGTCACTATTGACAAAATGCTCAGGAAAAGATATTTAGCCTTTATTTAGATTTAGGATTGAAATTACATTCAGTAACTCACTTTTAATAGCTAATAAAAATGTCAAAGTTTTTTCCTCCTTAACCAGTGAGCTGGTGAATTACATTTTTCTTTCAAATTTTAGAAAGCTTTGGCATCCAGTGTGTATTACACACATGTTCCTGTTATAGTACACCTCATCCTTCAGAGCAACACCTGTTCCTTAGGGATGGTTCAGATAACCCAGCATTTTATTTTAGCTTATTGTAATGGATCTAGATCATATTTCTTATTAGTCAATTGGTGGCTTAATATGCATTTACTACTTAAAGTATATATTTGTATCTGTGCAGCTGAGAAATAGTAACCTGTTGGCGCGACGGCGAGGAATCCCTGAGTGCATTTTGCTCGTCACCCAGCGAATCACCAAATACCCTGTTCTGGTTGAAAGGATATTGCAATACTCAAAAGGTGAATAAAAGCTAAAGTGTTGCATCATGTCTGGAATCCTAGTGTGTTTCTAACTTCAGGAGTATGCACTGCTACAGTATAAGAAAAGATGAAATTGACTGCTCAGTGGAGAACCAGGGCAATGTAAATGTCTGCTCTTCAGGCAAATGTCACCTAAACAGGGTGTCTGGTGTATGTTGTCTTTGTCAAGGCTGGGCTGTGAAGATTTCCAGTATTCTAGCTGGGTAAACCACAGAAGTCCAGAAGAGCATACTTGTTTTAGGAAAAGATCTTGACTAGAGGATGTGAACTAATTCAGGCATGCACCTGCACCTTCTTCGAAATTAATTCTGGTGGAGTCCCTTGTGAGTCCCTTGAAACATTTCGTAAATTACTCTCCAGTTTTTCAAACAAAGCTTGAATGACCTCTGGAATTCCATAGAGCATTTTAGAAATACTAATAACATAGAGATATTGTCCCCCCAAATGGGCAATAAATGAGCATTGTAGGCGGTTGCATATCCAAATTCAAACTCTTTGTGCCTGCAATCCAGTTTCAAGAGTTTTTTTTACTTAGCCAAAAGAGTAATATACTGTATGATTTACTTGGCCAGTAATTTTTTTTGAATGCTAACAGCTCACAAATATGTCAGAAATCATTCAGTGTGTTGTTTAGACTAATGAATAAATCTGAACTATGTGTCATCTTTTAATAGGCAAGTAAAACAAAGGTAGATGCCTCTAATATTTCTGGTAAATTGGTTGTCAGGTTCAACTGAAAATGACATATTTATCAACTTTGAGTCACGTTGATTGTTCCCAGAAAGTAAGGAATGATATCTTTTCTTGAATATGCTGACTACTATCATATTGTGGGGTTTTTTATTTCATACAGAAGGAACAGAAGAACAAAAAGACCTGTGCAAAGCCCTTGGTCTAATTAAGGATGTGATTGCAGCGGTAGATTTGAAAGTGAATGAATATGAGAAGAAGCAAAAGCTGTTGGAAATTCTCAGTAGAACTGAAAACAAAACATATACAAAGCTGAAAAATGGGCATGTTTTTAGGAAGCAAGACCTGACGAGGAAGGAGAGGATACTTCTTCATGAAGGTTTAGTGTACTGGAAGACAGCAACTGGTCGTTTCAAAGGTATTCCGTCCAAGCTGTAAAGTCCTTTAACCCTTTATTTGCAAATAAGATATGAAGATTTTTTTTTATTTAAGAATGAAAATACTTTATTATGCTGTATTGCAAACATGATTCTCTGAGATAATGGTATTGAGAATATGCCACTAATTGCTAGAAGAGTAGTTCCAGAAGCTGCCAGGGTTTGTGGATAATACACTGTGTATCTGGGTAAGAAGACAAGTTTGTGTACAAAGCCATCAGCTGCATTTCTTCTTCCAGTCCCCTCCTTTTACTTGATTGATTTGCAGTTTTTATCCCATAAAACAGAATCTTGACTTGTACATTTATGTTGTTCATAGTACTGGCCACTGAAAATGATGCATGAAAAATCATGTGCTGTTCTTCAGTGGTACTGGGACATCTGCAGTGGAAAAGAAGACCTGAAGTCATATTTGGCTTGAGCTCAAATTTTAAATGCAAGCCCAGAATTCGATTTGTGGTGTTAATCACATGTAGGGATTGGGATTTTTTGGAGTTTACTAACATTTGCTGTGCAACTTCATAAATCTATCTGTTCATCGTTATTCCAGAAATACTTTTACCAGTGTAATACTGTGCAGTGAGTATATGTTACAGCATAAGCAAAACAAAATTTATGTGGGGTAGTCTTTGTCAGGTTGCTTGTGAGTTGCCTGTGACTCCACTGACATTGGAGTGAGGATTTCCTCTTTCCCTGGCCCAGTGCTCCAGCACAGTGCTGCAGGAGGGCAGACAGCAGGAAGTGTCGTCTTTCTTGGGATATACAAAGTGATGGCATGCAGTTGCTTCATGCAGACCATAGGCTAATCCAAATATTTCCTATTTAGTTTACTGTAGAATTCCATGGGATGTTTACAGATCAGGGCTTTTTTCCATTTTAAGGATAAAAGAAGAAATTATTTGTAATCATAATAACTTTAATTACAAAACGTTCTTTTCCTTTTCTAATTTTAAGACATCTTAGCTCTCCTTCTAACTGATGTACTACTGTTCTTACAAGAAAAAGACCAAAAATACATCTTTGCAGCTGTTGTAAGTATATTATCAGATGTTTGAATATACACATTGCACATTTATTTGTATATTTCTTGACAATTAGGTCCTTTGCATAATGCCTTTTCCCCCCTAAAATCCTGGTAGTGTATTCAGGACATTAATATGCCAGTATATGGAAAATTAAATTTATTTTCAAAATTAAATCATCTTTTTAGGAAGAAAGATGAAAATAACAGAATGATATTTTTAGTGTCATGCCTCATCTGATTATGAAGGTGGGAAGCAGAGCAGGCTCTCTCAAATAATTTTAACTCCTGGTTCCGTAAAACAAAACAGAAGAATAATTTTAACTGCAAGTGTAATAGTAAAAACACATAAAATGTATGAAAGTTCATGGAGAAAAGTACCCACACTATATAAAAGTAAACATTATATGAACACTGTGCCTCAGTATCATTGAGCCTCTGGGATTTGCTTTTTAGCACATACCCAGTGCTTTACTTGTTCATAAAAACCGTAATATTCTTTAAAATTAAAGAATAATTTAAAAAGATGCCTGACAACTCAGAATTCTCAGCTTCTTGCACATGGTGAGAACATACGTAGTTTGACTATACCAGGACTAGAATTAGTCTAATTAATTGAAAAGTCATGCTTTTCTGAAAGTGTAATGTTCTATAAGAGAGTCATTTGTCATTTATCATTTACATGTGCTGTGACTGTTTCCTCCAGGACCAGAAGCCTTCCGTTATCTCCCTTCAGAGGCTCATAGTAAGAGAAGTAGCCAACGAAGAAAGGGGGATGTTTCTGATTAGCGCTTCATCTGCAGGGCCTGAGATGTATGAGATTCATACCAACTCCAGAGAGGAACGTAACAACTGGATGAGGCATATTCAAGATGCAGTGGAAAGGTAAAGGAAAAGGCTTTTGGTTTTCATCCTGCCAGTCAAAAGCAGACAGGAGGCAGCTGGATATTTTCATGGCAGCATGCTCTCTGTTCTCCGTTGCACTGGATCCATCCCGTGAGGCTGAGTTTTCTGCTGAACTCAGGATTCACAGATCCCAAAACCTCACTATTGCTTCTGCCAAACTTCCCATGTTACTTCTGATTTCCCACTAAATTAGCAGACCCTTTCCACTCCTCATTAGATGTCCTTACCAGCCATTGTAAGCTTCCCTCACCTTTGCCTTTGGCACTGGATGCTTTCCAGAGTCCTGCAGGTGTCCTTACAACCATTTTGGGGAAATCCCCAATCATGCCTGCTATCTTGGTGTTGGCTCCTTTAGAATGGCAAGGAATGCATTGTTCCTTATGGGACCTAAGCTTACGCTTAGCACAGCAAACCTGTGTGAGGGCGAGCCACCCACTTGCTGCATAGTGCAGCCTTACCAGAATTAAAAGGAATCCTTCACTCTGGTTTATGTCCAGTTACTGCTTTTTAAAGAAACAAATGGCATGCTTTTGGATTGTAGCAAAAGTTGGTGCTGATGCTGTGTTCTGTTTGTTATGAACACAAAACTGTTACTGAAGATTAATATATGATGTGCAGATTTTGCTTTTTATCCACCTTTGTTTTTCATCTTCCTTCAACAATGAAGTTGTCCCGAGGAAGAAGAAGAAGGAAAAATGAGTGAATCTGATGAGGACAGACGTATTGCTGAGGCCAGAGCATCCAGAATTCAGAAATGTCAAGGTGTGGTACATTTCCTGCTACTCTGAGAGCTCCTGCATCCTTACTGTTCAGGATGAATGAATCATGTGCCCATAGTGGCTGGTGGGTTCAGAGTGCATAATGAGTAGAGTAGAGTCACAGAAGAGAAGGCTCTGGTGATCTGATGGTATAATGTGAGTTTATTGAAAGAGAACCATTTTTCTTCCAAACACTTTATATTTTTCATGCATTACCGTGAGTAAAAAAGAAAAAGAAAAGTGGATGCTTTCAGAATAAACACTGAATTTCCCAGATTACTCTCAGGGCCAGGTAGTTCCACGTTTGTGAAAATATGTCAAATCTTAAGTAATTGTGTGACGTTGTGCTTTTTTATGGCATTTCAACCTTTGCTGCTGTTATTTTTATCTGAAAGTGTAGCCAATAGGGATAAATTCAGCTTCCTTGGTTCCCCTACGCCTAAATTCCACATTGTTGTATTGCTGCAAGGAGAGAAATTCCAGCAGTGTCCTTCCTGTAGGGAGCTACAGGGAAGGACAACCTCTACTGAGAGTAGCTGTTCTTTGATGTTAAGACACTGCATCAGCACATCTTGGCTGCCTGAACAAAGTGCTTTTCCAGCATTGATCATTGTGGGTGCAACAGGAGGTAGCTGAGGGCCCAGCGCAGCTAAGGCCACCTCATCAGGGTAGGGCAGTGGCCTGGCCCTCTGCTGGGGTCTGTGCAAGCTTTCATTAGGACAGACTATGGGTTTAGTTTGGTTCCTGGCCACTTAAAAAAGGCCTGACTCGAATCAGCAATGTCTATGTGATGTAAGGATTAGAAGGGTGACTGGGGGGCATGCTTTGCCTGCAGGATGATTATTAATAGAGTCTTCAATTTTGGTTGACAGAATCACTGAGTAACCAGGACCAGCAGATCTGTAGTTACTTGGAAGAGAAGTTGCATATCTATGCAGAACTGGGAGATATGAGTGGGTTTGAGGATGTTCATGTAGAACCTCATCTTCTTATAAAACCTGATTCTGGAGAAACTCCACAGGCTGCTTCATTGTTGGCAGCAGCGCTCAGAGAAGGTGAGTTTGCATGGGTAGAGCAGACAGGTGGCTCTTCATGTGGGCGGATAATTCAAGGGAACAAAGTATAGCGGTATTGCCTTGTACTGTGATTCTGGCAAGTGTCAAGAACTGTCAGTGTTAAAACTTGGTAAAGGGCATTGAAGAGAAGTCTCTGAAGTTTATAGTTGTCAGATGCACGGGATGATACCTGCCATACTGTAAGGTAAGGGATATGTTTATTGCATAACATCATATGCAGGCAGGTAGGGACAAGGTGTTAGGTTGCGACTGAGGATTGTTTCCTTAGCTGTCATCCTTGCAGTACAGCCCTGTGAAGCAGATCACAGGATGCAGTATGGTATTACATTTAGTCCCCAACCTTCACCTAACTTGGTTGCTTTGATGACTGATCAGAATCATGTCGGTTCATATACAGGCCAAACTGCAGATGGTCTTGGCAGGTTTGCCAAGAAATGCCTGCCAGAATTGCTGTAGGAGCTGTGGTTTCTCTGCATACTATCTAACAGAGAGATGATAACCTTGTGCTACCTACAACACTGTCCTCCAAAGGAAAGAAGGGAGTGGTGTTTGTGGATACCTAGTCTGGTTGGAAGTTCGGCTAAACTCCTGCTAAATTCAGCTGAAGAGAATCCTGGTAAACTGAGCCATGTCCAGCATGGGCTGTATGCTATTCAAGAAGGACTACAAGATTTTAGCATCACCTAGACACAGAGCTGTGGGCTAATAATCACATTTCAACTGATAAAGCAGCGAAAGTTGGTTTCCATCATCATTATGAGGTCTGCATTTTATTGATTAAACTGATAGAACTTGGGTAGGGAATGTCAGTGAAGCAATAGTAAATGTCATTTTAGCTAAAATGGCAGCCTGTACTTCCACACCTCATTCTACCCACTTCTGATTTTCACTTTCCCCCATGCTAATGTTGGTGTCCTGAATTTCAGGACTCTTCAGCACACTGTAAGGAATTTACAGTTGCTTACACTGTAGGCAATTTTTGGGGATCATTTTCCAGAACAGAAATAGTCTATTGCTAATAGCAGTCTCTACAGGAATAAAGCATTGCTCACAGTAGAGAAAAATAGAATTAGGAAGTGCTTAAGCAAATTGAATGTACACAAATCCATGAGATAAGACAGGATAAACCCAAGGCTGCTCAGGGAGCCGGCCAATGTCACTATCAGGCTGCTTTCTTTGAAGGGTCACAGTCATCAGGAAAAATTCATGATGACTTGAAGGCAGCAAGCATCATACCCCTCCTCAAGAAGGAATATATAGGGAGCTACAAAACAGTCAGCCTCACTGCTGTCTCTGAGACAGTGATAGAGCAGATCCTCTTGGAAGCCGTTTCCAAGAACATGAAGGGCAAGAAGGTGACTGGGAACAGCCAGCATTGATTCATCAAGGGCAAATTGTGTCTGACCAGCCTGATGGGTTTTATGATGAGAGGAGAGCAGTGCATGTTGTTTACCTTGACATCTGCAAGGCCTTCAACACTGTCTGCATTGGCTATAGTATCCTTACAGCTGAACTGGTGAGATATAGACTACATAACTGGATGGAAAATGGGCTGAACGGCTGGGCTGAAAGGATTGTGATCACTGATACAATGTCCAGCTGGCAGCTTCCCTTAAGGATGGATCCTGACACCAATACTGTTCACAATATTTACTAATGAAGTTAACTAAGGGATGGAGTACATTCAATTTGGCTGTCACCAAATGAGGCAGGGTGGTCAGCGTGCTGGCGAAACCTCTGCAGATTGGGAAAATGGGCTAAGAGAAACCCCTAGAAGTTTGATAAAGACAAGAGCAAAGTCCTGCATCTGGGATGGAGTAAGTGTGTGTGTTAGTACAGGCTGGACACTGGCTAGATAGAAAATAGCTTTGCAGAAGTAGACCTTGGAGTCCTACTTGACAGCAGGTTGACCATGAGGCAGCTGTGTGCCCCTGTGGCAAAGGCGGCCACCTGTCTCCCAAGGGTTAGGGAGACATTAGAAGAAGAGTTGCCAGAAGGTTGAGGGAGGTGATCTTTCCTTTACTGACTCCTGCCGAGTTCTGTCTGGAGTGCTGTGACCAGTGCTGGGCTCCCCTGGACAAGAGAGACATGGACAAACTGGACCAAATCCAGTGAAGGGCACCAAGATGGCCAGGGGGCTGGAGCACGTGACATCCAAGGAAAGGCTGAGATAGTTGGGCTGTTCAGCCTTGAGAGAAGGCAGCTTGGTGGGATCTCATTGCTGTCCTCAGCTGCCAGATAGGAGGATACAGAGAAGCCAGATTTTTGTGGAGGCACATGGTGATAGGATAAGAGGTAACAGGTGCAAGTTGGAACACAGGCAATTCCAATTAAATGAAAGGAAAAATTACATGCTGTGAGGGTGGTCAAAAACTGGAGCAGGTTGCCCAGAGAGGCTGTGATGTCTCCATCTTTGGAGATGTTAAAAACTTGTCTGTGCCAGGCGCTGGGCAACCCAATTTAGTTGAACCAGCTTGGCATAGGGCATTAGACTAGATGACCTCTGAAAGTCCCTTCCAATCTAGATTATTCTATGATTCTGTGTCACTGTTTTATGAATTAAGGAACTATTTAAGGGGCATCTCTAATTCTGCATGTTCTTCTCTGTAGTTGAAAGTCTCCATGTTGCTGTAACGACATCACAAGTGAGTGGGACAGACAGGCCGCCAGAGAAAAGTACTGAGGAATCAAGTCTGAAGCACAGATTTAGTGCCAATGAAGTCTTGGAATCTGTTCCTCATGGTGAGTAAATTTGGTGCTTTTACATATTCAGAATACTAAAATAATTGATACTGGATTATTTTGGTTTGTTGGAAAGCTTTTTCAGTCTGTGGCAGAATTAATAGAAAATAGTGTAATAAACATTGTCTTTGGGCAAATACTCAGATAGTGTAAATTGTCATATAACTTAACTGAAGTAAATGGATGGTTTGCATCCACTGCACCTTTTCTGTAGCACATGTCTGCGTTCAGCAACATAGAGTCAGATTTGTGTATCTCCGTATGCTTTCTTGTCCAGCTCCACAGCAAATCTATATTGCAGTATACGCCATTTCCAAAGTTAGCCAATTTTTGTCAGAAGGCCTGAAAACCAGGGCTGACACTCCAGTGATTTCAGCTGTAAAAGGTAGCATGGATTTATTACAACAAATACGCAAATAAAGTCCTGTGTAATCCATTGCTGCAGAGCATTTTTAGTGATATGGCTATACTTACTTCCGAGCTTTCCTAAGTGAAACACTAATTTTTAAGGTAGGAAAACCTCATCGTCCTGTCTGTTTCATTGTGGCTTACGAATTTGTTTCTCCGGAGCCTAGAATCCATTATGTGACTTCACATTACGTAAATCTCTATTTGCAGCATCCTGTGAGTAACTGTAAAAGAGTGTGCCCTTTGTTTCTCTAGTCTGAATATGCTTTGAAACCTTTCTCTTGCATTTTATTGGGGCTCTATTTGTTAGATGCAGAAATAAAAGAAACTGAAGAATCATCTGAAGTTGATCTCAGTGTTGAAAAGGAAATGGCAAGTGCCAGTCTAGAAGATAAGGTATTGTAACTGGTATTTCTTCCTGTGTTGCACATAGCACTGTGGGCACTGGGAATGTAAATGCTGTCCAAATTTGTATGGGGTGTCTAAAGACTGTTCCAAAACACCAAGCATGTGATAGGCACATTTCACCCAAATCCACATAATTAAATTTAGTAGAGGTCACTGCAATTTATAATGAATTTTTAAAAAGCAATCATAAACAGTTTAGAAGCAGAACAATTTTCCTGCCAGGATTACAGATTGGTGGGTTGTAATAACAGCCACAGTGTCTTTGTACTACGTATGGGCCACTTAAGAGCCTGGTTCTCTGCTGTCATCATTCAATGCATCCATGTCTATGGAGCTGACAACAGTATTCCCTCTACCCCCTCCTCCTATTCACAGGATGATGAAAGTCTTCTGCAATGACAGAGACCTCAGCTAATGCGAGGAAGACTTTTGCATTGGAAGAGCTTCGTCCTGAGAACAAGCACATAAAATAGGATGGATTGTCTTACACCAGCTTGCTTCAGAATCTTGAATTAAAACAAAATGGAGCAATTAGAGAGTAGAAGAGAAACTGCCCATTTTTCAAAGTTCTGTAACTCATAAGCAAATGTGGGGGAAAAGCAGAATCAAAAGTCAGTTCTGGGCAAAATTAGGAATGGCAAATTTCATGTAGCAGCAGTGTTAGAGTAAGAGCAGTATGAATTACTGTGTGGAAATAAAGTGAACTGTGATTGTGGAGTCCTTAGGGGAAGAAGCAGGACCACAAAAGGAATAAAGGGGAGAGACGAGGACAGAAGATACATGACTTGAAAGAGAAAGCAAAGTTCACTAGAAAAGGAGATACTTAGCCTTAGCATATTGTGTTTGCATCAGCTCTGAAAGAGGGCTTGTGTGCCTGAAACCTTGGGGTTTTTTTTCTAGTTATTTCTGGAAACCTCTTGCTAATACACTAATCTCCCTATAACCTTGCCTCACGTTCAGCTCTAGGTCACCTTACTTACCAAGACTGTTGTGTTAGAAGGGAGCAGGAGAAACTGTATGTGTGGAAAAAATGGGATGAAAACAAAATTCCAAGTTGGGCAGCACAGAAGCTATGTGAGAGCAAATAAAATAACCTAATAAAGGATAGAGGGGTTCAGATCAAACCCCCGTTAGAAGTTCTGGTAGCTCCACATGAAAACACTACCATTGGGGTTATAGCAAAGACAGAGACCAGGCTTTTCTCGGAGGTGCACAGCAAAAGGATGAGTATCCAAAATTGTAAGTTGCAGCAAGGGAAATGCTTGACTGTGTGTAAGTAAAAATCACGGTGAGGGTGATCAAGCAGGAACAGATTGTCCAGAGAGGTTGTGGGATCTCCATCCTTGGAGGTTTCCCGGATTTGACTGGAGAAGACTCTGTGCAACCTCCTCTGACTTTGGAGCGAGCCCAGCTTTGAGCTGCAGCTGGGCTAGGGGGTTCTGCAGCAAGCTCTTCCACCCTAAGTTACTCTTCTGGTCTGGCCTGTTAGTTGGGCAAGACTCGTGTCACATCTTACCGTGTCATAACCAGATTTACCAGCAGGTGGCAGAAGGAGCAAACAAAGCCGGCAGGGAAGGGCTTCGCGGGCGCGTGTGCGGTCCGGGGGCTGTGGGGCGGCAGCACCGCGCCTGGCCAGCCAGCCTGCAAACAAAGAGCCGGACAGCCCGAACGAAAGCCCCCGGCGTGGGGGTTAGATGCTGACCAAGCATCAGAAGGAAGAGCATTGCCTGTGCAACACGTGGAGTCCCAAGTGGGCAGCTGTGAGAGGTGGTCCCCATCTTGTCCCCCCTGCTCCTGCCTTGTAATCGCATCTCCGGAGGCTTGTCTGAGGCACTGTGCGCACTGCCTGCCCTGGGATCTGACTGACTTCATCTCCACTGCTGCTCGTTGTTCTGAACCAAGGTGATAGGGGAGAGTGGCAGGGAGGTGGCGGTGGCCTGCAGCACAGGTTGAACAGTTGAATATTTTGCTTTGGATCTAGCTGGGCTTACAGGGCTTGTGCTGAGGCTGTAGCGGTGCAGCTGCAATGCCGCTGTCACCCCAGCTAGCTCAACTAAACCTGCCTTGGACTCATCTCCCAAGTGGTGCTGCAGCAGGGAGACCACAGGCGCTTGGGCTGGTCACTTGCTACCCCTTGGCCGTACCAAAGCCGGCTAAGCCTTCAATCCCCCTCGACACCTCCTTCGTTAAATTTAAAAAGGGCTTCCAGAACTGAAAGAAACCCCACTCTTGTTCAGCATGTGGGCTCTTCTTTGAACATTCATTTTTCCTCACCCAGCCAGCATCCCCTTCTCCCCTGTCTCCCTCTTGGCCCTGCTGTTTCCTCCTTGCCCACTGCTTGTCTTGGCCACCCAGCAAAGGGAAAGCACATCTCCCTTGTGTTGGTCCTTGTGCTGCACAGAGGCATCTGTGCAAAGTCCTCTGCTCCTCGTAGCAGAGTGAAGCAGTTACACGGCTCCTGGGTGCAGTGAGAAGCAGAGGAGGAGGTGAAGATGTGGGAAGGGAATGGAGGGAAATACTGAAGGGAGATAATGAGAGAAAGGAGTGGAGGAAATGCTGTAGCCAGTGCTTCCTTTCCCCCTAGCTTGTGTGCATTGAGCTGCGTTTTGGGGCCTGACCTTTTTCACCTTCATTTTTAGTTATTGCAGCTAAATGGAGCAGCTGCTTTGCTCACTTGTGGTGGAAAATGAGACTCGGTAGAGAACTTAGAGAGAGAGCAAATATTACCCAAACCCTCCTCTGCTCCTCTGAAGAAAAAAAAAAGAAGAGAAGAATCATACAGGAAGTCTTTTCAGTGTAGCCTCAGAAATTGTGTTTTATTTCTCCACCGTTTCACCTTATCTTTCTCAGAGGAGCTGTTCTTCATGGTGAAAGGATTATGGGTGGCTTCACCCCATAAATTTACAAAGCTTCTTAGGAAAAGGAAAGCGTGAAATGGCTGAGCGTCACTGTAGTGGACAATAATAACCACACTGGCACGCGGCCTTTGCTCAGCACCTCACAGCGCTTCTAAAGTGTTTGCAGTGACCCACTAACATGATTTCTGCTAGCTTCTTGCTACATTAATATATCTCTTTTTGAAGTGCCTTGTACTGTTTCATCCTACTATAAGTAATATAAACCCACTGTGCTGTATATGCAGAAGTCTGGTTACTGTATTTCAAAACTGTCAGGTAAACAATGAATGAATGGAAATGTCTTTTCTGTGTAGTATTAGTCACGAGAGGAATAAAATTGTGGATGAAATATTTTTGTTTTTACAGTTGTGCTTAGAATCTCTAGTAATTTCCCTGGAAACTCCAGCGTTGATCAATTATTAGACTGTGCAGGTTATTGCTTCTGTCTTTTTTCACATACCCACGAAAAGGTTTGACTCAGCACTGCATATGTTAGTGATATGAATGTCTCCACTAGTTTAAAAAAAACAACCCACAAACAATGCCCCCCAAACCTAGATGATACAATTCTAAAGTTAAAAACTACTTTTTAAAGCAGCCTGTGTTTATTTTAGGGAGGAAGTGTGAGTTTCCCAGGACCTACAGGGACAGAGGTGAGTTTACTTAAACCCCAGACAGAATGTAATAACTATTTAGTTAACAGTGGTCCAACCTTTGAAAATCTTTCTCTCTTATTTTCTAGATTGTACAAGCAATCCAGAACTTAACGCGTCTCTTGTACAGCATACAGGTGACTACTCCACTGCTAGCTTTGTAGAGTAATTAGTCTTGATAATATCCTTCTTAAGTTTCTTTTTTCATGTTGCCCTACTTTTAGATGTTATGTCAGTGGATACTTATCTCTACCCACTGTTGCATAAGTTGTCATATAATATTATTTTTGTTCTTCATCAGTGGTGGGTTTCTTTTAAGAACTAACTAAAACTTGCTTGCTTGCTTGGAGATCAATTCTTCCCCACCCCGGCAGAAGGATGTGTGTGGAGTCCAGAAATCTAGTGATGTCTCTGAACTGATGTAATTTCATGTACAGAGTTCTGAAATTACAGTTCAGATATTGGAAAAAATTAGCATTTTGTTTAAAATATTCTCTTGGCTACTAGTAAACAGTGCCTCTGCCAGTTAGGTAGCGAACTCAATCCATTTTAGATATTTCAATCTTGGTCAATTCTGTAGGGCCTTAGTCTGAATGTTTTGTCTCTTTCATGCAAAGTTTGAATGTTATGACTTATTTTTTTCTTATTTAGGTGCAGTTTTATGTTTTATTTTAAAATGTTTCATTTGAGTGTGTTTACTTTTTAGACCCTTTTGACATTAGCATATTCCATAATAACTCTGGAACCCTCAGGTTTACAAGTTAAGTGTATTGCAGCAATGCAAAAGCAAAATTAAAACCTTTTAATCCAGGAAAAATTTCTGAAAAACTGAAAAACAGATAGCTTAACATCAGAGAGGCAGTAAAGTAAGGCTTGGGATCATGCCTTAATCATTCAGACCATGAGTTAGCAGTAAGGTGCAGAGAAACAAGCAGAAGCTCCTGTCCTTGCCCTGTTTACAAATCAGCAGAACTGACCCAATACTGGAGGAATAGCCAAGAAGAGTGGGAATTGCATGTTGTATAAAGTTAAAAACTTTCTGGGGTGGACAGCATGGGGTAATACGGCTGTGGGAATTCTCTGGGAATGTCTGCTGAAGTAGATTCCCATGTCAGCTCTTGAAGATAGGCTGTGCAGTAAGTGCCTCAGCAGATCTAGGGCTTTCCTGCTTTTCTTTCTTCTTAATCCCAGCTATTTATTTTTGTGTTATTGGAGGATGTTACAATCTTTAAAGCAAACAGTGCCACAGCATCCTTGTAAAGGACAGAATATAGCACTCTCAGTTGTAAAATATACTGTTGAAACATCAAACCTGAAATCATTACTACACTGCAGATTTCTCCTGGCACAGGTATCTTGGTCAGCAGCTTGTAGCAATATGGTCCTGATGACACAGCTACGCTGGCAGGTGTCTGTAGGACTGATGTTAGTAGGACCGTGCTGTTGCAGGTTAGCAAAGAGAGCCTTAGGGCTGGAGTGAGCTGTAATGGAAACAGTACAGTTTTATCTGAGTCAGTCACATATGTGTTAGGATTACTTCGGTGAGAGTAGCATTCCCAGTGCCTTAATGCCCTCTTTAACCATGGAAAATCATTTTTCCTATGTTACTTAAAATCCTCTGACAGAACAGGACCCCAGCTGTAACTGAAGTGCATATGCACAGCTGTAACATAAACATATATAATACTACTAAGTGTAAGGTAGATGCCATGTTAGAAGTGCTTAAAATGGTTTGTTTTTAGAAACATCTCTTGATAAAGGCATGAATGCAGAATTTTCTCTACTTGCATGAAGAACAACCTCCCAAAAAGCATTAAGTGTCGATATTAAAGGAGGTTGAAGCATTTTTATATAATGCTTCTATGTAAAAATACAGAAATGGATTACTGCTAATATTTAATTTGTGTCTGATTTTGTTGCGGTGTCTAGGCAGCACTAACTATCCAGGACAGCCACAGAGAGCTCCATAGGTTACTCCTGCAAGAGAACGAGAAGATTGGTCGAGGCCATGGTTCTCGGCTAAACCTCCTTCTGGAGCAAGAAAAATACCGGAATCTGGAAAAACAACGGGTGGAGCTGGCCAACATACACAAACTGAAGCAGCAGTTTCAGCAAGAGCAGCAGCGGTGGCTACGTGAATGCGACCAGCGGCAGCGGGAGCAGGAGGCAAGGGAGGGCCAGCTGGGGCAGCGGGAGAGGGAATGCAGGTGCCAGGAGGAACTGCTGGAGAGGAGCCGACAGGGACTGGCGCTGCAGCTGCAGGAGTACCAGCAGAGCCTGGAGAGGCTCCAGGAGGGCCAGAAAATGGTGGAGAGAGAAAAAGACAGTGTGAAAATGCAGAAACAGTTCCTCTGGCACTGGAAGCATGGTCAACAAAGTAGCCTGTTGTCATCCACAGGGAGCTATGAGGTGTGTGGTTCCTTGTCATAATTATATCCCTGACGGCAGACCTAGAGGGACTTTCCTTGATGAATAGACTGGTTATGTCTAGAGTTGGTTTGTTGGTTGAGTGGGCATGTGGGAAGCTGACGTTTGGGCATATCTAAGGGCTTGTTTAACCCTCATGAAGTTTAATCAGGGGAAGTGCAAAGTCCTACCTCTGGGAGGGAACAGCACCATGCATCACTATATGCTGGGACCACCCAGCTGGAAAGCAGCTTTGCAGAAAAGGACCTGCGGGACACCAAGCTGAATGTAAGCCAGCAATGTGCCCTGGCTGCGAATAAGGTTAATGGTCTCCTGGCTGCATTACTACTATTGCTAGTAGATCAAGGGAGGTGATCCTTCACCTCTACTCCAGCCACACCTGGAGTACTCTGTCCAGTTCTGGCTGCTCAGTACAAGACAGATGTACAGCTATGTGTTGGGGGGGGATAGAGGTAGTTGGAGGGATAGATGTCCAGCAAAAGGCCAGAAGGATGTTTGAGGGACTGGGACATCCCTTGTGTAAGGAGAGGCTGAAACTATTCACCCCAGAGAAAAAAGGCTAATGGAGGTTCTTATTAATGTGTATAAATATATAAGTGGAGGATGTAAAGCAGAGTCAGGCTCTTTTCAGTGGTGCCCAGTGGCAGGACCAGAGGCAATGGGCACAGATGGAAACAGGAGGTTCCCTCGGAACATCAGGGAACACCTGTTTCCTGTGAAGGTGACTGAGCATTTGCACTGATTACCCAGGGAGGTTGTGGAGTGAGTCTCCATCGCTGACTCAAAAGCTATCTGGACATGGACCTGGGCAACTTGCTCAGGTTAGCCCTGCTTGAGCAGAGGAGTTGGACCAGATGACCTCCAGAGGTCCCTTCCGGTCTCAACCATTTGTGAATTTTAAGCTGGGTACCCGACACAAGCCAAACTCAGACCATTGGGTGTTAAATTGAGAAGATGGAAATTTTAAGTGTGAAAGTTTGTGTTTTATTCTGCTTTGCTGTTATGTTTGCAGGATACGTTGTGTCTCCTGCCTCTTGTAGGAAAGCTAAATTACCGTAATGCCTGAGGCATATAAAGCTTTTAGTGAAATCTTCAGCTGCTGGCCTTGTTCCTGGACAACAGCACTGTCTCCAGTGAGGAAAAGTGGCTGCTTCGGGAGTGGGAAACACGAGGCTGCCATGAACCCCATGTGTCAAGCCCTGCTGTCCTGCTCCCCTGAAACAAGCAGTCCCACAGGGAAGGAGGTCGTGGTATGGCTCCATCCCTGACAGCATAGTTCCTTGGAGATGGTCATTGTTAGGGGATGCAATTTAAAATAGCTCTGAAGCTGCTTAAGCATTTAATACTAAAAATGATTATTTTTTTTTGTTGAGGGTGAAGGATAGAGGCTAACCCTGAACTCAGCTGTCTAGGTACTTACCTGCCTGGTGGGACCTGGCCTCAGTCCCTGCCTTGGTGGGTATGGTTTTGGTTTCCATTACTGTTCTCTAAAGCACCTGAAAATCAAAACACCTTGCCTGCTTTTTTGCATATATTGAAAGCTCACTGACCCAAACAGCTTTTTTCCCCCAAGGTGTTCGTTTTCAGAAGAAAATCTGCAGGGCATTTCTTCAGGCCATCACCTCCCTCGTTTTTCAGTTGACAACTGACCCATAACAGGCAGTGACCATTCGGTGTCTAAGCCTGTGTCTACACGAGGGGGTGAAGGATTGGCCTCTGACCTCCCCCTTTTCACCCAGCTTTTTTGAACACCGTGTGAACATGACATCCCTATATGCTTGCCCAGCCCAAAAACCAAAGGCACTTCTTACTAGTATAGTTTGCAGTACAATTTTTGACATGTTTGGCAGTGCCGAAGAAGTGGATGATAAAACCAAAACTGAACTTGCCCATCAGCTTTAACGGATGGGACTTCTGAGATCTTTTGAGGAGAGAAAGTTGAAGGACAGTAGCTTGATGCAGGGGTGGCCAGGACTGCACAGACAGGCAAAATAATAAAATGCTGACTGTCAAAGAGTACTAGTTCTTAATCTGTTATTTCACCTGTAAGACTACTTGTATTTTTAATTCCAGTAAACTACATGGCTTTGGATGCATTCCAGGCCTCGGGATCATCTTCGTCCTGTGTTTTCCACTACCATACTCCTGGCTGCAGCAGAGCTGTCTGAGTGGATGCCAGTCAGTGGATACTCCCAGCCCAGTGTTTTTGCTGTTACACTGAAACTAGCTAGTTCTGGATGGCCAAACAGTGCAGTTTGTGCAGCAGTGCATAACTCACACTGCTACTCGTGCTTTTTTGTGAGCTCAGCCTTGATAAACACCTGCAGGCAGGGATTTTGACCCCCTGGGAGAGATGGCTGCTTGCTGAATGCTGCTCGCCATCCCCAGTTTGGCTGCCGCAGACCTGTTCTCTATGGATACCTGCCTACGTGAGGTACAGTGTTATTTTTGGATTGCATTGTTCACAGATTCACGTGTGTGAAGTGGTACCTTGTTGAGCTGTGGGGCAAAATATTAAGCCCCTGAAAGGACTCAACAGAGCTCAGTGCACCTCAGGTAGCAGCCCTTTGTTATTTGCTATTCTGCAGTTATTACTGAATTTTCCTTTGTTTTGATGGGAGCTAAAGCAAAATGTGCTAGATTATTGCTGTTTAATCCTGGATGCACATCTGATTGAACATGTATTGCTGTTTAATCCTGGATGCACACCCAATCAAACATGTTTTGAGGTTAACTTTTGGGAAATTAGGTGACTATTTGCTATGAGTGCCCATTCTGTCTAACAGTTAATTTTATGTATCCTGGTAAAAGGATTCTTCAGGATGATGCTTATAGACATACAGTTTAATTTTAGGTAGTTCTTCAAGAAGCCGGGAGTTGGACTTGATAGTCCCTTCCAGCTCAAGGATATTCTGTGATTCTGATACTGGTGCTGGACAAAGGTGAAAATGCTGCTCTCTGGTTTTTTGGTGTTTTTGTTTTGTTTTTTGTTCTTTTTTTTCCTTTCTGCAGATAATGGGACATAATCAATCGGACAGCTTACATGGTGAAAATACATTCTACTTAAATGAAGCTGTAGTGTGTGTGTCTCTAAGCAGTCTCAACAGATCAGATTCTTCTCTCATTTATGAGGATGGTGTGTGTGGGCTGAACATCTCAAATTCTAATATAGCAAGGACTACTGACAATCAGGTGGACCTCGAAATGGACACTTCTTGTCAGCCAGCATTAACCAGTGCACTGTGGGAATCCACTGGTCCTTACCAGCAGATGTCTTTTTCCTGCAAAAGCAACAAGGATGCCTTTAATAATGGTAATTAACACTTTATTTAATTAACAATTAGTATGGGCAGTTTGCTGCCTCTCAGAATGAATAGTCCTAGGAATGAAGACAGCTTGGTAGTGGTGGAAGCAGTAGATTTTGCTAAAAAAATTGCATGCCACTTTGCAAACTTGGTGAGGGTAGGTGAGAAAATAAGCAGATCAGAAGTACAAGAAGCTTTTGGAAAAAAAACTACAAAACCCCTTGTTTTGTCTGAATAATAGTACTCAGAATTCTGTTGTTCTCTCCAAATATTTTCCCAATGCTTTTTGAGTTGTTTTTTTTTTGTGAGCTGAAGTTACTCTTGCTGTTTCAAGTGCATTTTATTTGCTGTTTTAGAAAATACACATTACTTGATGATTTTTAGTTAGAATAACTTTTGATTTACCATCTTAAAATGGTAATCAGTGGTCAAACACCCCCTTCTTTCTTCATTGAGAATGAAATGAAAATATCTTGAAAGACTCTGTAGTTGTGGAAAGAAAATTACAGCACTTCTAAAGATTAATATAATATTTGACAGTAAGTTTCCATGTTAGTAAAACTGCATTACCTTTCTTTATTCTTGCATTTTACCAGAACCCCCAAAGATACATAGATTGCATGGGAGTTGTTGATAGTGGCTATCAAAATAGGTATAAGAGGCCACCTATTTGAACACTGCATTGCACTGAAAATTCCCTGAAGGACTTGAAAACACGCTAATGAGAAACTCGTTAACTATCTGGGTTTTATTTGTCGTGTTGCACAATGCTAGTTTTGATCTGATTTGGGGTCCTCTTTCCTTCATTATTGTGAGGGTTGTAGAGCATCATGTGAAAACACAACTAAAAAGGCTTTTTAGGGGGACAGTAGTGTGCTTTTGATATAACAGATTAAGTAATCTGGTGGGGTCTTCCTGCACAGTTGTGAACTGAAGGTGAGACATGGTGAGTCAATGCTGCAGCAGTACCTGATCTCCCACTTTTCTGCAGCTGGCAGTGCAGGATGACTGCTGTCCTCACACCAGCTGTGTGGAGGTCAGGTCACAGCAAAGATCAGTGGGCAGCAGTATCAGAAGTTGGAAACATACACAGGTACAATGGTTTTTAATTGTCTTAGATCAAATCTTTAAGTTGTCCAAATAAAAATGTCCTTGATTAAGGAACTTGCTTCTTAGTTGGGCTTGTAATATATTAAACAGGCATACAGTACAGCCTTACTAGTCCTTGGTACATGGATTCCCAAAATAGCATTTTATAATCAAAGGTAGGGCAGGCTAGTCTCATCACCACAATCAGCAAACCGAGCTGATCAGTAAAAGAGATTAATATTTCTAAAAATGCCTAAATAATTAGCTTGGTGAAACTTGTTCTAGTTTGACTGAAGTTGTAATTTTATTAATGGGTTAGCTAAGCTAGTGCAAATTTGAAAAGGAACACATATGTGGGTTTAAACCTCTTAGAAGTGGATTAGCTTGCACTGGCAAACTTTCAGATGCAAGTTAACCAGGATACTTTCTACTTAGCCCACATGAGAGCACCTGGTTTAATTAAACTGGCTTGTACCAGTTTAATTGTACTGATTCTAAGATAAGCTGGTGGAGCTTCTGTATGTAAAGATGCCGTTCACTTACAGCAGGCCAGCTTTGTGTTCAGCTGCTGTCACTGCATCTTGTGTAGGCATCCTTATCTGCCCTGGTAATTAGGGCATCAGTTCAGACCCAGCAGCCTGGGGACCAGCACTGGCTACAAAGTCTGCCCAAGAGGTAGAGTAATAATAAGTCTGTCTGGCTAAGTCATGTCCGTAAAGCCTGCCTTAATTGAGTCACAAGGCACCTTTGGCAAAGCAGTGCAGCAGATCCTTGCAGTATCCCAATGGTGCAGGTGGTGCAGTGAAGCCACTCAGTGCAGGGCTAGGAGCTTTCCCCTAGAGAGTTGTGCCATCACATTCCACAGTCACATTTGTGATTTGGGATTTTATGCTCTGACTGTCTGCACAATTCAGACTTGCTTTGGTCATGCATCAGGAGCCACTGCATGGGGAGCAGCAGGGAATGAGAAGAACACCGAACTTCCCTCTGAAAGACAGATGGCATCTGAAGCCCCAGCAAATGCCTCTGCACATGGAAATGATGTAAATCACTTGTTCCTAAGCAATGTGAATCAAGCTGAGCAGTGTGAATGTTTCATACAAGGAAGCTAATTTCCTTTTTGTTGGGCTTTTTTTTTGGCTATGCTTTTCCACCAGAGAGTTTAGCAGAGTTTAAGAAGATCTCTGACCTTTTGTCTCCATTTCCTGACACCTCTGCAGGGTATAGCCAGTTTCAATCACTGTGAAGGAAAACCAACACAGATGCAATGAGAGAAAGACTAGAAAGAATTTGAAAGTTAACTGAAACTCTTAATATTTTTGTGTGGATTAATGTTTCATGGCATTTTTCTCCATTTTTCAACTAGCTTTATATATAAAGTCTCATAATCATCATTCAAAAAACATTCCTAAATAGTAAGTCAAAGTAGAACTAAGAAACAAATACTGAGCATGGTTTACTGGAAATAGCCATGTACCAGATACAGACATGGCCAGATCTTGCATATCGTAAGTTTTGTGCGCACACAGAAGGATTTTCTTGGTTTTCATTAATTTTCCTAGAATTACTAGGCATCCTGTAAGAAGTCTGGTCTGTCAAAAACTCCTTAAATTAATTAATGAGAAGTGCCACCTGAACACCTTGTCAGGGAGTTAATCATGCTGCATTCTACCATATGTTAAGTACTATGCAATTTAGCTTCATAAATATACTGAAATGGAAATGGCTACATTTCTCCAGTGCATAATTTTCCATTCTTATTTTCTAAGGTAAGACATGTGTCTCTTGACATAGCTAGCATCATGATTATATATCGTTTTATGTGTATGGGAGGGAGCTTCACTAAAGACCTTGGGGCGAGTTCCCACAAAGCTGAAACTGGCTCAAGTACACTCACTAGGAAATGTCTGTCAGTCAGCAGGAGGAAAATATGATTGAAACAAAAATGTGTTAATGCTTTACAGTAATGGTTATGGAATTATCTGCATGAAAAGAAAACAAGTACTTTGGCTAATTAGGAATGAGAGGAAGTACAGGTTTTGTGTCAGACTAGACTGAGAATTGAATAAATTACTCCTGCGTTTAATTGACATGTCAGGTTAACCAGCTGAAGTGATGCCTAAGGTTTTACCTATCAATTCACCTCTTTGATTTCAGGAATCAGTGCAGTTTTAGTTCTTTTAAGCTTTGAAGTGAACAGCATTGTTCACTGGTACTGCCTTTTTTTGTTGTTTGTTTTATTTAGATGTTGTAACTCTAGGAATAGAGTTGAAAAGTGATAGATCTGGAAAACTGCACTGAAACTTGATTGTTGGAGGGTTTTTTTCTGCAGACATTTGCAGTGGTAGCATGAAGGATCTTTCTGTATGATCTAGTGAAAAATATATTTAAATCTTTTTGAGGAACATTGAAAAAACTGTGATCTCTGTAAACAGCCAAGTGCAAAACCAGGGAGCGAAACCAGAGCTGTTTGACTAATTGATTTTAATCTTTTTTAAAGGACAGAAACTTGTACATATATGCATATAAGCAAATGAGATAGTGTGATTTTTGCAGAAGAATCCATTTATAGTAGTTTTCATCAAAGAAAGTGATTTATAGAGATGCAAAATATTTGATTTGCAATATAAAAAAAGCAAAGCCTCAGAAACAATGTGTAGTATCCTATAATGCATTCCCCTCCCCTCCTCTTATTCTTTATAAGAAATTCCTTCCTGGTCCTTATGGCAGATTGTGCTAATGGTCATTGCTCTGTTGAACTTCTTAAAACTGTAGATCAGATTCATTTGTTTTAGTTTCCAATTGATAACAGAGATGAGGTTTATTTTTTTGGCTACCTTAACATTCGTTATGGCCTAATGACATTATGTGGAAGAAGTACCTGCATATGTCTGTATCAGGGACATTGAGGATGGTGCTGTATGGGCCTGGCTCTTTTCTCATATTTGTATAAGATGAATTTGTTGCAGTCAGAAGAGGTATGCAATGTAAAGCTGATGCAAGTGTGATAAAACCTAGGTGAAATATGCTTTGTACTGCAGTGTTAAAAAGCCATCTGAAGACATACAAGATCTTTCCTTTTGTGGTTCCAAGTCAGAACAGGATTTTGGCAAGGGGCAAAGCTCAGTAACTCGGGGCCTTATTCAAATAAGCATAGCTACTGCTGCCAGTGCTGGAGGTGGTTAATGGGATCTCTTATTAAGGACTTTGTTGAATAAGATCACTTTCATTGCTTGGAACCAGTTAAATAATTACTAGCTCCCACAAAAAAAGTCATCACAGGTCTGCATATGTGACTGTTGTAAGTTAATCTCTGTACTATCGCTGCTGGATGAACTACCGCGTACATCAACCTGCTAGTCTTCTGACCTGGAATGTTGTTGTGCCCCGTACAGAACACACTTTACATGTCTCCTGTTTAAACCGCATCGCAGGCCCACCCCTTACCACCTGTGGAATGGTGTGTGAAGATGCTTTTCTGCCTGTTTTGGCTTTTTCTGATGTGTTTCACAGTATTTTTAATAGTGCCATTTTTTCAGTGTTTGCCCTGCGCAGTGAGCAAATTATTTCTATTCTTTCACTTGAGAAGATGGAAGGAGGGAAGTCTCTTAAAAGTAAAGGTTGACATGACCATGGGGCTCCTAGTTTGTCAGGGAGCCTCCTGGGCAGATGTGGTAGTTGGAGCTATTTTAAACTTCTTGTCTTTTTTAATTGAATGGATGCCAAATTGAGAACATGCAACCAATTCCAAATTGCCCTTTCAGTGTTCAACATACACCTTCTACACCTAGCATGGATGGCTGCATAGGTGAGCACAGAGCCCATTCAGTGCTCAACATAAGTTATAATGAGAATAAAATTAAATAGAAGCATATAAAAATATGAAGTTGGATAATATCAACACCCACATCTCCCAAGTTCAAAATTGCATCGATTTACTCGAACAAGTAAGATCTTACTTTAAACTCTGCAGTAAACAGCAAATTTGTCTCCTCTACGTACCACAGAACACAGAGTTTTGTGCTCTGCCATAAGATATCAGTGTCTGTGGGATACTTGGTGGAAGTGAATCACAGGGGAAGCATTTTTTTCGCCTTGGGAATAACATTGTCATTGGTTTAAGGCAGATGGCAAAAGGGATTAAATCACAGGGCAGTGTGTTACCAAAGTGAAAAATATGCCATTGTATGTCATCTGCAGTTAGTGTATTTCAAGTAACACTTGCTTTTCAGCTCTGCAGCACTAGGGTTTTATAGTTCTGTTACTGATTTTCTCATCTCAAAATATTTTTTCTCATTTCTGAACATAAGCACAGGAGATGCAGCAGTATTACATAACTTTTAATTAAAGCAGTTAATGATATTCTGGTTTTGTTTTGTATGCAAATGTAAGCACAGAGTTTCCTGTGTAATGCTTGTCTCACTTTATTCTTTCTAATACCTTCTCATTTAGAGCTCATTCATTGGGAGAGAAGTTCAAAATAATGCACGTCTTTAAGGTGATGAATGGTGTGAAGAGATTGTCCATCCCTGTCTTTTGAGGTACCACTGGTGTTGCTGTAAATCTCTGCTCAGGGTTTTGTTGCCTGCAGACTTCTTAAACAACGACAGGTTGATGGCCAAATCTTTCTCATTTTTCTTGTATTTATGGTTCAGCGACTTCAGTGCAGTGGTTTTTGAAATCGGTGGAATTACTGGCATCAATGAAACTCTAGTGTTTGGACCATATCTGTTACACGCAGGTTTATTCTTTACTTAGGTAAGGTTGTTCCAATAGAGAAGGGTTTCAGGGAAGTAGAAGGAACGAAAGGAGCACGTTTCGAAGCAGAGACCCTGGGCAGGGGGTCATTTGCCAGGCAACTGGTTTGTAGTGAAGCAGCTCCGGCTTAAGGTTTCTTAGAGCTGTGACACTGGCAGCAGGTCCACAGGTGAAGAGGTGATCTCTCAGGAGAAGCAGTCACAAAGCGAGAGTCTTCCTAATTGTTTGATGTCAGGAGGATACCTTGGGAGGTCCGTGTTTTCCTCAGGTAACGTGATCTGTGGCTGGAGACCTGGTCACATGCCCCGCTTTAGTACATGAAAAATGTTTTGTATACGTTTTGTAATGGAGTTAGAGCCTGACACAGATGCGCAAGTGTGAATAAATAATGCAGCCTAATGGCTGGGAGAAGCTGCTTATGGATGATCAAATTTTGCAAGATACTGAGTATGCAAACACACCCTGTAAAATCATGTAGCTGAATCACCAAGTATATCTGGCTTATTTTGAAAAGTACAGTATCATTTTAATTATTTAGTATAATACCTTACATATTCCAGGAAATGGCCTGTAGCGTGTTGTGTAAAACTAATGAAGCTTTAGTAATAGGAAACCTCCTCAGCAGCATCTGCTGTTAAATATTTATTGAGAAACTGGGGAAGATTGTCTGTCTGTCTTTTACTGGCATTCATCACAGGAGCACCCACTTGCCTTCCACATAAATTATATTGGCTGTAGCCAAACTGCTAGAGGAAATTTCATGGAGTATCTTATTTCTGCTATAGAAAACTTCCTTTCCACTGTAAATTTTTGGTGGGGCAGTAGAGGGCAGGAGCCTTGATGCTGGTATGGAAGTTGTTTTCAGTTTAATCAAATAGGAAGGCTTCCAACAGTCACCTGCTGAGATTATTTGAGTGTCCCTTGGAAGTTTGACATAGAGCTGGAACATAAATGGTACAAAAATAAATGTGATTTGGCTGTATTTGTTTAGGGTCTGCCACAGAAAAATCGAAGAAACCCTTGTGCCTTTAAAAGTAATTGAATATGTTTCACATTCAAGAGCACGTGACAGACAGGGAAGCTAGTATATTTGGCAAGAATGATAAGAGATTTGTTTTGTTTTGTTTTAATTGAGGCTGAGAATGGCAGAATAGTTGTTCCTGACAGCAAGAACTGCAGAGAAGCTGTCTCCTGTGCAAAGGAACCTGTCATTACAGCACCAGCGGCAATGGAAGGGGCTGAGGGTCTAAGAAAGGCTTCTGCATTCCACACAGGCAGTTTTGAGCTGGAGGTGAAAATGAGTGCAGGAGGGTTTTTTGAAACAGCATCACTTTTTTTTTTCCTGCTGTGGGGTAGTGGCCCACTCTCTGGAATCGTGGGATGGGGCTGGTGCAGAGCTGCAGCACATGAAGTGAGGGGGTGGAAGGCACCAGAGGGAGTCATACCAAAGTGGAGCCAGGGTCTACAGAGGCACAGCTGCGGGACTGGAGACAAAGACAGCTTGTAGTAGAGGCAAGGCAGAAGGAAATGGTGATGAATTTGAGCTTAAGGGTTAACACCTAACCAGTGTTGCCCCTAGCAAAAAGAACTGGGAGCAGAAGAAACTGGATCCAAGTATGTTCCGTGCACTCAAGGAAAGCACTCGGCTGAAGGGATGGAGGTACACGCTTATTTGATGATTGTGCTTTTTTCTGGCTTTGATGTACAGTTTTCCCTTTAGACTATATGCAAACTGTTTTCACAGTCATTATTATGTTCACAGAGCATCTAGCAACCAAAAAGGGCACCCATTTCAAAATACTCGCTTGCACCTTGAAACTTCCTGTGCTTAGATGCAAAACTTGGGGAATGTGCAGCTTCTCCATTTTTGCTGGGTTTTTTTGATGACTGCAAGAAGAAAACATCAGTGCATATACTTCCTGCCAACCTGACTAAAACCGGATAAAAATGGCTGTGCAAACCTCAAACTGCAGTCAAAAATCAGTGACACTTTCCCTGTGTTTTGAGCTCAGGGGAGAACAAGTATCTCTGTGACTATCAGGAAGAGGCTTCTCTCAGATGCTCTCACACTTACAGTAACGCCCATATTTTTTCCTGCATTAATCAACAAGCAGCAGCTTCTATTAAAGTGTAAGACTAGCATGTAATTGATTTGAAACAGGTGCTTTGCCTTATTTTTCGCTTCTGCAGCAATTCTATACATTGGCTTAGTATTCCTCAGCCACTTAACTTTGAGTTTTGATCTTGTCGGCTTTTATGAGTAAGAGGTGATGGATCTGTCTGTTGTTGGGAAACTACCACGTAAAACCAAGGTGCCTAGGAGGAGACTTGGGAGTGTTTTATAAATGACCTCTCCCTTTCAGCTTTGTAACAGAGTTACGTCCTTCTGCTATTCAAGAAAATGTTTCCCAAAGTCCAGAGCACTGGTCCTTTGTGTTGCACCTGAAAGACTGGCCAAAAGCTGGGGATTAAACCGTTTGTTTGCCAAGGTCTTTGATTTAATGCTTATTTCAAAGTAAAATTGTAATTTAAAAATAACAAACCCCAAACCATCCATAAAATATGAAGCAAAGTTAATCAACACAGTAATGTCTGTCTGTGGTAACAGAGAGCTCAAAAGAATAGTTTTGATGTGTAAATGTCCCCTGTTGTCTCAAAGGGAGTGAATTAATGTGCCAGAGACACTTTTTTCAGGGTTAATGCTGTTTCTCTCTTCGGGAGGGAAGGAGGGGAAGCTTCACTGCAGTGTTTTACCTTCAGGGTGCAAATTGTGGGGATGTGCTGACTGGTGACAGAAAGGGGGGCTGGTTTCATTGTCCCTGCAGCCTTTGGAAATGCTGTTTGGGTCTGTAACTTCATGGGATTTCCATTTCTCTAGAAACCATTAAAGCAGGAGCATTACCCACTGCATGCAATTTGTTTTGACTTCAGCCTGCTGGCCACGTGCCTTCTTGCAGATTATGGGCTGGGGGGAAAGAGTTGCAGCCCTCTTCAGATGCACCCAGGTTAGACACCAGAACAAAGAGGCTGCGGAGGTTTCCCTGAGTTTCCCCCCTGTTGTTGTCCACAGACAGACGGGTCACCCCTGCCCCTGGAGAGGTGCCCTGCATGGGCACGCTGCTGTGCTGGGTGGAGCAGTGGCCCTGCGTCGGCAGCTGGTCATGTTCCTTGTGATCCTTTGTAGGAAGGGTGTTCTTGGGGTTTTATGGTTATTTTCTCTTGATCATTTGAGTGCAGCTGTGTTTAATGAGCTGGAAAAGAAGTAGGTCAATAAAACATGTGTTCATTGTTAGCAGAATACCTGTTGAACCATGTGTGTGTCTGTAATTGACCATCTAAAGCTTCAAAGCTTAGTGCAAAGACAATTTAACAGGGAATTCATTCCTAAATAAATTAATACTAAACCGAAGCAGACAGCTGGCAGGCAGTATGCCTTGCCAAGGTGAGACTGTGGGTATTTAATGCATAGACAAGTTATGATAATAAGTCAGACCTATTTTTAAGTCTCTCATTGATATGCAATAAAAACCAGTATGCCAAAAATAGCTTAGAAGCTGTGTGCTTTAAAGCCAACACAACTGATAACATAGCCATGTATGTAGGTTAAAATTTTTAATTGTTTCAACCTAGGGGCATGCTTGATGTTAAACTTGATGTTAGAGTGGTATCACTGGCAGTGTTGCAGCTTGGGATGTTTTTAAAATCTTTTATTTGATAACACCAGTGTTAGAAACAGTGTTTTTACTGGGATTTACTGAAAGAAAAGGCAACCGCATCATCATGTGACTATGGAACCTGAAGCTTTAAGACTAGTATCAAAGAAGTTACTTGGAACCACTGTGGAGCTTTATGATAAAGCAGTTTTGTTGGAATAAATGTGAATTTTGTCTCAGCCAAGAATTTGGTCCAAATTCTCTAGACCAACTTCTCTAAAGAGTTATGAGGCAAAACTTGAAAACTGAATTGCATTGTTTTACCTAAGCCAACAACTAAACAAAGAACAGAAACGTGCAGAATGATGGTATTTCCAGTAATTTTACCATGATTGAAATCCAAAGTACAGACATGAAGAAGAGTTATGTTGCAGACCTTATTCATCATAGACTTTGAATTCTTTGTTGTCTTGTCTTGTAACCAAAAATAAAAAAAAAGGCACCAAAAGCTGATAAGACTAATTAATGTAGGATCTATTATGATCTAATTGCTCATCTGCTTTTTGTGAAAAGACCTGTTATTCATGAAGGTGCTTATTTGCCTAAGAAATGCAGCTGCTGCTTTTTCACAGGGTTGGGCTGGGTGAAAGTAAATAGCAGCATTAAAATTCTCAGATTGATTTCCTGCCTTGTTCAGTCAGCTGGGAAATGGATTAGGCTCCTCTTTCCTTGGTAGCTTCAGGGTCAAAATACTTTTCCCAGTGTTTTTTTGAGACCTGGTGCCAAAATCAGTTCCCGCTATGAAATCAGATTTACTGAGGTGTGAAGGCCTGGTTTCTTGGTGGTATTTTCTATCTCAACTCCCAGTGAAACTGCTGGAAGTTGTCCTCGGATCCTCAAAGCTTGTGAGAACTTTTTATGTAGCAGGTGGTCTGAACCTGTGTGGCAGCAGTGAGTCCCGGTTGTTCCCACGTGAAGGCTATGCTGCTATGGTAGGGCTGGTGCTGGGTGGTGGTGTTCTCCTTCTCGCTCCAACCATCAGGTCCATAAACAACTGAACCTGCGGTGTGGAAAATCCATTGTAAACTGGGAAGGTCTTAGTAGGCACTAAAAAAAAAGCAAGCAAAAATGATCATAGTACCTTTCACAGGGAGGAAAGGGAGAGAGGCAGAGGTGCCTGAAGTTCCCCGGGGAACTGGCTGTCGCTAACCAATCTGCATTGAAACCACTGGGAACGCCATTAGAGACAAAGAGGTACCATGGGGTTTGCCGCTGGGGACTTCCAGTGGAGCTGATGGGAGTTAGGCTGCCGTTTGCTATTGAACTGTAATGCCAAATGAGAGCCTGTTACCCTTGAATTTCTTTGAATATCCCAGGCCGGGTAGATTTAGCATCAGTTTTTAGGCGTCTGTTTATGCTTTGCATTATGCATGAGTGCCAGTGGGGGGATGAAATACAGCAGCTCTGCCATTTCAGATAGCTTTGGCCTGAAGTTGATTTGTCAGCTGTCAGTCCAGATGAACTTGGTATAAAAACTGGTACCAGCTATTATAAATAAATGGTAAAACCAAACCTAACTCTATATAATTTTTTCAGAAAAGTAATGGTTTTGAGAATCTTTAACTTACTTGTTGCTAAAAGTGGCATAAATCTCTCATCATTTAATGAAATTTTATTTTGTAAAGAGGGCCAACATGTGACACAGATCTCTGAAAATCACAGCAAATTAAATCAGTGTATTATATGTAGTTTCTGCAAAATCCGTATGGTAGTTCCCCCCAAACCTCCCCTCCTTTTTTTTTTTAATACGACTGGGAAGGGAAAAATCTCGAGTATCCAACCTGGCTTGACCTCAGAGCTGACCCAGCTTTGAGGAGGAGTTTGACTCAGAGGCTTCCTAAGATCCCTTCCAGCTTGAATTATCCTGCGATGCTGTGAAATTAGGGTATGAGCTAAAGGAGGAAAACTAAGGGCTTTCTGTTAAAAGCACAGAGACCTGAAAGGTTTTTTTTGCCTGGAGTGTTTCCTGGTGCCTTGATAAAGTCTTCCTGTCCTTCCCATGATCATCTCTGGGCACTCCAGGCTTACCTGCAGAGCTGTGATCCTTGAGTGGGGGGGGAGAGAAGGGGTGAAGGGGAAAATCCATGGCATTTATTTGGTGTGGAAGTGTGCACATCCTATGACAGCAGACAGAAGGTGAGAATCAGCGTGACTAATGAGTTGTTTATTTGGCTTTTGTATCCCGCACCCCCCCCCCCCCCCCCACCTTTGGAGCATGGGCTGTGTTTGTTTTGGTATCTCTTAATCTCAGATTCCTGAAAATGCCCTATCCTTTGTCCTTCACCTTCTGAGCAGTTTCTGCAATGCCACTAATCCTGTCTCTTGGTGTGACAGGAAGGGTAGGGGATGGTAGTTAGGATGTGGAATGCTGCTTTTCTTCCTTTCCCATACATTAGCATGTTTTTAGCCAATGGGTTGTCATTTCTCTGAGTTTGGACCCAGACCCGGTTTGAAGAACTGAGGTCCCCTCAAAAACTTCCATGAAAAGCCATGCACTGCAGGCTGCCATTACTGGTGTGTTTAGGTTGCCTAGAATTTTTATTTTGGGGCAGTCTCTCTCTGCAGTTTTCTGATACCTGTCCTCGTGGTACTGGAGCTAAACTCGTGGAAATCGGGGAACAAGTCGGATTTGTTTTTAATGTTGGATTTGGCAGTATGTGGCCATGTGCATGAGACAATGTGGGATTTTTTTCCAGAACTTGTTAGAAACAGCCTCTAACTCCCTTTTGAGAAAATTGATGGGGGAGACAACAGGGAGTGCCTGGGTTTTCTTTATTTCATGAATGCTCTCAGCTGAGATAAAAAGGAGGAAAAGCTGGAGTTACGTGGTATTTTGTACTGCAGCGTGGCACAGCTGGGCTGAATAGGCTACACAGCCCCAAAATGTTAAAATGCTACCACAGGTCACCTAATACTTGGTCTCCAGCCTCAACTCCTTGCCAGGGAGTTTGACCAGCTCAACATTGAAAGAGATGATTTTTCTGGTCTGCTGTTCTGTTTTGTGTAGGGTATACATGGTGCAGCTGTGGATTTGGCTCCGTTTCTTTAGGAGAGAGTTACCTGTAGTGCTGTAGGAGAAATAAATTTTGCGTAACTGAGAAGCAGTTAAAGGATATTTCAGTTTGCACATAAGCTCCAGGGGCCAGGATGCAGTGAGATGCCAACAGCTTTGGCCGCTGCTGAAGTGGGAGGGAGTGGGGACCTAGGGAATCTCATAGAAAAGCCTGCAGAAGGGTTTAAGCTACAGCTTAGCTTTGGAAATCTCGGAATATTTTCTGCACTTACATAAATATGAAGGGAAAATTGTGTACCTTAGGTGTAAATGAGCAAGGGGAAGGCTGTGGCCAGGTACAGTCACCTTTGCTTGTCCTTCTTGCGCAAGGGCTGCAGGATCAAGGCAGGGGCAGAGCCCAGCACAGGCAGGAGGGGTGCGGGCAGGGGCGGTGGGAACGCGTTGCTGGTTGCTGGCGTGTGGGTGCTGGTCTGGTGGGCGCGCTGTTGAGCTGAGCACAGCCTGCCCGAGCATCACTCGGCAGGTCGGAAGGGAGCAGAAGAGAGGATAAGTAAATGCTGAATTTAAAGAAAGGGAACAATACAAAAGTGATTTTGTGGCAGACGTTGGCAGGTGAGTTGCGATCCTAACAAAGGCAGCTTGTAAAAGGCCAATGGTCCTTATTTACCAGGCTGTTGTTCCATACCAAGTTCTGTCAGCCACAGGGCTGCAGAGTGTGGGCCTGGAGGAGGGTCTGGGGAGGTTCCAGGGGTGCCCTGGCTGCCTGGGGAGCACGGGAGAGCTTCCCAGCTGTTGCTTTCCAGTAGCAGCCCCCTTTGCTAGCCCCCCTGTCTTGCTGTCTGCATGGACAGTAGGTTTGGTTTTATTCTTTTTGGTGTTGTGAGCATCCTCAGCTCTCAGAGTTCTTTAGTAAGGTAGCAGCTGATGCTTTCACAGCTGGTTCCAGAGGTTTCTTCCCTGTTTTGGGAGAGCGTTTAAAGAGGAGGATTTCTTCCACCGTTGTCCTGCTCGGAGTCAAGGGCAGCTGGTTCTGCTGTGCTGCACCCAGGGAGCTCAGTGGAGACTTCTTGGCAGCTGTCACTACTCTGCATGACAAGAACCAATGCTGGCTGGCAGATCAGTCCCCTTTCCTCCCTCTCCCTTCACCTGAGGCTGTTAAAATTCTGGCAGTTCTTCCAGCCTCCCTGGCCAGCTGCACTTGGGGTGCGTCATGCTGCTGCCTGTGGTACCAGCTGGTCTCCTGGTTCCGCTGCTTCCAGCATGGCACTGGGCAGGGAGACAGCAGGCGCCCTCCCTGCAGGCAGGCAGAGTATGTTGGCCCCAGGGACACATTGTGCTTTTATTAGGCAGAGCCTGTGTTGAGTGCCACCCCAAGTGCAGCCAAACCCAGCCACTTCTCTCCTTGGTTGGATTAAGCGCAACCCTTCCAGCCTGAGAAGCCACTCATCACCCCAGCAGCAGCTGGGCTTTCACCTCCTGGGTGCTCTCCTGCTGTTCAGGTTCTCTGGATGCAACAGAATGTAAAACACACAAACAAACAAACAAACCCCCAACCCCAACAACAACAACAAAAAGCAAATAAAAAAGCAGCTAGGCTAGCAATAAATAATTTATCTTGATAGTGACAGAATCTGATTTGTTTTTCCAGAATGCTGGCAGTTTCCACTGCTCAGCCCTGCTGCTTTGAGTTCTAACAGTTAATGAGAAATGGTTTGGAAACAGCTACTGTTTTAATTGGTGAAGCAATTACTGTTTAGTTTTGGTGGTGGAAAATAACTGCATGTAAGGTGTTTCTCTTTCTTTTCTGGGTTTTTTCAAATTTGTAATTAGACTTCTCCAATTATGTACTTCATAAATGTTGGAAACAGATCTTTCAAATAAGTGCTTACTGCCTGTTATTCTTATGCACATAACTTTGTTAAGGTGAATAGACTCACAGGACTTAAAAGGAATATTAATGTGGGTAAAATTACCCAAAAATATAAGTGTTTAGAGGTTGAAGATCTTTCATGGGTAGGGCTTTTTAATAAATAAATAACTGAAGTATCCAGTTTCCATAAAGAATAGCAGATGTAGAGTATTTCTGGGGGTTTTTTGCTGCTGTAAATTGTAATATTTTTCTAATATGGCTATAAAAAATAAATGAAGGCAACAAAGCAGGGCTGTTTGAGTAAGTTAGGGAGTCAAATCCTGCTGTGTTACGTGTTGCAAACAACTTGGTGCAATCAAGACTTAAGTTGGATTTTCACCAGAACTGAAACTTGATCCTTTAAATCTAGTGTAAAAACAGTACAAGAAAGGGAATTTGGAATTAATTTTCTTAACATTCTGTGTCATCCCACTATGACTAAGCACTATTTGTGTAAAAATACCTTGCCCCTGCCACTGACCCAGCAGTCTCAGCAGAAGGTATATAACATACATGTGGCTTATGCTGGGAGTTGAAGCCCCAAAGCCTGTTTGCTCCCCCCAGCTGTGTGAATATCGAAGAGGAGAAGATGCTGAAGGCAGAGGCAGTGACACAACATGTCTCCACATGCCCATCGCATAATCATCTCCCACCGCTCCACACGCCCCGTGGCGGGGAGCAGCCGGGAAGCCTAGCTTTGCAGGGTGCCAGCAAGCTTGTTTTGCCTTGAACTCCCGCTTCAGTGAACAAGACGGGTGAAAGCCGCATGCATTGGGGGAATGCCAGATGTGGGCAGGTGTCATTTTAAATTGCCACCAGTTAGAGCAACATGGTGTGTAAAAACGCAACTATATCCTTTATAATAGATTGTCATTGCACATACATGTGAGAAGGGGTAGGGACCAGAGCAGGCATGAAATGTCTTTTTAGCTCTCTGCATGAATGACCAAGGCTCAGAGAACCTCTGTGCTGGGTTTGCTTGCTTCTGGTGTTACCCATACTGTGGGAGAGATGCCAAGTTCCCCTTCTTCCTGTGGAGTCCTTTTTGCAGAGGGAAGAATGAAATGTTAATGCTCCTGATGTAACAGCAGAGGATGGTTGGGCCAAGATTACAGTGAAAAGTATTGCAGCCTGTCTGTTGCAGACTTTTCTCATCCCTAGGTACGAGCATACATGCTTTCTTGTAATGCAGCTTGGTTTTATGGTAAAAATCACTTTTCAGAAATACAGATGTAGAAAAGCCAACTACTAAGGTGTAGTTCCTGAGGGCCTGAAGTGGGACAGAAAGCTGACTAGGGATAAAATCCAACCATGGTTATTATTTTTTATTTTTTTAAAGTAGTGTGCAGGTTGTCACAGAAGCCTCACAGAGCTCAGTGCTGCAAAACAGGTACCCGATTCTTTGCATTTGCAGGAGAAAATTAGAAAGATGACAAATGAAAATTCTTGCGGAATAATTTCTTTGTGTTTGTGTGCAAGTATTATCTCCATGTCACACCTAAAGGATTGAAACAAGAATAGATTAGATAATTTGTGCAAATAAACACAGATAAACTTGGCAGAAAAAGCTGAATGGTTATACATCTGATACAGACTGCAAGTGCCGGTCAAGTAGTCTTTTAACTGGGTTTACTCAGTTGATTCTTTTTCATCCATAAAAGGAAGGCTTGCAAATAAAATTCTGCATAATGATGGAAACTGTATTAATTTTAAAATTGTATTATTACTAGTAAAGGTACTATTTATATGCTGTATGTTTTCCCCAGCCCAACTCTTGACAGCATTTATGACTTTCCATTATTGTATGTCTGGTCAGTGAAGTATGGGTATAAATTGCTTCTATTATAAAAACATTGACAGTGGTCATCCCCTGGATAACAGTGGACAGACTTACCCAAATTTACTGAAATCTCTTCAAGGTACCTCTCACCAGGCTGTAATTTGAATACAGCAGTGTTTTCCTTTCAAGATGGATCCAGCAAACTAGAAAATGGTGCTAATGAAAAAGTCAAAATTTGCTCTTCATGATGGTATGGGCGTGGCAGAAGATGCATTGTCATATATCCTTCTCTTGTGTGTTACAGATCTGAACGCGTCACAGACCCAGGGTCCCCAAGCAAGCACTCCAAACCAGGGATCCATCCAGCCACCACGGGTAGACGCATTGCTGCTGAACCAAGAGCCTGAGAGCTTGCAGGATGCAGAAAGTGGAGGCAGAGTGGAGGAGAAGATTGTTTACCTCTGATGGCTCATTTTCTAATCTCAGTAGCACTTTGGAAATATAATGGTGTTTGCTTTTTTAAATGTCTATAGTTGCTCTCCATATGACCAAATGGCTTTAAGGGTAGCATTTAATATTCAGTGCAAGCTTTTCCCCATAATAAATACAAAAATTAAGTTATTTTGCAGCCTTTGTTTTATAATCTTTTAATTTATGACATGATTTCAAATGCTGTGCAAGAAGCAATGGGTAGCAGGGGAGACATAACATTTTTGAATTGTAAAGATGCTGTTGAGAGTTGTGAAAGCTAGTTTTGATTTTCTCCTGGGTCCTCTTTTTAAAAGGGCAACGTAAGAGAGGTGGGCCTGCTATTTGAGATTTCAGAGTATGGATCAGTAAGCTTGTGGTAGTTGTGATGTAAGAAGACAGCAATGTAAGAACGATGGCTATAGTCTTTGTTGAAATGTGCTATGTACCCTTAACTATCGGGTCATTTTCTTTATCTGTGGGCTCAGGGGCTGCTCAGAAGATGATGTTTTTTATGTTCTCAATATACTGCATAATTGTAGGTGTTTGTTCATGTCCCAAAGCTTATCATCATTTTGGTACTCCTGCCAGAGGGCAAAGATGCTGTAAATCAGTTTTTGTATTATAACTGTACCTCATTTCTGTAAGTGCCCTTACACATTAAAATTTACCAGATGAAACTGTCTCACTGGTCAAAAGAAAAGAAAGGGGATACCTTACACATTAAAATTTACCAGATGAAACTGTCTCACTGGTCAAAAGAAAAGAAAGGGGATACCTTACACATTAAAATTTACCAGATGAAACTGTCTCACTGGTCAAAAGAAAAGAAAGGGGATAAATCGTAGGCTTTTAGTTAACTAAACCTTTTTGAAACTCCACTGCTTTCCCATGTAGGAGTCAGCTGTCTTCCTGCTTTCAGGCTCATCAGACCACCTGTGTGTTAGGCAGTAAGAAAGCAGGACCTATTTTATGCCTTTTTGCCTTTCAGAAATACTTGTACACTTCTGTTGAATTGAATAAATGTTCTGTGCATTTCTGCAAAACTGTGACTTTGATTCATTGTTAGGTCCTCCAAAGAAGTTTGAAATAAGGAAGAAAAAAAAGAAAATCTCCTTGCCTGGTTTGCACTCTGCCCTGCTGCAGATACACCTGCCTTGGTCCAGCACAGCCAAAGCTGTGCTCCAGGGACCTCAGCTGGCAAAACCAAGGATGTGCCTATTTGAGCAGGTGCAGTGAGCCTTCTGGACCGGCCAGGTGTTGCTTAGCATGGCTGATGGTGGATCATCAGCAGCACAGCAGGGATGCAGCTGCACAGCTCCTGGATCAGAGCTGCCTCAAATCTGCCCAGCTCACGGGGCAGAGGAGCGAAGGGTTGCCCCTGCCTGTTTGTCTGGATAAGCCCCAGGCGTCATGTGGTTTTCATTTTACCCTAAGCCTTGTGTTGTGTGAAATCTTTTGCAGGGGGCAGAGTTCTAGATAGTAGATGTTCGTCAGCAAAGGTTTCTTAATGTGGAGGATTCTCTTCCAGGGATTTTGAGGTGTGCCGCTGGGAGTATTCAAAAGCAGAGCTTTCTGAGTTGCATCTTACAGGGCTGCCAAGAGTAGCTGTTCAGTTGGTATCTTGGGCTAACAACTGAGCACCTGACCTCATTGAGCAGGATGTGATTCCCAGCTGGTATTAATTGGTATGGCATGTCAGGGAAAGACTGGGCCTGCAGATGTATTTTACAGATTCTGTTTCCAATGTTCAAGACTCCTGCTGACTTGACAGCACTTCTTTAATATGTCTCCTTATAACGGAAAAAACTTCTTAAGAATTTCTGTTAATGTTTTACCCTCTTTACTTTTCACAGTTAGGCTAAAAGTAAAATGGGAATCCCACCTCTTTTAAAGGTCCTGCAGTAAGGACAGTCCACAGCTTCTTGATTTTACCAGTCAGCAATGAATTCAGGGTTGCCATGTGGACAGCTTTTTGGCACATTTCTGAATAGCCAGACCTGTTTCTTGGGGTGCAGTATGCCCCAGTATTTGTGCATGGCCCAGGAACCAGCAGGAAATTGGGAAAAACTGAGTAGTTTTCTACACAATTGCTCTTTCTGCATTTCATTATGACTTCGCTGAAACATCTGGTACTGGTTACTGTCAAATCCAAGCTGCTGGATGGATAGTTGCTGTCCCAGCCTGGTGTGGGAATTGTCCTGTAAGTGCTTTGCCACTGGGAGAGGAAGAGAGGATACTGCTTCTCTCGTCAGTTTTAATTGAGGGGCTGGGAGTTGAAAAGCGGCTGGCTGGGACTTCAGCTGTTCTGCAAATTCCTGGAGTCCCCTAACATCAGGCAGCATTTTATTTTGCTCACCTGTGTTTACAGTAAAATTTCTGGCACTCGAGGAAGGCAAAGGCAAGAAACAGGTGGCCTCTAGATTTAGGTGTTTTAATTGTAGAAAATGTTTAAACTATAGGCCAGTATGGCCTCAGCAGGTGCTCTTTATAACAAGATGTATTATGCACCCCTAAACTCTGTCCATTATTTAGGCGTTTCTTAATACTTAGCAGAATGTAAATGCAGCCTCAATGAGACTCTGCCATTTTAGCAGGCTGCATTTTCAGTCATTGTCAGGCATATATTAATGATTCATCTTCTTTTTTAATTAGAAAAATATATTTAGAAGTTCTCCCCTTCGCCTTTATTACATTATTTTGAAGTGGACTTATTTGCAAGGCCATTATTTTTAACTCATCCCATATATTGTGTTTTCTTTTTGCCGCACTTCTCAAGGCATCTTGCCTCTGAAAGCTCAAAATCTAATTCAGTCATTAATTTCAGTGTTTAAATTAAAAGAGCAGTTGCTGTACCACAAATCACCACTCCACCGGGCTGGGCTTTCTCTTTGTTTTTTCTTTTTTAAACTTTCTTCCACCATTTAACGAAGGGGGGTTTTCACTACTGTAATATCTATACTTGTCCAGCATTTTCTCCTCAGTGTTGTATGCTAGTGAAGCTGTCGTATCAAGTGACTTTGAGAGATTTTTAAGGGAAACTCACAAAACAGTTTTTTTCCCCAAATTGATAAAAATGGTAACATGGAATTCAGGAAGGGCTCAAGTTTACAATAGGCTGGATCGAGAACCTTGGATTTACACAGTCATTTACAGAATGAGGCCAGAGTAGAGAAAATGCCTCACTTGGCTGCTGTTATTAAGGTAAACAGCACACTTGGCTGCAGTTTTAAGAGATTTTTCACAAAGCTCATCCATGTAATTTTCAAATGACTAAATTAAATACAGATTAGGCTCTCAGCAAAACTCCCCAAAGGTTGTTTACTAAAGTGATTAAAAAGATATCTGTTAATGTTTACCACGTATAGAACATGAATCATTTTACCTAGAGTGCCCTGTGGGCTGCGTTAATTTATGCACCACCCATTTAGGTTAAAAAAGCGAGTAAGATTTTTCACTGCATCTTAATCAAGTAGGTGCAAATCCTGTAGTAATGTGCCATAATGCCAGTTAAATCATGTTCATGGTGTTGTTCATTCAGAGAAAACAAAGAGGCTGTGCTGTGGTACGTGATGTGTACAATTTGCTTTGACTAAATTTTAAAAGCAAAGGAGAGTTGCAGATGAGGCAGTTTTCCTTATGCGTTTGATGACAAATGGGGAAATGGCGTGACTCTCAGATACCTTCTAATGAATATTCTGTTTGGAAAATAATTGCAACCCCAAAGCCTTCACCGTGCCTAATTTGTATTACAGAGGTAGAAACAGCATAGATTGTGGGGCATTATCATACTGTAACAGGTTGGATGTCTGCTCTTTCTTGCAGAGTTGCAGTCACTTTGTGACTTTTTTTGCCAAGGTGAATGGATGTATCTGTTGTGTTCTCGTCCCTAGTAAAGATCTGTATGTAGACCCATTGCAAATGTAGCTGTGAATATTTTTGGTAATCTTGGTCATAACAACAGCTACATGTTAACCTCCATAAAGGTGTTCCTGTCTCACTTGCTGCCAGGTTCTGAGATGACTGTGAGGACTGCCTGAACTGAATGGCTTGAATTTTGTGTAAAGACTCCCTTTAGCAGGCTGACGTGAAACGAGAGTGTTTCATTTCTTCAGTATAAAGGAAAAACCTCAAAGGATAACCTTGCTGGCATTAGTGTAAATTGTTCTCAGTAATACAGCCCTTCGGCCTGCAAAAGTGCATCAGACGGTAGGCTGCTAGGCTTCTGGTATCAGGAGATTACCAAAGACTAAGAGGATTTGTGGAGAAACTTGCAAGTGTGTTTGTGCGCCATGGTGAGGAAATGGTCCAGGTATGTTACCTGGGAATGTCAGTGTTTTTCACTGACATGCAGAGCAGTGCTGGCAGCAGCTCTATCCAGGTTGGTAGTTGGCTCCCAGATTTGCAGAGCTATGTTTCCTATCCTAGGGATCAGCTGTGCAGAAGTTTCTCCCTCTTTTCCTCGCTTGCTCAGGCTCAGTTAAGGGTGTTACACGGTGGGGCTCTGCCACAGGGAGGTCTGCAGCACCTGCTGAATTCTGAGGTTGGGTCTTGAAATATCCTGAATGGAGACCAGGAAGAGAAAAAAGAAACATGAAAAAGGCATGCTGGATATGGAGAAGGCAGGAAGAGTGTCCCCTGGAGTGGGATGTTTTCTAGGCTTCTTCATGAAACAAGCCTTTTTACTTGGAGAAACCCTCCCTGTAATTATCACATCTCTTATTGTTTGTTAGACTGATAATCTAAAAACTGCTTAGATGCCATATTTTTTAAATCCAGTGCCAGATGGAGCGAGGATCAGATATTTATGAAAGTGACAGTGAAGCATGCAAGAAGAAACAAAGAATTTCTCCGATGGAAGCTGCTTAAGAGGCCCAAGGGAACTTTCTTACCGGTTTTCTATAAAAGTGCCAAACCTTGCCTACATGAGCCATGCAGAGGTGTGAACCTTTTGCTGACCTACGTTACCACTGCTAACAACAAAGCCCTGCACGGATGAACAATCCCCTGAAGATGTCTTGTCAAGACCAGCATGAGCCCCCTGCTCTCCTGTGCAGGTGAACAAACAGGACACCTGGATTCCCTGTGTTCAGCTGACTGAGGATGCTCAGGTCAAGCTGTAGACCTACTCATGCTCATCTCAAGTGGAGCAAGAAACATGGGAAATTGATGTCACTCCCGGTTAAAGTAAGTAACGCCTCACTTGAAATTCAGGTTTTCCTCTTTCCCTACATGCACAGTGTTGTGCATTGCTGAATGAACGCTGCAACAAACCATAGTAGGTCAGTTACAAACTCACCAAAGCAAGTCCAGTCCAGGTACAAAGGCAGTCAAGAGAACAAAACCAGCTTTAATAGCACTGGCTGAGCATCTCCTGGTTTCAGGCAGTGGCGGGTAACTGTTCCCATCCTCTGGTGCCTCTTTCCAGCTTTTGATGCTGTTGATTGTGTGCTACTGGTGTCCCCTATGTGTAAGGAGCAAGGTTTCAGAATGATGCATTTACATTGTCTGTGAAAAGGAAAGCATCAGAAGGACTGAAATTGCCTCCCTTCTTGCTGTTTGGATGTTGCTTTCCTTTGCAGAGCCCCACATAACCAGCTGTGGTCTGATTTTGTATCTGTGTGCAGCCACCGGGTGAACTGACAAGGCGGCACAGACTTCATAAAATTATCTCCAAGTGCCTGATACTTGAGTAATATCAAAACAGCTTGTATCTCAATGAAGGCTGGACAGTGTCAATGGTGCAGGTGAAGGAAGAACTTTGAAGATCCAAAGCTAAGATGTGACCTCCTTTGAAGTATGCATCAAATCAGTCATTTGCTTTGAGATCTGGCAGTGCTTCTAGATGCCCTATGGACAGAAGAATAGCTGTATCTGTGAGTAAGATTCCCTTACTTCTTTCAGATGGTTTGATGACTCTATCCCACCATGGAAATGATGTCCTGGCCTCAACTAACCTTCATTTGATATCCAAACTACAGCCATGAAAAATGTCTGGCCAGTAAGTCATGAGACTGCAGGAAATCCTGTTGCTGCCATTGAATGCTATGGAACACATCTTACACACACATCAGACTACCTTCCAGGTGCTGCCCAGGTTTTCAGGTACATTCCTCTGGATGGCCCTTAACAGGCGTGGTGGGTGTGGAGGGAAGGGTTCCGTGGGGCTGGTGCATGGCTGTCAGCTGGCGGTGCGGGCAGCTTGGCAATCCAGGAAATGTTGCAGCGGGAGGACCAAGCCCTTTGGTGCCACTGGAGCTGATGCCACAGGTGGCGCTGGGAACTGGCTGCGTGTTCAACCTTTGCGTCACAGCAGGGTGGTGGGGTCCCAGGGGAGCCTGCGCATCAGTCAGGTCGCTTCCCCCCGTCAGGCTGCCAACACTCCAGTACCTGTCTTGAGGCTGAATGGTTGTGTGCAGGTTGTGAAAGGTGGCTTACAGCCCTGGGAAACCTCTCTTGGTGTCACGTAAAACGAACGCTGAGCTCTGAAGGGTATTTCACAATACGAAGTAATTATTGGCAAAAGGCAGGGCACATCAGCATTTTACTGGAAGTCTCAGTGTGCCCTACGGACAGAATTAGAAACAGTTTCATTTCTAATTCTGACTCCAGCTGTTCTCATTTGATTTACAGCATAATTCTTCAAAGAGATCAGGATAACAGCTTTCAAGGAGAATATATCAGCATTGCATGAGACCACCAAACAGGGGAAGCAGTTTAATTTATTTGTAAGGGGTTAATCACTTCCGCTTGTCCTGCATGCAGGACCGCGTTGGAGTCTTACAAACTAAAAGCCCTGTGAGATGGCTGGGACTCCAACATCCCCAAATGTTGCGAGCACGACTAGCAGAGCATGGTTTACAGACACCAAACTCAAAATAGTCTTCCTTCTGGGAAACTGAGAGCTCAGAACATGTGGGCAACTGAAATCCCCCAGAATGCAGTCCTTTCGTCTATAATTTCAATTAAATGTAACTCAATTAGTGCTTGCCACTTAATTTCCCAATTGTCTTCTGATAAGCAGAAACATTTCCCTAAATGTTGCTCAGATGTTTCCAGCATATTATTTCTGCAACTTCTGTCAGCGATTCTGGGGTAATTACAGAGATGGGGCTGAATATAAAAGAGATCTGAAGGCTGTCATATATTTGGAAAATGCAGACCTGAATCCAGGCTTGAAAGACTGAGACAAAATGCTTCACGTCACGATGGTATTTTTCAAACTCAGATTATGAACTGTTGCGCAAAGAGATATAGACTCAAAAGGAAGTGATTGGGGAAGTAAACAACAAAAGAAGCAGTGGAAACCACTTCTTCTGCATAGTGTTCAGGGAGTTACTGATGGAAAAAATCCGTATAGGCATTCTGTGAAATTACTTTATTATAATAATAATTTGTTATTATTCGATTGGGGGTTTTGTTAACTGGGGTTTAGTATATAAATAAATTACTGGGTAGCTCTAGTGCTGAAAGTAAAGCTGAATATGATGGACTGGGTTTAACACGGTGCAAGAATTCACAGCTAGGTAGCACGAAGGTTATCTCCATCCATGGAAAGGCTTTTTTTCATGGACTGAGGATCCACAACCCGCAGAGGAGTGTAAGATGGCACTGTACGGTCTTGCCAGAGCTGCTAAACTCTTCTGGAGGTGCCAGGTCTTGTCTCCACGTCCATTGCCGTGCTGTGATCCCCCTGCCCACCACCCCCAGCACAAACCCAGGATGTTCTGGGCCCTTGCTTGCAGCCTAGGGCTTGTCTCCCGAAGGGCAGAGATGTGAGCATGTGGGGAGCTGGCCCACAAGCCTGGCCCATGGTGGTGAGGATGGTTTCCCCATGCTGCCAGTGTCCCCTTCATGCTAAATTAGGGATTTCTGCTGTGTTGCGGAGTAGCTGTGTGCTACACAGATCACACGAGCAGCTTCTCGTGTATTTGGTGCTTTCTGTTATGTTGTGATTTCAGCTACAGTTACAAGACATTTGACAAGGATATGAAGTAGTGTCTTCTGAAACGCAACATCTCTGTGAAAATTCAAAATTAATTTAAATTTTTACAAAGCAACAAGGGTCAGGTGTGGTTATAATAACTAACAACATGTGTGTTGTTTAATCTTCAAAGCAAATTTTACTTTTAGAGGTCCATAATCTACTCAGTAAATACTGTTCTTCTTACTTCAAAAGGAAGCGATAATTAGATTATCCCTGGACTCAGATTAACATTTAATTTGTACATACCTTCAGAGCAACGTTGCATACAATAGCAAAATAATTCTTTTCAACTCTGTGTGTATGCTGTCAGTGTTTAAAGTTGTAATTTAATACCCAGAGGAAAGATACGGCAATGTATGAGATGTGAACACTCAGAGGTTTTCCAAGCCACCGTGCCCGCCATCCACTTGTCACTGGTGCACAGCCATGACCTGAAGCTGCCTGTTCCTGTCTCCTCCCCACCCGCTGTTATATCCAAATCCCTTCTCGAGTCTTTTGTCACAGTTTTTTGGGGGTTCTCCACACAGGGATAATTTGTGGGTTTTCAGAATGGTAACTGGTGGGTGTGATCCTGGCCCTACGCAGCACCCTGCTCCAGCCCCATGAAGGGAGCCTGGCCCGGGGACCCAGGGGTCCTCTGCTGGCCCTTTCCCACAGCCGTCCCTGGGGAAGGGACCTGCTGAGCATGTGCAAGATGGAAAACGGTAGGGACAGCTCAGGCTTCCCAGTCTGAGGCTGGCCTAAGAGGTTTTCTCGAAATAGCCTCCCAGTGCCATGCTGGCTATGGGAGAGGCTCAGCTGCTCCTGGCCTTTGGCCATCAGGACTGCCTTTGCTGGAGGGGCAGGGGCTGAGATGAGCTTTTAATTCCTGAGAAGCAGGAGGTCCTGTGCTGGGCTGGCAGGGCAGCCTGACACCATTGTGGTGGAGACATCCAGGCTGGTGCCTCATTAAGTGTAGCTAGAGAGGGTGCTGCCAAAACCCAGGAATGGGGGTCCCTCGCCCACCCAACAACCAAAATAAGCTGCTCTTCCATTAGCTGTAACAGCTGCTGTTATTCCATGGTACTTGTGGTTTAAATAATGAGGATCACACCTTGCCAAAACATGTGCTTGGAGCCTAAGCTGACGCGATAAAAGGACTGGAGAGAGAGGGAATACACCAAAGAAATACCTTTTTGCTATTGGTATTTTCATAATTGTCTTTATGATAGAAGTTGCAGGCACAGCACTGCAAAATATTCCTATTAATTTTCTGAAGCCCGAGAGTTTCTTTTAAACACAAAAAAGAGGTAATGAGTTTCTTTCTAGGCTTTGAAAAAGAACATGTCTGCTTTAATGTGACTTAGCTTGAACACCATTATACATTTTAATGAGTTAGCACATGAGGAGGGGTCAAGTAGAGCAAGGACTCATTCTGTTCCTGTCAACACTGACACTACATTGCTAATACAGAAGTAATTCTGCGGCCATAATTTGAATAAAATATGTAGTGTAAGATGCCCTATTGAATATTCCAAGTCAGGAATCTGTTGAGCATGGTTGCCATGGGGACTGCATGAAGGTTGGATTAATTAAGTCCTGAGCAGATGCTGTGGAGTATGTAGTGTCATTTGTGCTTTCTGCTTGTAATTAACGTGCATGTGTGTGGGGTGGGAAACAAGGGAGGAGAAAGATAACAACCTTAATTTGTGTGTGACATCTTTTCAGGTAAAAATAATTATTGGTATATGAAAAGTGATGCCTCTACACATGCTAAAAATTCAGATGAAAAAAGGAAAGAAAAATGAGACTATCAAACAGCATCTAGCTGTGTCGTTGTGTTTCGCATTGAAATGCCAGAGTCAAAGACACAAGCTTCCCTCCTTGTTCCTATAAAATTCAGGAATTCAGATGAGCTGGTTCACCTGTGAAATAGATTGAGATTGAAGAGTAGCATTTAATGTTAGCCTAGAAAGCTCAAACATATCATAGCTTTTGGGGGCATTTGTATGCATACATAAATTTATGCATGTGAAGGGAGAGGGGAGGGGATAGCTTATACACATGCACATGCATGTTTAGGCCTCCTTACTGTTTTACTGAAGTCTGTTGGGTATTGCTGAGCTCAAAGGAAGCACTGAAACATCATTTCAACCCCCTTTTCTTTCCCTGTGCTCGATGAGCATTTACTCTATTGCTATAGCAGGGCTTGAGATATTTAAGATGGCATTAAATTCTTTCCTCTTTGCTGAACAGTAAAGGAGTAGCACCCAGTTCTCTCCTGGTGCTTCAACATGTGCCCTGAGCTTCACAGGGAATGTTTTTGGGGCATAAGGGAGCACACATGGGAGCAGCACCCTCTGAAGAGGGAGGTGGATGTGGTGGTGGGCATCTGCTCTTCCACTGCCACTCCTTCTCCCTCCACCTTTGCATGAGGAGGTGGACAGTCCCAAATTTTCAAAAGCAGGAGGGAGGAAAAAAGTGATAAGCTGTCCCATGGAAAAAACATTACCTGGACTTGGTTTTTTGAGCCTTTAGAAAGGGAATGCAGTACTCCAGAGCAGCCATTCTTGATTTGTGAATGATTGGTTGCACTGGGACTCAGCTGCCTGAAAAAGAAATGCAAAAAATGCTCACAGTTTTCTGGGAGTATTTCATTGGAAAGAAAACAGCTTCTCAGAACTGCACACATTTTCTACAGTGGAAGAAACATCTTCACGGTGTTCCCAAGTGAAATTTTGCAAAAGCCCAACAGCTCCATGTTTTAAGAGGACAAGTGTCCAGCATTTCTTGATTAGAAAATGTCTTCCTACCACTCCTAGCAGTAAGACAAAACTAGGCATTTTTGTCTAAAGAGGTAAAGGACAAGAGCCAGGGTATTAACTTGCTGAGAGCTCTTAAATAAAATATTTCTGTGGCACAATTCTCATCCTGGATCCTATTTTTAAATTTCTTTGACAGAATTTCATACCTGTCTGTTGCTCATATGACGATCAGGTATTTGAAATGCTTATTTTTTTAAATAGAATTTTCTGTAGTGTAGAACTCTGAACTGTCTGTGTGACTGAGTGAAAAGTGATGGATTTTTTTTCCACATTGTGAGGACTAACAGCCTGTCTAATGAATGCTGAAGCATGTCTCTTCCAGGTGCTCAATCCTCTCTTTCTCTCTCCAATTTGCCTGTTAAATCTGCTGCATTTTCTGCTCGTTTCTTAATATTCAAGGATTATCTGGGATGCTCTTTTGGGAAATGTGGCTTCCTTAGGGTTATGGAAATAATTAGAAAAGATTACAGCCTGCTTTTTGAATAAGTCTAGATTTATTTCTGTTTTTCGTGTTGCTAATGAGAGGTGCAATTGCTTGTTCTTTGATTTAGAAAACCTTTTCTCAGAGAGAAAATTACAATCTAGTACACAAAGTGAAAAAATAAATCTCGAGAAAAAGTTGAAAAATCAACAGAAATGGCTGAATGGTTTTGTTCAAATGAATATTCTTAAATTAAACATAGATAACCTTTAAATAGAAAGGATTGAAATAGACTGGAGGTATTGATTAAGCTACCATGTCACTAGGAGAAGTCAGAAATTAAATGAACCATCTAGCAGGAGTGTCCCCACATTCGTGATCAAACTCAAGTGAATTCAGTTCGAGTAAATTTACCCTTGTCTCTGCCCCAGTCCTGAACCTTTAAGCAAATGAAACCTGTACTAATGTAGACTTGTCTCTTTGGACACGTAGAACAGTTTCAACCAGAGCATACTTTCCTAATACACTACTCCAGACTTCCCTTATATAAATAGTTTCTGAACACATATATTTAGTTACCAGCTACTTGATTTCAATGGCAGTTTAGATGTTTTCTCAGTTTTAGGTAGATGCCCAAGTATCATTTTGCCCCTGGCCTTTGCTTCTTGGCTTTGGGGTTTTATTGGCTGATCCTAAAGTTATTTCCTATCTTTCTCTGTCAAGAACTATTTTTCCCTTTCATTAGTAAGACACAGTGAAATGTTGGTATGTTTTTATAATATTTACATGAAAGCCCTCCTACAATTCCTTATTAGATCATCTTCACATACCATTCTCCCTTCCTGGCCTTTAATTTAATCTTTATTTTCCCTGAGGTCCTTCATTGCCTCTCTTCCTTAATGAAATGGTAACTGAATGATAGTTCTTGAAATGATCTTTTTGTATCTGAAGGTTCTCGGAATATGCCTACACCAGCCAACACCATGAAGAGCCTTCAGCTAGGTATTAATTGACTAGCTGGGACACTAGACAAAATGTAGCTGTGGCAACATCAGGCCCCACAAGTGCTAAACTTCCTTGGCAAGGAGAATGAGCTGAAGTGAGTGCCATACAGCTGTGTCCAAAGTGTTAGTAGTATCCAAACTAACTTGTTGAAATAGAGCTTGAACGTTGTTAAGGCATTTTACATCTTCCACGTCAAAAAAGCCCAGGGCTTTCTCAGGAGTAGTTTGATGGTAAAACTGTCGAATAGGGCATGAATAGGCATTCATGTTCTGTATTTATACCTTAATTTCTTTCCCTAGCACTTACTACTGAATTTATGACTTAACTTCTTTAGCAAGGCTTTTGATATGGCTTCTATCACTCCTGAAATGAAATTGCGCAGGGTATTTGCCAATAAAGATAAATTCAAAGTTTTTCATCTGTGCTGGAGCAATGCTAGACAGCAGCAGAGGCTGGAATTTGGGCGATCCAGACTCAAAGGATCTGGAGACTTAGAAAAAGAGTGGTGGGCTCCAGTGGACCAGTTGAGTCAGCAACTTGCGGTGGGGAAGGCAGAGCTGCAAAAGCATAGCCAGCCAGTCAAGGGAAGCAATTATTTCACTCCATTGGGTACCATGAGGTTGTTTCAAGTATAGAGTCCAGATCGGGGACTCAGTACAGGACAATTACTGGAAACTTGAGTTTGGGTGTCCAGAGGGAGATGGAGTACAGGCAATACAAGGAGAGTCTAAGGCAACCACTATGGCTTAATCTGTGGAAGAGAGACCTGAGCTGGGACCTTACTGCTTCCTTCACCTGCCTAATGGGAGATTTAGTGGAGATATAGCCAGACTTTTTTCAGAGTTGCCCAGTGAAAGAACAGGAGGCAGCAGATATGAATAGCAGCAAGGGGAATTCCTACTGCATTTAAAGGTAAAACTCATCATCATGGCAGGTGACACATGCTAGGACAGGTTGTGCAGAGAGGCTGTGGCATGTCCATCCTTGGATATTTTCAAAATTTATCTAGCCAAGACCCTGAACAACCTGACTTAACCTGGAGTTAGCCCTGCTTTGAGAAGGAGGCTGGCTAGATAAGCTACTTCTAGAGATCCCCTTCAACTCAAATTACTCTCTGATTTTGTGACAATTACTATTAAATCTGTCCTGTTCTATCCCATCTACCAGCATATACAAACTTCATTGTCTGCATTGCTCCATTACAGCCTTGGTGTTTCATTTGGGTTTTACCACCTCCTTCATTCTGATTCTGACTTAGAAGGCATGTAACAGGTAATTACTGCTGTGGACAGACAAGTTTCTACTCATTTCAAATTTCACACTCTGCAATTACTTGGAATTATTTTTTATCAATACAATTCTAAATTCTACATTTCTATCAACACAATTCTCTCTGTAGGGGACAGTATGTAACTGTGTTACCTTAAGTACAACACCAAAATGGAGTTTTGTTTCATCTTCAGTTTAGCTGATCTTCTGCAGGTGGTAGGTTCAGGATCTTAAAATATTCTTCTTGGGCTGAAGAGCACAAGCCTTGGCTTCACGTGCTGTCTAGAAGTAAAACCTAAGGCAACCAAGGATCTGAAACATGATGAACATCGGACCACATTGTTTCAGCTGTTTATCAAAGCTACAGAGTAAAATCTTAGCTAACACAGAATTTGCCACTGAAACCTTGTGATATTAACATGTACATTTGCACACAACCTATGATACGTGCTCAAAGAAATATGTGTCTTTTTAATAATTTTAATCCTACTAATTGTTTTTAAAACACAGAGGACTGAATTTCAAGTTAACTTGCACTGATGCATAGTTTGAGGTTATGTGGGGTTTTCTTTAAGCTTTTTAAGAAACCATTTGAAATAAAGGGGAAGACTTGCATTGGCTTTAATGGGCTCAGGACAAATGCCCTTGTGAGTGTTTGGGAAAGGTGCCAGCCAGACATGCAGGTGTTCCTTTATTTAGCAGGGACAGAAGGGCTAACGGTGCAAAAGCCATTGCCAGACCACACAGCATGTCATCCATGGGGGTGACAAAGAGGGTAGGGGTGTTTGGTCCTTCTTCTGCTGACCACTCTGGGGCTGCTTTGGCACTGCTGCCCACAGCCATGGCTCAGGGGGAGGTGAGCATCTGCCTCCCAAGAGTGACACGGAGATCCGCAGCTCCCATCTGGATCTGGCAGAAGGGGATGGAACCATATCATTTAATGACCAGCTGGGCAGCGTGCAAGGCATTCCTTTCTCAAGGAGGATAAAATGTTTGGCCACTGCTGCTAGGGCTGGTACAGAAAGCCCGAGAGCTGGATCTAGCACCACGCAGCGAAAGGAATGCCAGTTCCTGCATGCTGAGTGTTAAGACAGTTTCTGGGGAGAAATTTTTCAGACTGCTCCTGCCACAGTGTGCACCTTCTAGACTGGGAGTTAGCACATGGGCATTGAGGAATGTTGCTAAGGGTCAGAACGTGCCAACAAAGACTCCAGCATCTGAGTGCTGCAGTGTTCTTAGCTGATGGTTTAACGTTAGGCTGTAGGAATGGATGCAGCTGATAAGTAAATAATGGCAGAGAGGAGATAATAAGTTTTCTGACAGACTGAGAACAATCAGTAAAATTTCTTCGAAAATCAAATCACCTCTGATACACGTCGCTATGAAGAGCAGGATGTCAGTGTTGCAGTGATCTGAGATGACGTATTATTTGATATTTTCAATATGTTGTTTCTCATTAATCATGAAAGTTGGTTGTTTTTTTCCAGCCTTGCTAAGGAAAGAGTAAAGGCTAAGGGGGACATGTCTGGCGCCTGTCACATCTGAGGATGATGTACCCATTTCTTCAGTTTCTTAAATGCCACTGTTTCTTTCAATATTCTAGTATAAGGATCTGAGTGACTTTCCCTGTCAACAGCCAGGAAAAATGATTTAGAAAACAAAAACAAATTACAAACATTAATGATTAATGGGAATCTGGCTAATGTAGCTGCACACGTCTGCCCCAACAAACCCAAGTGGGCTAAAGATATGAGAAAGGGAGAAAGGTACAAAAGTGGTTTAGTGACGGGCTGGCATTCAACTGTCTGTGTGCTAGGTGGGGAATGAAAGACCTCATGGTTTCAGTCTTTCTGTGGCTGCCCAAGGGCAGGAATGGAGGTGTCTGCCTCATTTCCGACTCATCCTGGCCATTCCTCATGTGTCCCTTCTCCCATCACCAGCGCTTGCTACCTGTGGGAAATAGGGGGTATGATCAGTACTCCTCAGCTTTCAGGGTTACCTCAGTGTCTTGCTGCAGAGCCAAACTGGGTGCAGTCATAGAAGTAAGGGAAGTTCATTTCCATTTTATGAATGGGAGTTGAAGAAGCACTCATTTACCAAACCAAACACGGACAAACTTTTCAGCAGACCCGTGACCGATGTCAGAGGTCTGATCATGTTCATCCTATGGCAGTGCAGCCAGCACTTCCCAAGCACAGATCCACTGGGAGGCCATGAGTGCTGTATGCTAGAAAAGCAAGGGCCTGGGAAAGCTGTAATGGACTCCTGAGGCCACCAGAAGGCTAACAGCTAGGTGTTCTGTATGGATTTCCCAAGACTCTCCTCTCTGCCTGATCACAGCCTAGCTCTTTGGCTGCCAGACTGCAGCAGTTTTTAAGGAAGCACAGAGATAAGGTACGCTCTGGGAAACAATGAAATCAAAGTCCAGACTGAGGAAGTGCAGCTGTGTCCTCTCACAAAAACAGGTGCGTTTTACTTGTATAGAGGGAATACATGCAAACAACAACAAAAAAAAATCAGAAGAAAAATGGTCTTGCAGCCAGCATCAAGCCTCCTGTACTTCCAGCAGCTGCAATGGTTTTAACCTGCTATTTGCAGCAGAGAACTGACACTTCTGGCTCTTAAGTGTTCACCACTCTACTAATTCAGATCAGTATTGCACTGGGTCAGCTGGACCTGCTGGCAGAGGGCGGGCATGAAAATTCAGATGCATTGCTCTATCTATCAATGTCTGAACACATCTGTATTTGCTTGTCTGACCATATTTCACTGAACAGCTGTGGGACGAATCTTGATTATGCTGGTATAAGTCCGTGACTATATCCTTGACCTCAATGAGTTCATGCCCATCTACATCTCTTGAGTTGAGAGTGAGGTTTTTGTCCCACTAATCTGCCACTTCTCCTGGCACCATTTGTGGAAGACATGAAATAGTAGAGTAGTATTTCTGCCATGTTGCTTTCCCTCCATAGGATATTGCCTGGGGAATTTATCTCAGACTGTGGAAAAAAAATTAACAGTAATTGTTTCTGTTTCAGCAGTTCTTAGTTTTGTTGCCTTTGAACTGTGTCTGGAAACAAATACCTTTCTTCTTTATTTTCCTCCTGGGACTGTCAGTAGATCTGCTTTCAGGTGGTTTAATGAGAAACAAGCCTCTGTCGACAATGTTTAAGGAACATGATTAATTGCTTGAGTTGAGGGCTGCAGCATGCCTCCATCTAGTACCTAGAAAAGCAGAAGTCAGGGGCAGGGCTGTGCCCTTTCAGCTGTGGGGCTGTTCCTGGGTGCACAAGCAGCACAGACATCCCCCCCTACGCCACCCCAAGGTCTAAACTGTAACACTGCCAACAGGCGACTACTGCCCTGCTCGGGTCCCATTCCCACAAACTACTTTTGCAGATTTGCTGCCTGGATGTTTCTTTGCCTTGCAGACTTGGAGCTGTGACTGCATACTGAGTGTTCAGGGGAGGGTGCACCAGATGCTTTGCAGCAGCCTCTCCTCAAGGAAGTGAAAAGCAGCTTACAAATCCTGTCTGCACAGAGAGGAGACAGAGGCTTTGGCTCTTCCAGCTCAGCTGAAAGGCAGGAAGGGAGGCTCACATCAAGGGCTGTAGGTCTGCACGGGTTCAGGGATGAGCTGAGTAAGCTTGCAGTCCTTGATCACAAGGATGTGAGGCTGTGTTTCTGCTCAGGGCTGAGAACCTCTGGCTGTGGGATCATTTCTGTCTGATAAGGCAGGGCTTGGCATGGCCCTACAAACAAGTAACACAGCAGCAAAGAAGCCCAGCACCAGTTTGCCCTGCTCACCAGGATAACTTAAGAGACTAAAAAGTCCTGGAAAATGCTAACTCTTAATTTGATGATCATAGGGCCTTCAGGGCATCTCTTCTCTTGCTTTGTTGATGTGTGACTTTCTTGATATCCTTGAGGTGGAGCAGATCCTGTGAGAACCTTAGGAAGGGTCCTTGATGATTCAGAGGCCTCTTTCCTCCAGGAATCAACTCTCCTCAGTCCATAACAAAGATTTGCCTCACACCAGGAGCTGAGTCCAAAGTGCTGGCATGTACTGGCAGGGCTTGAATATTTTCTGACCCACCTCCTTGCAGCATGCCTGCCTGTCCCTGCACCTTGGCATCTTCTTTCCAAATAGGTGAGTGCTCTTTAAACCTATTTATCAGCTTTCCCCCTCTTGTGTAAGCATGACAGAATGGCATAGTGTTTGTATTCGATTGCTGGCCTAGAAAATGAATGGCTGGTTAGGATGCTGCTGGGTTAAAACTGTGGCTTCAGATTGCCAGTAAAACTATTGTCACTCACTTCCACGGGGACCGAGTCTTTGCCAGTGCCTGAAAGGGAGAGACAAAGCTTTGAGCTGCGTCCGACTGGCTCCCGGTTTTGCAAACCAGCTTCCAGCCCCTCAAGCCAGGCCAGCTTTGTTCCAGCCTGAGGAAGTAAGTGTCCCTTTCTGTGCTACTTTGGGAGCCGGGACTGAATCAGAACAGTGCTTTCCAAGCAAGAAGAACTCCCAGATGAGGTGGATAGATTGAGAAAATGGTAATCCTGCCTGGAAAAATTGGAGAGACATGTTTAGGGCAAATACCTCTGTTTAGTGCTCTGCACATGGTTAAATCATTGTAAGGGACTAGGACACGAGTCTTTATTTTTACCATAACTCTGTTTAACAGTTTTCTCTGGGGCCAGCCTGAAGTAATTTAATTGTTGTCACCACACATATTCTGCTTCAGGAAAAAAAAATGAAAGCAGTAAGTCTGCAAAGATTTGCTGTTATTCAGATTCCATTACTGGATGGACAGCATAATACAGTTCTCAAAATGAAACATCTTGGCCAGCTTGAATTGAGGAAATGTGCTGACAAAGGGGCTACTGAAAGGGCAACATTTTCTCTCCTGCCAGTACTAGCACTCAGTGCCGTGGAAAAGGATGGACTGTTATGAGGGAAATGCAAAGACTGAGAGCTGGCATGAAGTAAGCAGGGGGAAAAAACCCCAAGCATTGGGTCTGAGGAAAAGGTGTGGCCAACAGATTGTGTCTCTCAGTTGTGCTGGATTAATTTACCCTAGTGTCTTATTGCATGGTATTTAAAAATTGGAAGTTATATTGCAATTGCTGCTGAAGCAGGCAGTAAGTTGTTCAGAGCCAGCTATAATTTGCTTCATTCATGGGGCATTCATTAAGACTTAGTCCTGCAGTAGTATACCTGAATCATTCACCTGGTTGTATCACACAGTTATTTACGCTTCTGGGAAGAGTGAGCTCTGACTGTAGAACGTCACATCAGATCAGTCAGGTTTTACATTAATTCTCTTCCTTTTATGGCACAAGAACTGCAGAGAGCTCAGAAATCAAATACCTGAATAGATACATTATTATGTATTAATTATATTCCCTGAAAATGCTATAGCATGCTTACAAAGCTTTGATTACTCATCCCACCCGGAGCTGAGAAACTGCTGATCCCCACAGAAAAATGGGAAAACTTTGAAGTCTACCAATGTTGGCATGTCATAGAATGAATGAACCTGAAAGAGAAGTGTAAACCCTTCTGGTGTACTAGAAAGCTGGCAAATTCCTACAGATTTTCACTCCTGGATGACATCTCTCTGACAGCTTGCAGCTTGTCTAGCACTGCAAGGTAAATATAACCATGCCTCGCAGTGCTAGAATGGTACCCATCACCTCTGAGAGCATCTTCCTGTTTTCCCATTCTTAATCTGGGAATCAGCAAAGTGCAGAGCAGGTGATGTATGAACCTGCAAGAGTAGATCTGCAACCAGTGTGCATTGGTGTATCTCCTGAATCGTGGAGACAGAAGTTGTGCTGATTTATACTCTTTGAGATTCTAGCCCAAGACAATGGTGTATTCCCTTCTGAGTTCAATAGGAGCAGGCACTGGTGCTGGGATTGAGGCTTCCTTCCACTAGACAAAAAACACAGCTGGAACATGAAGTCCAAGGGAGAGAAGCATCAAAAGCTGCCTCAACAGCAGCGGTTAGATTTAAACACTGAACACACCTTTAATGTTCCTAAGAACTGGGTTTCAGATGTGTAAGTGCATTTTTTTGTCTGATGCCAAGAAAACAGATGTGAGAGTTATTTCCTAATAGCCACAGGCAGCGTCACATGACTAATCCAGCATCTCACAAAACTGGGAGCCTGCCTAGACGTGTGATGGAGCGGTGGGAGGAAATTGTCTGGGTATGTACATTCCTCGTGGTAAGGCAAATTTAGCTCAATGAAGCCCATGACTAACAAATAACAAGCACTCAAGATCTCAAATTATAGAGTCACAACAGCTTGAAACTTGTTGATAAGCTTTTATGAAGCTTGTAACATTTGGATGAAAAGAGAACATTATCAGGCTCAGGAAAAAAATTGTCATAGTGGCCAATAATGGCCTTAGATGTTTGGTTTTGGGATTAATCGATAGAAAAATCCCTCTTAGAGGGTAAGTAGTTCTTTCATTCTGACCAGTCTAAGTAGTAATGCTAAAAATAAGTAACCAGCCTTTCTCTGCAGGTTGTTCTCTGTTTTGTAATTGCCCTGAAACTGTGAGAGAATCTGATGGTACTGCCTGCTGGCGTGGAGCTGTAGGAGGAGATCACACTCACAACAAACTACCTTAACAGACCATTAAACTAATTTTTTTCATTTTAAGAAAATATCTTAACACTAATGATGGAACTAGAATGTCCTCCTCTGATTCTCTTGTAATTTGTCACCCTCTAATTACCCAGTGAGGTACATCCTTCAGGGGATGCTCATGCTGCCTTGTCAACTTTCTGCGGTACCCTGCTCAGCTCTGCTGTTGGCTGCCTTCTTGCTTCTCCCTGCCTTTTAGCTCTGAGTAGTCCTAGCCAGGAACATAAATTTAATCCTGTCAGTTCTGCAATGTTTCCTGAGCTACGACTGTGCTGCAGAACCACCTCCTTCAGTCCAAGTTAAAATTTTGGCTAGACCTCTTTAAAACTCCTTTTTTCCCTGGTGTCCTGCAAAGACATCCCATCTACTAGGTTGCCAGTGGGCCACAACACATGTATGTGATCTTGACCAAAAATGCCTTCCTGTTTCTCCGTACCCATCACCTATTCCAATGCCTCTTACCTCCTGTTTTTGTATTTGTCTTGCCGGATGTTTGGGATCAGGCTTGTCTGTGCTGTCTGTGCCCACCAAACGGCTCTTGTTTCAGGGTTCCATCTTACAAGGGCTACAATAACACAGAGTAATAACCATAGAATTATAATAATCAAATAGCCATAGAGTAATAATAACAATATGGTTGAAGTGTGTTTATCTTATTTGTATGTCAAACTCACACTGAGTAAGTTTGTTGATCTATGTTTATGTAAAAGAGAAGGTACTTTTCACTGAAACTCATTCCTGAAAATCCTACTCTATACAGAATGTTATATTATGCTCACAGGCATATAGGCAGAAATATTTCACCTTAATGCAAGAGTGAAGTTAAATGCTTTCCCTTTGCCTTTTTTCATTGTGCAATAAAAATGAGATATATTTTCACAAATCAAATCTGGCAGATGTTTTAGAGATGATTTTGGTCTTGTTAAAAAGAAAAAAATCCCATGCAAATAGCTGATGAAAACATTGCAGTGGTTTCAGTATTTTTCCCTGATAACAGACTCCAGATTCTGGTTCCTGTAATAGCATCTTCTGGTCAGCTAGCTGTTGAACTGCCTGTGATGTACACCTATACTATCTTTTTTTTAAAAAAAATTATTTACCTTTTAGTTGTATCAGTTAAGCTATGTGATTCCCACTCGAGAGGCAAATGAAAAAGGCAGGCTAAGAAATCCCATCCATTTCTGGAGCTTATGGCATTTTTAGGCAAAAATGCAGTTAATATCCCAGGATTGCTGCAGCAGTTTGGGGAGCCCTTTTGTACAGCCAGTGGATCATGACAGGTACAATGAGATTTTTGCCCTGGGAGCTGCTGTACTTGTCACTGCCTAAGCAACCTGTACAGACAGACAAGCTAGGCCAGGTCTGCACCTGAGCCAGAGGTGATGGCATGAACTCTGTCATCATCTACAGGCAATGAGGGGCTGAGGGATGGTGTTTTGCCAGAGCTGGGAGGAGGTGGCCCTTCCTGTTGTCTGAAGGACTAGAGAAAATGAAAAATTATCAAACTCAAGACAAATAGAGGCAAACTAAAAAATATCACTGGGAGGTGATGAGCATTAAGGACATTTGGACAGATGTCATCACAGCTGCATCATTCTTTCCAAAGCTGAGTCATTACCAGTCTCATTTATAAAAGGGGCTACTTCAGGAGCATGCACAGCTTTACCCCTTTAAATAAGCAACCTGGCATTTGAAAGGAATTGTTGTTGCTCCTGTTCTTACCCTGCCCTGCCGCTGTGTACCCAACAATAGATTAACGTACACAAGTCAAATGGTCACTTGTGAAGAAACGGACTGTGCTGCTGTTCAACAGTTGTCGTCAGTTAGTGGTAGCTTGAAAGAGAGGGGAGACTGAAACACAAAGCTCGTCAAAGAGAGAGGTGAATGCAACATTAACATCCTTCATGACTCCATTTCCTGGTCTTCCTCCTGGGGCCATCTCCTCAGAGCTGCCACATCAGTGTGGATTCTCTGCAAAGGACCATAAGGTGGTATTCCGTGTCCTTCCCAGCTTGTAGCCCTCCGTACCCTTCTATGAGCCCTGATGAACAAGGTAACTTTTCCACAAAATAGCCAAACAAGTTGGTTATTTCTTAAGTCCCTTTTAAAATATGTTCATGGGTGATAGAACAATATTTGTTGTAAACCTGATGGTCTAAAGGCATCAGCAGGGCTTAGGAGAGATGAAACAGTGAGGCTGCCTTTAGGAGACTTTCAAGTAAGTAATAATTTTGTTTAAACACAGAGATCACATCCCACTGGGTTTTACCAGTGATTCTGTTTTAATCCTGAAAAAAAAAATCCATAGAGAAGCCTGTAAGTGTAACCAGCAGTGTTTGCTGTAGCTTGGTGCAGAAGCATGTCATTCTTTTTAAAGGAGCTGCTTTTATTTTGGATCAAAACTTGGATGTTTCTTTTAAAAGCACTGCAGTGCCCTTGTTTAGGTAACACAATTTTCACAAGAAGAGTGTTTCATCCTTTTTGCTCTCACACATTTTTCAAATCTTCCCTCATCAAATTACCACAGCTCTAGGGGTCCTGAAGAAATGAGAGTAATCACTCACTGTAATTAAATGTTTCATATTTTATTAGACACTGCATGCAATATGCAGCATGAACATCTCACATGAAGCCTGCCATACCTTTATATCTCTGTATCTCTCCCTCATACACCTGATTGAATCAGTTGGGACAAAGATTTATTTCGCTCACAACTTTTTGTTGCAGAGACTATGTGTTTTATTCTGTCAGGGAAGCTTTGTCATCTGAATTGGCATCTGCAAGAATGGCCTCACCAGTGTCTGAGCATGAGGGAAAGGAAGACAACATGAAATTGTACTGTATTGGCAATGGCCAGCTCTTCTTACCAAGGTGGAGATAATAAAAAAGGACTGAGGAGAGACCCACAGAAGTGCAGACTTTTGCAGTGCATCCTGGTACAGATGGCAGTTCTCAGTAGAAACTTTGAACAGCTCTAAAAGGGAGCTTTGTTTCCACATCCAGGGCTCAGTCAGCCAGGCTAAACAATTACAGTTGTACATGTAAGCCTCAGAAAGCTGTCAAGAAGTTAGTAGGAGTTTGGCATTAAATTGTATCACTGGGAGGATTTTGTGGTCTCAGCTTTCAAAAGCTGAGGTGTCATTACTGAATTTATGAGAGTACTTCGGACGGCAGTTTTCACTGTTGAAACATAAATTATTGAGAAGCCTGAAAGAACTAGCTCAGAAATAAAGGGAATAAGTGCCCACAAACAGCAACTCATAAAAAAAGAAGGGAGAGGGAAGCCTGAAAGAACTAGCTCAGAAATAAAGGGAATAAGTGCCCACAAACAGCAACTCATAAAGAAAGAAGGGAGAGGGATGCTAGCTATAAATGCCTCATCTCCTGTGTTGGTTCTGAAGGATCTGCTCAGGGGCTGCTGGGAAGTGATGCTGTTGCTCCAGAGGAAATGAGGCTTTTCCCCTTATTCACTTATCCTTTTGGATGTGTTCTTTGATTTCCAGATCTATTTTTCTTTATGTCCGGGGTAGAAAATAAAAAAGGAGAAACACTGTAAGAGCCATGTGAAATGTATTTATTCAAACCCCGATCTCCAGAGAGAGGAGAGAGAGAGGAAACCATGCAAGCTGCCCTGTAAAAAAAAAGAATAAATTAATAACTTGCAACAGAGCAGGAAGTTCAACAATACAACAACAACAACAAAAAAAAATAGGAGCCACAACTATAAAATTCAGAATGAAAACAAAGAAACCACATGAAATACCTATTCCAGCACAGAAGAAGAAATAAAAAGGGAAAGAACAACTATAAAGAAGATATATTAAAAATGACCTTAAATATAATGTTGAATCTATACTACTGCACTAGGTTGCTTGGGACCTGTATTTTGAGACATCAGCACGTTAAGCTCCGGATATTGCCTTGGAAACCTGAGCTAGCGTTATGTACTTGGACAGCCGTGTCCACCTCATTGTTCCTGACGTCCAGTGCGTGCTAGTGAGGGTGAAATTCTCCTGTTTGCACACTGATCAAGTTCTCAGTCCTTCTCTGCAGCAGAGGAGACAGTCATTTAATTACAGCAGGCTGCTTGAGTTGCACACTGCTAGTATTGTTAACAAGCTGGTTTCCCATGATACTAAGTAGCATAGTCCTTAGGACAAGGCTGACCTGGGAAGCAGGGAGCCTGCTTTGGCCTGTTGTGTGACTATGGGCACATTGTGCCACCTTTTTAACGGGATGCATGCTATTATTGTGCTACACATGAAACACGGAAACATATATGAATGATCTTGTGTATGTATGTAAATCTACATATGAATGCATGAAGTATTATATTTATGGCCTTCTTGATGTTTAATGCAAGTTTTTTATATTAATGGAAAATGAAAATGTACAGTCCGTTTTAATTTTTATTTTAATTCATTTAATTAATTTATTTAGCTCTCATGAGATGAGCAATACTCGGGAGACATCATACAGCTACAGGACATCCCTTAGATATTGCAAATCTCAGCAGTCATCACGGAAGCCCTCCTGCAGTCTTGTTACACACTCCTGCTGGTGCTGGTACTGGGTGGAGGGGATGCCATGCTCCAGCAAGGTAGCAACTGGGGCTCATCTGTGGGATGGGCACATGTGTTCCAGCACAGCAGGGAACAAAGCTCGGTTACCTCCATTGCTGAATCCTTCATAGATTTTTCACCCAGAGTGAGTGGCTGAAAAGGTCTTTCCTGGGTAAGAAATCTCATGTCCAATCCCAGTTCCATAATCAGGCAGGGGAAAAAATAATCAGTCATTTCACAGCTGAGGTGCGCACATGCTGTTGTTATTGTTGGCAAATCCACCACAGACAGAGAGTGGGGGTGGTGTTGGGAAAGTTGCTGGCTCAGCAAAAAATTGCTGACAAAGCAGTGACAAAATGCTAATTTTAATAATTCATCCATTTTTGCAGCATTTGAAAAGTACATTGTGGGCAGATGTCTCACCAGTGTGCAAGGATTTTAATAGTCTAAAGCTTTGCAGCTCTCCCTCTGGTTTGCTGAGCAGACTGAGACCCAGTCTAGCACATTTCTTTCTCTGGGACAAGCACCTAAACCCAGGATATTGTATTGGAAACCTGAGCTGCCTTATACAGCAACCCTGTATAATGATGCCCAGAAGAGTAAAAGGGTAGCAATGGTGAGGCTGTACCAATAATACGATGAATGCATGAGGATCTTTTTTCCTCTGTGTTTGTATCACAACACACACACACAGAAGTAACCATGCTAAAGCACATTATTAAGGTTGCTATATCGATTAACCAAAATGTAGGAAATGCCAGAATAAAGACTGCCTGTACTTTTTTACCTCTGTTGCTCTTATACTTTATGCAGCGTGCACAGTTTGAAGAAGATCACACATTAATTTTCCCATATATCTATGCCTCATTGAGTGCACTGTGCAGATGAGTCCCCTTAGTAAGCAATTATTCAGTGTTTTATTCCATCCTTGCTATTTAATATCAGGTTTTATGCTTTATTTGTTACTCACCCCTGTAAATCCTGCTGTGAGGATGAAGGTATTAACTACTTTATAGGCTTTTCTGTAGTACGTACTATTATGAAGCTTGAATGTTTCACAAACAATAATGAATATATCCTCCCACTAGCTCTGTAGGATGATGGTGAAAGTTATCTCCTTCTTAGAGCTGGCAATTTAAAGCACAGAATGATTAGGGTCAGAAGGATTCCCTAGATCTAGAAATTTAGGCACTTATTTTTGAGTATATGGGATACTAGACTATTTATAGCTACTTTTTGTGTTGTTATTGAAAGAACATTTGTTTCACTCTTGAGGTAGGTGTATCTTGCACACTGGTTGCTGTTGAAAAAAGCAGATTGTGACTACGTACTGAATTTTGTACTCTGCTGTTTTTGCTGCCCAGATGACAATAGTGTGTTCCTTATAGTCCAGTGCTTTTGGGTTAGTTTTTTTTAATCCTCTATAAATTTGGAGGTTTTTTATCCCCTATAGGTAAATATGAAGTTGTTTTGTAATTAGTATAGGATGAACGCTAAGCACTTCCAGCTTAGGGCTTAGACCCCGAGCCACTCATCCCACCTCCACTTTGGAGTCAGGGCTTTTTCCCCATACTGAACCTCCAGTCTCCCCCTTTGAGCTCCTCAGCCTGGCTCTGTCTTTGCTCAGTCTACCAACATTATTGCTGCCTACAAACAGAACCAAGAAAAAATATCCAATCAAGAAAACCACTGTTAAAAGACAGAACTGGCATGAGAACAAATAGTTACAGACTTCCCACAAAGATATGTAGGGTCTAATTTAAAGGAAGATGCTTAAATTTCAGAGAAATATGCAGTGGCCTTCCACCCAGAGAACGGGCAAATAAAGGTACTTTTAAGATGCAGGTGAGTGAGGTTCCAGATCAGCAAGCATATATGTGGTGCCTCTAAGAGCTGGGGTCCCTTTTTGTCATTCATCCCTTGCTCCTGCTTCAGCCAAAGCAGGTTCCCTGGTCTCATCAGGTCCTCTCCATCCCAAGCAGGGTGAGGGGAGGTGCTGGGGTGTGTGTAGCACATGCAGAGAAGGGTGGAAATTGGCTTTTTTGGCTTGTATCTAGTGTTCAGGGCTCTGAGTCCCTGATCATGGCAGGCTGAAGGGAGAGCTTTGTTCCCCCATTAGACTTGGTCACTCAGCTGCTGGAAGTGGACACACAGAGTCCTCAAGAGCTCTGTAGGTGTGAACACTCCCTGATGTGTGCAGGGCAGGTGTTGCTTAAACAGTCTTCAGAATTCTGGCTGATAAAAACAAGGTCCCCAGTCAGTAGGGGTGATTTTTTAAACTTACAAGCTGGACAAATTTCAGAATGATTTCACAGTATGGCAGAAGGCAGACGCGTAGGGCAAAAGCAATCTTACTCAGCTTGTCAAATCTTTCCCAAAGGTGACAGGACACCTTGAGATGCTCAGAGAAAAAGCTTGAAGAATACTTTTTTAATGAAGGCAAAGCAACGTATCTTCCTTAGTTCCGGAATTTTAAGTGCCTGAACTACAACTTTCATTTTTGGAGTGTACAATTTAATTTTTGAAGTGTACTCTGGCTGCTGGGGTTCACTAGCTGTGCACAGAAGGAAACCTGTGAGTGTGTATGCAGGTAAATGCGTGCATGTGTGTGCATGCACACACCTGTGCAAGGATGCTTACCACAGGACTGATTTCACTGTAAAGCTATGACTGTGTCCTGCTGTTTGACAGTGACTTGCAGGCACAGGGTCTCACCCTACTCTTCCACTCCCTGGTGATGATGTACCCTTGGCTGCGCAGGGCAGCTCCTTCTCAGTGCCTCCCACACCAAAGGTGGGGACATGACCTTAGGGTCCAGATATTTCCCTCAAGCAGAGGCCTGGCCTGGTCAAAACAGCAGCGCACTGCATGTGGCAGAGCCTGCTTCCATGCTGGCTACTGTTTAGGCAGTGTGGGAAGGATTGCCATGGAAGAGGGAGGCAGCTGGACCACATTTTGCCATCACAACCCCTGCATCAGAGATGCAGAGAAGTGGAAATCCCTTGTATGGGCTGCAGGAAAGAAAGGCGGGACAGCAGCATCATTCAAAGCATTGCAGGATCACTGCCAAGCTAAGGACATGAGTTATGTACATCAGCTGGTGGTTGTCTAGTTGTTGGGTGAAGGATGACTCCCAGTGCCTGCCTGCATGGCCTCAGCTCTTGTTAGGGTCTGGGGGCTGGAGCAGCCACTCTGTGCAGGTCTGCGGCAGGAGCTGTGGGGTTCAGCAACCACATCCTTGGGTGTCTGAGGAGCAGCTGGGCAGGCAGAGCATCACCAGGTGGGTGAGCCCCCGCAAGGTGTTGGCGCCCCAGTCTTTCAGGCATATTGTAGAAACCACCTGAAAGTGTGATCCCACCTTTAAATGACGAACTTTCTGAGAGCCAAGTGGCAAGGACATTCACACGTGAAGGGAGATATTTAATACTTTCTTCACAGAGGTATGAACCCTCATTTCCCACATCTCAGAAGACTGATGCCCAAGCTGATGTCCCTGCTCTAGGCTATAGGAAAACATGTTTCATTTTCCCCTCCCCTGTGGCTGGTGCTGCTGCAAGGCAAAGAAACTGAGCTTCGCCTAGTGAGCAAGAGAAAGATTGCACGGTGAAGGCTCAGGGAAGGGAAAATCCCAGCCTCTGTTGCCAACACTGCTTCTATGTTTCATCAACACTTGTTCAATATAAAATGCAGGAATAATACAAACTTTGCTTAATTTGGACTTAATTAAACTGCACCCCTAAATGCTTTTACTGGATCTGGCTCTGAATCATATTGCAGATTCTGACCAGGTAGTAAGTGGGAGAGGAGTCTTTGGCAATATCCTCTAAATGCCTTTTTAAGATAAAAATAATTTTTTTTCTACAAGCAGAGTAAATTACTGGGCTTTGTTCCTGGCACAGTGAATATAAAAATAGCCTGGCCGCAGTCTCAATCTGAAAAGCTACAGCAAATGAGAAAAAGAATTGCTTTAAAGCAGATTTTTTATAAGGCATCTACTTGGGATGGCCTGAAATGAAATGCAATTGCTTTATCTAATCTTGCCAGGAAAAGCATTTCAGCACAGAGTATGAAAATGAGTACTTGACCCTCCTTGGAGGCCAGTTTCCATATGGGGTCAGGCAGAAAGACAGCACCTGATGATGGCTGAAGATAAATCCAGGATAAAACATGGAGGCTGACTGAGAGTTCAGGCTTCGTGGTTTATACATGAGCCTTATCACCACTGAAAGAAAATTGAAGTGATTATATAGTACTTTGAACTTAATGGAAAGAAGAAAGATAGCCAATGATTACATCTCTTCTTGAAATCATTCAAGTGCAGGCCATTGCCCGTTAAACTGTTGCCAAGGCAGCATTAGCTGACAGCTAGATAGCTCAGGACCCTCTCTCTAGCCTTTTCTGGTAAAGATTAACCATATCATCTCACTTGCCTTCATCCTAAGAGCAGGCCAGAGCAAAAAGTGCTGTGGGAGGTTTCAGCACTTTTCTGTTGCCTTCACCCTGGTTGCAATGAGAGCAGTAGGATGCTTTGGCTTCCATGGGGATGGGGCAACCTCATTCACAGAAACATAATACCGACCCTGATACATTTCTGTAAGCAAGCTGCAAGCCCTAGCATTCCAAAAGTTCCTTAAGAGTAAAGTTACCAAGAATTATTTTTTTTTAGGAGACTCACATACAGCATTGAGGCCTGACTCATGACTGTGAACGCTCCTGCTTGGCAGGATGCAGCATGTAAGGGAACAGCCAGAGATGTGTTTGCTGGGTGTCCTGAGGTGCTACAGAAAGATGTTTGCCTAGAACCTGATGTGAGTACACAGCTAGAAACAAAGGTGGTGAATTTTAGCCAATACTAAGAATAAAACAAGTTGTCACACAAGTTACATAGCTGTCACTGATTCAGACCAAGTGGGCTACAAACTTGCATATGGTAGAACTTCAAAAGTCATAACAAAACTGTACTAGAGTGGAGAGACAGCAGAAATAGGAAAGGGATTATAGTGATATTGTGACTGTGATCAAATCTCTGCACCTTCCTTTCAGAGGTTCACCCTGCAGGGTCAGCTGAATGCCTAATAAAAGCACCTATCATCAGCATTAATTACATCACAGCAGAAATGCTACAGCTGGCCATGGGGTGTGCTCCATGTCTCTACAGGAGGATTGTGTGTGTCCACAGAAAAATGCTGTCCTGCTGAAAGAAAGCAAAACTGAAGCCTGTGCTGGACCTCATGTCACTAAGAGCAAAAGTGCTTAGGGTCCAAATGATGGGGAATAGAATAACTTTGTGCTGAGGTGGGCAAAGCCCTAGTGCTAAAGCTGATGCCTAGATGTGTATCAAAACTTATCACGAACAGCAACTGCGAAGATTTGAGCCTGGCAATCAGAAATGACAAGTGTGAATGCACCCACTTTCACACAATGAAAGAAAAAAGCAGTTTTGATCCTGTAACATTGGGTTGTACTGTTTGTAAGACTTGACCTGGAGCTGATCTACCAGGCAGCAACACCCTCTTGCCTTCCATTTCAAAAGGGCATGAAAGACACTTGCACTTCATTCTAAAAATAGCTAAAATCAGGGAACTAGTGAGAACTTTATTATTCTTCCACTGCAGAAATATATTACAAAGAGAGAGATTTCTGGCCTGCATATAGGTTAATTCCAATTTTAGCCATAGGTATGAGGCACTTCTATGTAAATCCAACCAACCAGGAAGATACAGAAGACAGAAGGGGCAAAATTTCTCTTAATTCAGAAATAGAAAAATCCCTTCCAAATGTTACATTCTTGGTCTGCTCCCACTAACACTGAGATAAATGTGAGTTTGGCAGAATAGAAAGAGCGTCTGGGAACTGTTTAGGTACATGAACACTCTCTTTGAAGGGAGCATGATACCATTTTCTTTGCATGTTTACAATGTGGCTAGGTTGCTGTGTGTTTCTTACTGAATTCAGAGAGTAGCATATGGTAAAACTTAAGTTTCAGCATATGAGAACAGCCCACTTTTACCTCAGAGCAACACTACCAGTGCCTCGCAGTCATGGTCCCCAGAAAGACTCCAGCTCCTTCCTCTGCCCTCCACATTCCCTGCCAAGTCCTCCCTCCTCAGCTCCTTGTGTTGTCCTACCAGCAGATAGCTGGGGGGCTTGGTGTTCAGGTGAAGTGTGCCAGCTGGTGGAGGAATAGGTACCCTGAAAACTTGTCTTCACTGAAGAAATTAATCTTCTCCTCTAATTACTGATTTTAACAATAGGAATGAAGACTTTCTGTCCCTCTGTCAAATGTGATTGTAATTGGCAGTGAGCTCAAAAGCTCAGAGGAAAGATGGCCTAAGAGAAAGGCAGTAAAAACTTGCTTTCTTAGGAGGCTGGTAAAATAGGGATAAAAAATAACCAGTTCGCCTGCTCTTCAGTTGTGAGCTATCAAATGCAGGTGTACATCCTGATTTTTACTTATGAAAAGGTGGCAGTTCTTTAATAAAGGTGGAAATACATATATATATATATGCATGTGGATGCATAAGCACATAGGAAAAATGGTGGAATAACTTCAAGACTGAGTTTAGACAGTGAAAACAAAGAACAAACTTTCTAGAGGCAAGCTTAAACTGGAGTCCTGGTTATAATCTTTCCTGGACTTTATGGAAAAGATGATGCCGATCCAGATCCAGATTCAAGTGTCCTAATTTAGTAATGTACTCAACATGGCTTACAGACCTTTCATCCTCGATGTGCAGACAACCTCATGTTTCACCCCAGACAGAAGCTAAAAGTCACAACACTAAGGCTGTGGCTCCTTTTTCAAAATGACCTGCTTGGTCTTACACCTGCACTTCCAGAAAACATTCACAGATCTTGACTCCTAGAAGCCAATATTTACTACTCCTTCAGGAAAAAATTAGGGTATTTGTGAAACTGCCATGGCCCTGGGCCCCATTCAGTTAAACAATGCGCTGTAAATACTGGAGCTGTTTCAGGGTGTTGTTTCTGTAGCAAAAGCTTCACCTTGGCACAAGAGTCAGAGAAAGCACAAGAGCTCTGTTGCTTAACACCTCACCAATACTGCAGGGTGAAAATTTGAATGAAAGGTGAAAGACACCTTTATTTTCTGATGGCACCTTTGCAATGCCAGGTACATCTGTGCCCAGGGAAAGGATTGTGGCTAATCTCTTCCCATTCCAAGTGCTGGGTCAGACTCCCCACAGTGTGAAAACTCTGAAGCTGGTACCAGAATTTCTACCTTAAATGCTGTTGAGCCTTTGTTATTGCTTTTCCCTGTGAAGTGTTCTGAGGCTGGTCTTTTTCAAACTCTCTACTCAAAAGCTCTTTACCACCCTATCCCATCCCACCCCACCTCAGTGGCAGCTTGAGAGACTGCCTTTGGGTAGCTTGTCCTAGGGGTCTGTGTGTAGGCAGTGGACTCACTTACTGGGGATGTCTGAGCACATGGGTCCCAAGTGCCCAGGAGGCTTGTTTTAGCTGCACCCTCCCCCAGGACTGCTGCACCGTGCTGTGTCTGGCACACCCTGGGGTGGCTGAGGCTGCCCCCTGGATGCAGAGTAGCCATAACCCCAACATAACACTCCCTCTTAGCATTTTTTTCCTGTTAATGTACTTCAGCTCCTTCTAACCCACTGATGTGTCCAACAAACTCAGAATTATTTGGCAATAAGGAGTTAGCTTGGCTTACCTGCTTCTTTCATTATATTTGACTTATTCCTGGACCTGCAGGTCTCTTCTTTGTTTACCTACACATGCAGAGCCCTGTTACACAAATGTAAACAGGAAAATGAGTAGGTGTGAGGTAAGTGAACTCTTGCATCAAACTGTCATTCCTAATTATTTTGTCAAATCTTTTCCCAAAGGGAGGGTAATGAAAAGCAAAGCATTAAAGTTAATGAAAAAAATCACGTTGAGAAATCAAGCCCTAAAACAGGAAAGATATTCCTGAAATGAATGTTGCCAACTGCAGAACAATGCTAATCCCTGTGGTCTTGCTACATGTTGATGATAAACATTTCTCACAGCAAGTAGAAAGATAAATGGGACAAAATTATTTCTGCAGTGGGATCTCTGATTTGGGAGATTTCCTGGGATTTGAATGCTCTATTTTTTAATCTTAATGGTAGTTGTTTACTTTTATTTTTCTGCTGTTTTAAAGGAAGAGGGAGGGAAAGGAACATCTGAACTACTTGGCACTCATAACACGTAAGTTCCATTGACTTCATCTGATCACAAAGATTACTAGCTCCACCAACTGCACCAGGAGAGCCTGTAAATTTTCTAAGTTAAATGAAGAGATCGGTTTTGCTGAACATGCAAAAATCTATCATCTTTGCCAATGGAGCTATTAAACTCTTTGATCCACAGCTGTTTGACCTGAAGTCTCTCATAGGCAAACTGATCTTCATTCTCTATCCTGCCTTTTGCCAGGTACAATTCCCAAAAGCATTTGAACATGAGAGGTGCCCAAGTCCCTGCAACTTGGATCTTTGTGTGCTAAGATCCACCTAGTGGGATTTTTCCTACCTGGTGTTAGCTTTCAACCACAGGATATGTCATCTAAGCTGGCTATGGAGCTCTCCCTTAACCAGCAGAGATACCTGTGAAGGCAGTAGGTTGGTCTGCCTTGGTGTGGGATGAGCACACCAGTTAGGAGTGCTGAACTACCTGTCTCCTTTCACTGATCATGGGGGCACCTGGAAAACTATCTGCCACTGATGCCCCATGTTGATCAGCTCAGATTAATTCCACCCAATGGGCTGACCCAGATGATGGACAGATAAGCTAGCCAGATGGGCACCCATTTCAGCACCCATGTGTGCCTGGGATTTGCTAGCTATATGTCTTTACATGCAAGTCCTTTGAGGAATGTGATCCAAGCATCATTTCACCACATGATCTTATGCATGTCTTCCACGGAATTATCATCTGTTTATAACAAAGATCAGGAGACACGCTGCGTTCCTGTCTCCAGGAAAAGGCAAACTCTTTAATTACTATTTATCCCAGTTTCTTAAGGGAACAAAGCTCATGCTGTTGTACCTGCCTGCCTATCTTTCTCTCAGTCAAGCCCTCTTAAGTGACATTTCCATTTGTTTGTTCCCTCCATAGCCTTACAAATACTTAGTTTTCAGATGCCCAGTGGCATGGTTTTAACGCAAAAGGTGGACTATCTCCCTACCGCAGGTTCACCTACAGCTTATAGGTTAGAACCCTCCTTTATGAAATGTAGAAAAATATATGTCTGAGTTTTCCAGGCTAAGCAGGGTACTCAGCTCACCTCTCCCATTGCCCGGAAAACTACTTTAGATACTGAATTATTATGTCAAACACTCCCTAAAAGTTTCCCTACTTCAGTTTTTTAGAGTAAGAAAGCACACCCTTGGATCTAGCCCTTAATATAGAATTTGTGTTTCCTATCTTTTAGCCTTCTACAGGACAGGCCTCTGGTTACCTGTACCCAGAGTGGGATGTTTTAGGTACCTAAATCCAGGTATGATGACAGATTTCAAAGAACCCTCTCTTATTACTGCGCCCTTTTGTCTTAAGGGTATCTCTTCATCCCCTCCCAGGTATGATAGGTGAGGAAGCCCAAACTTGATAGAAAACAGGAGATATCTTACCAGAGGTGGAGATAGGCACCATCAGGTATAGACCTTCTCTCAGGTAGGTACCAACCCAGAGATTTCTGAGGAAACTAGGACTAGAAGACGAGGACTGAGCCCTGGGAAGACATATGTGCAAGGATACCTGTTTTTTGAACACAAAAGGCCCATTGGGCTATATGTTTGTCCTGGTTTCAGCTGGCATAGAGTTAATTTTCTTAGTAGCTGGTGCAGTGCTGTGTTTTGGATTTGGTGTGAGAACAATGCTGACAGCACACTGATGGTTTTAGTTGGTGCTGGGTGATATTTATACTAAATCAAGGACTTTCTGGTTTCTTGGGACCTGCCAGCCAGAGGGCTGGAGGGGCACGGGGAACTGGGAGGGGACACAGCCAGGACAGGCGATAGCCCAGGAGCTATTCCATACCAGATGACACCATGCTGAGTATATAAGCTGGGGGAAGAAGAAGGAAGGGGGATACACACTTGGGGTTATGGTGTTTGTCTTCCCAAGTAACTGTTATGTGTGATGGAGCCCGGCTTTCCTGGGGATGGCTGAGCACCTGCCTGCCCATGGGAAGTGAATTCCTTGTTTTGTTTTGCTTGTGTGGGTGGCTTTTGCTTTACCTATTAAATTGTTCTTATCTCAACCTTCGAGTTTTACATTCCTTTCTGATTCTTCTCCCCATCCCTCTGAGTGAGTGAGAAAGTGGCTGCGTGGTGTTGCATTGCCAGCCAGGGTTAAACGACGACAGTGCTCTGCTTAACCAAGACATTAGTATTGCAAGCACGCTAGGGCCCTTGATTTGCTAAGCAAGTTAAACTCCTCCGGTACCTTGACAGAGTAGGGTTTTTCTTCTTACCTCCTCCATATGAATTTCTTTCTCCTGAATGTGGGTTGCTGGTCTTGTTCTCATTACCAAGTAACACTGATTAGTGTGCTGTGCAAGGCTGTGAACACTTCCCTGTGTCTACTGGAAGCACTTTCCCTAACAAAATTTAGGATGACATTTGCGTTTTGTGCAGCCATATCACCATGGTGACTCACAGTAACTCCTGTAAGTGAATAAAATTCCTTGTTCTTCTTCCTTCTCTGTCACTTCCCCAGACTCCTGCAGAAATCTTCTTGTTAGATACTAAACGCATGATCTTGAAATGGGTGTTAACTTTCACGCTACTGCTATTATTTCAGACTTGTAGTTACTATCTGTTTCTTCCTGTACTATGTTCAGCTGTCTTTCTTTGCCAAGTTGTCTCCTGCAAGTGGCTAATGAGCAAATTTAATTAACTTGCACCTACTTTTTCAACTATAGTCCTTGATGGAAACAGCTGGAAAGAGTCTGGTTCCCCTGGGGAATGCCACAAGTTCTCCTTGAGCACAACCCATTGCCATCTCTCTTTAAAGCCATTCCTTACTTTCTTGCTCACTGTAAGCTTTTCTTTTCCTCGCACATCCTCCATTTTAACTAATGATTTCCCATATTGTGAATGCTTCTCTGATGGCCATACAGCTTTGCTTGTCTGCAATTACCTTCCTTGAAGCAATAATTCAGCTCTCTTGCAAGGAAAGGCATTAGGCTGCGTGAGTACCCTCCAGCTGGCAGGCCCAGGCTGTTGTTCTTTGATTTTTCATTAATCGTTACATAATTAATTATTCCTTGCCTTTAAAATCTGCCCTGTACTCTTGCATACTATTACAATCAAGCTAACATGCCTTTAGATGCAAGTTCACTTTCTTAATTATGGTTATTATATTTACTGTTCTCAAGTCATGTGGATCCCTCTCCTTCACAGCTTGACAAAATGACTTGGAGTGGCTGCCAGGTCTCTGAGTGTCCTGTGGAGAGGGATCTGCTCCCCACTGGCTGAGCACATCCAGCTCTCAGAGTTCTGCTTTTCCCTCGAGGAGGTATTTTCAATTTCCTGAAACTCATCCCATATCTGTCTCTTTTTCTCCAGATCTTAATGTTCTTACAGAAAACCAAAGATGAGTTTCATTTAGCATTTTCACACACTTACACTCCAGCTCTAATCCTCTCAGTATAAAAACATCAGTTCTTTTCTCCTTTAAAAACTTTGTGTTTCAATAGCTAAATAACTTTTCATGATTTCCTTTTATTATTACTATTTAATTTCCTTTGCAAACTTCTAACTCAGTTTGATTTTTGGCAATGTTTACCCCAGCCCTGTGCTTCCTGGCTTCCAAAATGAAGTTTTCTTTGCTGATTAGCTCTTTCCTCCTTTCCAAATGGATGCTGTGTCTGACTTCCTAAGGTGGTTCTCCATCCACTTCAGTCTGTAGCCCCTTCCTGCAAGTTTTCCTCCTCTCTTTATAGAGTGAATTCCAGAGAGTTCCTCGCAGCTCTTATTGAAAATTACAGGTCTCCTTCAGCTGAAGTACCTTACAAATATTTGTCCTGACTGGGCTCACTAACCAGTTCACTTTCTGAAATCTTTGCTTTCAAAGCTGAAAATCTGACTTGTTTTTATTTTTGCCTCCCTTTCACCTAAAACAAATCAACTCAGTTTGGCTAATGGCTCAGTTTAGCTCTGAAATTAATGTTAGTCTTTCCACTGGCTGCAGAAACTTGGATCTGTCCTGTTTAAATGTTCTCCAGGGCTGAGGGTGTAAACACAGTATTATGGGCTATGGTTTCAGCTGGTTTAAATTGCTAAAGCTCTGCTGGACTCTGGCCAGTCAAGTGGAGTCTCCCTCGTCTAAGAAGCTGAAGTTTTCATCAAAGAATTTTGGAAGCAACTAGAGTCTCTTAAATTACTAAGAAAAGAGATATTTTTGCCATCTTTCCACAGAAGAAACTGCAATAAACTCTATGTTCTCACACTGTTTATAGCTGTCTCCAAATTAATTTACTATACCTGTCATAATATATTATCAATGCCTTCCATGTGCATTACCTCATTTGAGAGCTTCTTCTTGTTGTATATAGCAAATGGCAGGAAAAATTTAACGCGATACAAAAAATATTTGGGTTGATTTATCTCTGCATGCCCAGTCCCTCCTCATCCTCCTACTTGGCAGTGATTGCAAGTCAGCATTCAGACAGCAACAGCCGTAATGAGAGGAGGGAAAGACTAGCACCAATTTTCAAAATCTCCAGTGAGTTCAGCAGAGCAGGCTGCAAAGGGGCCAGAGGTTAATTATCATATCAATGTTTGACTTTGTGGTAGCACACTGAATTGGACAGCAAGATTACACAGTCTGAGAGTGTTAGATCCTCAAAACTCCTTCCTCTCTATATCCCTATCACTGGAGGAGAGGAGGACAGAGAAGTCAAAAGGGCTGTAGCACAAGTAAAATGTGTCAGTTGCTTCTGAGGGCATTTTGTTTCCTATATATAGAAATAATGTATTTCTGTAAGGTTAAGGGTGAAGTTGTTCAACACACACTAATAATAACAAAGCCTGTAATGGCTTTCTGCCACCCACCACCCAATGCTAATATTGCCTGATAGTGCGTTGTTACTCATTCTGTAATAATACAGCATTAACTGGTCCTGAATAGCGGCTCACACTTGATGTACTTTGAAGTATTTGCATGGGTAGCTCCTCTGTACCAGTATTTAAACAAAGGGAGGCACGAATTTTAGCATTCAGCTTACTCTTTCCTTATGCATCTCCCAACCTACACCTGCTCTAAAATACATACCGACTGTGTCACAGGCTGCTTGATTCATCGTAGGTAAGTGAAGGGAACAAACATGGGTTTCAGTGATTACCTGCCTGGTACAGAAGCACAGACTGGCAAACACTAGCCTAAGAACAAGCCACTACATTTTAGGCAGATATTATAGACTACTGAGGAAAACAAACCAGCCTCCTTCCTATTTTTAACTCTCTGGTTGACACAGTGCCCACTTCATACTGTCTGCAAACCTGACTGTTGGACACTGTGCTGATGGGGAGGGGGAATGCTTATACCTCTGACTGCTGCAGGGCAGGAGGAGGCAGCTGGAGGCAGCAGCATGGGGTAGAAAAAGGAGGCAAAAATTAGTCCCTCAAAGGAAAGTGCAACCTTTTCAGTGGTGGATGTCTACTGACACTCACTGCATGCTTGATGATAACATTGCTATAACCATGGATAGAACTGAGGCTGAATTGAAGAAAAATGCTTGAGTTCAAAAATGTGTCCATTTTGCTTTTTTAGTTCCCTCCAAATCATTTGTCTTTTAAGCATTGAATCCAGTTCAATATTAGGCTAGTGTAACTCAAAGCACCTGGACCACTCCAACACCAAGCTAAACAGCAGTCGAGTAACTGATCCATCCCTTCTTAGCATATGCTGACTCCTTGAGGCACAGGTCAGATGTAATTTTCTAAACACTGAAAACACTCCAAATAGATAGGAGAGTGTCACCAAAACTCAAACGCTTCTTGATCCTCTGTATTTTATACTGCATCCATTTATGATATGGATTGTAGATTATTAATGGTCTTAAAAAGCAAAAAAAACCCCAAACCCTCCCCCTTTTTATGTTTTATGTGTGAAGCATTGTTTCCTCTTTGGAGGAAAAATCAAAGTCCCAGGTGCATACACATTGCATACACAGTTTGTGTTTGTCCTATATCAGTTTTCAAGTTTGGTAGGTTTTTTTTCTTCAGTGAAGACACAGACACCTATATAGCAAATTTTAGACTGCTGACATGGTCTCACTTTTCTTAGTTGCCTTCTGCAGACTCCGTAGAGGTAATTCACAGATTCCCTGGGGTTTCTGGGGCTCTCAGTGTAAAAAAGATGCCCACTGCACTATGCAGCAGTACAAAACTGAGGCTTCAGTGTTCTGTGGTTCTGGACACTGTTTTTGCAGCAATATTAGAAAGCTGAATTCTAACCTGTTCGGGTGGGGGAAAACTTGTGTAAAAGCTGAGAAGGCTATTGTAGTTGAAAGTTAAGGTTTTTCCTTTCCTCACCAAGAGACACTGTGGGAAAATGGAGAAAGTGATATCATCAGGGTATATCGAACCTAGATAATTTAGGATAGTGGGAAAGTTTGACAAAATCTATTGCTTAATATGTTGGGTTTATGAGTTTGGCAACACAAGTTATTTAGGGGACTGTTATGTGGAAGAGCTGAAAATGGGAATTTAAAAGCCTAATAGCTATTTCTATGTTTACGTTGATCCTGTGCTTCTTCCCTGCTATGCCATGTAATCTGCATATATTTTAATGCATGTAATATTTATGCATATTCTATGGTATGCATTGAGTTTAATCTGATGAACTGCTGCCATTTAGCTTAATCCAGTTTGGAAAAGCCAGCACAAGACACTGGGGTTAGTACTGTGCTGGCTGTCCCCCACCAGCTATCATGTGTTTTCCCCACTGCTTTTCAGCCAGAACAAATACATCAGTTCTTCATTTTCCCACATTGATGCCAGCTGCGGTGTCAGAGAAACACACAGGTCTCAAGGAGAACAAGTACATCTCCCAGGCTGGAGGCTCACCAAGTGACGATGGCTGTACTGTGCTACCCTGAAAGCTTTGGGGAAAGGTTTCCCCTCCCACTAGCCTTGGGAGGCAGTGAGCCCATGGGCCCTGGCAGTGCTTTCTGCAGAGGCTGGGTGGAGAATGTAGCGAGTCCTCGTTAGCTCACTCCTGTCATCTCCTGCCCGTAAACAACTTTGGGACTGTCCCCTCAGACAATTGCTTATGGCTTGCAAAGACATGGAAATACTGGTGTGCTGCTCACGTGGTCAGCAAATGGCTTTCCTTGTTGTAAAGTCGGAAGCAGTTCCTGGAGTGGGAACAAGTCACTGCAGTGTGAAGCAGAGTGTGAGCTTGCAGTGCATCAGCTGCACTGCAAAAACAGTGCACACTTACCTGGTGGCTCTGCAACAAACAGGAGGTAGCTTCTTGCCCTGGGGAGCGTGGCACTTCCCTGTCTTTGTATGTCATGATGTGGGGTCTGGAAAGCTGCCTGCAGGCTCATCTGGCCTTGACGGCAGTCTGAAGCCTCACAATCAGTCTCTGATGTCCTTTATTGTCCTTCTCCTATAGCTTGCAGTGTTGTTGTCACATTGCTTTTTACACAACTAGTGTTGGTGTGAATTTCATTGTGGAAACTTCCAGCTATCAGGCTCGATCTTGATTGTTGTCTCAAATTGGTATTCCAGTGCCTCATTTTAATCAGCATCTATTCCTAGAGGTTTTTTAAAAGAACAAACAAATATTTAGATGCAGATTTTACTCACTTGTGGAATAGTTTATGTGGAAAAGTTTCTATTTATGTCCGTATTCATCATGAGGAAGGGTATTATGACTCTAAAATTTGCTTATGTCCCTAATTCCAGTGTAGAAAACACAGCATCTAAAAGTAGTAATAAACCAATATTTCCTATCCATCTCCTTAATGGCCCTGTGTTTATTCATAGGTCTGAAATAAAGCGTTAAAAGGTTTTCCTTGGAAAGTGTTGGCTCTTTCAGTAGACCAATGTCTTTCAGCGTTGTAAATGATGTACACAAAAAGGAAATTCTGTGCACTTTCTATTCTGCTGGTACCTGGAGGAGCTTCCAATCTTTCCTGCCATTACTAATTCATGCAGGCTTTATTTATTTGTTTATTTATTTATTTATTTATAGATTAAGAACATAATGATGCTTTAACAGAGCCATAGTTCCCAAGCTGGAAACTGCAATTAATATTAGTGATGATTAAGCCCTTCTTAGACTGTTGTCTAAGACTGTTTGTCCTTTCAGCTCACCACCAGAAATGAGCACTAAGCTCACAGCATTGAGGTCAGTTTTAAAATCTGACATCACAGTAATTTTTGCTGTGTTAATCCCACTGGTGCTGATGTGATGTCAGACACTGGAAAATGAAGGATACACATACACTCACTGCGGTTAACAAGTCTTCAGTGGGATGTCAACTATGCAAGTAGTGGAATAACTCACTCCTGGACTGATTATTATTCTGTTGGACCAGTATGTGTGACTACGTGACAGCAGTTTACACTCACAGGGCCGTACAAGCATCTAACTCCCTTGTAAATCGTGTCTGCTTTGAAGTCAAGGAAATTCCATTAGCAGGGAATGAGTGCGAGATCAGAATCAAACACCAAAGAGTTGTGATCTTCCTACTGCTAAGATGCAAGTGCGGGGATTTCTTTTTTCAGAGGCTGTTGTTGTGCAAGGTGACATGTTTGCTTTGCATAATTATGCTTGACTACAGCCATACCCAGGGAAGGGTATGGTGATGTTCAATGCAGGCACACACATACAAAAGCGAAGGGCAGGTTCCTTCAGAATATTGATAAAAGAGTAATGCAGGTTGACATGAGAGTGAATGTGTAGCAGCAAATCTCTAAATCTCATTCATGTGCACTTTGAAGGCCATTGGCACGGTAGTTTATTACTTACAGCTCCTATTTCCTTCCTCCTGGCTGTTCTTTCAGACCAAACACTGCATATGCGTTGAAGTATCTACATCAAGCAAAGAAATGCAGCATGAAGAATGGGTCACCTTTTCATATTTTATTCATAGGTGGATTGTGAGAGAAAATGTGTCGCATGAGAGCACAGGAGGGAGGATCAAAGTCACAGTGGCAAAGCCTGAGACTCAGCGTGGTAAAGTCAGGTGCAGTGCTGTGTGAACAGCCTGTTTAAAACCAGCAGCTCTGGGATGGTCAGAAACCTCCTTACCCATCACTGAGTAGCTAAGCTTGAATTCTCCACTGCCCTGCTCCAGCACAGACATATCTTGGCAGGTTTCCCTCCTTTATACCCAGTGTGGGAGGCAGTAGCACTTCAGGCCAAGATAGCATATTTTCTGGACATTTTATAGTTCTACTCTTGGGATTTTTGGTTCCTGATTGCTCTTCTGCCTTTCCTTAGCCACCCTGTCAAATTTGACAGCTGGGAGATTTGAGGGAGAGCTTTGTTCTTCTTGCTCATATTTTTTTTCTCATTTCTTCTCCCCAGAAACTCAAGAAAACAAAATTCTGAGCTCCCCTCCCTTTTCAGGCAGCCAAAGCTAATGCAAACACCAGGTAATGGCTTCATCAGATGGATCACCTCCATCTCAGCAGAGCTGCAACTGAACGCTGACACTCACCCATGGGAAGGGACCTCTCTGCTCATGGGATACTGGTAAAGCTGTTAGGAGCACCACATGTGCCTTGCTTTAACCCACCACAAATAGTTTTTCTGTCAACATAGGTAGTGGATATAGATTAGCTCATCTTCTAGATTGGTCTAGGACTCTCTGGGGCTCAGGCCATAATAGCCTGTTTTGAGAATCATTTGACTGTAAAGAGCTTTTTAAATATCTTTTCTTTTCCCTGGGCTTTGCTGGGGGGCAGAGACTGTGCTTTAAGATGAAACATATGCTTCTGCAGCACTATCTTCAGGAATTAAGAATGGAGGTCTTTATTTTATCCCAGCAGTGTGATGTGGGATTGAGATTATCATGTTAAAATTGGCTCATTTTTTTCTGAATTATAGAACCATTTAAGTTGGAAAAGAACTTTGAGATCATCAGGTCCAACTGTTAACCCAGGACTGCCAAGTCCATCACTAAACCATGTCCCTAGGCGCCACATCTATGTGGTTTTTAAACCCCTCTGGGGATGGTGATTCCAACGCCTCCCTGGACAGCCTCTTCCAATGCTTGACCACCCTTTCAGTGAATGAAATCTTCCTAATATCCAACCCAAACCTTCCCTGGAGCAATTTGAAGCCATTTCCTCTTGTGCTATTGCTTGTTACTTAGGCGAAGAGACCTACACCCACCTGCCTATGCCCTCCTTTCAGGGAGCTGTAAAGAGCAATAAGGTCCCCCCAAGTCTCCTCCTCTCCAGGCTAAACAATCCCAGTTCCCCCAACTGCTCCCCATAGGACTTGTGCTCCAGACCCTTCCCCAGCCCCATTGCCCTTCCCTGGACACGCTGCAGCCCCTCTACGTCCCTCCTGCAGTGAGGGGCCCAAACCTGAACACAGGGTTCGAGGTGCAGCCTCACCAGTGCCCAGTGCAGGGGGACAGTCCCTTCCCTTGCCCTGCTGGCCACACTGCTTCTGACACAAGCCAGGGTGCTGCTGGCCTCCTTGGCCACCTGGGCACACTGCTGGCTCCTGCCCAGCTGGCTGCCGACCAGCACCCCCAGGCCCTTTCCCACCAGGCCCTTTCCAGCCGCTCTGCCCCAGCCTGTAGCGCTGTGTGGGGCTGGTGTGACCCAGCTGCAGGACCCGGCACGGAGCCTTCTTGAACCTCATCCAGCTGGCCTCGGCCCATCGGTCCGGCATGTCCAGATCCCTCTGCAAAGCCTTTCTATGGTCAAGCAGGTCAACACTTCTACCCAGCTTGATGTCATCTGGAAACTTACTGAGGGTGCACTCAATCCCTTATCCAGAACATTGATAAAGATACGAAGCAGAACTGGCCCCAGTACTGAGCCCCAGAGAACACCACTTGTGACAGGTCAACAGCTGGATGAAACTCCATTTACTACCACTCCTTGGGTTTAGCTGTCCAGCCAGGTTTTAACCCAGCTTTTAACGCATCCAAGCCAGAAGCAGCCAGTTTTTACAGGAGAATGCTGTGGGAGATGGTGTCAAAGGCTTTACTAAGGTCCAGGCAGACGACATCCACAGCCTTTCCCTCATCCACTAAGTGTGTCATCTTGTCATAGAAGGAGATCAGGTGTGTTAAGCAGGACCTGTCCTTCATAAACCCATGCTGGCTGGGCCTAATCCCCTTATTGTCCTGCATGTGCCGTGTGATGGCACTCAGGATGATCTGCTCCATAACCTTTGCCAGCACTGAGGTCAGGCTGACAGGCCTGTAGTTCCCTGGATCCTCCTTCCTGCCCTTCCTGTAGATAGGCATCACACACTGGCTAACCTCCAGTCTTCTGGAATTTCCCCAGTTAGCCAGGACTGCTGATCCATGATGGAGAACAGCTTGGCACACTCCTCCGCCAGCTCCCTCAGTACCCTGGGGTGGGTCTGATTCGGACCCATAGACCCGTGCATGTCTAATTGGAGCAGCAGGTCACTAATTGTTTCCTCCTGGACTGTGGGGACTTCATTCTGCTCCTCCTCATCCCTGTCTCCCAGCTCAGGGGGCTGGGTACCCTGAGGGTAACTGGTTTCACTATTAAAGACTGAGGCAAAGGCAGCATTAAGCACCTCAGCCTTTACCTCATCTGTTGTGGCAGTGTTCCCACCTGCATCCAATAAAGGGTGGAGATTATCCTTGGCCCTCCTTTTGTTTCTGATGTGTTTGTAAAAACATTTTTTGTCTTTTACAGCAGCAGCCAACCTGAGTTCCAGCTGGGCTTTCACCTTTGTAATCTTTTACCTGCATAACCTTGTGACATCCTTATAGTACTCCCAAGTGCCTGCCCCTTCTTCCAAAGGCGCTAAACTCTCCTTTGTCCCCTGAGTTCCAGACAAAGCTCTCTGTTCATCAGGCTGGTCTTCTCCCCCACCAGCTCATCTTTTGGCACTTGGGGATGGCCTGGTCCTGCATCTTTAAGAATTCCCTCTTGAAGAATGCCCAGCCTTCCTGGACCCCTTGGCCCTTCAGAACTACCTCCCAAGGGATTCTGTCAACCAGGCTCTTAAACTAGCTGAAGTTGCCCCTCCAGAATTCCAAGGTAGCCATTCTGCTGACACTCCCTCCTTACTTCTCCAAGAATCAAAACCTCTTATCATCTCATGTTCGCTAAGCCCAAGTTGTCCTGTGACCACCACATCCCCACCAGCGCTTCCCTGTGTGCAAACAGCAGGCCCAGCGGGACATCTCCCCTGGCTGGCTCACTGACAGCTGTGTCAGGCAGGCATCTGCCGCACACTCAGGAACCTCCTGGTCTGTGTCCTATCCGCTGTGCTGTATTTCCAGTGGACGTTTGGTAAGTTTAAGTTCCTCACAAGGACAAACTGTTGAAACAGTCCCTGACATACGGAGCTACCCCACCGCCTCTCCTTCCTTGCCTGTCCCTTCTGAAGAGTCTGTAGCCATCCCTTGCAGCACTCCAGTCATGCGTGTTTCCCCCCATGTTTCCGTGACGGCGACTATGTCATGGTCTTCCTGCTGCACGATGGTTTCCAGCTCCTCCTGTTTGTTGCCCGTGCTTCGGGCACTGGCATAGATGCACTTCGGCTGTGCCATCGATCTCACCTCCAGGCCTGGCATCCCACCCGCAGGCTCATCTCTGATGAGCTCGGGTTTATTCCCTTCCCGCTTTGAGTCGGGTTTAAAGCTGTCTCGACGAGCCCTGCTAACTCCTGACCAGGGATCCTTTTCCCCCTCTGAGGCAGGTGAACCCCAGCTGTGGCCAGCAGGCCTGCTGCCGTGTGAACTGACCCACGTCAGCCCCCCCGAGATCTGGCCATTGACACCAGGCCCAGAGCCAGTGCTGATCTGTGGGACCTTGCGGTGACACAGCCCCTCGCTCCCTGCGGCCGGCAGGACAGAAGGAAGCACCACCTGTGCTCCCGATCCCTCCCTCAGCCCCGAGGTCTCTCTCCGTCGCCCTCAGACTTCTTGGCGTTGGAGTTCATCGCTGCCCCTTGGAAGCCCAGCAGTGGGCAGTGATCAGAGGGCCGTACCGGGCAGGGGGTGTCCTGGTGACGTCCCTTACCCAGCCCCAGGGAGGCAGCAGGCTGCCCAGGGGCTGGGTCTGGCCGGCATACGGCCCCTCTGTTCCTCTCAGAGTGGAGTCGCCAATGACAACCAGATGCTCGAGCTTCTTGCGTTTTCTCACTGCTAAACCAAACAGTTGTTGTGATGCACACACCTGGAATCCCACTGGGGTGGGTGTGTGCCACTGACACTCTGGGGAGGCTGAGGAAGTCCCATTCTGGGGCCTGTGCATTAAGGGCAGCCAACAGTGCTGCAGCTGCAGCCAATTGTAAGGCTTCTGTCTTCCCCATTTTGGAGCTTTCACAGCCAGAATGAAGCAATAAGTTGTCTTACTAAGAGTCAACAGAAATATTGAAAGGGCTGTAGGATGGTAATAACCACGAACAGTGTAAAAAATGAGACCATTAAATAGGCTTGCAAGCATCATGGTGCATCAGTGTCACCCTGGCTTTGAAATGGGTGATGTTGCAGAGCCGGGCATGTGCCCCAAGAGCTGGGGCAAGCATCCCAGGGCAGTCACTGGCAGCACTTTATTTGTCCTGCCACCCACCAGAGGTGAGGACAGGCAGGGGGACAGTGGGTCTTGCCATGGCCTGCAACAGGGGTCTCACCCATCTGGACTAGCTGTGTTTTGCTCCCAGCTCCATGTAGCATCATTACTGGGGAAACAGCTGCTGGTACAGTGCTAAGGATGCCCCTTTATTTATTGGCCAGGGTCTTTGTTTTGTAGAAGCCACAGAAGGAAAGCAACATTTCATGTTGAGAGAAGAGCTGAACAAAAATGATGGGTTGTCTTGAATTTGGCACTAGCTTGGAGGGTTGGCTGTCTCATTTTCTTGAAGCATGGCACTGTGTAAATGATTGAAGGAGGAGGTATTGACTTACTTCTGTTGTCACCATCCTAAAACATTAGGCCACTGAGAGGGCTCTCACTGCAATATTGCAATTCCTCAAAAGAAGTTCAAAATGTGATTAAGAAAACTCCAACAACAAATCAGAGAAAAGGGACAACTAGCTGCCCAAGAGGCAGGCAATCTCTTGGTACCTGTCTCCCTCCTTACGGTCACATACTACAATCCGACTGTGACTCCCAGATGAATGGGTATGTTAATCTGCAGAACTCAGCTTTCGTTATGCAGGAATTTTGTACTTTTTACATCCCAGAAAGTCTGATTGATGTGAGCCTAATGATATGACATGCTAGTGAAGGAGATTTTGCCTTTAGTGAAAGAGTTTCTTTTGGCTGAACTGAAGGTTGTCTGTGTCAGCCCATTCCCAACCAGCATTTTCACGCCCCCACAGGTAGCCTCAATGGCAAGAGGAGAGATTCAGAGTGTCGTGCTTCTCCCAGTCCATCCATTTGCATGCAAGTTCCCAGGGTATCTCATAGCTACTTGTTTTTTTGACTGTGAGGTGTCTTTCTAGCTAGTATGCGTGATAAGGACAACACCACCGACAATTTCACAAATGTAACAACATTGAAAAAATAAAATCCACTATCCAAACTACTTGCAGTGAAATTGATTTCTTCCTACAATTAAAACACAAGATGCTCTACAGACATACAGATAAAGGTGGGATTTAAATGATATCCAGTGTGATTTGCTGTAGAGATAATAATAATGAACTCCTAGTCCTGATGAGTCATGCAGTTTTCACTTGGTGAAATATCTGTCCTTTTGTACATGCATTATGAGGAAATGCACAGCAAATGCCATGAGGGAGATCTGCTTACTGTCCTGTAGACATCCCAGGAGAGGTCCTCACACATCAATGACACAGCAGAGGGAATAAGTCTAACCACACCATTGCTTTGTGGCACTGGCTACAGCAGTTTGACATAGATTGTCTTTTCTTTGAACTCTTTCTGAACAAAAATCAGGTCCTTCTCCCAAACATGACAGTCAAGTATCTTCAATACAAGACAGCAAAAATTTCAGGACAGTGTGTAATCATGGTGTTGTGTGATTTTATACAAATCAGTGGTTCCCAAAAGTTCTGGAAGAAGAATCATGATTCCTTCAAGGTCATAAGACATTTTTATCATAAAACTGTGAGAGCTGTGGTTCTGTGGACCAGCTGCAGACCACTAGTGTTAACGCTGCAGCATGCAAAAAACTTTGTCTTCACTTCCATAATTGAGTAAGGGACAATATTTACCTGCTGTACCTATGTTGTTAGTATTGTAAAGTTTCATTTCTCTCCACATTGTGCAGCACTTTGGAAACTGAGGTGCTATGTTCACATACGTAATACTTGAGTGCTACCATTATTTTTTACACAAGACATATTTGGACAATATTTTTAATGGTAGATCTTAACATGTCATACAATGCAGAAGGTGAGTTAAAGGTCACAGATAACTCTGCTGCTTCCTCTAAGGGTTCAGAACCTGGGAGTGGGAACTGTAGAAAAACAGAGTGAGGGAGTACAAATAAGACAAGTACAGATCAAGTGTAATCTTTCTTTACTGTCTGCTGAAGAACACAATAGGTATTGATGCCTCACCATTATTTTCAGCAGCAGAGTTTATACTTTTTTTGAAACATTACTTAGATTATAGAACACTTGGAGCAGAAAAGACCCTTGCGCTATACTGGAGAGTGCTGTGGAGCTCAGCAGGTGCCTTTTCCTTGTTTTGACTCCTTAAGGACCACTGGAAGTCTAACACATCAAATTATGATAATTGTAATAGAATATGGCAGAAGTAGCAAATCCTGTAAAATTCTTTCTATCAGGTTATTTTACTGGAACTCATTTTATAAATCTGCTGTTTAGAGCTGAAGGGCATGAAGTATCAATTTCTTTCCTTTAAATTGAAGATTTCAAAGGAAAAGTTATCACAGTGATGCCAAGGTTGTAAATACCCCAGCATGAACTTTCCTAGAGAGGTTACAGCATGTTGGGGAGGCTTCATTCCAGAAAGTAACATGGCATTTCTCTCTCCCAGATGGGACACAGGGAAGGATGGATAATTGTTCTCCTAGAAGTTGTAATCACAGTGAGACTGAGACTGGGTGCTTGGTGTTTTCCAACAACCAACTGAAGTCAGGATTGGTTAACTTTCACATATGTGTGTAGGAGGAAGTGGACATGGGAAGAATTTTGCCCTTGCACTTATGTATGTAGGTTTGCCCACAGCTGAAGCTTTGGTATCCCCAAGGCCTGAACACTGCTGGCCCTTGGAATCCTCTAAACACAAAAATCCATGCCAAACCCTGGATTTTTTTGCATTGGCTGTAGGATGTGGTTAATGGAAAAGGCAGGATAAAAAAGATAGTTCAGAAGCTCATTTCATTCTGCATTAGTAATGTCATTGCTCAATCCTGTGGGAGCGCTACAGATCTTGTGCAAGCTCCTCTATCTATGTAGGGATATGCCTTTAAGGGACAACACCATTTTTTCATCAAAGGTTTCCATATTTGGATACAGTTATTCTGCTGAAGCCAGGACAAATAAGGTTCCAATCATTAAGTAGTATTACTAATGTGCCTAGAAATTTTCATTTTAAATTACCATTCTATATTTTCATCTGGGTGGCTAAGTGACCGGCCTGGGAAACTGCTGAGCAAGCAGCAGCTCACATGAGATAACAGCAGATCACATGGGATGTGATCTGATCTGTGCTGTGAAATCAATTGCAACCTTGACACTGCAGTACCATCTGGAAAACACACAAGGATAAACTACTAGTGGCTTTTCCATTTTGCATCGGTACTTGTTCTGAAAGTCATCTTCCTTCTGGTCCATCTAGGGTCATGAGAAGCAATGGATCTGAAGTTGCAGTGACATTTCCCTATCCCCAAAGCCAGGTGACTGATACTATTTAGAAGCCAATTTACAGGTCAGCAATGCCATGGTAATGCTTTAGGTACATGGAGAACATGGTGTACATGGGTGTGTTTTCCTTTGTTCTATTAATAAACACTGCATAGCTTTGAATTAAACATTTCCTCACACTGTGAGCAATGCCATGAAGAAGCTATGCTGCTGGCCAATGTTACACATCAAAGTGAAGTTCTTTTACCTTAATTAACAGGTAAAACAGACAGCAGGTGACGAGGTGCTGCCTGCTTTGAAGATAACGATTGAAAATCACAGCTCTTAATGTCAAGCCAACGCCCTTTGCTTTACCTCCTCATGACTGGTTGAGATGACAAAAGGGTAAGAGCCTTCTGCTCTGACAGATACATCTGGAGAGCATCCTGTCCTCCTGCCTTTGGAGGATGAGGAGGGTGCTATGCAGTTATTATTGAAACTACGTGGAGGCAAGTTCACCTCTCCTGCTTTGGCCTTTGGGTCACTCTAAAAGCGTGAGCTGTTTGTTTCCCCAGGGAGAAGAAACACAGAGTACTTTTGTGTTTCATGTCAGGAGGCTATTCTGTACTTTCTTATGAACACAGAGCTTAAACGAGAGGCAACTTTGATCAACTAAACCCAGAGGGAGAGATTTTGAAAACAGCTGAACAAAGCTGACCCTCTACATTCAATTTTTCCAAAGAAATAACTATTGATAATGAGTTATGAACATCACTGACAGGATTAGCCCTCTATTACAAGAGAAATAACTATTGATACAAAGTGAGTTACCAATGGAAAGGCCATGCCCCTTATTTACTTTGGATTTAATTTATCTCACCTCTAAAAAATACAATCACATTTTTCCCTACTCTTTGGGTATTTGAGTTCAGCTTCCTGCAAGACTGTTATGACTAGCAGGTAAAACCTAAAGCTTCCAGGAAGGCTCTCACACATCTGAACTATCATAATTTCTAAGGTGGACATGTTTCAAAGATTAGTAGAATTATCTTCAAAGGGTGAAAAAGGAAAAAGACAGTCTTGAGACACTGACAGCACTTTCACTGGAGTAGGATTTTACTGCTCAATTGCTTTGAAAAACAAGCCTTTGTTTTTTGAATTCTAGCTATACTTTACAGAATAGCTCAAAGTGAAGGTCTTATGTTTGTGTTTTCAGGCATAGTTTGTTCCATGTGATGCATGTTTGCTGCAGAGTTATTAGCATCAATTATTATACAAAATTTTTGACTGGACATGATAACACTTTTTGGTTGCACAGATTCTCCTTTAAGGATATGATTCAGTCATGAGAACAGGGTAAACACTTTCATTAACATAACAAGTTCAAGTTAACTGTCTTATACTTAGATCTTATTCTATCACCATAGCAACTAGGTAAACATGAGGTGATATTCTGGTACATTTTTACATGGAGTTTAGCAGGGGAAGGGTACCCATGCCTTTTTTAAAAGAAGATCCTGCGGGCAGCATCTGGAACACTGAAAATGCTCCCTGATCTTCACTTGTGCAGACCCTCAGATCCCACATGCAGGATTCTCATGTTAATGCTTTCCACAAGCTCTGGTGTAGAGGTCAGGTTATAACTGCATGTTGTTAATTTACTTGCAAATTTACAGTGCAACTAAATCTGCATCAGAGACTGAAATTAGTCATAGAAGTGCTCATAGTGCATCAAACTGTGTTGGGAAATTGAAGCAAAAGTTTTCTAAAATGAAGAATGTATATTTATTTTGCTTTGTACTTTTCATTGCAAGTTTGTAATGATTTGTTAATGTTGTTTATTTTAACTGCTGAGTCCTTGAGATTGAAATATTCTTTGCAAGACTGGAAGAGTGAGAGCAGCAGCACAAGCCTAAATCCTGGCGATGTCCAGAAGTTTATTTGATTTATATAAGCTATGTGACATTTACAGCACATGTAAGAGGACAAGGTTTGCTCTGTGGTAACCTAAAGCTGCCTTTGACTTACAGTGGATCTGTATGATTAGACCAAAGGTAGTTGTAAAAAAGTTACAGTGTAACTCCCAAGCCAGAGATTAATGTTTCAAACACAGGAGGAAAAGACACAGCCGATTTGGAAAATTTTACATTCATGTAATTATGGTTCTTGCCAGACTGAGATGTCTTGGAAGAGTATCTTCAGCAATACTTCTTCTCTGTTCACTTACTGGATTAATATAACTAAAAAGCAAAGAAAAGGAAAATAATAACAGAAAAAGACTTAGTGGTTCTTTTTATAAATTAGGACTACACAAGAGCTCACTTTGTCTGGTCATGCCAACCCACCCAAAAGTGGGAATGTGTGACCGTCACCCTCATACAGCAGGTTTGGCTTTCAGTTTCAGTAAAATCTATCTTACAATTTCTTATACAAAGTCAAGCCCAGGAGAATCACATATGACTACTGTACTTGATGGCAGTCCCCCGGAGAATCTTGTACAATTAGATACATTTTCAAAAGAACTCAAACAAAGAAATAAGGCAATTTGCTGATACTCTGCAATGCTTTTCTTTAAATAAATGGAACAGATGCCACCTTAGGGTCTGAGTTTTATTAATTGCTTAATAAAACATGTTTTCCTTTTAAAAGCGCACTCTCTGCATTGGCCTGCTGACCCTGGGAATTCAAACCTTATTATTCCAGTTTAAACACTTGCCAGTGCTTAGACAGTTAACAAAGCTAAAGTCTCTCCCAGCTGAACACCAGATTCCCTGGGGAATCCAATCAGGCTACTTTATTCTGGTCTTTTGAAAAGTCAGGTCAAATAGCTGTTTGAATTGTAATGATCTCCATGTGAATTCTGGTTTTGATAGCAATTGCTGATATCCTCTTAACTTCCAGACAGACATAGTAATTGTATATCTTCTATTATATGCAGTGCAATGCTGCTGCTGCTGGCAATGATTTTTCACTCACACCCAAACTTTTAATTGAGTAAACAAAATAAATATAACTATGAACTGTGCTACCTTGGTGAAACTGATACCTAGTCTCCTGCTACACTTAAAAGTTTTAAGGCTTGTGACAGGGTAGGTGATTAAAAGGTGCTGTCTATATCCAGAAAGCTGCAGTTTGGAAAGATCCAGCAAGAACTCTTGAGTCATCTCGACTGCAATTTCCCTAGGCATGGTGTGAAGAACAATTTCATGGAAGGATCCCGGCATGGCTATTGCAGTCCTTAAAAGCTTCGCATAAGACTGTAGGGGTGAGAATGCTTTTCATCCTATTTTTTTTTAGTATTTATAATTTGATTATTTTTCACATTATCCTACCCTTTCAGTCAGACAGCAAGTAATGGAGGATGAGCAGCAAGAGGGCATTCTGAGTCAGACAGTTTTCGCTCACTAGGTCAACGTTACAGACTTGAAAACAACAACAATCTATTTAAATTACTATGGTTATGCCTGCTCCCAGCAAGATAAATTTTGTTCACTTTAAAAAAACTATTTAGCTGTCTATAAAATGTTTCTTTCAGCAATTGTCACCATAGTAACATTCTGCTAAATGAAAGTCTAATCTTCTGCAAAGAATAAGAATAGCTGCCTTTCTTTACCCAAAAATTCTGCAAATTAACTATAATTCCAGAAATATGACAATGTAATTCCTTTTTAAAGGGTAAAAATAGATATACTTTCCTCTTTTTGCTTTTTTATTGTACTTTGTGTAAATTTTTTCTGGAATATCTATTCTGTTACCTCTTCAAAGGAGTATTTTCACTAGGCTGTTTGGCTGACTTTTACCCCAGATCTTTTTTAAAAAAATGGTGATACTCATCTGCTTTAAATTAAGTAGTTGCTTATATGCTTTACTGAGCCAGGTCCTAAATAAGATTCATCATGGTTAAAGACCTATCCAAGGAAAGGGGTGGGTGTGAAATTCTCCTTGGGTAGATTTTGTAGGAGTAAGTAAGCTGGAAGACAGCTGGAGGACAGCTGTGCATCCTAAAGAGACCACTCCTCATCAGAAACTAGCACCTGAAGAGTTAGGTATTGGTCCTCGCTGTATTGGGAACGTTTATACTTTTGGGATGGTTGCTGTATTCACCTGTTTGCATGGAAGGATCCAGAGCATTCAATGGTTACTTTAAACAGCTGTGCCCAGTTGGATACCAAGATCTTTCAGGCACTAGCTTTACTGGTAATGAAATGCCTCATTTGAGGAACAGCATTACTTTTTCCTTGTTCCAGGGAAAACGTCTAGCCAATGACTTACAGACTTACACTGAGACCATTGAGAGTGTTGATAATAAATTTATCTAGGAATGTATATGCTGAGTGTTTTCCTAACTCATGGTGCTGCTATACCTTACTTGGAGTGAATTTAGTGTAATTCAAGAGACGTGGAGACAGAGGGCAAGATATATTGTAATGCTCCATTGTTTCATTTACAGTGACCTCATAGATGTTTAATGGACTGAAGGGCCATAAAATCAAAAGTCCCATTCAGAAGCATATCTTAAAGGGCTTTCCAAGACGGAGTCGGTGTTTGTTAAATGTCATTTCTGCTGTCAGGGTACATCAGGGACAGCCCCAGGTGCTACAGTCCCACCTCCCAGTGCAGTGAATCCACACCCTACATCTCCTGCAATGATCAGTAGACAATGGCTGATGCCTGGCCATTCCATCAACTGACACATATACATGCTAAACCTCCCCTTTTCAGCCTTCGTGCTGGCAGACGTGGTGTTCAGAAAACTCCAAGATCCCTAATATGTGACCTAAATATAGACAGGGTCATAATCTCATCTTTTCAGCTGGGGCCATTGTATACTCTGCATGCCTCTGTTTCCATGTACTAAAGGTCTGTAGTTAAGGATTCACGAGTAAGAAGACTGCAGTGCATCCTGCCAGCCATCTGTAGTACAAGCTGTGCCTTGAGTCTTCTAGGGTTTTACACAAGCATTTCACTTGTGCCACGGTTAAAAAAGAAAAAAGAAAGAAGAAAAAGAAAAAAACAGAGACAACTAAATAGTCCCCTGTCTTATTACCAGTGTACAAATCAGTTTTGGCTTCCAAATTAGCCAGTTTGGGAGAAGCAGGATAGCCTGGACACTCATTTCAGCAGTTATGGATTTCTGCCCTGAAGATTTTCTTCAAATTAAAGCAACTTACTTCTCACCCGTCTGTGCTGAATAATAGTGGCAGATGGAGAAGAGGAAAATCCAGATTTTTCTGCTTTCAAGGAACCATAAAAGCTAATGAGGTAATGTTAATTGTTCTGCGGCTGTAACTGAAAGAGGTCTCTGCACAGCAAGTATGTTGCTTCCTCTTTCTCTTCAGTGTGAAGAGAATGGTGTATGAGAGAAATGCAGCTGAGTCATTATGCTAGGGTGTGATAAATCAGATAATCTTTTGCAAAATTATATACTGGGGTGGGATGTAAGGAGCAATTTTACTTTTATTTGTTCCTATTAAAATAGCTAGTAACACTGTAAGTGCTGTTTCAGTTACGAAAATGGCTCATATTCCAAGAAAAAAGTTTTTTTCAGATGACATTAGTACATTTTAGGTCTTTTAAAAAGTAATTAAGACATCTCCTTGAAGTATTTGTGACCTAAAATCCACTTCTGTGCCCACTTTTCACTCAGAGTAATTTACCTGTGCAGTGCAGTATTTTAGCCGAACACAGCAGTGAATGTTATTTTGTGACAAAATCCTCATTTCAATAACCATTTTGCTGTCCCTGCTTTTTAACCATGGGTCTGTGAGATGCAGACCTTTGCCTTCTCTAAGGGTCAGACAAAACTCATAATATGGTAAATAATTAAGGCTGGTGGGTATGGGCAAAGTTATATTTCCTTCTACGTTTCACCATTTTCTGATCTCTTTGGAAGCATGGTGTTTTATAATGGATGAAGCTTTCACCATTAATAACCATTTTCACTGTTGTTTCCTAAAAAGCCATTCACTAGATTAACAAAACAACAGTTACAAGCTGATAAAGGACTTCTCAGCTGGACTTGAGAGAAGGACGTGTTAATGCCCCCAGCAAAATGCTATTGAAACCATAATGTCAGGACTGGTCACAAAGACTGACCTGTAATTGTGTCCAGAGAGTTCAAAAGCCTGACTTTCCAGGGGAGGAGAGGGGAGCAGATTTGCCAGAGCATTCATTGCTGCCAGTTGGGGATGGGTTTTCAATAGAGTGAACAGGCACCCACCAGCTCCCAATTGCTCTCAGTGGGAGGTTCTGAAAAGCCTCCAAATGCTTTGGTGAGCAGGCACTGAGGGTGAATTTTGGAGACCTAAGGATCGACTGCCATTCTCATGTGTGCCTGTGGTAGCCCCCCACAGCTCCACAGGGGATACCCGGAAACCAAATTAAGGGTGAGAAAAGAGTAGCTCCTTCTTCTCTGTGTGCATTTGTGAAGAATAATGGCACAGTGTGTTTTGGTTTCTCAGTGCTAAAGGTTATATGGCATTTCTTATCACCTGGGATTTAAACCCTGAGGGTTAAGACCACTGGTTCCCATGGAATAACTGCTGATTGGAATTTGCATCTGAAATTCAAACTAAATTTTACATTAGTAATATTTTAGCATATGTTAGGCTAATGATCCTGCAGTCCTTTACTATATACAAGAATTTAATCATGCAAGTGCAGCCCATTTCAGCATAAAGTATGGCACTACAGCAATATTACAGCTGATTTTAGCAAACAACAGGCTTAAATGCAAGGGCAGAGGGAAGGCTGAGAGAAACTGGTGCTCAGCTATAGTTTAGCCTGAACACTTCTGCTTGCACTGCAGGTACCATGCAAAATGACTACAAGTAAATAGAAATTTTTTGCTGTTTTTTGTGAAAGCTGATGCTTTCAAAAGCTGTCTTCACTAGTCCCACGCAGAGATAATGGTCCAATATAAACCTCAAAAAGGGACACCTATTAAACTACTTCCTGCAGTAAGAAACCTAATCCAACCAGATCTGCATTTTGCCACTGTTCCTTGTAAGTGCTACTTATTTTTTTAGGACTCTGTCCCTTCATTGATCTCTTAAGATTACAGTTGGTACAGACACATTTAACTTTACTTTTTTTCTTTACCTTGCTAGGTGGATTCACTCTTCCATTGTTGAAGGACAAGCGAGTTGTTAAAACTCCACATTTTATACTTGTGTAATTTGCAGCACTGAAGAAAGATCTGTTTGATAGTTTCTTTCATTGCGCTGCTTGCTGTATCTGAGCTTGCTGTGGATAAAACTGGCCTCCCAGCAGCCAGCTCTGGATAAGATACATTTTTGTCCTACTGCTGTGTTTTTTTTGTGACATGCAAGGCTTGAGCAATTGCAGTCCATCTCAACAGCAGGCTATTAGAGGAAAAGGCATTACAAATACAAATCACAGTTTAAGGCATTCCCCATCTGTAATGTTTCCATGATATGCCTTGGAAAATGTCGTTGTTCTCAGACTGACAGATATTGTAGGCAACCACAGGCAACCACCTTCTAATAGGCTTTCAGGATTTTGGACAGTGCGATGCCTGTTCTCCATTCACAGATTTGTTAATCAGAGTTGTGTCTCAGTAGCTGCAGTTGAGTATTTAGAATTACAATCTACGGCTTAACAATCTACTAAGAAAAGTGATAGGGAAGATGTGTGTACTAATATGAAAAAGTTACAGACGTTTCTGAGTGCAGGATATTACAAAATTGCAGTGGTCAGTTCAAGGATTTAACCAGATGCACTCTAGCTTGTAACAAAATCCTTTGTGTGGCTATGAGTTTTGAAGAAACAAAATGTTGATTCTTGGTGGAGATACACACTGAAAATCAAACCCACAAATAATAAGTCTCCTATTTTCCAGTTCTGGCTTGGGAAGTGGTAAACATGGTCAAGCTCCAGCATGCTGCAGCACAGGCTGTATGCAGAAGTCTGGACAATGAAAAAGTTTGCATAAACCTTCATATTCATAAATATTGTAAGTGCAAACCCAAGCCTGGATGCAGGTTTTGTTTTCCCTTCAGAGTCCTTCCACTCTGAAATGCTCTGGAAGTTTTACCCCCATCCTCTGCCTCTCTAGTCCCTGCCTTTAATGTACACAAATGACTTTCATAGGATTTTCCAGTAATGAAAACACAGTATATTTTCTGCAGTGCGCCAGATGGTGCTTGTGAAGACCAGACACGCAGGAGGTTCCTAATTAAAGCTTTAAACCTGGGGATGAGAAACGGCAGGTGCAATCTGGTGGGTGCCCAGATAGTGGACACACAGACAGGCTGCCTAACGACCTTTTTGAGAGCACCCTTACACCCGTCTTCATGAAACTCATAATGACAAGAGGCAGTTAATTTAAAGCTAATTGAGAAATCTCTATCCAGCCATCACATAATAAAACAAGGTGCCAGACCTCAGCTGGTGTTCAGACTCTGACAGGAAGAAAATGGCCAGAATGGGGCTGCAAAAGCTGCCACCTCCTTCTCACCCCAGGCAAACAATGCCTCTGTACCCTTCAATGTTTATTGTTTCAGCAGCACATCAACCCACAAAAAAGAACCATCTAGGGCAAGCATCTGTGGCTAGGAATAGAAATTAAGCAGGTAGCTCTGTAAAGGCTGTTTCTTCACCAATAAGACCTCACAGAACTCTTGAGTGGGTGCCCACCAGGACAGGCTGATGCCAGCCTCCCCTGTAGGTAGGAGGGACTCCTGGAGCCACTGTCTAGGGCACTATAGTTCCCTCTTCTGCTGAAAGCACTGGGTTTTATGCCGACCCTTCTGCCCTCTGACACCTTTCCTAGCTTTTCTATCATAAATGTTGCTGCAACAAGGACTTCTGCCCCCACTGCTTGATGTTTCAAGGAAAAGATACTTGCACTAGCTTATAACACACAACTACCATGAAATCCTACAAAACCAGTGTCAGTCTCTCCACTATAAAGCCAGTTCCTACACTGAGTGTTACTACAAGTGGTTGGAGGGGAGGAGGTGCCAGCAGAAAGCATAGCTTCTGTATAATCATGACACTCAGATGGTTTCAGCTGCCCTGGTGTTCTTCACAACTGCTGCTTTGCCTTACTGCAGAGCAGGTAGATGGCTATTGACTGCAGGTCTTGACCTGCATTGCTGACATCTGAGGCAGCTCTTAGGGCACTGAACAAGCCAGTTCTACTCTTCTACAACATTGCACTCGCAAGTGCTTAGAGGGTCTTCTGTCCTCAGCTTCCCATCAGGGACCAGTTTACTTCTTCAGTTTGTACCAGTTGAGCCTCTGGAAATCCAAGTTCTCCATGAAAGCCCAGCTGGGACAGGTGTCAGAAAGCAAAAGGAAAATAGTTCAGGGACTGGTGCCAAATCCTTACCCCCATAAATTGAGATTATGAGCTCCAGGGGAACTCATTAAAGAGAAGGTTGTTTAGAGGCCTGTAAATCTGTGCTCATATCACAGTATAGTTGAGTATCCCATATAGACATGCTATGTCCTTCCTGGCTGTCTGGTCTGCCAGTGAATTTCTCTCCATTCTGCCCAAAGTCACACCCAACACTATTTTGAACAAACTTTCACATTTGTTAAAAAAAAGTATTCTTAACAGATAGTAAACATACTAGAAGAATTTCCATATCCCAATGAGTCGTTAGTTTCTCAGTCCTGTATCCAAACACCAATTTGCCCAAAGGCCTCAACTTTCAAGGGGAGGTCACCATTGACTCCCAAACGCATGGGCAAAGTGTGAGGCAAAAAAGACTTTTGTCACAATTTTTGGAACAGATGGCAGAATCTGAGCTATATCTCTGCCTTGTGCTATGGAGCAGTCACAACTGCTGGACCCTGGGTACAGTTGAGCTGAATCACCTGTGCTTACTATAGCAGAGAAACTGCCCCGTATAACTGCTTCCCCTGGCCTGACTGAGGGTGTAACTCCTTATTACATTAAAGCTGATTTAAGAAATCCCCACCTTTTCCTGCCTCTGGCTGCTCAGTCTGATCCCTAATAACACTTAGCCTCACTCCCTGCCAGGCCGATGATACCATGGGACTATGCTCAATGCCAGGTCAGGGATTCAAGGTGAACCTTGTGACCCACTTTTTGTTTGTTTGTTTTGGAAAACACAACACAGAGCAACACTCTGAGAGCAGGATTATTCTCTTTCTGAGGAAGCCAAATATTTCCGACTTGTGAGTGAGTCCCAGCTCCTGCATACAGATAAAAAGACTGGAATTGCTTGAGCTCTATCTGCTTTCATTGGCTGCAGCGCTGACCTTCTGCTCCCATTGAAGCTATGGTCTCGACACCAAGTGTTTTATAAACTGTGAGGAGTAATTCAAGAAATAGGAAAATGAACTCCCATCCTTACTTTCCCCAGACTCATTCTTTGGCTAATACTGCAACATTATAGAATTATGGGTGTCCTATAAATACATATTACCACAGATACTCCTGTATAAGTGCATAGTAAAATATGCTATAGCAAATTGTAACATTTCTGATACTGGGAAAGAGGAACAGTTTCATTTCTTGGAAGTTTGGAAATCCTTAAGAATATGATGGAGAGGATTTGCAATGCAAGTAGATTAATAAAATTCCCATTCTAGCAGAGAAAAGTAAATTAGCCATGAAAGCAATATCACAGACCTGAAAAAGAGTTTGTCTCATCAGAGAGCTGTGGAAATGAACAGTAAACTAATTTGCAGGGTGCAGAAAGTGTGAGATTAGTTCAGCAGAAGAGGAAGGTTTAATTAAAGACATATACAAACCAAATTGCAAAGCCTGTATTATTCTGCTTTTGACGAGCTTGGGAAAGACAGCCTTTAGCAGAAGGTGGGAAAGAAGGCATGAGAGCTGGGGAACAACAATGACTGCCAGTCAGTGGCGATGCTGAGAGATGATTGCTCCTCCAGGGAAGGCTGGGGCAGGGTGGAGGAGGCAATTTAGAGCAGAAAAGGGCAACTGAGGTAAAGGAGCCTGTTCTTACCTGAATTTTGCATTTATCACTGTTCCTACAGGGCCAACCCAGCTCTCTCAAGGCTGAAGAAAAGAACCCACAGGGGCAAGTAGCAGAAGGTAGCCGAATAGCGTTTGGCTCCAAGAAGAGAGGAAGGTCAAGGGTTGTATTTCTTAGTTACAGAAATGCAATGCATTGTTTTCAGCCCAGTCAAGAGCAGTATCTGTGTCCTACAATACAAGGAACTGTTTTGTGCATTCAGAGAATACAGAAATTAGCAGTTAATTTTTCCCAGTCTGCTAGGATCTGGTTGTGCAGTCATTTTTAATCGTGATTTTCTGGACACTAATATTATGACTGCTGTGACAGCATTTCAGCGACATCCATACATGGAATATGCAGAGGCATCAATACCTCATTTTGTGCAGTTTTACTGGTATAATTTTAAAATCTTAAATTCAGCAGACCTCACTCATTACTAGAAGCTCAGCTGTTTCCTAAAAGGAACAGCACCTTCAACCCCTCCAGCTACAAGACCCAAAGTCAGCACCCTGCCACTGAATGTTCCTCCAAATTTCTTATTCGTAAAAGAGCAGCATGTACCAGCTGAGCTACATCTCAGGGTGCAGTCCTCCTTGCCCCCTGCCAGTTTTACTGGTTGTTTGGCAGCGGGAATGGCCTGTAGGTGATCACAGTTGTGTCCCTTCCAGACACCTGATGGGAGCTCAAGGACACTGTTGCCAGTTCTTGCATAGGAAGCAGTGGGGGGGGAAGCCTACCTGTGCAAAGACTTCCTCACTTTGCAGTGAAGCAACAGCTAAGATTAATAATTCAGTTCAAGTAGTCCTTCAGATGTCATTCTGTTGCAGGAAGAAAAGAACTATGTAGTTTCTTTGTTAGTGAGGAAATAAAATGCTTGGTGGTAGCCAAGATAGAAATCTCTTTGCAGTGGAAAAAGATTTCTTGTTTTAGAAATGAAAACTCACAGCTATTTGAGCTGTGAGGAACAAGCCACCCAAAACAGAGAACAGTGAGCAGAGCATGTAAAAGCAATATCAAGAACACAATGCTACAGAAAATTAAACGTATACCTGAGGCAAATTGCTGAATGTGAGTAAAGGACTGAATAGCTTGCTGATGGGGAAGTCAGCTGTTTTTGTGGTTTGTTGTTGGTTGTTTTGTGTGAGTTTTTATCCCCCTTCCACTCAGGAAGGCAAATCATATTTCTGGACACTTTTCCTAGTGTGTTGGTCCCCAATAATCTTAGCTTACTCAATACATAAAAGGTTTTATTACCAATCTGTTGGTTATCTTGTAGTCACTGCTTTCAGTTCAATAAATTCTACTTTTGCCTGGCAGATCAAATGGGCTGTGTTTTGTCTGGCTGCCAGGGTTCACCTTAAGCGGATGTTGAAAGTGGTTCTAAAATTGATGTGTTTATGTGTATATGCATGAATGTAAATGAGATCAGGAAGAATAAATACACAACTAGATCAAAAATTGCAGGGTCTTTTTGAAAGCAACTCAGAGGAAACCAGAGGGAATTTGTAATGATGATTAACATTTTAAGGAGATGGTGCACCATGTGTCAAGTAGAGGAAATGTGGAAAGGGAGTAAAATGACAGTGTCAGTCTCTGTAAGTAGCTGGCCCATATTGGAAAGGAGAATTTATGCCAGCCCTGTGGGCATTGTCTGCCCCAAAGGGCATCAGGAGATGCTGATTTCCTGCCAGAGAAGTCCCAGTTACTCTACTTAGGGCTGGCATCATGCCCAAGGGCAAATGGCTTCTGCAGGGATGCAGGAGGAGCAGGGAGGCAGAAGGCTGGGCATGGAAACACCCACCAAACACTCACAGAAAAAGCACGTTTTTGTGCTCTATTCATCCTCAACCTCCTCCTCCCACTCCTTCTGTTTGACACAGTCACCTCCAGCCTCAGGCTCATCTCACACACATCAAAACAAAGTCCTGCTCTGAATGAGTACAGTTTCAGTAGCTTTGTTGGCTTATGTGCTTGAAGAATTTTGAATTTCCTGTCAGCATGGGTGCTGCCAGAAATTTTCTTTGGCTATTTTTCTAAACTTGTAATTAAGATGATACAGCAGTTCTTTGTAAAAAGGCTGCTTTCAACATTCTTAGCAGACAAACAATAGAAATGGTACAGATGGTGCCCTGCACATTTTAGTTCTTGCAGTATTCTAGGAATTCAAGACCTTGCACTGTCTATATATGGTGCCTTTTTATTTCCAGATGCCCTTATGAAAAGTTACACAAAACCAAAAAATTACAATCCTAATAAATACAGATATAGGCAATATTTGAATGAGACTTTGTGTGAGGCTGGTGTAGCTTAGAGCTTAGATCTGAACGGAGGCTAGGGCCCCATCCCATCAAAATTTCAAAATCTGAGTTGTCAGATTTTATCCCAAAATGGAAATGGCAGGGAAATTGTTCAATTTGAGGGATCTTTGCCATCTCAAGAAGCATGAAGCCTCTTATACTCCCTTCCATTTTAGTCTGACTCTAAATGAGAGACATACAAAGAGATTAAACTAAAGGCATAAACTCAGGAATTTCTGTCCCGATCCAATCATATTGTTGTGGGGGAAAACTGTATGGAAAGAGCATTTAAAACCTTGTATTTTGGATTTGCTTCCTGAAGAAAATGGTGATAGTTGTAGGTTCAGAACCACATCTGGATTTTGTCCAAATTAAACTTTTTTCTGGCTGGTGTGGATCAGAACACTATTTGAGGTTAAAAGAGTTGTTTCTTTTCACACTGTAAGGATACAGAAGTGCGTAAGTTTATGCATGTATAGAAATAATAATAACATACCTACAGACAGGAATGGCATTTTATAGAGGATGTTAATTTCAGCCATAATTGCTAGATAAATTAAGCCTATTTCTTACACTTTTAAAATATCACCTTTCCTTATACAGCAATTAAAAAAAGTGCAACTCCTAGCTCAGGATAGAGCTTGTAACAGTGAACCAAATGAGTGCTGTGGAGAAGCGGTTAAGGAGGAAGGTCTCCAAAAATTAACACCAAGCTTCATGTGGCTACACAAATATAAGCATGGAGCTGTGACACAAACAGACTATATAGCTGCTTATAAATAAACTCTGGTGTTTTTACACTTTGTTTTCCTCAGCTTTTAATGTAGGCAAAACAGTAACTTCCACACAGCTAGATAATTGCTTTCACCAAAGTTCTGAGGGCAATGTCATCTCTTAATGACACTCAAGTGTTCGTTCATAGATGTTATCATAAAACTAATTATATTCTTTACGAGATCCCCTTAATGTTGATTTTGGTGGCTGTCTTATTGGTTGGCTATTGAACTCCTCATTGAGCTGGTTTGCCAAGGTCTCATCACTCTATGCAGAGTGCTTTTGCTTTGGGCTAGCTGCCAGTCTTCACTACGTGGCGCCTTGAAAAGGTCAGGGCTACCAAAGTCTGGCTGAGGATGTATGCCTTTAACTCAGCCAAAAGAGGACTTCATTAGGACTGAAATAATACTTTTTCTGAATTTCTTTTCATGAGGCAGTTATCTAGCTGGTGATGAGTAAATTCAGGAGGCAGGCTGTTCCCCTTGTAGGGATTAAGACTGAAATTTCATGGCTTGACAAATAGGACAGCAAGCAAGGGAACGAGAGGAGTGCTGGCAAGGGGAGGTGAAGGCAGAAAGCATGTTTCCAGTCACTGGGCCCCATAACCAGACTTCTCCAGAGTAAAGTTCTTGCAGATCCCTTTTTCTTCAATAGCAAGTGGATCTGAAATGGAAAGGAAAGCACATGAATGTAGTTTCCAGCATGTCAGGCACAGGGTACAAGTACACGGTGAAATGGAGGGTGGTAGGACCAGCACTGGGGAAGCCTGAGCGGGCAGGGAAAGTGCTGGGGGAGCACAGGGCAGCATGGCACGACGCAGGCTTGGCTGTGCTGGGCTGGTGCTCACTAGCTCTGTCATTCTGGAATTCAGATAGTAAGCCTTAATTTTTGGAAGGCTTTATCAGCCTGGGCCATTATTTGGCTATTGGCTTCCTCACCTGAGGTGGTGTTGAAGCAAGAGCTCTGTCATGTCTGCTACTGATGCAGGCATCTGCCCCTGGCTTGGGCACAGTCTGTCCCCAGTGTCCCAGTGCTGGCCTCTGCCTCCCTGCTGGAAAGCACTGGCTGCCTCAGTGGGCAGCACAGTGGCATCACCTCTGCATGGGTGTACTATTACCTCTACACTGAACACCGGTACTCAACAGCAAATAGCAGAGCCTTATGTCCAAATTATTTTTGGCTTCAGGACCACACATTAACAAGATTAAGCTGTCAGTTAAAAGCTATCCTATGCTTTATATCTCAGCTTTTTATAGTGTCTGGAGGTGTTTTCCACATTCTAATTTCAAGCAGCTTCTTCACATAATATTGCCATTCCCATGGCATATCCTATCATCAGATTGCTTCACAGAAAACCTCCTTACTACCCTCCAACGGTTAAAACCAGGGAAAATGTTTATTTCTTTGTACATAGTCACTCAGTGCTCTGATTTTCCATTACCACTATGGGTTGGCTTTCACAGTCTGCTTGAAGCTCCTGAATGAGCAGAAGACCACAGCCAACCTGAAAGCCAAACAGAAGCAGATGCTTACTTGATTATGCATTCTGACAGCTGTCAGTAGCCATTTGTCCATGGATTTAGCTATTTAGCTGCAATATCTTGTTGGGGTTGTTTGGGCCAGAAGATTGGGTGCAGAAGGCACTTGAGTGAGAGGCTGCAAGGAGAAGGGGTGCAGGGGAGGTACTGAGGGCTGCTGCAGCAGGGGAAGGTGCATCAGTCCAGGCAGAAGATGTGACAGAAGAGGGTTTGCTCAGTGCCAGAAAGGAAACAAGGGCTGTGTGTGTGCATGTGGGTGGGTGCAGGGGTGGAAGGGAACATGTCACACAAATCCTGTGCCAGGAAGTCATTTCATCCTTTTCCTGGAGCAGTAAAATTCTATTTTTTCTGTGGTTCAGAGACACTCGAGCCCTCCCTGCTAGTGTGATATAATTCAGTGACAGCAGGCTGAGAGTGAGGTCTAGCTATGACAGCACGACAGCCAAGTGTCATCTTTCCTTTGTCAGTGCTACAGGCATGTTGAAGAAGATTATGACAGCTACTGGTCTCATTCGCAGGAAGACAAGATGAGGGCTGGGAAGTTATTTTTGTAGCGATCCAAGCAAAAGGGAAAAGGACGTCTCCTTCTTGGTTGCCCTTCCCTAGTATACAGAGGTCATAATGAACAGCATGGGGTTTCTATTTATCCCTACATTTCTGAACTTTGACCTTCATTTCATTCAGTATGGGAAGTCCCTGCAGATCATTTTTCTCCTTAATATTGTGGCATTTCTCCCCCTAAAATTAGAATATTAATTGAAATTTGAATTAGAATCTGATTGCAATCTAAATTGAATAGGGAACCATGGCTTTCCAGTTTTCCACTGTCATAAAATGACATCACTGAGAGTGCTAAATCAAACTGTGTGTGGATTTATTTTTAAAATCTCTTCTTGCTTCTGCACTTGGTTTGTGTTCTAATAAACCCCAACTCAGGAGGCATTTCTAATCAAATAGCTAGAGTTTCATGTCTGATTATGGATGCATATTTGTAAGAAAAAATAATCTGGGAAATAACTGGGGTTGGATAAGCATTTCTAAGTAATATGTATCTAATTTCTCCCAGCTGATAACGTTTTCAGCATATCTTGGCTGTATTAGGTTTGTATCGAGTGCACAGCTTCAAACTCCAGTGGCCCGAGAGAGTGCATTACTATTCCTACAGCAGAGCAGTAAAAATGTCAGCAGTGGGTTTGATATTCAGTTCTATAAACAGTGCTTTATGGGGAAGCACCGGTGATACTGTGCTTGTTCCAGGCATCAATTTGGTGAATTCTGCCTGGTTTTAAACACACATGTAGTTCTATTAATTTTATGGAGAAAGATGTGCTGGAGAAAATCCATAGGAAGACCCTCAGTAGTGTGGGCATGAGGACTCATTTTTAAGCAGCTGCTGCATTTCGTAAGGTGTGAAAGACAGCCAGTTTACAAAGACTCCCTTATGCATGCTTTCAGTTTTGTGGCTTGATCTGGACAGTGTGGGTTGGTGATAAAGCTACTCTTGATTTCATTGGTAGCAGGTGACAGTTTAGGTCCTCATTTGAAATTCTTGCAGAAACCTTTTGTTCACTTCAGCAGGTAGACCAAGACTGACCTTCCTTTGCTTTGGTCATTTAACTGAGATGCCTATTTTGGGAATTTGGTGACACTTGATTCTCTCTTTAACCAGAGGTAAATGTGAGACGAGCACCTTTGGAGTGTGCCTGAGCCTCCACCTGAGATAAATACCCTTCCATCAATGCCTGTTTTCCCTGGGATGGCCAGGCCAGCTGTGGGCCCTAGTCAAGTGCCTTCATTTGTGTGTATGGCTCAAGACTGTGTGTGGATCTCACATGGGAATCACTAACTTCACTTGCTATTGAGCCAGTGGGAGCCCAGAGACTTTGGCAATTTAAAAGGGATGTAGAGAGTCCTCCTGGAAGAAGCTATGCTTGATTTCTAAAGGGGGTGCAATGAGGATTACTCAGGCAGGTTCTTCATTAAGTTTTAAGCTATAAGCTTGGGGAAAAAAGTTGCCATTGCCTAATGGCGCATACAATATGCAAGCATCAAGGAGAATTGTCACTTCCTCATGCTTGCTGTACTCTTATTTTACCATGTTGCAAAAACAGTTAGTAAAAATAGATCTGTATAAAAATATTTTTTGGGCCGCTGTCTACATCAGGTGAGAGTCTCACTTCATGCAGCTTACAAAGCCACAGAGCTACCTGCCAGTGGAGGCAGAAAGTACTGTCAGAGCCATTTCTTTGCCGAGCAAGCCTGCTGGTAGCTATAGACTCTGTCCTGCCCCAGTTGTGGTTCCATACGGCTCTAAATTGGCTGCTTCAGGCAAAGGTCACATTGTGGTATCAATTACTGGCTACTACCTGGAAAATTTAATTTCATGCCCTGCAGTGGGTCTGCTTTCTTCTCTACTATGATTGACAACTGTTTCCTTGCTGGTAACTAGAACAGCTCATTTACTTTAAGTGATTAAAACCCAGAAGCTCCCTGATTTGGAAGGGCAGCTTCAGATTACTAGCATAACCCAGAAAGCTCTCACACAAATCTATTCAGATGAATAGAACAAAAGCTTCTTCTCGCCCTTTATAAGGCCTCTTAAGAAATTGTATTGTTTGTGATTAGTGTCACATCAATCCATTCCTTGTTATGCAGTTGGTGTTTAGCTAATGCACTGGGTATGTTTCCTGCAGGTTAATTGCACAAAATGAAAACCAGAGGAAATTAGTGAGTTAAGAAATGCCTAATTTTAGATAATAAGACATCAAAGTCCTGTTAATGTTACTTATTTTTTTAACCTAAACACTTTTGCTTGAAGATCAATTGCCAAATATTTTCTGTCTTTTAGAAACCTCTGAGGAGCTTCTTAAACAGCTGGTTTGCATTTCAACAGATCTTAGTGCTATTTCCAGGATCCAGAAAGCAGGTACTTCATTTATTCTCAGAAATGGTTTCCTTCCCAAAGGATGTATTATGTCATTGATTTTGAGGTGGAACTACTAATGAATGTAAAGGGGCATTTCTGCTTGAAAATTGTTTATGTAATATAGGTACTGAAAGAGATAAAAATAGGGGCATAAGAGTGAATCCGATCCTTCCCCATGTGTCTAGAAGGTCTTGGTTTAGGTTTTTCCTTGTGTTTCCACAGGTGCACTGCAGAGGTCTTCCTCAGAGGACACATATTTTGGCATAACACAAAACAACTAAACTTTATTTGAAAAGTATTTATGCCAGCTACACGCACTCCTGTGGTGGCAGCACGATCAGAAGCTTTTGGTAAGGTAGCAAGTTGGAGTTTGGTAAACTAAAGGATATGGGACACTGAGTTGTGGGACCCCATGTTTCTTTACTAGCAACCAAGAGGTTTTGCCTGTCTGAATTCAGATCAAGCTGTCTAATCACTTCCCATGCACTTTTTAGCCCTAGTTGCCTGCAGTGCTGCTGGAGTCGTCAGTGTTGCACTACAGGTAAAATTTACTAAGTAGAGGATATATCCCTGCACCAGGAACTTTATAATATAGAGATCTGGACATCACTAAAACTCTTTAAGAAGACCTGGGAGATTCAAACTAAAATTTATTCTAAAATAATTTTCAATACAGAGTGGCACAGAGGAAGGAATGAACAAGCAATCCAACTCTACATATTACCTTTTTTCTTAGAAGTGTACCACTCTGAAGGGTAACCCAGTTGCTAACACCGGATCCTGAAGCTCTCCAGGGGCATGTTTGAGGTGAGTGATGGTCACCTTCCATTTCATAAGCCTGCACACTTGTCCACAGTAAGTCTCCACTGGAAGCAGTGACACCTGGGTCTGCACAGTTCTTTGAGTACTTGTTTTGGTGCCCCCTCATATGGAGCTTAACTTTGGGCATTTAGTTTTGTAAGCCTGGCCCAGAATCACCACCCTCAGTACGAGCCATGAAGCAGCTGCAAAGCAAGGAATAATCAGCGCAGATCAAGGTTTACATCTCCTCCTCTGCCTGTAGGTTTCACTGAGCAGGTACACTCCATACTGGCCATGTCCCATTGAGGCTGTCCTCTGCTTTTGACCCTCTCCAGCCCTGCTTCCAGAGAGAGGGGATGCAGGCATGCATACCGTCAGCCTCCACATGGCAAAAGTTACAGAGATTACTCATGATCTCTCCAAGACAGAAGATTTTAGGGCAGATGATCAAGCATTTTTAGAACACTCAACATAAAAAAACAACTGTAATTCCAGTGGTAATCTAAATATGAATACAAAGGATGTATGTTTATCCTTTGAAAGCAATGAGATTTCTCATATTTGAAAGTACATATACTTGTATGTGCTTTGTTGGATGACAGCCAAAATCCACCTTTTGCCTTATTTGGTTTTTTTTTAACTTCTTAATGAGATTGGAAATGTGTCTGGCACACACCTGGTACAAATAATTTTACTTAGGCTAGTAAGTTAATATTGCCTACTAAAGCACTGGGTTGCCAGAGCCAGGCTTTGCTGGTAGGAATGTAATGAGTTGCTAGTGGTTTGGCATTGCAGCATCATAGACAGCCTGAAAGAAATTTGCAGGTCTCAGAGAAATGCTGTAGCTCAGGCCCCAAGAAAGTGAGGTGATTGGCCCTTCTCATTCCTTTTGGGGAGGCCACCCTTCTGTCACTTCCAGGAGTTATTGTCATCCAGTAATGCTTATTATTTTTTGTTACTTTGCGATCAGTGTTCACCTGGAAGGTATCTGCTCTGGCTTTGCCAGAGCACTACTGCTCACAAAGCAATTTGTCAAAGCAAATGCCTGCAAACCTGTGGGCACCTGCATCACCTCTTGATGTTTCTTCTCATCTTAACTTTATATTGATTAATAGGGAAACCTCCAACAGAATTCTAGCAAGTGAGCCTTTTTGAAAGAATCCAAACATGAACTATAAATTCAGTACTTTGCTGCTGTTGAGAATTTTGAGTATCATAAATCCAGCTTCACATCTGGAAATGGGTTCTTCAGAGTTCATTTGTTATTTCTCTAAGGAGAGGTCTCCAGTGGCACAGAGGGGATTTAGGCACTAGGTAGGAAGTAAGTACCCAATTCCCTTATGTATCTTTGAAAAGTTTTCCCACTTATGCCTCTGATGAAAAGAATTGGAATAGCAGGCCTTACTGCATGTACTCTGTTAGGATACTTTAGGCACTCCCCATATTTTTAACATCCTAAAAAGAATTCCAGATAGAATTCTTGAGTTGTGCATCCTAAATATTCAGGGAAGAACAAGGATTGTGCTCATTTCCAGGGGGAGGCAGTACAATACTTCAATAATGTCTTTCAATTCTAGTCCTGTTCAGAGTCTCCTAACTCAAGAGTAGGCATTGACAGGTATCCTGTGGTTTTATTTTTTCCAGTCCTTCTTTCACCCTGTCTTTCTGCCCCCTCTTTCTAGCTGAAAGTCAAGACCCACAGGTGGAGGAAATAAAATGCCTATATTGCAGTGCTTTAAAATTAGCATGGTTGAATTTCAGCTCAGAACTAATAGAGTTCTCTGCAGAAGGCATTGAAGCTCTTGCTCTGTGCATCTGTCTCTCTTATAATGGAAAGAACATAAGCAGCTGCCCTACTGGAAAAAAAACAACAGAAAAATCCACCACCTACTTCTTCCCTGCACTCAGAAGGTAGTGTTCATCCTAGCTTGGTAATGAAAGGCAATTGCATCCCCTCAGCATTACATTATAAAGTAGCTTCAGGTTGTCCTTAATCACCTTATTATTTTTCTCTTTCAAAGTTTAGATGAAATGATTTAACAATGCCCATGTGATTTCCCCATAAAGACTGTGGAATTGGTGTCCATATGCTGTAAGTTAGGACACACCAGAATGAGAAAGCTGAATGTACTAATTCCACTGCAGCAGTAACAACAACCTTGCTTCCCTCCCTGCTTTCCCCTGCCCTTCGCCAAACCCTGTTCTCCAAAACCACATAACCATATGGCCAGGGTTATAAAACATCAAGGACTCAGTCACAATAGCAATCCCTATAAAAAAGCCAAGGTAGAAGCCTTCACAAGGCTTAACTTTCTTTTACAGCTGATCCCTGGAGTGTCTAGCTCTGCAGCTTTTAAACACTGTTCATATACCCTGTAAAAAATGTTTCCTATTTAAATAATAAAAGATTTACTACCTGAACATCCTTCTCCCACAGCCCTGAATTATGACTCTCCAGGGACAAAACACCCATTGGGCTGGGTAAAACACCTGCCTTATTAATACTGTTCATCAAGAAACAATGCTGAAGAGCCTGACAGCATGCAAAAAACTGGTCTGTCTTTGTAGCCGAAAGAGTCCCTGCTGGGCCAAGCAGATTTCAGCTAAGAGGAACAGGTGCCTCTCTCCTCAAATGATGCTTTTTCTGCCTTAGGATAGCACAAAAAGCTGAGGGAGCTGCACTGGTTGGAGAGTTGGTATCCCCCCTCATACCATCCTAGTGCCAGCAATGCCAGCTGAAAATATCACCAGTTCCGAAGAGGTCCTGAGAGCTCTGTCTAATGGGGCAATATGGGCTTATCCTCTCAGCCCATGTTGGTCTGGATTGAGGAGGCTCCTTAGCATCCTGCTGCTGCACTGCTTTCTGCTCCAGGAAGGGCAGCAGCCTTGCTTGGGCAGGTCAGGGTGGCACTGCTGACTTACTCTGTTAAGGCCAGACCATATGTCTGGTATGCACTAAGCCTGGCTAAGCACGTGCAGTGTCTGCATTAGAGGGTGTTTGGGGCCAGCCAGCATTTTCCTCTGCCACAGGCTCCCTCTGTTACCAGCATGCCGATGGAGTTAAACATTACAGTGCTTAAGACGCCCAGAAGGTTTATATGGCACAAATCCTTGTTACAGGCTGCTGCAGAGAAAGGTGGACAATTATATTTTCAAGGTGTGCTTTGTATCAGCTTGGTCTGGAAATCGATATTATGTCCTAAACACTAATGAAAGCAAAAATTAGACCCTTGTGCATCTGAAGGAGCTGGGGTCCTGTGAAGAGCGTTTACAGCACCTTTACTTTAATCCAGGCCTAAGCAGAAAGAGGCACCTCCAAAAATATCAGGAGGACTGCAGAAAATGTGGGTTTAGATGTCAGCCTGAAACTGTCTCTCTACAAAGGCTTGCTGACTACTGCTTTAAAAGACTATTTGTCCATTAAAAATATTTTTTAACAATCCAGTGCCTTTTTTCATTGTATTGACAATTACATTGTTTGGAATACAAAATCCTCTGGAAACCTGTGACATGACAGTAAAAATCTAGCTGTAGTTGCAGACCTATTTTGAAAACTTCCAGCAGTGAAGTTGGAAGTACAGCTGTAATCTTCCCCCTTGTTCCCTTTACTCTAGGCAGCTTTTGCTATTTTTGCACTGCAGTAGCATTTGCTGACATTTCCATGTGGATGTCATATATTAGGTAGCACTCCAGGCTTTGGTTAGCAATACAAGATACATCTTGAAGCAGTTAAATTCCCCATGCCATTTTGGAGTTAAAACCCTGTTTCATTTAAAAGCTGGACTCCTGGCAGGTAACTTGTCTGGAATAGTGGGTGGCAGGTCAGTGCAATTTGAAATGGCCAGGACAGAGTAGGAAACCATGAAAAATAGAGCAATTACACTGCAAATCAAGGTTTGTTATAGAGTGGCATGGTTTCAATTTGGCACTGAAGCATGGCAACAAGGCTACTAGGCATGTTCATGCATTTTTGTTATCTACATTTGCAGGCAATATTTGAGGAGGGGGAAGGGGGAAAATGTGGGAGGCAAATACAGCTATATTGAAGAGCTAGCTGCTTACAAGGCCTTTTTTTTTTTTTTTTTTTTTTTTTTTATAGGGAAACCATTGTTAACCTAAAGTTTGGAACAAAAACATCCATATGAAACCTTAAGAATTGTGAGCTGTTTGCCAAACTCTAGATCAAAGGTACTTGAACGGATTGATAAAATTTCTTGGAAAATAAAAAATGCACATCTGGCCTGAGAACCAGTCTGCCAAGTTTTAGCCTAATGAACTCTGCAATCAGCCTCCTACTAGCAATCCTCTAGACCCTGGTTTCTAGTAGAGTTGCTGGACAGTCGTTTATAGCCAAAAGGCACTTATATAATGACAATGTTCTGCGCTAGCACCTAATTGACAGACTCCTGATACAGTGTTGTTTCATGCTAACAAAACTGTTTTTAATTTGTCCCCCCATCATCTATCAGCTGGCTTATGAAGCCTGGATGTTAAAATTTTATCACATCAGAATGAGTTAATGTAGCCGTGAGTCCAGCTGTGGAACACACATCAACAGCAATCTGTTTACACAGCACAGCTCTTCACATATTGTGCCATTCCTTTTGCTTTATGATGCAGACCCAAAATTGGTTAAAAAGTTAAAAAAAAAAGCTTTTGCTGAAGCAAGTGTTTGTTGGAAACACCCTTTTGTTCTATACTTTCCTGATTTCCAGATGGGAGGAACTCTGACAGTCTGAAAGAATTAAAAAGGTTCTTGCTAGGCTTAGCCCTTAGAGCTGAAGCCCACAGAGCCAGATGCTCATGAAGAAAGAAGTATTTCCTGCCATGACTAAAGTTAAAAGCATATTAAACAAACCCATTTAAAAAATCCTCCACCTTTTGAATCTCCTCTTGAAACTAGATTTTATGATGGGATGTAGTGGTACTTGTGACAAAAGGCATTTGGAAAAAACTGTTGACACTAGCTGACACTTGCAAAAGTCCAACCAGAAAGGGAGAGTTTATGTGTAGTTTCTTTGCCACAAAGCAGGTGGATACATACATGCCCAATAATGCTTTTGGCAAATGCCTCTTGTATAGACCAGCAAAGCTTCTTTGGAAATGTATTTACCTCAAAAACACTTCTCTGATCTCTGGCAAACTTCAAGTGAGAAGCTAATTAAGCCTTATCACCATTTGTTTTGGACCCAGAAGGATGATAGCACACACATAATATTATTTAATGATTTCTCTTATCGCATCTGCACCATTATTAAGGCTGGAAATTTCTTCCTCCTGGATCATTTGATAATGAAACTCTATACACTCCTAGCTAACCATATTCCTGAAAGTAGAGGTGTTAATATTACCCTGATTCAGTTTAGCCGGTTTAACACAAGATGACAAGCACTTGATACTTTGCACATTTCCACTGACTCTAAAGATCAGATCCCTTCAGTCAGATTCCCTAATGGATCCCTGCTCAAGTGCAGATCTCTGTATCTGCAGACATTGGTATGAATGAATTACATTCAAGGGACTCCCACCCACTGCCCTGGTACAGGATCCCCACAGTGAATGGTCCTTGTGTTGACAGGCAGGATCCACCTCTGATATACAGACACCTGGAGCATATCCACCCTTCTCAAAGCTCCAGCACTGTAGTAATTAACTCAGAGATTCCCACCTTACCCACTCCTGATAAATCCCGTGACTTAGGATATAAGTGTTCATCGAAGGATTGGGGAATGGAGCAATCCTGTTCCTGGAATTCTCCTGGAAGCACTGTGAACTGAAATCATTGCACTTAGTTTCTGCAAACTATTTAGAGCTTGTTGGTAGCATCACGTGTTGCTGTGTCTGTGCAAGAGAGAAGCTGGGATTTAAGTACTATGCAGGAAGCTACTGCATCTTGGTACATACATGAAATGTAGGCACACCATTCATGTTTTACAGCCACCGCCTTTGCAAAGCACTGGGTATCTAAATGGGTCACAGACCTCTACACTGGCACTACAATATGTTCTGGCTAGTGGTCTACTGGTCAGATCCTGTTCAGGTGGTGCTTTCATCCAATATGCTACATTTTTATGAGAGAAAACATAAAACAAATATCCAGACAGCAAATGCGTGTGGGTGGAAAACATGAGGGGAGGCATCCCTCTTTCTCAGTGTAGATAACTGCAGACAATCTCTCAAAGATGCTGTTCCTACTTTTTTTAATGCAAAAGGAGAAAGGAAAAGAAAAGGAGTTTTAGTAAAGAGGTCCAAACCCTGTTATGGTTATACTGTCCTGACTATAGTAAAGAATTTACGATAGCAATTTCCAGACTTTAAAAGGTTTCAGAACTGAGTCATTTAAACAGATGCTGTACCTTAAGCCAATAACATTCTTATACAAACCCCTTTTCTTAATAGATTTTTTTCTTTTCTGAAAAGTTGTTGCCCTGATTTGAGGTTTGTGCACCCTAGTGCTAACATCCACATTTTCAAATCTATGGTCTTGCCTTTAAATCTATTTTAAAACCAGCAACACAACCTAGCCCCAGGGACAAATGCCTATAGGAACACATTTTAGAAGTCTCTGTATGGGAGATAGATGCGCATATCATGTTTAATGGTAATGGGATTTGTGCTCTCTTTTACACACACAGAGAGCTATGCCTGGCAAACTATATTTTTGTTGAGTCAAAATAATTGAGCTTCATGATCGGTTGAAGTGACAGCGATGCAACCATGGGCTATGGTCAGAATAATTCAGGCCTTTTACAACTCTCTCCAGAGAATGCTATTAAAAATAAAAAGCATTTGGCTCCTTTTATCAAAGTTATAAAGTTGTGTGGGCACCAGATAACCAAATACATGTGAAAACAGAAAAAAAAAAAAAAAAAACAGAAGTCAAAAGTTCTCCAGATGAAAGGACGAATATAATCCTGCTGCAGGCATGATGTCCATCTTAGAATAGCTAACATGCCAGCATCATACAGCAGCATTCCCTCCTCTATAAACTGGTGCTCACTGTGCTGAATGGTTAATCTCTGTGCTTTGCTATCTCTTTGTGTATTGCTAACTGCAAGATAATCCTGGGTAAAACAGTGGGTGAAAAGGAAACCATCCTGCTCAAGTCAGGTATAAAATCTTCCTTGTTCTGTATGGATCCACAAGAATGGGCTCCTTTCAGCGTCAGTCACTCAGTAGATTTTACATTTAGGTTACAGAGATACACCTATAAATATTGTAATAGAAATCACAGACACTTGAACAGCCATATCTTGCTACATACTGCAGGGTATAACCTACAGTGTTAATTGAGTCTGCACCCCACCATGCTCCCAGGTGTACCAAAAATCTGTGGAACTTTGAAGAACTTACTGTTGCCCAACAGATGATAGGCAAATCCTCTAGGTGCAGACTAGAGGGAAATGGAACAATGATAAACTGAAAATCTTTCACCTAAACAAGTTTTCTAAGCACTATAAAAGAGAATGATAACAAAATGAAGGCTGGCAAGAGTGGTTATCATTTTTGGAAACACTTATGAACATCTGTAGTGAGCAGCAATAACAGATTCTTGAAGGGAAAGCTGTTCCTATCTTTCAACAAATATTACATTGGAATGCATTGAAATCAAGTACCTGCAACAACTTTTTCATCATTTTCCAACAAGTGCTGAACCAGTTCATGTCCACAGAGCACTGACCTGCTTAAAATCACCTCCATTTAAACATCTAGTCAAAACATCTCCTGCTAATGGAGACAACCAATGTATGCAAGAAAAGTCTCGAGTGATCTTTCACTCTTCCAGTCCTGACCTTCTCCAGCCATCATTTACTATTGGGTTGTTCCTATCCCTTGCTGTGTTGTCTGATCCAGACTGGAAGTGATCTATGGTCCAGACTTGCCCTTTTAAAATTATCTGTAGAGAAGCACACATACCTCTGGCTTTTTATCAAGAACAATTAGACATTTGCATAAACTGACCATCTGGCATTTTAGAGTTAGCAAGAGATTGAAATTATACCATTTGCTTTTAGATAGTCTCCTGCCTGCACTGCTGCTGCTATCAACCTTAAAATTTACAGTGACACCGTGTCACAGCAGAAGGCAATTACCAACACTTTCCAAAGCTCTAGGAGGAATTGCACTAGCCTGTCTTGGAGACACAAACCTCCCTTAATGAATGTGTTGAGGCTGTGGGCTCCTTTACCTCAGGGTTGATGCTACAGAGATGTTGTCCATCCCCTGCTAGCAAGGACTCCCACAGATTCCTGGTGTTGAGAGGAAGAAACTACACTTCCACCTCTTTCTTGCAACATTTTGGGAACCTGCCTAGTACGAAATGTGTATGTGAATGGTGGCTGGGAATGCAGCATGGATGGGGACAAAGGGCATGTTTCAGCTTTCCACTCTCTCACCTACAGAGCACGGTGTCATTCCTTCATGTGTCAAGTGTCTTTGAAAAAGCTGGTGAGATGGAAGCGTTTGTTACCCTGCAAGGATACACATGGCACTGGAAATACCTGTTCCAGGAAATTCCACCTTGTGTCTATAAAATGAGCATCTCCCAGGATGAACTCCCCATAAATATCTGGAAAATGTCTCCATCAACTAATGGTTAAGTCAAGACATGAACCTTGGCTGACCTGTTAGTGTAGTTCCCTGTAATCCCTCACTTCCTCACAAAGCTGGGTGAATGGTCTGAGAAACCTATGGACCTCTTGGTAAATCACATAAATCCACTGGCTTGTTAGTTCGGGGGATTTGAGGAACAGATTTCAGGAAGTAGTGAGGAATAATGATGCTCTGGGATGTTTAAGAAAATTATTCCACCCACAAAAGAGTTTACACATGTTGTCTGTGACTTCCCCAGTGGATTTGAATTTCCTCCTTGGAAGGAACTGAACTATCTCAATGTTTAATTTTTGAGTGATATTAATGATAGTGCTCTGTAATGTGAGGATTGCCATATCTCCAATAAAGAAATAGGTTGTCCATACAAATAAAAGTTAGACCTGCTTAAGAAATAGTCCAGTAGATATATATTCAAGTCTGCAGCATTATTATACCTTTTTGTCTTCTGACACATTATTTTCTATACTTCCAAGCTGTAAATGCCTGGCCTGATTTGAAGCACGTGGGAAACTGAGAAAGATACAAGGATGGACAGGCTGTGACGCTCTGTACACATTATTGTCAGAAACGTTCACATGTTTAGCCCATGGTTACCTGCTGTTTAAAACCATCCCAGGGCTTCACGTACTCTGGTTATAAAAGAACCCAGCTAAACATTTTTGAGGGTTTGTCAGTATACTGTAGCACTTTCAGGCATGTATTTGATCAAAACCCAGACAAGGAGAGTGTGAGAGCATGTCTTTTCAAAAGATATCTAGATATAAAGAGAGGGACAGAACAGTCTGAGACAGCTTTAAATTAACCAGTTCAAATCTGATAATAGCTCAGAGCTCAGCATGGGCTAGTTTACCTTGCTAAAGAGCAATCAAGATGCATAATAATCATCTGAAGTTGTATACACCTTCCAAAAGGCACTCCAAGTATAATTTTTGTCAACAGATGCTTTTTCACCACCTTCCAGAAAGCAGGGTCTGGCAGTGCAATGGCAGCACTGGGGCAGGACTTCCCTCTTCAGCATTCACAGCTAATTAGAAAAGATATGCTGCAACGTTTCATCCCTGCACTGAGGCAGGATTATTTCTGAGGAACAGGAACAGAGTGGTCCTGCCAAAATCACACATCTGTGGTGCTAGAATTGTCTGAGACCTCCTCTAGAGCTCAGGAGAGGGTAACACATACAATAAATGATGTGGAGAATAACAGACGGATGACAACTGACTGCAGAAACACAAAGGGATGTGCTAAAGGAATATCTATCAGGCTTCTCACTTAATGACGTTCTAACAAGAAGCAACAGATTTAAGATGCAGCTGGGAAAATCTGTCATTATTATTGGCCAGCATTTACAACGTTCGATGGCTAATGCTAAGCTCCTAAATCTACTTTCAGGTATTTAGAGAAAAATTTTTCAGATTTTGGGAGGTGGTGAAAAGTTGCCTTTCCAGTCCTCCTTTTCTACTGCACCAAGCACAAATCAGCCTAATCAGAAAACTTTCAAAACCATTAAAACCTTCATCTGCTACAGCCATTTCTGTCCTTTACAGTAGTAATACACTTCTTGTTCTGTCAACATTATCTCATTAAAGGAACCTGAGTCCTCTTTAAACACCTGGGCCAAATCTTTTCTTGGTCAGCTCCTGCTTGCTTCCACAGTGCTCTCTGAAGCGGGAGCATCAGCACGTGGTGACATGACTGGCTCTGCTTACCCATTAAATTGCACCATGGGACATGCTAAAACAAAGGGCTGTAAAAATCCCTCTGTTATAAGGCCAGACCCTATAACCATGTGTGTACAATTAGTGTGTGCTGCCAGGTTGTTAGGAACACTAGGCAAACGCAGAGGAAAGTCAGATTTTGGACCCAGCTGGGAGGCAAGTAAGTTCCATGGATGTATAAATTAAAAAGACATTCTGAGGTAAATAAAACAACCCCACACAAACATAGATCTGCTGTTTTAGTTTGATGTAAACACTGCTGGGAAGCCTTGACTCCAGATCATACTAAGCAGGAAGGCCTGTAATTAAAGACCTGGGTTTTTTTGCAAAAGGTGGATGAATCTTCTCCCTAGGTGGGTACATGCTTGAACATGAGGGAAAAACACTTCTTGACTGAAAGAATGTCTTGTCCCATTGATATGTGGCCTGAATCTAGACTATAATACATATGGCAAAGTTGGTGCCACCATCTGGTAAAAGCGATGACATTCATTCCTAGCATAAGCTATAGGGGGTAGTTATTTGCAGAACTGGTGAACAAGAGGGCACAGCTTTCATCTGCTGGGGCAGACAGTCCCAACCCCAGTATTGCAAATGGCTCCTCTGCACCTGTGGCCTCTGCTAATGCTGGGAAAAGCGGCCACTGCTGCTTTATGGCCTCTTGGTGAAGAGGCCAGGGGTCTGCACCCTTGTGCTGCTCTCCTCAGTTGGTTTGATTTGTCTGCCTCGACCTGAGAGGCCATAACTGTCATTCAGGGTCTAGGTGGTGTTTAGGAATTGGCAAAGTTGGTTTCCCTTTCCTACCCCCAGGCCAACACTCAAACCCAATGGCTCTCGGCTGCTGAAGAAGAGTGTTGCCCTGGGGCGGGAGGGCAGCCGCCCTTGCCAAGGCACTGCGGCCTGGTGGGTGGCTGCAGTTTGGGGTCTCAGGCCATAACCCACGGTAGGAGCTGGCTTACACAGCCCCAGAGCTCACCAGGAAACCAGGCTAAAAAAAAGACCCAACCAACAACTCTCTCCTGTCGTCTCCTCTCCATTGTAAATCCAATTACTGTTTATTTTTTCAGATGCCTGTGCCCAATGCCTGTCCTTCCTGCCCACTGTTTTAAATGGGGCCTGTTGCCCTCCACAGCTGCAGGGCTGCTAGGGTGGGAGAGCAAGCATCATCCAGATGCAGCAGGAACTGGATGTCCTGGGAAGGTGACATGTTCTCTCTTCCCTTGATCCTGCAGAGACAGTCCCACCCATGATTCCTCCCCACGGCACATGCATTCCCCTTACCCGCCTCTGCTCTCCATGTTGGAGGGGAACTGCAAGGGAGCAACACCCTGTGTCCCAGGTTGTACCTCACTGGCAGAGTGTTGTATATGTGGAGAAAATGCTGGGTATCAGGAGCTTGTAAGACTGGGGTTAAATTCCTTGTTCTGCTTCTCACGAGACTCTGGGCCAGATAGCAATGGTTTGAAGGGTTTTATGAGCTTGAAGATACTCATCTACACTGAGAAAAAAGCCTGGCTAGGGACTTCTGGATAATCTCACCAGGAAACTATCAGCCACTTTGGGGGCTGAAATGCTTTTTTAAATGCCAGTCTTTAAGTCTCTGTTCTTCAGCTCCTTTTATGAGGACAATTGCAGTAATGGTCCTCAGATACTTTGTAATGACAGGCACATAAATGGAGCAGCCTAGCTTTGCTCCTTTACACCGTGCAGTGTAAGGAAGCTTTTCTTTTTTAAAAAAATTTGGACAAGTTGAGTTTCTTTGCTGTAGAAGGGCCAATTTGTATAAAGGGCTGTGGGGTTATACCAAACACAGCTGGAGAGAGGTCCCAGGTCTTGAACCTGCAGCACTGCTGCAGACCCTGTGCCCAAACAAGCGAACCAAACAACGTCCAAGGTGTGTTGTCTTCACCTGTCTAACCATCCATCACCTCTTCCAGAGCCAGGTGTAGGAGCCAGATGTTCCCATGCCAGGAATTTTCCACCTCACTTATTGGGAATTAATTCATAATCTGACAACAAAAAGGGCATCATCTTCTTCCTTTGGTTCTGACATTTATCACTTATTAGATGGGCATAAGGAAAATCTTTGTGACAATTGAGAAGCGTTGCGGTGACTTTATATAGCAAAACAAATGTAAAAGAAATTTTGCTCATAGACTTAAACCATATTTTATTATTTATAATCACATTTTTATTAAAGGAACAAGTACCTGGTTTTACTATCCTGTTCTTTCTAGCCTTTCTTTTTACTAGCCTCATTTATTGCTCTTACTAAGGGTGCTATAAAAAAGGAAAATTTTGTTTATAGACATGAATATAGACACAAAAAAGGTTAGGAAAACATATACCTACTTTGGTCTTGAAGTATGAAAATGTACCATCTTAAGCAACATATTTACTACAAGTAGAAGGACAAGCAAATGTTTATTGCTTCTATCTGTGCTAATGCAGAGTCCCTTTGGTTATTTCTTTAATCCAAACAGCTTCCTGGTAGATCCAAGATGTGAGGCCTTTCTGTAATGACTTGGCAAGAGAAAAGGTCCAGAACTTCTCTGCAAACACAATTAAGTTGTCAAAGACAAGTCCTGTATTTGAATTAAAACTATAAATCTTTCATCTGCACCTACTCTACATCAAATAGCAGGAAAAGAGGCCCTCCCATTTAACAGTCTTAATTACCAGAGCACTGCAGCCTTTGAGCATGACAGAGCCAATGATAGCTGACCTTGTGCTCCAGCCCCAGAGGGGGATCACTGTGATGAATGGGAATCCCTGCCTGAAATATCACAGCAAAAGGAACAGCCTCAGATGGCAAATTAAGTGCCTAACACACTGTTGGGGCTACACAAATATATAATAATGCCCTTTGCTTTGATCCGCTTATACTGGAATGAGCAGTGTGTTGAAGGCTTCAGTGTAAACATGTCAAGCTTTGCCTAGTAATGACCAGCCCTTGCCACCTCCTTTCCCACACAAATGCATGGCAGGATAGCTTTTCCCCGCTCTGATGCCACTGCTAGTTCTGTTGCACTTGGAGTAAGAGAGATAGGTGCCGTGGCTTTGTTAGGATTTTCAGTAATATTCCCACATAATTCCCCATGGCCCAGAGTGGGCCAGATAACTGTGGACCTCCAGGCAGAACAGAGGTTAAAAAGCTTCATTTTCCTTTTTGCAGTATGCAGGTAGCAGGTGAATTAAATGTGGCAGCTGGGTGTTCAGTTACCTTAAGGCTTCAGTTCCCATACTGTCTAGTGTAGGTGGTGAGGTGCCCTCAAGGTCTACAGTGCGGTTTTCTCTTCAATTCTGAACATCTTCTGCTCAAGGTTTGTGAAGAAGAGCCATGGCAGTCCATGAGAAATGCTTGCAGTAGTCTGTTGGCCCAAAACTTGGCAAATGAATGATTCCCTCAAGGCAGGGCCATGTTTCCTGGGGTCCTCTTTGACACAAATGTATTTTATGATGGGGCTGTTACATCCTCCAGTGTACCGATGCAGCCTCTTCATCTTCCTGAGACATTTCTGAAACTCTTTGTCTCTAATCGCTATATGGACTGCTACTGAACAGTGCCTTCCTGACCTAAGTTTTATTTAATATCTGAAGACTTCACAGTGTATTCCCTCCACTAATGGGCCTCGCTAGCTCAGTTATTAACTCTGCAATGCATAAGGTACATTGCTGTTTGACTAGTATGACTTCATTTATGAAAGAGGCGCTGCGTATGTCCTGTAAAAGAACCCATCTCAGACATGGCCTATCAAATATGGAGCATGAAATGTTTTAATTGAAAATATGTAGAAATGCCCCTTCTTTTTTCCCCTTTTTTCTGCAAAAACCTTTCACAGGAAAGGTATCATGATTTTGCATGTTTGGTATTGTAAAGCCACAAAAATCTGCTTGTGAAAAAGTTCTGTAGCAAATGTTTTACCCTAGTAGTGGATCTTCAAACGATATTTTCCAGAGCAAAGTCAAGAGTATGACCACAAACGTTTCTTAGCACAGAATGTATTTGTGCAGGTAAATCAGCTACACACAAATACCTTAAAAATCTTATTGTATTAGGTTTCTGTGACAAATAGAATACACTATCTTGTATTATATAAAAACATATCCCTATGTGTGTATGTATATATGTGCATATATGTGCTTCTCCTTCTATATTTATATTTGTTACATTTCACAAAGAATTAAGTCTGCATTTAGTCTTATGCATGGTAATAACTATGCTTGTCTCAAAATAATTTGAAATTCCCAACAGAAACACATTAAAGCAATAAGGAAAACAAAGCATATGAAACCTGGAGAAAAATTATTTGGGGCATATTTTGAATCTGCAGTGCTTCCACATTACAGCCACAGGCATTACTCCCGTGTCAAAAGGGAACTATTCAGCATAAGACCAGAGAGAGGAACACAAGAGAAAAGGTGACAGTGAAGTCTGTGCTGTCAGATCTGCATCCTCTACATGTTCCTTAGGAGGCTCTCTGTTCACCTATGTGCTTAAGCAGTGGTGGGTAGAAGGTTGTTGGTTGCTCCAGAGCTGTCCCAGAGGGAGGCATCTCCTGATGGATGCTGCATGTCTACAGCCAGGTTAAAAGTGCAGGAGAGATGGTGAGATTCAAAGGATATAGCCACATCTACTTGCTTTGAGGAAAAATGTGACTGTGTTTTAGGTTATAGACAAACCAGGCTTTCCTTTCCAGTGCAATTAGTGGAGATGTCTCATTAGCTTGACAAGCAGAAGGGTGTGGTGGGAATGCAAAAACCCTGATGGGAACTCAGCCTTCCTGAATGCCTGGGAGGCCTGCCACTGACTTTATCACAGGCTGAATTTCACCCGTGAGCTTGTATTCTCTTGATACAGAACATGAATAATAAGGATGGGAATGGAGTATACATAACCACATATTGCCAAAAAGGGACACAATCCTATTAAAAGCAATCCACTTCTGGCAGAAGAATAGTTACTATGGAATTTAAAACAGGAAGTTGTGTAATTAACTGCACATTTCAGAGCAATATTATGCTAAATACAATAAAAATGCATCATGAAGTAAGTGGCCCAGATCCTCATGATATAAATGAGTAGAAACCCAATTTACTCTAATGCTGCAATGGAACAATGTAAGTTTATATTAACTCAGGTGATTGCTGTGTGCCCTGCCTATGCAGCATTTGCAGGACATAAAACTTGCCCTGCTAAGCACAGCTTCAGTCTCATCTGTATTATGAAGTATATTTTATATTTTGTGTTTCTACGGGCTTTGTCCAGTGTTTAAAATTTAAGGGCTGGAACAAGAGAAGAAGAGTAACTCTACTTTGAAAGAAACTGGCAAAAATATACTTAGAGAGAATGAGTGAGACTCTGAAACTGGAGAGCATAAACAGACCACTAGCATCCCCCAAACTCTGTACATGGACATGTTTTTGCTTGCACTTCTTGTCCACACAGCCTTTGTACACAGGTTAGCAGGGTCTACCTGTTGTGCATGGATATGATCAACATTCAATTTACGTATGTTAAATGATATCACTTGTGTACACAACAGTTACTAAATGGAAACTGAACTGTCTGGGGAGAACATCTCCAAATCTGTGTGCAGTCAATTATGAAGGGGGTTGAGATATCACACTCAGCCCCAGTGGAGCTTTTGTGTAACATATTTACCCAGGACTGCTTTGCTGACAGGTGCATTAGGAATATTTCTAGGGTTATAAATATGCATGTGTCTGTATTTGCAAATATTTGGAGCTGCCATGTATATAAATCATCTCGCGTTATGCACATTTCATAGGGATGAAAGTGTTCTCTGACACAAAGGAAATTTCTCTTCCAACTGTAACTCTGAGCTGTCTAATGTATTTTGCACAGTATACAGAATTCTTTCACACAGATTGCTGGTGAACTGCCATCCTTGCTTTCTGTTTGCCTTAGGGAAAAATACTTAAGTAGCTGTAATTATTAAAGGTTATAATTGCTCCATACAGTATGAAAAATGGCTGGGCACTGAAAAGTTACAGAGAGCCTGTGAGATAAGGAAATCTGAGAGGACTGCACAAAGGGGGAGAGGCACTCATAAAAGGGCAGGCTTCACTGCTGTTTGACTACAGTCTGCACTCCTCTTTAGTTTCCATGTGAAAGTATATTATTAAGAAAGACATTGGAGAAGGGTTAATTTGTTTGTTATTTAAACCCTCCCCTACACAAGCCCACACATGCTAAGGTTTGAACAGGGGCCAAGACTCTAATCCAGGCACCCCTCCCCGGGCAGCACAGGGTGAACAGGAGGCTGTGTTTGTAGGACAACAGACCATTGGTCCCCCCTACTCCCCTCCTCAGAGCAGCTGGCCAGGCTGCAGGCATCAGTTCTGCCTCCAGTCACACTGATGTGCATGGTGCAAGCAGCAGGCTTGTGCTAATCCAGCTTGCATGGGCTGAAACGTTGAAGGACAACCTAATGCTATCAGTTTTTTAGATGGGTGTGAGGGGCCAGTAACTTCCAGCTGCTGTGGGGAGCAGCAAACAGCAGGCAGAAATGGGAGCTGGCATGGGGTCATAGAAAAAGATGTGTGACCACAGATGGAACGAACAGCCCTGAGGAATTAAAAGCCCTTTACTAGAGTATTGCAAGACTATTTCCTAATATAATGTATCAGAAAGCCAAGTTGTAGCAAAGCTACAGTTCAGGCTGCCTAAAAAGCCTTCACAAGGCAGGAAGAGGGAGGGTGTTCTGGCTTGGGTGAACAGCCGACACACAGGACAGAGATCCAGTCACTGGTGGTAATGGCAGACAGCATGAACTCCAGCAAGAATGGGGTCTGGGCTGTGCTAAAGTATCCTATTCCCTAGGAGTGAAATGACTGGAACAAACGTGAAAGCAATGATGATTTTCACAAAGCTCCAAGCAAATTCTTCAGAGGTAGGGAGTGGGAGGGAGAGGTGTTAAAAAATAAACCGATCTCAGTTATCTTTTTCTCCAAACTGGCTATAACTGAAATTGGAAACCCAGACGTACCATCACAAATATATTACTGTGATGTTTCCATTTGCAAAAGAAGGCAGAAGCCTTATAGAAGTAGGATTGTGTGCATGCAATTTCCTATGCTCAAGAGGTACAATTTGGCTGCACAACAGAAATGCAGTCAAGCTGTACAAGAAAACTTTTCAAGTTTCACTCAGCACTGTATACTGTTGCATTCAATGCCCTGGGTAGGGGTTTTATGTATGAGCTACATACTTAGTGAGGCAATGTTTGTCTTACCTCTTATCTTTCATGGTGATTGTAGTGGAAAAGAAAATGGGCAGCCATCAGAAGCTCTGCCCTTCTGTGCTCCTGGGGACATGCTCTTCTCCAGGCTCCCCAAATCCCAGCTAGTAAGGGTGGAAGCTGAGCAGGAAATTGTGAATTCAGCACTGAAAGCCCTTTCACTGCAAGTATTTCTTGGGCTTCTCTTTGGCTCCTGATGGAGTTCACATGTTCAAAAACATATAGTCTGTAAATTAGAAAATGGGTATGGCTCACACATTTACTCTTAGTCACTCCAACTTCTACAGCTACACCAAGCACCTACAGAAACCATACTAGCAGAGAGAAAACTTAGTGAGTGAAGGCAAAATGAAAAGTTACCTAGCTTTGTATTAAAAAAGATTAGTTACATCGGCAGCTTGCTTTGGCTCTGTTCTTAGTGAGACCCATCTGTTCTGAGGAAGCTCAGATCATTTCAAGTAAATGCATTTGTAATCTCAAAAACTCCTTTACACTTTTAGGGCAAAATGTCAGATCTTACTTCAACAGATCTCTGTCCCCAGAGTCAGAACTTGAGTCTACCTAAAGTACATTAGTCATCTCATATCAAATGCCTATAACTCAGCATTTTCCACTCAAAACAACTGATTAGATGCAATTGGATCCAAGTGGAATGGGCAGATCACCTGTGATTTCCCTTTTTCATTACTTTTTGCTTATTGAATCTCCTTAGAAAATAAAATACTGCTTGGTACTGAAATAAATGATCAGCTACAGCTGGTAGTTAAATTTCAGAATAGATGATAAAAGTGTGATATGGCTCCTGTTTCAGTTGGCAGTGCCTGAAAACTATCCAAAGAGATATGTGTTTGTATTCTGATGTTATGTTAATATGATTTACAGTGTTATGTTTCTAACAGCAATTGAATCTTGGGTGCAATCTAAGCAATTATTAGGTATGACCTAATCAGGGCATGGTAGTCTCAAAACTCATGCCAGTATGCCAAGAAGGAGTCTTGTCTAGCCTGCAACAATAAGTTCAGTAGATGGTCGCTCCAAGGTTTTCCATGAGGACATGAAGAGTAAAGATTCTTCATTTTCTTCCTTAAGCAAAGAAGGAAGAAATCAATAGGGGAAAGTTGTAAAAGAGAAAAGGAAATACCTCATAAAAAGTGAAAGATGAGAAAACCGGAAATTACTAAACCTGTCTGCTGGCCATTCCCACCAAGGTCTCAGAATGACATCTGCTGGTTTTGCTGGAGCTGGCTTCAAGCTGACACTGATAAGAGCTTCAGCAGTGAAGCTCTACAGCAACTGAGCCTTTAACAAGGGCAACAGCCTTTAATAGTAGCAGGAATTGAAATAGAGAAGCTAAAGCAAGATACACAAGGTGTACGCACATGAATGAGTCATTCCGGGGTGAATTAAAAGGTGAACTTACAGCCTATCTGCTGATCCACTGTAATTGCCTGTGTACGAGCTCTTCCTCCTCAAACAGGAGGGATGCATGCGTCAACTGGAAGACAAGCAACCTGCAGTTATCTGTCTTTCACTGTGGGATAAAAGCCACCCCCTCCCGGCAGTTAATGGGGGTCATTCTGATGCTCTGTTCACACAATGTCTTTTTACCCCTACAACCTGTTCACGTGTCTGTACCCACAATCTAGCCATATCCCTGTGCTGAGCTCTCAAGATATTTTCAAGTTATTCTCAAGATAACTCCACAGTTAAGGTTCCCAGCCTGCTCTGCCTCCTCAGGTTGTTCTGAAATAGCTAATCCATTAACTGTGCATTAATGGAACAGGGAAATCCTGGGGGTCCTCATTAAAGTAGCTGCTTTATAAGGTGACCCACTAGGCATCCTGAGGCACTGACCATTTCCCAGGCAAATATTTCAGCTCCTCAGAGGATAGAAGCTAGAGCCCCTTGAACATAGAAATCTTCTTTCTCAACAGGACAAGAGCTTCCAGTGGCCTGGGAGAAAGTCTGCAGCAGGAGCTATGCTTACAGCAGGTCCTCTCAGGCTTCATTCCCTAGCTTTCTGCTAGGCAATGCTGGCTGGCAGGGAAGCAAAATGAGAGCAAAGAGCACTGTCTGCTCTCACCACAAGCCAATCTACAGCTTGTGATGGTGTGTCCCCAGCCCTTGCTCCCCAGATGCTCTCTCATCTGTCTTTTCCCCCCACCTTTGACTGCAAAACAGGGAGGAAATAAGCTATAAGAGCACCTCTCTATGAGAGAATGCTATGTATTGAAACACAGGCTCTTCCTCCTCCACTGAGCAATGGCTAAATTCACAGCTTCTTTACAGGTAAAAATGCACCCAAAAAGAGGCTTTTACTTTTTCACTTGGAGCAAAGTGCATCTTAGGTTAAATGAAAATGACATAATCCAAACATCAAAAGATTGATTTCCAATAAGTCTCAGGAACTTGTTTGATAACATGCTATCAAATGTGGGAACAGGTGGGCTCATTACATCAGCACATGCCATTTGAAATGGACTGATGAGAAATCAAAAAACAGGTAGTGAGGGACTTTTACCCAGAAATATGTCATGTGTTTAGATTCCCTCTTTAATATGTGTCACATGTACTACAAAAACTCAGCAGGTCCTAAAACCAACATTCAGTAACAAGACAGAAAATTTATTCTTCTTTAAAACAAGAACTTGGATTGGAGTGAGAAAGCAGCTTGCTAAAAGACAAAACATTGTTCTTGCCCAGACAACTTGTTCCTCTATGCATTGTGAGCCAAATCATGTGATCTTTACCTGGACACTGCACAAGTCCCTCCTGAAAAACCCGTCTCAGGATTAATTCAATCACTTGCACAATTAATACTGTAAAATCCCAAATAAAATCAATATAAACTTTCCAAAAGGCAGCCACTCTGCTTTTCAGAGAGTGACAGGTTCTGTATTCCTCCAAAAGACTTGCTTTTCTCACTGAATAAGTCAGGGTTTGGCAGTTTCACATTGTAGAAGGGCTGAATTGCTCATTGTTCTCCTGAACTGAAACACTGCAGTAGGTGCATAAGTCTGTCTGAAGCATCACACTAGTCTGAGTGTCTTCACACCCTGACCTCTTCATCACCCAGATACATCAATCGAGATAGATAACAGAAATCTAAACTGACTCCTAGTCAGCTTAGAAAAGTTTCCCTTTTCCTTCTGAGCAAAAGCCTGTTCTTATTTGACAGTGTTGCATTGCTGACAATGCACTTTCTGGGAACTGCTTTCTATTTTGAGTGTAGATGTCAGGCTTATTTCCAACAGATTTTTTTCTCCCCCCTCATTCTCACTCTTCTAATTCTGGGAATCTGTCCGGTTTAATCATACCTCTTGGTGGAAATACCTCAGAGAAGCTGAGCCTCTGGCCTACAACTTCCTACCCCACCAGCGTGTTATCCCACCAGAACTCTGTGAAGATTGTGCTGTACCATATTGTTCACTGCAGCAGAACAGAGCTCAATGCTTAATTACTGCTTCCAGGAAAAAGTCTTTCAGCACTCCCTAATTACAACACTGTTTCTGTGACAGAGCTCCTACAGCTATAGAATATGCGGTAATGAAGAAAACGATAGTGAAAAACAAGCACCAAATTTCCATGTGAAACGCAAAGAGACTTCAGCAACACACTGGGATTTTGTGTCTGCTACAAAAAGCTGGAAATGGAGACCATAGTCTCTGGTTCTCCTGCTGTGATGTTGTTGTGTCAGGACTGCCTGACAGAATAAAATACAAAATAAAAAATTCATGTTTCATATAAAACTACCATTACTTACCATTCTGCTTTTCAACATGCTGTCTTGCCTGAGTATGAAGGAACAGGTATGTAGTGCAGGAAATGGTTGTATACATGTGTATCCTCACAGGCCTGTGGAAAGATAGGATTATCTAGATGTACAGGCATGGATAAATTATTTGCCTAGAAGCAAAGTCATTTAAAAGTGATGGACAGAGTAGGATTCAAAATAGACAACACATGGTTTAGAGTGCTAGATTTTTCCACATGAACAATAAGGAAACATTGTTTGTGTTTCATTTTTTGAAAGAGAAGGACTTCCGCTAGAGGCTGAAGCTGAGGTCTGGGAACTTGTGATCATTTAGAGTCTCATGGTGATCTATCATATGTAGAGCCTGACTGAGCCAAAACCCTGTTATCAGCTTGAGTAATTCACTTTGGACTAACTAAAATTCCCACTTCAACTTCAAATGGAGGTCTTGGATATCCTCTTACATCAATATGAATGCTCATCATATTAGGTAAGAATGAAGAGACTTTTTTTCCCTAAATTTATTGTAGGTATGACTTGCTACGTGCAGTGAAGAGTCCTGAATTCAGGGTATTTTTTTTGTAAAATCAGACGTCACAAGCAGGGAAACTTCAGATGTGGATTTCACTATGGACGGTGAATAGCAGTTCAGAGTGGCTTAGATACAAGGTTTTAGCTTCATAACATAGCGTTCAAGCCAGTGTGGTAGTTTTGAAAAATTAGTGCCTTAAAAATCTTGGAAATAATTTAGATTTTGATCCTTTTTAACCCAAATCATCAAAGCGTAAGTCAACAAATGGGAGATGTTGAAGAATACTAAGAACTTTGGACATGGTAAACCTGTAAATGGTATGATTAAAAACAGTAAGATCAGAGTGCAACACAGGAAAGAAAGTTACTGCAAATTCAGGAAATGTTTCTTCAGATTCAGACACAGCGCCTCAAACCATAAAATATGCTTGCTCCATATGTCCGGTAAATCAAGAAATAATGATAGACCATTTCATAACACAACTATTTCTGGTCATGGCTAGCAAGTGCCAAGACACATGACAATGAAATAAAAGTGGTAAAAATTTTCAGAGATCTGTTCCAGCTCTTCAGGAAACATCAGTTGCATTTTGAGATACAGTCTAAAAAGTGGAAAACAATCTTATTTGAACCTCATCCCAGCATACTGGCCTCATTTAAAGAGTACTCTACTGTGAAATTGGTGTCCACCAAATTTATTGTTTTGGCTTAAACAGAAAATCTTAAACACTGAAATATTAACTAGGCCCTGAGATGGCTGGTTCTGTAATGAGTTTAAAAAAGCCAGGGATCACAGGGCAATAGTCTGGTCAAAACCAAAAGCTGTGATATTTCCACAGCTCTTTCTAAATGTCCATCTCCATGGCAAGCTCACATGCTGTTGACAGTAGTCTGTTTCCAAACAAGTTGTAACTAATGCCTTTGATGAACCGCCCGTATCTGAGGAAAAGATGAAGACCAACTTGCCATGCATAAATCTAAAGTTCAAAATAGTCAGTAATCTGAAGCTGCCAGCCAAGTATTTAAATTATTGTGGTAATTAAAATAGTGGTCATCTGAGCAATTGTTTCCTCTTTTCAAGAGAATGTAATGTTAAAATGTGCAAAGGTCTATGGGGCTGGATGAGATCCACCTGAGATTACTGAGGGAGCTGGTGGAGGAGTGTGCCAAGCTGTTCTCCATCACTGATCAGCAGTCCTGGCTAACTGGGAAGGTCCCAGAAGACTGGAGGTTAGCCAGTGTGATGTCCATTTACAAGAAGGACAGGAAGGAGGATCTGGAGAACTACAGGCCTGTCAGCCTGACCTCAGTGCTGGCAAAGGTTATGGAGCAGATCATCCTGAGTGCCATCACACGGCACATGCAGGACAATAAGGGGATTAGGCCCAGCCAGCATGGGTTTATGAAGGACAGGTCCTGCTTAACACACCTGATCTCCTTCTATGACAAGATGACGCGCCTAGTGGATAAGGGAAAGGCTGTGGATGTTGCCTGCCTGGACCTTAGTAAAGCCTTTGACACCATCTCCCACAGCATTCTCCTGTAAAAACTGGCTGCTCCTGGCTTGGATGGGTTAAAAGCTGGGGTAAAACCTGGCTGGACAGCTAAACCCAAGGAGTGGTAGTAAATGGAGTTTCATCCAGCTGTTGACCTGTCACAAGTGGTGTTCTCTGGGGCTCAGTACTGGGGCCAGTTCTGCTTCGTATCTTTATCAATGTTCTGGATAAGGGATTGAGTGCACCCTCAGTAAGTTTCCAGATGACATCAAGCTGGGTAGAAGTGTTGACCTGCTTGACCATAGAAAGGCTTTGCAGAGGGATCTGGACATGCCGGACCGATGGGCCGAGGCCAGCTGGATGAGGTTCAAGAAGGCTCCGTGCCGGGTCCTGCACCTGGGTCACACCAGCCCCACACAGCGCTACAGGCTGGGGCAGAGCGGCTGGAAAGGGCCTGGTGGGAAAGGGCCTGGGGGTGCTGGTCGGCAGCTGGCTGGGCATGAGCCAGCAGTGTGCCCAGGTGGCCAAGGAGGCCAGCAGCACCCTGGCTTGTGTCAGGAGCAGTGTGGCCAGCAGGGCAAGGGAAGGGACTGTCCCCCTGCACTGGGCACTGGTGAGGCTGCACCTCGAACCCTGTGTTCAGGTCTGGGCCCCTCACTGCAGGAGGGACGTAGAGGGGCTGCAGCGTGTCCAGGGAAGGGCCACGGGGCTGGGGAAGGGTCTGGAGCACAAGTCCTATGGGGAGCAGTTGGGGGAACTGGGATTGTTTAGCCTGGAGAGGAGGAGACTCAAGGGGGGACCTTATTGCTCTTTACAGCTCCCTGAAAGGAGGGCATAGGCAGGTGGGTGTAGGTCTCTTCGCCTAAGTAACAAGCAATAGGACAAGAGGAAATGGCTTCAAATTGCTCCAGGGAAGGTTTAAATTGGATATTAGGAAAACTTCATTCACTGAAAGGGTGGTCAAGCATTGGAAGAGGCTGCCCAGGGGAGGAGGTGGAATCACCATCCCCAGAGCTGTTTAAAAATTGCATAGATATGGTGCTTAGGTACATGGTTTAGTGGTGTCCTGGATTAGTGGTTGGACTTGATGTCTTTTCCAAGCTAAATGATTGGACGATTCTATGATTCTAAACCAGAGAAGTAATCCAAAACTGAGTCTTTGTTGATGATGTTGTAGTGGGTTTGCATGGCAGTTTTGGTAGCAGGGGGGCTACAGGAGTGGCTTCTGTGAGGAGCTGCTAGAAGGTTCCCCTATGTCTGGTAGAACCCATGCCACCCTGCTCCAAGATGAACCCACCACTGGCCAAGGCTGAGCCTATCAGCAATGGTGGTAGAACCTCTGTGATAACATATTTAAGAAGGGGGAAGAAAAAGATCTGTGCAACACAAATTGTGTCAAAAGAGGAGTGAGAATATGTGAGAGCAAGAACTCTGCAGACATCAAGGTCAGTGCAAAGGGACGGCAGGAGGTGTTCCATGCACCAGAGCAGAGATTCCCTTCCGTCCATGGTGAAGACCATAGTGAGGCAGGCTGTCCCCTTGCAGCCCATGGAGGTCCATGGTGGAGCAGATATCCACCTGCAGGCCATAGAGAACTACATGATGCAGCAGGTGGATGCCTGAAGGACACAGTGACCCTGTGGGAAGCCTGTGCTCGAGCAGGTTTTCTGGCAGAATCTGTGACCTCAGAGGGGACCCACGCTGTAGCAGTCCATTCCTGAAGGATGGCACCCCACAGGAGTGACCTACGTTTGAGAAGTTCAGGGAGAACTCTCTCCTGTGGGAGCGACCCCTTGCTGGAGCAGAGGATGAGTGTGAGGAGGAAGAAGCGGCAGAAACAATGTGTGATGAACTGACCACAGCCCCATTCCCCAACCCCCTGCACCGCTCAAAGCAAGGAAGTAGGGAAATCAGGAGGAAAGTTGAGCCCCGGAAGAAGGGAAGGGTGGGGGAAATGTGTTTGTGAGTTTTGGTTTTTAGTTCTTACTGTCCTATTCTGCTTTGAATGGTAATAAATTAATCTAATTTCCCAAGTCTAGTCTGTTCTGCCCATGACTAATTGCTGTGATCTCCCTGTCCTTATCTTGACCCACAAGCCTTTTGTTATATTTTCTCTCCCCTGTCTCTTTGAGGAGTGATAGAACAGCTTTGGTGGGCACTTGGCATTCAGCCAGGGTTAACTCACCACAGATGTAGAAACTTAGTTTTTGGAAGGCTAAATTATTTTCCTTTTTGAAAGAAGGCCAACAGGGTTTTTTTCACCTAAAGCATGTAATGTCAGGGGCACTACACTTTCCAAGTCCTTACAGGGTAGTATCTATCTTGTCTGATAGAAATGAATTATTTGAAATGTATGTTTTGGTACAGAAGACTACAGTAACACAATACTGTGATACTATGTTTATCCATATATACAGTGTATATGGTTATTTTACCTAATCTGATATTTTTAATACAAAATTCAGGAAGTTTGAGTACACATACCCAGATTTAACTAGATTAAATTGTGCCATATGTTACACATTGGAGTCAAACTAGGGAGAATACAGTGAAGAGTGGAAAAAACATTTTGTCAAACTGTTCTTTGGATATCTGTGGTAAAAGGAGCTCACACTACTAATGATCCAGCAGCTAGGGCACTCAATAGAAATAAACCCATTTTTCTATGAGTAAATAGGTCTTTATACAGAGCTGAAAAATTGCAACATGAAAGGTGATGGGTTCATCCCCTGCTGTCCCCAGTGGCCCAAGGGGTGGCCTCTTGACTGACAGGAAACCTGGACCCTGGTCTTAAGTGGGTTCTTTATCTCAGAGATCTCTTACACTCCAGGTGGAGAGTGAAGCTGAAGCTTGGAGCTGGTGCATAAAAAAAAAATGGGTTAAATCTAACCAAAGAAGCCCTTCATCTGTCTTAGAGTCTTCTCAGTTATGCAGTGTTTAATCTGTGCCTATGCCAGTTACAATAATTTACTACTCTCATCCTTTTTCTAGCCAATTTCTATGATAAACTAATCCAACACAGATTTTATATACAGGAAATCCTTTTAATTTGCATAGGATTAGCCAGAATGTAAGTCAACATAAAATGTGGCCCAGTGTCTTTTATAGCACTTCTTACAAGGCTTCTTAAATTTTCATGAAATTCTAGTAGGCTATGCATTTGCATATGCAGATGGAATGTAGAATATCAAAGGAATGTATTAATCACATTGACCCTGGCCTAAACAGGAATGAGAACACTGGGTAAAAACAGAAAAGCAAACAGTGGGACAGAGAAGTGATGGTTAACTGGGCCAAGGTCCTCATCGATTCAGGTTTACTTTCCTTTTATCTTTTAAGTTCTGAAACCTCATGAGTTGAAGTATTTACCAGCTTTACTTCTAATCTTGTACGCTTACAGGTTTGCAAGACATTGAATACCAGTTAAGTTTATGTACAGGTGTAACACCTTTGCTTGTTGAATCCTTCAGTTCACAGAAACCACAAATGTGTGTACTGAGTTATTTGCATATTATTTCAGTCACAGTAATACCAGGATCTGGACCCAGTTTTCACAGAAACTGCTTTTCACAGAAACTGCTTATATGCTTTTGTCAAACAATCACATCTCCAATCAACTTGTACAAATAAGTAGTACAAATAATTACAACATAGTACAACATACACAGGATATTTTTTACATTCTTTTTTTTTTCTGCAGTGAACTGTTCATACAAAGTTTGCATAGAAAAAAACCAATTTGCCAAAAGTAGTGTGAACAGTTAAAAAAAATTATTAATTTGATAAGATTTAAAAATAATTTGTGGACAGAAAGGAAGGTGAAATACAGTTCTGTGGAATAACTTCTTCATCTAGCTCTCTTCATACAGACTTGCATGGCTGTTGTCAGAGGTTCAGCACCAAATGTCAATTTCTAACTACTGTAAATTACTTTGAAGGTGTTTTTCTAAAGAATTGTATGCTATCATACTTACTGAATTTCCTATTTCTCACTAGGCTAACTTCATTATACTTGCAGTGAACTTCAAGTCGGGATTTATGTTAACATCAGACTTAGGAAACCAATTGCCTCAAACTGGATTATCTAAAAACAAAGTGTTGTAAATTACAAGTGAACATTTGCAGTTCTTTTTATTAGCTGCACAAACCTGTTATTCCCCTGGCATGCAAATAATTTGTAATGGGCTGCTAGATGTATTTGTTAATGCATTCACTATAAGCTTAAGTAATGTTCTTCATCAAATCCAATAGATGAAGCATTAAAAATAAACAGAAAAGGCCTTTGGTAGCATTGACTTGGGCCTCATATAAAAACAATTTGGATACTTCAGGCTGGAAACAAGCATTTTGTTACAGAAGCTGATCGTTCCCTGCTGTAACTCATGCTAGCAATTTCTTTCAGATGTGTCCTCACTTGAGCATACTCCTCAATCATACTGCAGCTCCATGGAGCCCATATTTTCTCCTGAAACGCATTTCTCTTTGACATGCTGTCATGCATTAAGTATCAGGAAAGCAGCCAAAATCATGTGGTTTACACATGCTCATAATGATATGCCCTGAGTGCGTCAGCTGGTACTATCTGCAGTGCCTGGAGCAGTGTCTGGGAGACTGTGACAACTCAATTGCAGGCTGGAGGTTTTGAAAAACATTGGATAATTACTATTGCCGCTTAGGCAAGAGGACTCCTATGTGCAACGTTAGGGAGGCCACATCTGTTACAACTATTACTAAGTCTATGCCAATCGTCGATATTACAATAAAAATAGTCATCAATCTGGATAAAAAACTCCATTTCTTTTTAGTTCTAGCCCACTGATCTGATCAAGTTGTAACTATTAAACTGATGCTTTGTCACCCTTTCCTTTTGTGTGCTTTTCTTCACACTCTGTTTGTGGAAGCCACACAGGATCCTGCCCCAAACAAAAACCTGGCAGTAAAATAAGAAGGCAAGAAAGAGAGTTGTAGTTACTTTTGCAGAGAGTAGTTGGCTTTTTGAGAAGAATATTGAATTCTGAAATCCTAGTTCAAGAAAGCTACTGCTTTCAACTAGGCCTGGTTTTTACTTACCTTGGATAAGATCTTGGCTCTTAGCAGGCTGATAGTGGCTAGTTTGCATTTTTAGAATAAATATAGGTCGTTATCTAACTTTAAATGGAGAGAAGTATTGGAGGAGCTTTGGCTCAGATGAGTTCTCTGTGTTTTGACTGTGCAAGTTCAAGGCTACTTTTAATCAGCTTCATTCTACCCTGACCTAAGACTTTACTGGCCATTCACACCTCTGTCTGGGGCCTTTCATAGTGCAAAGCATGAGGTTTGACAAACCATGCCATTCTTCATGCTTTCTGTTCAGCACAAAAAGTGTCCTCCACACATTTTGTGAAGACTTGAGACTGTGAGTACTAGAAGACAAGCCTTAAATATTCTTACTGTGAAAATGTAAATACTGGATGTGATATGGATTTCTTCCCAGCTGGTTCAGCTTGTCTTGCATTTTGTGCACACCTAACAGAAAGAACTTGACAAAGCTACGTTTCCAACCACAGAAGTGAAATCTGAGCTCTTGGGACCATGAAAGAAGGTACATCTTGAAATGGCCACTGATGGAAAACTTGCAAGGGAATTTCTTATAGCATATGATTCTGCATTGCCTCAAAACTGGTAATTCCTGAAGGAAAGTCTTCAGTGCCATATCAGATATCTTAAAACAATAGTTACTACAGTGTTCCAAGTTTTGTTTTCCTCATACAGTCTAACAACAGACATAACAACAGATAAATATCAAGACAAATTTGTTAATATTGCATTATTAGCAGACAAAAAAAGATCATTTTACATTGGAATGCTAAACTTTTGCCAGCAGTCAATGAGTGGATAGCTCTGTTTTAGAACTTACTGCTAATGGGAAAAAATATATGTGCTGGACAAAAATAGAAATAATCTGAAGGCATTTGAAAAGGTTTAGATTCCATTCTAAGAGTCCCTTGAAAATCAGTCATCCTGACAGAATTTGAAAAATATATCTTGTGTAAAGGCAGTGGCATTTAATTTTACAATAGTCCTTTACATCTTTACAGTGCTCTGTGGAAAGGAATCACAGTGAAATAGGTATATATTGTTACTTAGAGATGTAGATATAAGTTCAGACAAAGAAGGAGTGGCTTACCCAAGGCCACCCAGAAGATGGTCAGATACTAAAAATGATGGGTTGGGAAGAGACAACACAAAGTAGCAGGGCTGGTTTGTGAAGCATGAAGGTCTGAGATGGAAAATTAGTTTCATTATATATAATTAAGGCTGAAAACTACTTTAAAACACCTTTACAGATAAAAAATGTTACAGCAATATGGTTTTTATGTTGCTGCAAATATTTTGGGGCAGTGGATAGGAGATCTTAAATGCAGAGAAACTCTGTGTGTGGATCAGGTAAGGGCTGAGATTTATGCTCACCATGCTTCCAAGAAGCCTGACCCTGTCAGGTTGCTGACAGTGGTCCTGCAGAAAACACTTGGGCTTTGTAGCCCTCTGTTTAAGCAGGGATCTAGGAGGCTTGCTGAGGTCATGTAAGACTGATGTTGGAAAGGGAAGAAAGGCTATGGAAAGGCTATGTTATTGCCCCTTCACTGTGGGGGGTCTGTTCCTCTGTTAAGGGGGAAGACTGCCCACCTTTGAGCCCACAACACCGTTTTTACAGCATGTCTGTTGAATTTCAGTCCTTGTGTGATGATGGCCTTCATGGAAGGAGTGCCAAGACTAAAACACAGGACTTCATGTGCTTCTTGCTCTAGAGTTCTCTTGATTTCTTTAAGTTGTTTTTCTGTATAAAATCATAGACAGGCCTGTGGATTAGGCACACTAACCATAAAGGGGATGAGATCACACCCTTAGTGCAGGTGTCTGCACGTACAAACAGGAACAAGATCAGTTCCCTGCTTCTATGAGGTCACTGGTAAGACTGTGACATGGGTACCATGTAAATGCTTTGCTGTATGAGCCTTTTTGATGACACGCACACACATACACAGAGAAAACTGGTGAAGTAGATGCATTTTACAACAACGAATACATGGACTAAATCATGAAGGGCCTGAGTCACCTCTTCCTTGGGATCTTTGGCCAGAAGACTGCAATAGCTTGCTCAGAGTGATCTCATCATACAGAGTGACTAAGGATACATCTTAGAAATCATTAGATTTTTGTTGCTTTTTTGTTTAGTTTAGTTTTGTTTTCTTCAGACCACCAAGGGGGGGGGGGGGGGGGGGAGGAAACAAAAGGTAAATTTTGATTGATCTGGTAAATACAGATGTGGCTGGAGCCAGGAAGAATACACTAGAGAACTGATTGATGGTTTGATTGTGGTCAGTATAGTAAGAACACTAGCTTTCACTGTGGCTGCAGACTGCAGCTCACTATTCCCTCACTTTCTGTCTGGCACAGCTTGTGCTTTTCTCTGAACAGGGCTGCAGAGACAAATAACAATAGAATTGTGATCATACTAATTTTGCTAATGGTCAGTTGGCATCTTCACTATAAAATTCTTCTGTCAAAGACCCATGTTTACTGAAGTTCAACATGCTCACATGGTGGATCCAGATGGCAATACTTATTTGACCATATTTTTTAAAATTGCTCCAGAAAAAAAAGTCAAAATTTATTTCTAGGATACAAAGGAAGATATTTTCTGATTCACTGTTATTACAAAATCTGTTTGCTTTAATTTTGCCTGCTTTACCATTTCTTTTGATTTTTCAGCTAACATGACTAATATAATTTAAAAGAACCTCCTGTGTAAATCTGGTCATGTCTCACTATAACCAAAATGCTTGTCTAATCTTGGAGCTGTGTACCATAGGAGAACATTGCTGTATGACAGGAACTCTCCTATGGAGTCTTTAAACAGTGAATGCAGCAGACTGGAGAATATTGTCTAATTTCTCAGACAAATAAACACATCTAGCATATACACAGCAAGTGAAGGTCACAGGCAGGCAGACTAGATGGTGAAGAGAAAGCACAAAGGTGACAATAACCAGAATAGCAATAGCAAGGCAAATGGGTGGCTCTTCTCATTGTTTTTCTTCACTCCCTTGAATGCCAAAAGTGCCAGGAGGAAGGGACTATAGGAGCAGCTTTGGTGAGGAAAAGGGGATAGAGTGCAGTAAGGGAGGTAGCCAATGTGACTGAGTGGAAATAACAGGGTAGAGAAACTAGGTTAGATTTAGCAAGAGGAGCTGCACAGCAGCAGATCTTCAAGACTAGGACATTAGACCTCTTTAGAGAGCACTGAGGAAACAGGCCAGCATTCAGAGAGGCAGATGCCACAGCCAGAATAAGAAAGATGGCTTTGGCAGCAATGTGCTAACAACCTAGCAAAGAGAGAAAGCAGCCCTGTGAGGAAGATTGCAGTAGCTGAAGAGGAAAGTGATTAGGTGTGTGTGAATGGTTTGGCTGCAGGGACGGAAAGGAAAGGCTAGATGGCTAAAATGCTGTAGCAGGTGTGGCTCACTTACTCCATCCTCTCACAGGAGGCAGGTTCACAGAAAAGAACTGAAGCTTAGTGCGGTAAGGACAGTCAAACACACTGCGGGAGGTTTACACCAGATACTGTGTGGTGCTGCTCCTTTTGCTGCCTGTGAAGGCCATCCACAGGGAAGGAAATGGGATATTTATTCAGGCTGGGAGCACTGTCAGAGGCTTGGTGGAGACTCAGCTCATTCACTAGGCTTGCCCACCTCCTTCATCCTGTTGACTGCAACATCACATTCACTGTTGTGCAGAATAAGCTCCTCCCTGTTTGTGCAGAACATGTACAAGTTAACCCTGCAGTGGTGTGATAGGTATCTGACATTTTCATGTAATTGCTGTGACCTGATACTTGTGTAACTAGAGGATGAAAATGCTTTGCTTTATCTGAAGTGGATTTTCCATGTAATGACCATATAACTAAATTAGAGATAGATAAACTTGCTGAGACTTAATATGAGCTCATAGCAAAAAAATTTGTTTAAATAAACTTTATGTTCAGATAGGTCTTGACAACCGGCAAAAATGCTATTTCTCATTCTTTGCTAAGATATGATCTCATTACACATGAACAATCACTGCAACACATGCAGAAAATGGCACAAGAAAACCCCCTTTCTGATATTATCTCTGATTGTCAAGTGTTAGATGCAAGGCTAATGAGCTTTGATCCAAGTGCCAACCAATTTAATTCTCCCCATTATCTTGGCTGAATAGGGATATTTATTAGGTTTCCCCACACATGCTCGCTGTGGCACAAAGACAATGAATCATTCTTACGCCACAATAACAAAGCTGGGCTTGACTCTACCCACCAAGGAGGAAGGCTCTGATTCTTGCTCTGCAAGAAAAACTCAGAACATAACACTGCTGACAAAAGCAGGTGTCCAGGGAGGGCCACACCTGAGGGGATCTTGTGCATGTGGCGTTCTGGTTCACAGAGAGAAAAGAAGCTTGACTTACTAAGGCTACCAGTGTTGCTGCCATATGTCTGATTTTTTTCTGTTAGTAAGGAAGATGTAGCAAACCCCAACCTTATCTTTGGATCATCATTTTTTTCTAGGTATGGAACTAACACCTTAGGCAAGGCTGCCCGGTGACCCATGCTGCATGTTCATTAGCTATAGCAGCAGTTTCTACTGCGCTGTGCCGATGAGGTACACGTCACACCTATCACTGATGAGAAACCAAAGCGGGTGGTGCAATCCTAGTCCAAAGGGAGGGAAAAAGAGGAGAGGAGACTGTTACCCAGGGCCACCTACAATGAGCAAGAAATGGCTTGTGTGCTCCAACACCTTCTTCTGAGATACTGGAGAGGACCTCAGCTCAGGACGCTATAAGCCATCCTAATTAATACAGACTATCAAGCTCAGCTGATCTGTCATTGGCCTCCCAAAATAACTTGTGCCTGCTGAAAATTAGTTGGTATCTGCAATCCATGGGTTTGTGGGGATACATGAGTAGGTTCATTGCTGAAGTAAGAATCTTGTAATACAACGCTTGGTAGCTGGTGCAGTTGCTAACATTTACTCAGCTGTCTCGTAATTTTGGTTTAATAAAAGCAAGCATGGTAAGAGTGGGAGTCTAGGACACAAAAAATAAAGAAACTGACCTTCCCTTACTCAAGCCTCTCGATTTTTGTTATTCTTCACAGAACAATATATCTTGGGGATGGAATGCCACCCCCAACCTTGCAAATCTCTTCTTTTCTCAGCTTCTGTCAGCTGTGCTTCTTTAACATTATTTAACAATCATTTAGGTATTTATCTCATTAGACTGCAAAATCCTGCTAGTCTAGCAGGGCATTTCCCAAGCCATTACACATGTCTATGTGTAAATTCACACTCGTTTGATGTGCCAGCTACAATTCACAGTGATAAAAGTTTATTGGAGGCTTTTCAAATATATTCCATTAATCAGATCCAAGGCAAAAATCTTTCTCAGCTTGTCTTCAACAGACTGTGCAAACAGCATGTACTATGCAGCATTGTTCTTCACCAGGTAGGAAACATCTGGTACAGAAAAAGATCATCAGCAAGCCATGCTGTTACAAATGCTCCTCCACTACGCCAAAGAGATAAAAAGTAGACTGTGGGATTATCAGGACCAGCCCAGCCCAGGTTACAATCTCTAGCCTCCACATTTTCACAGTATTTCATATTGTTTTGTCAGTACACTATGACTTAATCAAGCTGACCTTTAGTAAGAGGCATAAAGTTAAAAGCCTGTGTAATTATTCAACAATTAATCAGAGAGAATCAAAGGAAAGGACTTTTCAAAAAGAAAGAGACAGAATAACAAATTGTAACAGGCCAAACACAGAAGACTCAGACAATTTTTCACCTGGGAAATTACCTTGGAGGAGGCATGTTAAAGAATTACCTAGCCGTTGAGGGAAAGGCACCATAATTTTCCACATACCTAAGATCTTTCTAAGACCACAGACTAGACACCTTTTTAATATCCTAAGCCTGACAGCAGGTCTAATGTCTTCAATACTGAAATATTATTTTAAAAAAGAAAAAACCAGAAACAACAAAAAAAGAAAAGCAGAGGATTCTACAGCTTACTCACGAATGTCATGAGACTTGTCACTTCCCAGTTGCTCCGGGTTTTGTAAGGAGACAGGGAGGAGACTCAGTTGTCTCTCATCCATCTTTATCAGACTGCAGGCAAACCTGCCAAGTTTTGGTCACTGAAAGGAGTCAAATTTGAAAAATGCACTTTCTGAGTGATGGTTCAAATTTTCCATTTAAATGTACTGTGAATCTTCAGAGTTTTATGTAAGAATGCTTCAGATTGCAGGAAGCTCAAGCCAAAAACGGGGAGACACACTGAAACCCAGGGAGACTTGGCAGTGCATCGACTCTGCTGGGGCAGGAACAAAGGCTTGGCTAATAGCATATGCTATCTATTAAACTTTGTTCTTTGTGTGTGTGTACACAGAGAAAGGGAGAGCGTGACAGAGGTAAGAACTTCAGCTCTTTCTTCTTGATCTCAGACAAAGCTTTTGGCCAGGTTATCTGACAGCTAAAGGAGTCTGGAGAGAGCTAGACATTTTGGAGAATCATTTCACAAATCAAAGTTTTAATTTGATGCTGCCTCTGATCTGTAAGAAACTTAATCATCAACTACAATCTGAACAACTTCATTAAAGCATATGTGATAACAAGCACTATTGCAGCAATTATTTGCTTTGTTATTGATGAAGAAACCTCTTTTTTTCAAGCCAGGAATTATTTTGTTGTTAGGAGACAGAAGATGTTTCCAATTAAGCAGTTCACCTGCATCCTTGAAATATATGTGTAACTTAAATGGGAATGACAATGATTCCTCAGATCCTCCATGAAAATTAAAATGGATAGGCAGAGCTTCTGGAAGAAAGCCATTGAGCTCAACAGTGCTGCAGCCAAGGATGACCAACAACTAAGGGCATTTGATCCAGTGTCCTTTTCTCAGGGATTAAAGTCCTCTTTCCAAATGTCAAACAAAAAAAAGTTTAAGTTACATGTGACAAAAGCAAAAAGCAAGAATTGTTTTTAAAAGAAAACCTAAAAGCCTGGCCTAGTAGGAGACACTGGTAAAACCACCTCTGATTTCAGTGTCACCAGGATTTTACCCTTAGTTTCAGAGGGTTAAGGCTTAGACAGTGGGGTAGAAAGGCTGGTCTTGGCCTGCCTGATCAACCCCTGAAAAACCTCCTTTCCTCACCTTTGTCCCCTGGCCTCCAGAGGAGCACTACAGACACTAGTACAGCTACAAGAAAATGGGAAGGAGTGGCTGATACACCAGAGGGTTGTGCAGTCCTCCAGAGGGACCTTGACCAGCTGGAGAAATGGGCTGACAGGAATGTCATGAAGTTCAACAAGGAGAATTGTGAAGTCCTGCAACTGAGGGAGAATAACTCCACGTTTTGGGGGATTCTGGAGAACAATAAGTTGCCCACTAGCCATCAATGTACCCTTGCAGCAAAAAAGATGAACTGCATCCTGGGCTGCATTAGGAGAAGGGTTGCCACCAGGTCAAGGGAGGTGATCCTTTCCTTCTTCTCAGCACTGGTGAGGCATATCTGGAGTACTGTGTTCGGTGCTGGGCTCCCCAAGATGAAAAAGACATGGAGCTGCTGAAGCAAGTCCAGCAAAGGGCTTCTAAGATGGTTGAGGAACTGAAGCATCTGACATATAAACAGTGACTGGGATAGCTAGGAATGTTCAGCCTAGAGCAGAAGAAGCTCAGGAGGTGCCTTATCGATATCAATAAACATCTGATAGGGGAGTAAAGAAGCTGGAGTCTGACTCTTCTCAGTGGTGCCCAGTGACAAGACAAGAGGCAGGAAATTCTTCTTTAACAGAAGAAAAAAAATACACAAAGGTGGTCAAACAGTGGAACAGGTTTTGCAGATTGACTGTGAGTCTCCATCCTTGGAGGTGTTCAAAACTTCATTTAGAATCATAGAATAGTTTGGGTTAGAAGGGACCTTTAAAGGTCACCTAGTCCAGTCCCCTCTGCAAAAAGCAGGAATGTCTTCAACTAGATCAGGTTACTTAGAGCCCCGTTGAACCTGACCTTGATGGGGCATCTACCACCTCTCTGGGCAATCTGTTCCAGTGTTTCACCATCCTCATTGTAAAAACTTTCTTCCTTGTTTCTAGTATAAATCTACCCTCTTCTAGTTTAAAAATATTACCTGTTGTCTTAATGCAACTGAAAATTCTTGACACGGTCCTGGGCAACTAGCTGTCAGTGGCCCTGCTTTAGTATGGGGGTTAAGCTAGATGATCTCCAAAGGTCCCTTCCAACCTCAGCCATTTTATGAACCCTTGCAAATTCAGTAGCTGCATCACCATTCCCACATGCAGGCATCTCTGGGCTTGCTTGTCTGAGGGGGTAAGTAATTGATTCAAGAGTTTATCTTGTAAAAAGCTGACTTTTAGGAAAAGAATTCTGCTGTGTGACAAATTGAGTAGGCCAGACAGGAAGATAAATTGCCATGCAATAAATGGTGATAGATAGTCCAGAGTGCCCATAGAACTATTGTTCCATTGCTTTTGCAAAATTTGTGGTTTTTGAAATATTTCCATACTGACATGAAAATGAAACTGCCAGCTGTGTGCACAGGCATTCTGTGGCACTGCAGGCAACTGGGAAGACAGAAGATACCCCTTGATTTGAGTTGGAATCAGAATGAAATGCTACATCTCAGGCCGATCAAGAACTTGGATTTGGTCTCCTATAGACCATACCAACACTTCAGAGAACCCAGAGAGAAAGCACTTAATCTGGCGTTTATAAATGTCCCAGACAGAAATTTTATGGAAACACTTCCCAAAATATAATTTTGTTGGGGGAAAAAAATTACAAGCAGTTCCAGTTAACGTATCACTGTACCTTAGAAAAGGAGATTGTAAGATTGACCAGCAACTGTTTAACTTCCCATCTGGAGCAAGGCAAACGATAGACATCATCTCCAGTTACTGAAGAAAATTACTCCACCAGCACGTCATCAAGAAATGCTTCTAGGTTTTTAATATAAACAAGTGTACGTAGTTTATACAAGGATGTCAGACATGGTAGAGTGATCTTGAACAATTACTTGCTGCACTACATCTGCTAGAAATCTTTGTCCTTACTTACTTAGAAAACTGTGAGGATGCATCTCCACAGATGCCTGCTCTCAGTTCTTCAGCCCACAAAACTCTATGCAGCCAAGTCTAGATAAGGCTAGCATGCATCCAGCTTTTCCAGATGTGGCTTGTTTTTCCATTCAGAAGTTTTTCTCTAGTTTTTTTGGATGCGTGACTGGATCACAGGCCACTGTAGAGCTGAAAATATTGGAGACTGAACCCACTGCCTGTGCTGCATGGATCACCTATCAGTTATTGCCCCAGGTGTGACACTAAGACCAATGCCTCTAGACATCACCGAACTCATCATGCACATCCACAGGTGTTTCTGCCATGGGAATCCCAGATTTAGCACCCTGATACCTCACTTTCTTCCAGTGCCTCAGTTATGTTTCTTCTATATGGTGCAAGTCTTGCTAGTCCCCACCACAGCATGCAGCGGGAACAGAGCTGCCTTCAGTGTGGGAACTGATGTGGCCTATTCATTATGATACTCTGCTTCAAAGTGTGCCTGAATTCTTCTCAGAAAAAATATTCATAAAGGGTATTAACAGTATAACCTGCCCATAGGGATAAATTACTCCTTAAGACTGTCATTTAGTTTATGCCTCTAATCACACAGATGTAAGCCCTCTTCTATTTCTTCTGTTGTCCAACAAAATCTTTCTGTTCCCACTGCTCATGTAGATGTCTAACTCACCCATTATATATTATGTAAATGGAGTTGTTTTATTGGTTGTAAATGTCTTGTTATTCAGTTTCATGTTCCCATGCTTTTGTGTTGTGGAAAAGGCAATCTTCCTTGCATCATTAATTATTTTGTACACTTCTGTCATGCTGTCACTTCTTTTTCCTTCCTAATCTAAGCGTCTGCACACTTTCCATGCTTTGCTTACACACAAACCCCCCAAACTCTATTATTCTAACCATTTTTGTCTTGTGTTTCTCTGGACCCTTAGTATTTCTGCAGCATTATTTTCAAGCTAGGTGGCCAGGAAGAAACAGAGAGAACATGTCACTGGTTTATATAATTATATAATATTATTTTCAGTGTTGTTTTCTATCCTTTTCCTGCTACATTCTACCAGTTTGCCAACACTTTTACAGTGCATAGAGCATATGGTTTGGCTAAGATGTTTCTGTGACACTTTTTTTTTTTTTTTTCTGTATGGTTGTGGTTAATTTAGAGCCAAGCAATATGTCATTCTGATCTTTCCTTCCAACATGCATTAATTGGCCTTTGTGTGCAAGGAGTTTTATCTACCACCAAGCCACCTAGGTTTTTCTACTCCAGCAGAAGTTCCTCACAGACTTGTCTTACTTGGACTATCTTATCTATGTCCATGGCACTTCCAAATCTTACCTACTTACTGTGTCGCTTGTTTTCTAAGATCATTCCTAGTGAGGCTCTTCTCTTTCTTGAAAAGCAGAAATTTTGTTCCTATTTTATAGTTTCTTTCAAATTGTCTGAATCAGTAGAAGTACCCCATTCAGTGCCACAAACAGTAACTTAGTGCGACAGCCTCTTACTTGAAGGAAGAGTGAAAGAGAAACAAAAGTCAGCACAATTTGAGCAATTATCATACATTGACAAACCTGATCTTGCTTCAGCCCATGGAGTTTTAGACTCTGCTGCTGGTTTTCTCATAAAGATGAGAATTTTCCCATTCCTCTGAACAGGAGGGAAGATCTTTGTCCCTCAGCAGGACAGAGACTATGGGGTCTAGAAGCAACCTCACACAGGATGGCCAGGAAGGATATCACTCTCAGAGCTACAAAGTCCACAGGCCTATTGTGAATGTGCAGCATTAAATCTAAAGAGGCTAATGTTTTATATGGTGAAGAGGAATTGTGGGCACACAGAAACTTAGAGACCAATGGCAGAGATGCAGAAACAAGAGACAAAGCCCTATGTGGTGATAAGCAAGGGGCAGAGTGGTGAAAGAGGAAGGGAAATTGCTAATCACTCACATTTTATGGGTCTAGCTGGGCTTGCTCCCTTCTGAGACATGCAACTGGAATTTCTCATTATTTCCTTGATGCTGATTTCCCTATACAAGAGGTGATAAAGTGGTTTTGTCCCTCCCAGTGTAAGCAGTCCATCTTACAGCTCAGTCACTTAGACAAGGTGAAAGGGAAGGCAATCCCCAAGCAAGCTCTAGCTCCCAGCACTGCTTCACTAGCCTGAGCTCCTCTCCAGGCTGTCTGACTGTTCACACTATCCTTTGCCTCTGTTTCTCAAAATTTCAGGTACTGCTGCTGATGGGTATTCCCAAATAGGACTGGCCGGGTGGCAAAAGGGGTAGGTGTGGAGAAAGTCTTTGTATGGGTGTCGTAAGGAGCAACGCAAACCTGATCTTTTTATTCCATGTGACCTAAGTTATACATTGCCATTCAAGTCTCCAGGATAATCACTGATTTCAGTGAAGTCTTGGTTAGTTGTTTTTTTTTTCCAAATTACCTATTTCTGTTATTGGAGTAAATTCTGAAAAGCTTTTAGACTTCAGCAGAACAAAGTTGCTTATCACTGAACATTATGATAATCTACCCATAGCAAACATTATTGCTAGAATCAGTCACATTATTCCTTAATTCCTTTATATATTTGTATGTCTCCAGTCCCACCCTGGAGACTTTACTGCTATTTCGCGTTTCTTCCATTTTACGTTTTGACCTCTCAGACACTGGCATATATAACTTTGTTACATGGGAAAAAGTAAGCATTTCCCTGGTATATCAGTGATAGACTTTATCAAATGTTTTATCAGAGTTAGCATGAGAACAGAAAAATTGCAGTATCCAAACACTGTGATCTGTAGCCTCTGCCCAAACCTCTTCAACATCTGGGAGTAAAATACGTCTCTGTGTAGTCTGTTTCCCATTGTGATTTTAAAGGTCTGCAACATTTTTATAGGCTCAAGGACCAAAGTAACTCAAGACTAAACTGTGTTGGCTCACCCTGGGGTAACCCCTATAAATGACAAACAAATCAGCATTTCACAGTTAAAAAACAACACCAAGTGTTCTGCAAAATCCCCCAGAAGTTTACTGCAGTGATGCTAACAACGCTAGACATTAAGGCAAGGAATTTCCTTTCTGCATTTCAAAAGAAAAACCACCACAGCTGTTTCTCAGTGGATTCCCAGCCAAGTTGAAAAGGTCATTGACCCAGCAATGATGTAACACCAAATACTGTGAATAGTGACTCCCCCAACCAGCGTTTCTCTAGAGCACTATCCAATAATAATTTTCACTCCACAAAGAAGGTATTTATCTAGTGCATCTCTTGTACTAAAACCTCTCCTAAAAAGGGTGGCAAGAGTCTTTGCTCTTCTACTGATCGAACTATTTACAGCAAATGTTTGTTAACAGACTGGTAGGTACAGGGAAAATCTGTTCCTAAAAAAGATATGCATTACCTTTAAGTACTGGGAAGTACCAATGATTGAGGAAACTACTATCTCAGCCTCAGCACTCGATTGTGTAATCTGTGGTGTGCTTGATTAGAAACTGCAAGGATAGTAATTTCACATTCCTGCAAAACATCAAAGTTACTACATAGCCTAAACAGGAAAGGCATAAGCCGGGGCTGCAGGAGCTTTGATGCTGTGGCTCATGTGATGGGGCAGAAATGGAGGCCCCATAAGTGAATGCACAGGCAAAAAACCTGTGTGCAAGTCATGCTCTACCCCTCAGTGGGGCAGGAGATACACCAGTTAGCCCAGGCAGCATTCTCTGGAGGCCATGGAGGGTCCAAGCAATCGGGAAATTTCACTGGGACAGGTGGGAGCATTTATGTAGGCATCCCCCATCTGCTCTGGACTGGCATGAGTAGGAACCCATGGAGAAGTGGCTTACTGGGAGGGGAAGAACCTGAAAAGCAGTGCTGGGAGCTGATGGGAGGACAAAACCAGGCTAATGCCTCCTTCAACAGGACAACAAAGAAAAGCAATCATCTGCAGTTACTGCTCCTTGTTTACTAGGAAGTGAGAAAATACGGTTCTATTGTTCACAAAATGAGTCTTTCCCAACAGTTTTTTCTCTTTTAGTATGCATTTGTTTATACAGCCTGCATTTTGAAGGATTACATGTCCACACTTGCACATAGGTAAGGAGGCAAAATGGCAACCAAACTATGTTTGCTGTCTTGAAGGGTTGTTCCCAAATATTCCCTCTGCTGCAAGCTAAGCAATCGTTGTGTACCTTTGCACTTACTTCAGGTATTCAGCAAGAAGTTTTTATTTCAAGTACATTCACACTGACTCTCTTTCCTTACTCAAATTACAAAAGACGCTGAGGAGTGAGTGTGTGTTGGTAAACAGAATGTCAAATGCAAAAAGAAAAGAAGTACTTCTGTCTCACATCTGCCCTTCTGTGTTGAAAGCACCTAGCTTGCCCAGAACACAGATTTATGGGGCAGATGGCAGTTTTTATCTTCTCATTTACAATGAATGAATAAAGCCAGAAAGGAGTTTTTCTGCAAAACTTTCATATTAGAAACCCACACTTTCTTTCCTGTGTAAACACTATAGACATGGGAAGTCAGTGAAAGCACACTATAAAGAAAGGACTGAAAAAAAGATCTGAAGAGACATTTAAATGGAAAAATGTCTTTAAGATTTAGCTGGCTATGAATCTAATTCTCATTTTTGACAGGTCTTGGAAATTCAGAGCCTGTTTACACTGCCCACTGGAGTGCTGAGCAGAGATGGTGTAACAGGTATCAGCAGCCTGTCTGGGTACCAGCTTTGATAAAGCTCTGCTGACACAACACTTGTGGATCCTTTCAGACCAATGCAGAGCAGAGGCAGAGGACTTCATGCCTTGGCATGCCTGCCTGTAAAAAGACAACCCACATCACTTATGTGCTTCAGATATGCTGTCCTTCATTTCTGGAAAGCGGTATGTTGTATAGATACATGCAGATAGATACACAGGAAAAATCCAGTAACTCACAAAGGTCTGAAGAGAAAGCATCATTGTTGATGTTTTCTTTGTTTCACTGTATTCTGCTAAGGTCAACCCTCAGGAAATCCAGACCCTGGAGGCAAGAGAGAAAGTTTGGAGAAAGGAAGACTTTCCCTTGGTTGAGGAGGACCAGCTTAGAGATCATTTAGGCAAACCTGATGCCCACAAATCCAAGGGCCCCAGTGGGATTCACCCCTGAGTGCTGAGGGAGTTGGCAGGTGTTATTGCTAAGGACAGGTGCCTGAGGACTGGAGAAAAGCCAATGTCTCTCCACTCTTCAAAAATGGCAAGAAGGAGGACCCAGGAAACTACAAGCTGGTTAGCCTCACTTCCATCCCTGGAAAGGTGATGGAACAGCTCATCCTGGAAGTCATCTAAAAGCATGTGGAGGAACAGAGGGTTATCAGGAGCAGTCAGCATGGATTCACCAAGGAGAAATCATGTTTGACTAATCTGAGAGGCTTCTATGATGGGAATGCCTGGCTGGGTGGATAAGGAGAGAGCAGTGGATGTTGCCTACCTTGACCTCAGCAAGGCTTCTGACACAGTCTCCCACAACAGCCTCCCAGGTAAGCTGAGGAGTGTGGGTCAGGTGAGCGGACAGAGAGGTGGATTGAGAACTGGCTGGACGGCAGAGCCCGGGGGGCTGTGATCAGCGGCGCAGAGCCTGGCTGGAGGCTGAGGCCAGCGCTGTGCCCGGGGTCAGTGCTGCTCCAGTCCTGTTCAACTCGCTCATCAGGGACCTGGACGCAGGCACAGAGTGCACCCTCAGCCAGTTTGCTGATGACACTAAACTGGGAGCAGTGGCTGATACCCCAGCAGGCTGCGCTGCCATTCAGCAGGACCGGGACAGGCTGGGGAGCTGGGTGGAGAGGAACCTAATGAAGTTCAACAAGGGCAAGTGTAGGGTCCTGCACCTGGGGCGGAACAACCCCCCACACCAGCACAGGCTGGGGCTGACCTGCCAGAGGGAAGCTCTGTGGAGAGACACCTGGAAATGCTGGTGAACAGCAAGTTGCCCATGAGCCAGCAGTGTGCCCTGGTGGCCAAGGTGACCAGTGGGACCCTGGAGTGCATGAGGAGGACCGTGGTCAGCAGGTCCAGGGAAGTTATCCTCCCGCTCTACTCTGCCCTGGTGAGGCTGCTTCTGGAGTGCTGTGTCCAATTCTGGGCTCTCCAGTTCAAGAGAGACAGGGAACTACTGGAGAGGATCCAGCAGCGGGCTACGAAGATGATGATGAGACTGGAGCATCCCCCTTATGAGGAGAGACTGAGTGATCTAGGCCTGTTTAGTCTGGAGAAGGTAAGACTGAGCAGGGATCTTACCAATACATACAAATGTCTAAAGGGTGAATGTCAAGAGGATGGGGCCAGGCTCTTTTCAATGATGCCCAGTGACAGAACAAGGGGCAATGGGCACAAATTGAAACACAAAAAGTTCAATGTGAATATGAGGAAAAGCTTCTTTATTTTGAGGGTGACAGAGCACTGGAACAGGCTGCTCAGAAAGGTTGAGGAGTCTCCTTCTCTGGAAATACTCAAAAACTACCTGGATGTGACTGTGCAACTTGCTGTAGAACCTGCTTTAGCCGGGGGTTGGACTAGACAATCTCCAGATGTTCCTTCCAATCCCAACCATTCTGTGATTCTGTGGTTGTTAATATTTTGGTCACCCACTTGATAACTCAGGTAGAAAACCATGAAATAAAAAACATCCACATGGAAAAAAAGTCAAAACCAAACTGAAACACACTTTCAGGCCCTTTCTACGTATGTCAGAAAGAACAATGCATAAACCCAGTGGGGGGAAAAATCATGTAATCTAAGTGACTAACTTGTCACTTCATTGTGAAATTGGATTTTTTTCTGTTTGCTAGCTGCCTTCCTTTCTCAGGTACTTAACTTTTCGAAAGTTTACCTTTCCCACACTTTGCCTATTAATAAACCCTGCTTAGTGCCTGATTAGGAGGCACTTTGTTATCATTCATGTTTCTGCATTTGAAGCTGGGAGTCTAAAAGGAATCTGCATACATAACACATTTTGAATCACATTTTACTCCATTCTAATAACCAATTAAAGAAGGAAAGACCACTAGACTGCCTTTTTTTTCTTTTAATTTTGTGTTCTATAGAGAATAACAATGGAATAGAAATACGTCACATTCTGAAGAAATAATGAGATCAATAGGGTTTTTTTTGCAGATGGAATAAATATTTTGGAATAAACACAGCCGATTTTCAAAAATATCCCTGCTTCACAGGGAAAATAAGTTTTGTGATTAGCAGTGTCACTTCAAACACTGGTATTTCCAATTCATGCATTTTTGTAAACCATAGGTATGCAATTGGCTTTTTTCTGCTTTCCTGCTTAAAATGACGGAAAAGATTTTGAAAGATCTGTTTCAACACTTCTGGTGGTGGAAGAAAGATGATGGAGCCCAGAGACTTCAGTGGAGATACCTAGGCTTTAAAAGGAGTTGATTGACCTAGCTCTGGCAGTGCATACTGTCACTTAGCCCTGTGAAAAGTGAAAGTCAAAGAAAACTGGTCAGAATTTTTGATAAAGTAGGTTTTTGTGAGAAAAGGCAGCTCCAATGTACTTCCAGCAAGCCCCGAGCAGATTTCAGGTTTCACCTCATGAACCGTGTCTGTTGCAGGATGTGTGCTGCAGAGCAGCATTATGGTTGTGTAAAATGCTGTGATACCCAAAGGAGCTGGAAGGGTAATAGCTCTGATACTTGAAGCAGCCTGCCTGCAGCAGCACCTGGGTTATTAACTGTCCAGCTTGGAGCTCTGTGCTACCATCCACCATGTGACCACTGCTCTAAAGATGTTAGTGAGCCTGAGCCTCTGTGCAGCAGGCCAAAGAGCTGCAGAGCTTCCAGGATCTGCAGCTCTGAAATAACCTTGCTATGGGAGCTGTTGAAATCTGGGCTTGGTCGGACTCCTAAAACTTCTCTCTTTCTTGTTTGGAGCCATCAGATCAGAAATCTTTGCAGCTTTGGGAATTGCGGCTAAGCTGGGACATTTGAGCCTAGAGAATTCCAAGTTAAGACTCCTTTTGAAAAGTGGCATGTGGGTTTTTTTAAGTGTTTTTTCTTGGAAATGTTCCTTCCCACATTCATTTTTTAAGCTAATAGTGAATATTCCTCACCAAGATTTTTCATAAAAAGGAAACTTTCAGCCAAAATTAGTGAAATGCTACCAAATCAATTTTTTATGCTATTTACTGTACACAAAGTCACTGACAAAGGTTAAGGCTAAAGGATATCCAGTCTTTCTTGCAAAAGTTTTTCTTTGTTTCCAGCACTTTGTATCTCAAAACCATTACCAGAAAAGGGCATTCATGACATTTTGGATGCATAATGTCTGTATGCTGTGCAGAATACTGAGTGCCAAGAAGCTCTAGACCCAGCCTACCAAGCGACAGGAACTTAAATAGTAGAAGAGATGTGAGGAAGATTTGAGACCTTTTATGCTTTTATTTGCTCATTCGCTTCTCACGTCTCAATCTTTTCAACAACTGTAACAAAACCCACTTATGCCCGCATGTCAGCTTTTGCCCTGCATGATCCTGGAAAAAACACTTCTTGCAATTGTCTCAGTTTCAACCCATGGCTGTTTGAAGACGCCTGATGGAAAACCCTGCAGTAGACAAGCCTGCCCATGGCCTGGTGCAGGTTCACGGGGTGCTGCTGCCCACCTGCAGTGAGGCCCCATCCAGCCCTGCTCTGGAGGCAGTACAGTTGGGCATGCTTGGCACTGTCCTCGTGACAATACTTCTTACCCCGTATTAGCATGGCTATTGTTTCTGAGTGTGTTTGAAAGTGAAATTTCCAGTTCATATGAATGTCTGACTGTAGCTGGCTGTATGATCATGTCTTCTAAATTTCTCAGCCTCAGATCCCCAAAGCAAAAATTTGACAATGATGTCATATAATCATACAATCATTTAGGGTTAGAAAAGACCTTTAAGATGAAGTCCACCACTAAACCATGTCACTAAGCACCACATCTATGCAGTTTTTAAACACCTCCAGGGATGGTGATTCCACCTCCTCCCTGGGCAGCCTCTTCCAATGCTTGACCACCCTTTCATGTAAATGAAGTTTCCTAATATCAATCTAACCTCCCTTGCTGCAGCTTGAGGCCATTTCCTCTTGTCCTATCATTTTTTTACCTGGAAAAAGAGGCCTATCCCCACCTGTCTACCACCTCCTTTCAGGTAGTTGACAGCAATAAGGTCCCCCTCGAGCTTCCTTTTCTCCAGACTAAACAATCCCAGTTCCCTCCACCACTCCTTGTAGGACATGTCCTCTAGACCCTTCACCAGTCTCGCTGCCCTTCTCTGCACAAGCTGCAGCACCTCTACATCCCTTCTGCAGTGAGAGGCCCAAAACTGAACACAAGGGATCCTCCTTTGAGCTGTCAAAGCTTCAGGAACTGCTTGCAAGCAGATAGGAAGTCATCTTTGGATTGAAACATGGCAGCCTTTTAAGGATACACAGCAGTAGCACAAACTAATTTGGCAAAGGAGGGTGGAAGAAATGCTACATCCAATTGAAATGGCAGGAACACTCACAGGTAGGAAGAATGCAATTATCCAGGCTGGAAGCAGGCCAGGATGTCATTCATACTGCAGACTTGGCATTTCTCAAAATGAAATAACAGATGTTTTTGTGAACTTCTGTCAGGCATATGTTTTATTAATTAAATCTGCAAGAACTGCTCTGCCTTTGGCTTTTACATTTTTTTGCAAATAAATGTGAGAAACCTGAAATGTCATTATACTTATATATATTATGCATTTATATGTATATATACATGTATTTATACACACCCATCTTTTGGTTCGGAACAGATTGATTTCCTGAAGTAGATGAAAGGGGAAAAAGTTGCTCTCTGGGGTCTCATGATCATCTCTAGCCTTCAGTTTCAAGAGAGACTACAGACAGACAAAACATGAGAAGATATGCTGGAGGCAGTAATTTAGATTGACAGGGTGACAGACTATGTGATCGTATCGATTTTGTGACTTTTAACCTCTCAGTGGTAGCAAAATAGTTACAAGGAGGGAGATGTTGTAGGAAAGACAGGAGAAATACAACTAATATACTGAGCAGAAGCAGGTGTACAGCCCTGCAAAGAGACAAAACTCATTTCCCCACTCTGCAGCTGACTTCTGCAAGATGTACCTGACGAATGGCGGTACATATCACTGTTGCTGGCTGGGGACTTTGCAATAGCTAACACACACTCAAAAACTTTCTCCCTATTCAAAATTCCTCTACCACCCACTTCTTTTAAAATCCCTAACAACGGAAAACTGGGAAACAGACTTTCTGCACTGCCAGAAAAAAATCCTAACAAAACAACACAGGAAGGTTTTGTATGTATCCATTTCTTTTGCAAAAAATTGAATAGAAACCACCTACATGGTGGAATATTTGCTTTCTTAGACACTAAGCAACAGAGCTGACCTGTTCCCTGTCCCCAGGAGTGGTATGTTTGTATGAGATTGAAGTGCCTTGAGACACTATAGCAACAGAAAACCGAAGTCAAATGTCTCAGTGTAAGTCTCCCTTCAGGTCTCAGTGATTCAAATAACCACGTTAATTGGTCTTCCTCCAGTGACACAGGAAATTCAGGTGACTCTGTTCTGAATGACAATTCAGTCCCTTCCACTGATCATAATGGATCATACTCTTTCTCCTTTGCAATGCTATGGTGTTTGGGATAAAAGCAAGCTCTGAGGGCAGAAATTCCTTCCACTTGAAAAGAGAATTCTTCAAGCAGCACTAAAAGGAAAAGTCACCACAGAAGATCCCACGTCCCTGACCTCGCCTCTCCAATTAAGATTTCTGGATTTGCAGAGCAAACTAAAACACTAATTTACATTTTTTTTCTCAATGAAGAATGAGCTTTTTTGAACCAGAACAAATGAAGCCAGAACATTTATCTTTTTCTCAAGTCTTATTTATACAGGTGTCTAGAAGTTGGACAAGTTCTTTGGTAAATAAAAATTAGTGAATTAAATAGCAGTAACAGTCTTATTCTTTCAGCCAGGGTCATTAGTTTGATTAGGCTGAACATGAACATAGGGAAAAAGCAGATATTTTATCTCTAAGCCACTCAAGCTAGCCCAGTTATTGTTGTAACTTGACATGAACAAATGCAGTAGCATGTCCAAATCCAGTGTTCCCACTTAAAATTGATGTTGAAAAATGGGGAATAGTTCAAAAGAGCTACATGACTCAGTGGATGAATGGTCCATAAAACATGCCTGGTGGTGGGAAACTCAATACACTCAATTCATCTGCCTTATCTGAAAGCTAATCAAAAGGGAAGTCCGCTGAGAGCAAACGATCCCTTAGTGAAGCAGAATGCAGAACAAGATTTCAGGGCTGGAGGTTCAGCATGGCTGCAAAAGATGATTAGCACTGAAGCACCCATCCAAGGACAGGTTTACCTGGTTCAGTTCAGAGCCTGCCAGACATTTCCAGGAGAGCTTTGTGCACACTGGCTCATTTATATGTCTCAGTGCTAGGCCAGGATGCTCCCTCAGGCATTGACATGATGCTGGACTAAGGCTCAGAAACCTGGTTTCTCCAGGCTCTTGCAGTCCTTCTGCCCCCACTGCTGAACCTGGCTGGTCCTCAGGGCTGGGAGCCTCCCTGCTCGGGTCTGCTTTGCACCGTGCAGGTATAGCCTGAAGTTTTCAAGCGAAGATGGAAATTCTTTGAAATGTTACCAATACACAAGTCAGGCTGGGTTTTACACTAAGTAGTTTTCAGTGCAGGTTCAATTTGAAAAACAATCGTTCAAATAAGTTCTTGGTTCAAGCTCAGTCAAGCTCTCTCGTGAATGCAGAGGCTCTGACTCACCAACTTTGCTGGATTTAACTGAGGATTTAACTGGAGGTGATCTAACCTATCTGCAACTGCCAGTGTCTCTATAGTAGAGGCAGCATGGTGAGGGGTTGCATATGGTCACAGTGAGCCAGAACCCATGGGCTACACAGTGAAGGCCAGTTCTTCCTATTTCTCCCTCTCCCCCAGTCTTGTAATACAGGAAAATCAAGTAGGGCCTGAAATCAGCCTGGGCTGATTTCTGTTTGGTTCCCTTCCAAGGTGGTGAGAACTATTTGGATCCACTATCAAAAATTAATGCAATCTCCAGCTGCTTGGTGGATGTAGGCCTTGTATCTAAACAGGAAGAAAATTTGTTTGCAAACTATTGAAAAACCTAGTTACTTAAGCCAGGAAGCCAAGAGATAGCCCTGCTGAGGGGACAGTGCACTTTCCAACAGACATGGAAGATATGCAAGGTTAACCACAGACTAAATCCTGCGTTTACATCTCAGGGTATATAACTAGACTGAAATCATCCATTCATGTTTGTTTTCATCTAAGCAAAGTCAACAGATTCAAATACTCCTAATTGCTAAAGAGTCAGGGCTGAGTTCTAATCATCCTGAAATCAAATGTGAACCTAGTGGTTGTATGAAATGTCTCTCTCCCAGATGTGCGCTTTCCTTGGAAGCAGAACTAAAACCAAACTGCTTCACACACACAACTGTTAATAAGAAAAAATTGTTCAGTTAGGTAAGTGCCTGGGACAAATTATGAGCCACAGAATCATTGAGGTTATCAAGAACCTCTGCAGATCATCGCATCCAATCCCCCTGGTCATGGCCATGTTCAGTTGAGGACTGGGACTCCATAACCTCTCTAGACAACCTGTTCCAGTGTTTGACCACTCTCACAGTTTAAAAAAGGTGGGGATTTTTCTTACACTGAAATGGAATTTTCTGTATTTTGGTTAGTGCCTGTTGCTCTTACTCTTTCACTGGATTCCATTGAGAAGGGTCTGCTTTTGATCAAAGTCAGTAAGGAGACCACCATCTGAAGTATCATCTCGTTTAGAGCAGTACTGGAGTGTTCTGGGGACAGCTGCAACACGGAAGGACCCTGCACTCAAGAGACCTGCCTTTTTGCCTCAGTGAATTGGTGGACGTTCACTCCACCCTCTCTTGCAAAGCACCGTGAGACCTGTCCAATGCCTATTATCTATTATTGTCAAGCAAAGCCTGTGCGAAGAGGTGATGATTTCTGTCAAGCCAGCAGATATAGCTGAGAAAAAAAATCACAAATTTTGAGCCACCAGCCCTTTTACAGGATTGTTCGTTCTCTTTGGAATTGGAAGTGAGTGGAAGATTTTGCCCTTACTATGCATTGCAACTGCTTAACTCATACCTGAGCCATTAACTGTAATACATCTACAGCTTCTTTTCCAACACAAACAGAGCAAAATTGTTTAAGATAATAAAGCATGAAAGATGTATTTAAAACATAATAAAGGCACCAACATGTTATTCATGTAAAAATAATATGTTTTATCAGACTTGCAAGAACTAATTCTGGTTCAGTCCCACGGGCAACCCGAGTTTTCCAGTGAATGCCAGTATATAACATTTTTGTCTCTGGCAGCAGAGTGAGATGTAAAATACTAGAGGGATGGCAGAACTAGTTCAGTTTGATGCTACAAAATGCAAGATGGAAATCAACACAGAACACTGACATAATTTTTGGTGTTATTCAACATTGACTATATTCCTCTGTTCCAGTTACATGGAATTGTATCTTAGATCTGTGTGTTATGCTATAGTCCTATAGTTCTTTGCTCAGGTAAATGGTATTGATTTTAATGGAAATTTTGTCTGAACTTTATCCTGAACCAGAAAGGCTTTAATTCTGAGTATATGCAACCTAATGCAAAATCACCCACAGTCAGGAAGACATCAGGTTATTGTGATACATTTATTGGCATGATAACAGAATTTCCTGTTGATATCAGCACAAATAATCTTCAGATTTGAAGTGCTGGTATTAAGGAGAGTTCAAGCTTAAGAAGAAACATATGTCTCTGAAAGAAGGTGATTCCAGAATCCTATGGTGACTAAGTTTATTCTTTCCTTCTTTAATTTAACGCTCTTTCTTCATACACCTCCTCTGGTCAGTTAGGCGCAAAAATACTGAGTAAGCCATGCTTGTTGTGTAACCCCTCACTAATTCTGGTCTTCAATAAATGGACCTGTCAGCAGAAAACTGTTCAGTCATGTTTGTCATTGCTAACAAACGCATCTCAATACATATCCTAAATGCAATTCCAGTTCAGTTCGGTGAGATGAACTGAGTGTGGCATTGACCCTGGCTCATAGCCTGGAGACACGCTATGTGGATCTCAGAACGTTTTGTCCAGCTCAGAGAAGGAGGAAACATACACATTTCTTCAGACTGCCAGAATATACAGATTTGCAGATCAGGCTAGAAATCTCAGGAGGGCAAACCTGTGTGAATGTGTTTTGGCAGCAGTCTGGAAGAAGTATGGGAAAAGAATGGTCTGCCATGGGGCAGTTCAGCATTTCCACTTCCTGTCTCCAAAATGGCAGAGATGCCCAGAAATGCTAAAATGGAGCAGCTGACCTCAGTTCTCTGAGTTACAAGAGGCTTACAAGGTAAGACTTGCTTGTCTTATTATACACAGGCAAGACACGCCATAGAACTCAAGACATTATATACATAAAAGCTGTTTACAAGGCTGAAGCATAAATGCCTGATCTCCTCAATTGTTCCTCCAGGTCTGAACATCTTAACTTCAGTCAGTCTGGGGCAGAGGTTTGACTGCTGCGGTACAGGCTTCTGACTTGGAACAGAATGTAGCCTAGCTCATAATCATGGTTTGGGATTTCAAGCAGAGGAAGACAAGCTAACAAAATACAGAGAAATTATTACAATAGGCCAAGCAACTGTATCTACTAAAGGAGCCTGGCTCCTGCAGGTTGGTGTTTATTCCCAAGACACTTATCATTTGCAGACTTCACAGCCTTCGATGAGAAGCCTGACCTACACACAGAGAAACATGCCAGGGGCAGCCCCAGGGGTCCGGGAGCTAAGCTACGTAGGAAATAGGAAGGTGAGGAACAGAGCCTGACACCAATGCCTCAAAAGCAATCGCTGCCTGATCCCTTCCATTCGGACTTAGAGGTGGGAGCTGCAGCTGGAGCCCAGACCAGTCTGGTCCTTTTCAGCAAAAAAACATAAGAAAAACCTTGGCTGGAGTCCCATTCCTGCTGCTGGCTTTACTGGTGGCTTAATGCTCTTGCTCTGGGGGACTCAGTTGAAATCCTACTTTGTCTATGTGAAGTAGGAACATGGACCCTGGCTCCCCTCTCCCACTCTAGCTGCATTTTATGTTCTTCATGAGCAGTGTGCCTTGTTATTTTGTGCAACAGCCAGTTTTGTAGGCAGGTTTCAGAGGCACTGACTGAGGCAGGGAAGATGTCTGTCACACAGAGCAAGAACAGGACACCTTGTGAGCTACCCTGAGGACTGACTGATCGTACATACACCCAGTGTGTGACAAACATGCAAGCACCCTGGAGATTTTACTGGGAGAAATACAAAGCAGAGGAAATTTGGCTTCTTCCCAAGTTAGGCAGCAGCCGAACAAGAGGCTAAAGGACCACAATTTCGGGCACAGACAATTAAAGTGGCAGTCTCTGTGAATGTAGCTGCTGGTGCCTAGGAAGAGATTAAATCTGCATATCAGATGTACACTGGAAGAGAGGTGCTTACAGTTCAGAGTAGGATTTAGCAACTGTACATATTCAAAAGATTGCAAATATATTTTTGAATTATATTTTAATTATGCTGGCGATGCTACAGTAGGTATTAATGAAAATGTAGAGCATATGGTTTAGACCAACAATAAAAAAAGCACATCTTGTGAGTGAGGTGGGGTCATAGTCTATCAGTAAAAGTACAAATACGGGTATTCTTGCGAAGCCAGAAGAAGCTTGGATATTTAACACTAAGAAAGAAACTAGTTTGTATTAAAATGTCACTTGGGAAAAAGAGATTTTTAAAAAACATATTTTATACTCTTTCTGTGAACAGATTACAATATAGTGAACATATTAATAGCTTTAAGATAAACTAATCATCAAGTTATTTTTACGTTTTGCACATGATACTAATCGTGCTTGTAGCTTTATGGTGGGGAATACAATGACTTTTTTATTTCCAGAATTCAAGTAATGCTTTTATAAACTTGTCTCATGCTTATTTTTTTATAAAGCTGAGCAGAAAGGTCAAAAAAAGGGTTGTCTTTTATATTATGACAGCCCCCAGTGGGTTAAAGAATAAAAGTGGTTTATAAATAAAAGCCTCTTTCATCTGTCCTTTGATCCCACCCATAACAAAACCTTCTTGCAAACATTTTGCTTGACATAGTCATCTTTCCTTATTTCAAAATATCTGCAAGACAATGTCTTGATCTTTAGTTATGGGTACACTCTGCTGGGAACAGAGAAAGGGTTTTATTGTGCAGGGAGGGAAGAGGCCATGCACTACTTCTGTCCATTATTTTTTGTTCCCTGGCTCTGGGTAAACTGGGCTGGTGATTAGACCCCATACATTTCAGGGCAGGTACGTAGCTGGACCCAGCTGAAATTACCTCCAAAAGCTATGTATGTTAGCCATATCCTTCCTCCCTAATTGAGAATCTGATATGTGTCTGTGCCAAGACCTGTGAAAATAAAAGCTCTTCGGGGCAGCCTGGGTGATTTAGGAAGTTTGTGCCACCAGTTGTCCTTAACAGCCACCCAGGCAGAAGGAACGGGAGGTACATCAGATCCACATCTCTGCCTCCATACACCCCTGCTCTCTTTTTGTTCTGGCCTGAAACATGCGATGGGCTGTTACACCTCATGGAGAATGGCAGCAGGCTGAGAAGGTGACTTACAGACCAATCCTGAACTCCAGCAGGGATGTGGAATGGCTGACTGAACAGAGGTATGTCCCACACTGGGCTTTGCGAGTCCCTGATGCACAGGCAGAGCAGTGCTCCAGGGGTAGAGCCAACAGTCTCAGACTTTCATTTCTGTGGGCTGGGAACAAAAGGGCCTTTGAAATGAGGAGAAAACCCTTTCTTTTAGAACTCTTACTGAGCTTCGTGGAAGAGAAAGAATTTATGTCACACTGAAATAGATGGAAATAGAGGTATTTTTAAAGGACCGCCTTTAATTTTTGTCAATAAATTATTTTTTATATTTAGCATTTGAAATTTTAATCTGCTTGTAGCTTGTTGCTTATAGTCCATCTATGTGGGGTTTGTTTAGTCCCTTTTCTCTTATAAAATCCAAGTTTACAAATGTATCATTAATTTTCATTTATTAAAAACACTTTTCCTGCATATAAGTAATTCCAGCTGATCATTAAAAACATAATTCAAGAAGCAAATAAAATATATTGATTGCATAGAATTTGAATGGCAAGAAATAGGGTCTTAGTTATTTTATTAAAGGACAAGCACTATCTTATTAAATCTAAATTGGATATGCACTGAGGAACACTAACACAAACCATTCCGAAGACAAAAATTAAATACACATTGGTACATAATAAAGACCTCATGTACGATAGAGGTGGTTTACAAAAGGATCTTTCAACTTTTGAACAGACCAACATGTAAGTATTTTGCCATCTGAGTTCATGGTAAGGTCCCTAGCATAAAGTATATTGCTTAAAAGAGCTCGAACCTTTTTTCTGTTTGGATCATATGTTTGTGTAGCTCCATTAACTTACAGGCTACTGCTTCCAATTAATAGCTATTCAAAACAAGATTTGGGCTGGAAAAGCTGAAATGATTCAGCTAAAAAGTAATAGAGTAGACATGAGCCATCAAACATTGATCACAAAAAATGCAACTCAGTTCAATTAAATGCCTACGTACAGCATAATGCCACTCATCTGGACACCCCTTTCCTCCCCTCCCCAGGCAGCGTTTGGTTGCTGTCATGAGTCAGAGCAGCTGAAGATGGTTGTGGTCGGCATCATGGACCAGAGTTCACCCTCTTGACCCTGCTGGTGTTTGACTGCAACCTGCGTTTCCAATCCACAGAAAAGTCTTCCTCCTCTTACATTTGCTTTTGGTCCAACAACATAATAGGCTGATTGGAAACAGCCCAGGCCTATTCCAGCTGTTTCTTCTGACACTCTTACACCAATAAGAAGACTCTCTAATCCTGTCCCTCACCAAAATCCTGAGCAAAGCTGCAATGCCCACATATTTGTTGCAAGTTCCTTTGTTTTGAGAAGGGACAGTTGCTTGGGCTTTCAGCGTAACTCTGGCGTTGCTTCACTTACCTGGTTCCAGAAAAAAACCAACTATATTTAGTTATTCTTTAATGAAGGGAGGTTATTAGATTACTGATCTGAGCACAAGTACCTCATCCCACAGCAGCAGTGGGTTTCTCCAAGATATATTGGAATACCAAAAAGGAATTTCCTGTATTTACTTGGAATAAACTATTTTCTGCAACAAGTCTGAAGAATACGAACACTGTTTAGAGCGAGAAGTTGAAGGCACATAGACACAACAAAGCTGATTTTTTTGTCCAGAAGAGAAGTTAATGACTTCCAGTTGTTTGGTGTTTCACAACCAGCTCCCTTAAAACTCTGAGCTGGAGGCTCAGTCTTTCTGATGCTGGGGATTAAATAGATGCCAACATCCGGGCACTTGTGTGGTCTAGTGGGAAGATCAGTTAAAATTCTCCTAGCATCCTGTTGACTGTGGGGATGTAGATACTTCACTAGAAAGTTAAGTAACTGCATTTGGCGTATAGGTGGGAGGATCGAGGGCTGTGTGCCCAGGTCCTACTGGTTTGTCATGGAGATGATAATGTGCAGTGGTGAGGGCTGCTATGGCACAGAAAAAAAACGGGAGATGGTGGCAAGCTCTTCACAGCTCAGCAAACGCACTCAGTTACTACTTTGGCAACTTTATTTTGCTGGCAAGGAAACTGAGGAGACAGGTGAGCAGAAGAGGGTTATTGCTGTGGTAGAACTTCGATATAGTAGACCTTTGCCATAGCACATTTTGACATCATTTGGAAGGTGAGACAAGGGACAGTGTGTTTCCCCCGGCTCCTTTGCCACAGTGCCAAATCTGATTCATGGTCTGGAAACTGGATGATACTGCATAATGTACTGGAAAATTCCCTAATTCTGATTGATAGCCTAGATTTTCAAAGACATTTAGAGAATAATTTTTTGTAGTATCTTCTTTCTTTAGGTGTATGAGAAAAAAAAAATTATTACCCAAAATAAGCCAAATCATGATGATTTCAAGCTGGAAAGCATACTGTGAAATCAGTGAGAGCTTTTCCCAAGTTAAGGCTCAGAGGATTTTGCCTCAAAATACCAAAAGGTGGAGTGTAAAGTAACAAACCTTCCAAAATGCCCATTGCCTGACTAAGCAGAACAATAAGCAAATTGTCTCCACCATTTCTCTACCTTCAGAGTTAATTTAAAGAGACCAGCTAGTTAATGATTTATAAGAGTTCCAGTAGCTTGTTGATACTTGCATACAGTTGACTTTTCTGTCCAAAAAACCCCCCACAAATCATTTGGTAATCAATGACCAACAAAAGCTCAGGTTAAAGAAGAATATGCTGAAATGAGCAGCACTGAGGAAATGAAGTAATTTCATTGCTGCTGGCCTTCACACCATAGCTGAACAACATGCCAAACACAGATGGCACTCTATAACAAATGTGAATCCCCAAAGACTGTACTTTGAGATGTCTTGGATTGCTTGCCTGAATTGGAGGCGCTGAACTGGAGGTCTTTCCAGAAGGTATTCTACCAGCAATTGCAGAGCATAAGTTTAGCTACTGAGGTTAAAACTGATAAAAATTTCTAGGACTTTGCCTAAAAAGGCTTATTATTAATACAGAGCTCTTCTGCTATTAGCTAACACAAACCCTTCCTACGATGTTCTGATCTCATAGAACAAGCATTTTCCAATATGAAGAACAGTTTTTCAACTAAAAGAAAACAGCTTTTCAAATTTTGTTTGTATTTTGCTATATTGGGAGTACAGTTCAGTCCAGAACTTACTGTGCTCAGAAGAGAAAAACAGAGACACAAGAGATCGGGTCTGCATGTAAGTAAATTTATTTCTATTTGAATTTCATGAAACCACTACTATCAAAAAGGTAACCACTACTATGAACATTATTTGAGTTCTAAGATGGGTTTATGCTAGGATGAGGTAGCTACACAGTGAAACTGTGTAGTTAAACTTACCTAGCAGTTATTTCCTTGAAACCTTCCCAGCAGAACTGGTTAAACAGATTACTGTTATGCCAAGGCCAGTGTCAGTGTACTGAAATCTCATTTTAAATGAAGTATCCCTCTGTCAGGCCTCACATGAACAACGAATGAAGCACAGTCCCAGAAGCTAAGATAAAGAAGCCCTGGGAAGAAGATGGAGCCAGTAGAAGACCCACCAGAGTTCAAGGTGCAGACTCACAGAAGGCTATTTCAAGCCATGGGCTCTTCATTCTAGGTGTTCAGTCACTCCATTATCTTAACAAAGCTTAACAAATCAGCACACCACAGCTAGGCTGTGGTAACCAGCAGCTCCTGGGAAGTACACAGAAAAGCATAGAAATCTCCAGTTCAGTGCGTGCATCTGCAGGTGACGGGTGGCAGCTGAGAGGAAGCCAGCTGGCCAGTAACTGTTGGTGATAACTGTGGTGGCCAGGGCACATGATGTTTTCAATATTGTTGGTTTCAGGCAGGAAAAGACAAACTACAGAATTGTAGTCCAGAAATCTCAGAAACAGAAGTAGAGGAACACATTGTTTTTAAACAGAAGCACAAAAATTGCTTGAGGTCAAAAAAGTACAAAAGAGTTTGAGGTCACAGAGCTAACCTCACAAATCTAGGTATGCATCCCTTGATGCAGGGCTAGATTTCCCTAGATTTCAGGGCTGCATCCCTGAAAAGAAAGTAGATGGCCATCAGGAACAGGACTGACAGTTCCAATCAAAGTTCCCAGGAGATCCAAAAGCTTTTGATAGCACAATAGAAGACCACGATCACATGTAATGGGCAGTTTTAGAAAGATTTGGTGCTGTGAAGCTAAAACTAAACCAACGCAGATGATAAGAAGGTGTCAAGCAAAGGGCGTGAATGGGAAAGAAGTAAACCCAGCAAAGATCATAATAATGCTATGGACATCACCACATAATTGCTTTAGCAAAGAAAGAAGGGGTGCAATGATTTCTTGGAACTGTGCTTTACGTAGAGAAATTTATAACCAATTTAGTCTGAACCAGCAGCCTTAGAACATGACTGCTTCAAAACATTCAAAGAACATGAGATGCAAACCTTAAGAGAGTGCTTGAGAAACTGAAGGATTTAATTAAAGAGGCCCCAGTCCTGAAATACTATGACAATAAGCACAAAAGTAGCTTGTTCATGGATGCATCCCAGGAGAGCATTGGCACAATACTCTTTCAATAACACAGTTGAAGCTGGAGACAAGTGGCTAATGCATCACGGCCACTAACAAAAACTGAACGTAAATATGCTGAAAGAGTGAAGGAGCCTTTGGCCTTCAGCCATGGCTGTAAAAAAAATCCTTTTATTTATGGGACACCACTGTTAGCTGAAACTGTCCATAAACCAACCACTGCTATTGCCAAGATAGGCCTGATAAATACCTCCTGGAGAATACAGAGATTGTTTTTTCAGCTACAAATGTATATTTTACAAATTGAGTAAGGCGGGGTGAGATTTGGTAGTTGCAGGCAAACTTCTGATCATTTTACAAAACTTCCCAACGTTGATCATGGATGTACCAAACCTCCTAAGAAGAAAAAAAGAAAACCCTGTCCACCTGCAGGCAAAATGTGGACTCTGATTGCCAGTATCACTAATGGGTTTGAGATAATGGGAAAGGTAATTCAGGCTTTGGCGCAAAGCTGCCAGCGCCATTGTAGCCCCTTATTGTACCTTGGCAGTGAGGCCTGAATGGTACATGTGGATTCATAACAAAGCTTGAATAGAGAATCCTGAATGTATTAAAAAGAGGTCATGAAAGTCACTAAGTGATGAGATTTTTAGGAGGAAGACCAGAGTCTGTTGAGAAATCAACAGTGACATTAAAGCAGTCCAATATTATTTTAAAACTTTGCTTATGCCAGCAATACAGGACAACTGCCTCCAAAAGAACCCATGAAGATGGGAAAAGAAAAGGAAGTATGTATAAATATTTTTGTAACTTTTATTTATTACATTAATAATAATTAAAATGTATCGTTATTATTGTTGTTGTTGTTTCTATTGTTACTTTTATTTCCCCAGCGTGGCCTTAGTATAAGTTACTGCAGCCAAACAGACAGCCACATATACTCCATGTTCATTTTAACTAAACATGACATACTGAGCATGGTAACATCTGACTACAGGCCACAATGCAGTGAGTATCACTGAAAGCAATTTGCATGAAAATACAGATTTAGGTTTATCACCCCTATTCCCTGGTACTTTCAAACCTTCAAGCTAATGGAAAAGTATCAGAAGAACTTTTTTTTACAGTGCTTTCTGTAAAATAAAAGACTATGCGAGTGAGACTGATCCGCATTTAGTGCCAGTGTAGTTAGCTGTGCAGACCTCGTCTTTCGCAAGGGCAAGCTGGAGTAAGCCATCTAGCAGAGAGGCTCTTGCTGCACTCGGCTGATGGTTCATGCTCAGGGCAGTGGCTAACAGAGCTCCAAACTCCTTGTTCATCAGTGATCCCTGAATGCTTACCATGTAGACAATTTCTGTACCATTATGGACGCATGCACATTGCCAGTGTGATTGCCAAACAACAAATATAAGCATGCTACAGAATATAGAAGAATATTTTATGACAGTTTTATCTGCATCTAAAAAGGAGTATTAGCTGAGACTGAAAAATTGTTTAAAAACTTGCTGACATCAGGAGCCATGCCCAATGAAGACAGTCCTTTAAGGTATACTTTTTGAAGATGTCAGTTAATTCCTTGTTAGCAAACCTAATGATTTTTACCATTGCTGTTCCTGAAGTCCCGTCATTACTCAAACATCTGTTTTCTTATTTAAAATGGACTTTTAACCCTCACTGTAGAAAAACTTGAAAACATTAGGCCCAACAGGAAATGCAAGGAACACCAGGTGCACCATCTTTTTAACCCCTTGGGGGTTGGCAAGGGCTCTTTGTTCTTTGTTCTTTGTCTTTTTCTTTCTTAAATTACAGAACTGGCATTTCAGACTTCTAAATTAACAGAAATGAGGAGCAAATTCCCTCTGACCATCAGTGGGAACACCACAGTGTTCATTTAAAGCCTGATTCCCCCTCCTGTTGTGGAGGGAAAAGTGCACAGCAACTTCAGTGGCTGTACAAGGAGACCTTGGTGCAGGCTTAGGGCTGGGTCGGTGGGTGGTGAAGCACACCCTTTTCCCACTCAGTGGGTGTCTGGGGCTGTACCAGAAGCTATCAGCATGTCATTTTCCATGATAAGGATGCCATCAGACACAGAAGGAGCTCTTGAAAAAAAACCTGCCTGTTGAATGAACAGTGGGTGAATACGTCCTCAGAGAGAGCTGGATGCTCCCCCTCCCTTGTTCTGTTTTTATGAGTGTGAGGGAAAGCAAGTATTGAAGATATGAAATCAGTTATTTGTTGTGTTATCAGGAAGCTGTAAAATGTTTAGGCAAGATTTATTTCATGATGAAAGCTAAGCTTAAAGGATATTTTATTTTTGGAAGGGCCTAATGGTTTGAGCCTACAGGAGATAAAACAGACTCCATTTGTTGCATTTCCTTTCTCTGGAGTATTAGTATTCCCTCGACATTGATCAGGATATTTCTTCTTTAATATAGATGCCTTTTTTCGTAAAGGTTTTTTTAGAGGTAACAAATTTTAAAAAAACACAATGTACATTCATTACACTAAATGATAAACATACAAAATTTTTTTCTGTTATGCAGCTCATCTGGAGAGAGTAGTTTCTGAATTTTCTTCTAGAAAGGAATGTGGAGAATGGCAGTACCATCCTTACCTTCCCTGCCATTCTGCACTTGGTTTACTCACAGATAGAGATTTTGATGTAAAATAAGATTGGGTATTGCTGTCATTCATTAACACATGAATGTCTGAGACTAGGACACAAAAATCATTGCAAAATGGAACAAGGTTTGTACAAATCTCACAGATCTCCCCAGTCTCATATTAATAGTGGAGGAAAATGGGCTTCAGGCCATCCACAGGAAATGACAATAAAATAAAAGTTGAGAGCTCTTGTAGATCAGAGGTAAGCAGGAGGCTTGAGACTGCTTCAGCCCTGAAGAGAGAGGAATGCCAATCTGCATTGCTGTACATCAGTAAGCAAATTGTGTGTACACGCACCTCAAATCCTTCACATCACGGCTGTGAAGAAATAGGAAAATATTAAAAGGAGATGAAGCTTTGTTTGCCTTTACTGTGGGCCAAATTTGTCTCTGGTGCAACTTGAGAACACTGTGGAGTTTTGCTTCATTGTTACTGTTAACACATAAAATTCAGGAAATATTTTCATTTGGGATTTCCTTGGGAAGAATTTATCTGCTGGGAACAATTCAAAAGTTGAGGAAGATTTATACACTAGAGTCCCATTTTGTATTCCTTGGGTAGAATCCCAAATTCCTTCCACTTTCACCTCCAAGGATTCATTAGCATTTATCAGGTAAATAATCTGCAAAAGGCAGATTACACCCCTATAAATCCATTGTAATTACACTGATTTCAAAAGTGTTACTAAAGATTTATGCCCATGTAACTGAGCTCACAGTTGGTAAGCTTTCTAAGGAAGATAAATATTTCCTCAAGAGAAAACAGCCCTTACCATGTGCTATTTTTTTCTGTTCTACATGTCCTCACCTTCCATCATAATGAAGTATTTTATATAAATACAACATGAGGTAATGACACTAACTGAGAAGGAAAATAAAATCACACTAGAACCTGAAGTCTTCCCACCTGCTTTTTATTAACAGAGACCACCATCTTCATGTTATTTAGCATCATATTCTTATTTAATGCAGCTCATCTATTCCCTTGTCTGCTTGACGAAAACCTTTCTTCTCAATGCATTTTAATACCATGCATAAATTCCAACTGACATCTTCACAGACTTCTCAAACTAAATTCTCTTACAGAAAGTGCATTCATCGGCTATTTTCTGTTGCGTGTCCAGACACTAATGCACCATTCTGTGCCAATGAACCATTTTGTAGAGTCAGCTCAGGCTTCACTGAAGCTAGGCTGAAGCCTGTGATGTACTGTGGATACTGCTTTGGAGAAGCTCACAGGAGTCCCAGTTAGAGACCCTGGATCCCTCTATGCCACTGCTCTATGGACAACATCAAATCCATTATTTCTTGCATGAAACATAGGCATTTAATGCATTGTAACAATATGAATACTCTAATGGAGATGACAAATGACAAAACACATTTATTTACTCATTGATACAGAAGATCTAGCAATCCTAAGCATCTGCATAATCAGTCTCAGAAATTTCTTGAAGTATATTATTAAGTTACCTCTTCTAAGACTATGTTTAAAAAAAGCAAAGAATTAATGGTATCAGTATGTTTATTCAAGAGAATAAACATTGTGACTTCTGTGGGAGGAAGTGGAATCATGTAGGCCCTGATTTGTAATAATTCAGGTTATTTATTCACATAATGGAGGCATGTATAGAAGCTGTGCTCCAGACCAAGAACACTGAGGAATGGAAAGTCTGCAACACCATAGGAAGCATGAGTGGATGTTCTGTAGGAACCCCATTAATGGGGATCAAGCCATGAACCTCAGATCAGCAGCCTCACTTAAAGTGTCAAAATACTTGTAAGTGAAGAAAAACCCCTACGTCATCTAAGGGAAAAGAAAACGGTTGGAGGAGAAGGATAACAGAAAGAAAAGCACATGATCAGGTACATGAAACTTCTGCACAACCAGATGGTTCCAGATCATTATTATGTAGATACATATATTTCTTTTACTTCTTCTCAGGTTTCAGTTGAAGTTTCATTAGTCTGTAATTATCTCATATATGTTACAGTTTAAAAAAAAACACCTTACTTCTTATTTCAACAAAGTAGATGGGGAAAAAAAAGTGTTACAACAATGGTTCCACCTTTGACAAGTCTCCCTGCTGGAAAAGACAGATTTCAAGACAATGAGTGGAGGGCATTGCATGTCCTTATTATTCTGACCAGTCAAGGAGAGATCTGATTACAGCCCATATCACTGATGGATCTTAGGGGCAACTGCCACCTAGGGGAGTAAGTGCAGACAGTCCCCTAAGGATTAGAAGTGGCATGAACAATGGTCTTACACAAGGTGCTTGTTGCCCAAAGCAACCTCTAGCCCTTCCCTTCTCAAGGCAGCAGGTTTACTGGTTATCACAGAACCATAGAATCACCTAGTTTGGAAAAGACCTTTAAGATCATCAAGTCCAACCACTAACCTAACGCTGCCAAGTCCCCCACTAAACCATGTCCCTAAGTGCTTCATCTACATCTGAGTCACCTCCAGAGATGGTGACTCAGCCACTCCCCTGGGCAGCCTCTTCCAATGTTTGACCACCCTTTCAGTGAATGAAGTTTTCCTAATATCCAACCCAAACCTTCCCTGGCACAAAGTAAGGCTGTTTCCTGTTGTTCTACCATTTGTTATTTTAGAAAAGAGACTGACCCCCACCTGCCTACAACCTCCTTTCAGGCAGTTGTGGAGAGCAATAAGGTCCCCCCTTGAGTCTCCTCCTCTCCAGGCTAAACCCCAGTTCCCTCAGCTGCTCCTCGCAAGCCTTGTGCTCCAGACCCTTCCCCAGCCCCGTGGCCCTTCCCTGGACACGCTGCAGCCCCTCTACGTCCCTCCTGCAGTGAGGGGCCCAGACCTGAACACAGGGTTCGAGGTGCAGCCTCACCAGTGCCCAGTGCAGGGGGACAGTCCCTTCCCTTGCCCTGCTGGCCACACTGCTCCTGACACAAGCCAGGGTGCTGCTGGCCTCCTTGGCCACCTGGGCACACTGCTGGCTCCTGCCCAGCCGGCTGCCGACCAGCACCCCCAGGCCCTTTCCCACCAGGCCCTTTCCAGCCGCTCTGCCCCAGCCTGTAGCGCTGTGTGGGGCTGGTGTGACCCAGGTGCAGGACCCGGCACGGAGCCTTCTTGAACCTCATCCAGCTGGCCTCAGCCCATCGGTCCGGCATGTCCAGACCCCTCTGCAGAGCCTCCTGCCCTCCCGCAGATCAATGCCCCCCCAGAACTGGTGTCATCTGGAAACTTACTGAGGGTGTTCTCAATCCCCTCATCCAGATCATTGTTAAAATAGGAAGCAGAACTGGCCCCAATACTGAGTCCTGGGGAACACCACTTGTTACTGGCCTCCAGCTGGATGTAACTCCATTTTCTACCACTCTTCGTGTTCAGCTGTCCAGCCAGCTTCTAACCCGGTGTAGAGTACACCTGTCCAAGCCCTGTGAGCAGCCACTATATCCATAAGAATGTTGTGGGAAACAGTGTCAAAAAATCATCTGCTCTAGGTTCTGCTCTACAGCACAGGGATGGGTTTGTGTGAATGTTCTCTTCTCTCAGTCAACCTACTGTACACCCAGCCTCAACATATTTCTTCTTTCATCCTTACCATGTAATAATTTTCCATCTTCTCTTCCAAACCTAAATGTAATCTCTTATTTACTAGAAAGAAATGAAAACACTGGGCTCCCAGTGCTTTTTCATGCCTCCAGATGTCCTCCCATTTGCACTGCAGGGCAATATGGCAAGAAGGCTAAGTGTGACTGATTGTGCTCCTCTTTTCACACAGACCTCATTTCTCAATACCAGCTTGGTTCCCACAGGAAGATCTGTGAAACAAACTTTCTGAAAGGCTTTTCAGGTTCTTGCTAGCTCATCTTTAAAACTACTCAGTCTGTTTTTAAAACACTGGATTCACATCCCAGACACTTCCCTTTTTGAACTTGCAGATGTTAATAAGTAGACCCAGGATGCTGTTATTATCTTGGGGTTTGCTACAGAAACTCTTTTCTGTGCAGGTGTCCCAGAGGACCAGCTGACCCAGTATGACAAAGAAGGAGCTTTGTGCTTTGGCTGCCATTCCTACCTAGAAGCTCATACAAGTGAAATTATTCTTCAAAGTTATTAACAGATATTCAGTTACAGGATCATGGTCTAGATGAAGTATAAGACCTATTTCAGTAGCAAAATTTATGGTCATGAACCTGCATGCACCTGCACAATAACAAGACATACTGGTTTTAGGCTGATGCCAGCTCTGGTTTGGGAACGCTATTCAATCCGTGCAATGCCATAATTTTTGGATTTGCTTCATAGCACTTTCTAATTACCTACCCTCTTTTTTTCTCCAATTGCTTATAATGCACCTGTCTCTGACATAGTGAGGGACATTTGGGCTGTGCAATGTACTGACTATAGCATGAGTCTGCTGTGCTGTGGTGACTATACCACAGGAACTGCTAAAACACCTCAAAAATTTATGATGTAAATGCAAGGGAATAAAGCATAGATGCAACCAACAATAGCACATTTAGGGCATGGAGCTCTTTACTGCTGCTGCTGTTAACAATAGCTGTCCACACTTCTGTAGCCTGCCCGTCCCATGGTTCTGAAAGCTTAACATAGTACATACGTAAAGTGCCATGAAAATGCAGGTGACTGCCCCACTGGTAGTACCCAAACAACAAAATAAAAGAGGGAGTAGGAAAACTAATCTAAAATGCTAAAGACTATCAAAAGGCAAACAGTGTTCTCAGGTCTTTCTGATCAGGCCTTGATTTCAGCAGATGTGATGCTGGCTCTGGGCACCCCCTGACAGACTAGCATGGCGATTCCTAGGAGAGGTTTAAAAGAGTGTGAGGCAGCCGAGGCTATGCTGATGCAGCATCTCACAGCTCCAGCTTTCATCTCCAAGTCTGCAATTCTTTAGTTAAAAGCTGTCTTTTGTCTCCTATTGAAACCAGATTGTGTCATTCCTGGCTTATTTTGCATTCCCTCCCTGAGTGCTCATGATTTTGTTTAAGATATTCACACTTTCCAGGGACTCTTTGATGAAGTTGCACTGACACACTAAATAATCATGAAAATATTCCAAGACAACAGTACGTTTTCTGTATTCACGTAAGTTTGTTGGTGATTTTATTGCTGGTAAATGCACAAGATAAAGCTTCCTGTAGGAACTAAAGGCACTGGTTGGGTACTTAATTTAGGTCCCTAGTAATGAAACAAGGCAAATAACAACCTTTTTGAAGTTTCACCCTCTGGCAAGGCTTACACAGTCTGGTTTTGCCTCGTTCAAAAGGTTTAATGAGACATGGGTCTTGTGTGTCTGTGTGTTTATGGAAAGAGAAAGAGAGAAGGGCTGTCAAAAGCTGGGAAGCATGAGAGTGTGAGAACCAGAACAGAGTTTGTGGGCTGACCTCAGGTATCTATCACCTACCTCGGTCTCCACATGGGAAATGGGCAGTGCCGGAAAGCAGCAAATATGCGGAAAGGTTTATGCATCTCCAAGCTTGTCTCTTTTCTGTGACAAGAAAGCACTACCCCTTGTAACTAACTTTGTCCTGCTTGGAAGTGTTTTATTATTTTGATCCAGCCCTGAAAGAGTCTGTACAGAGAAAACCGTCCTGATTTTCAGCAGTGGCTGGGGCACTGGCCCCGCTGGTCCTGACACACCTGACCTGCAAGTGCTGAAGGGGCACACAGCTTGCAGAAGCAGTGTCTGGGGTCAGCAGGGCTCTGCAGTGGAGGGGCTTTGTTTTGGCAGAGAAACTCATGGGAAAAGAAGCTGGTAGCTGCAAGGGCAAGCTGGGGTGCCCATAAAAAACTCTATATCCCAGAAAAACTAGATGAATTAAAGAACTATGAGAGCTTCAGTCTGTTGACGTTGAAGTTATCCATATATGGAATGAGTTTAAGGAGTATATTATAACCCTAATTAGTAATATCTTGCCTCAGACTTTGCTCAGCCATCTACCCAGTTCCCTCTTTATCACTTTTCCCGTTTTAGATAGGTTTTTCCAATTCCTGTTCCACTGGATAGTCAAATAACAGCAAGTACCTCTAAAAGCAAAGAACAGTGACTCAACAGGGCCATTACTGAGTAACCACATTTCTCCTGATACTGATAAACTTCTTTAGTTGTGGTGTTCCAGACGACCACATACTTAGCCAATGCCTGATGTTGCCTCTGCCAATAAAAAATCTGTTCCTCTGGATTTGCAGACATTTCTACCTTGCTATTGAATAGCTTACATAAACTTTTTTCTACCACTTCCAAGCAGCCAACTGAAGTGCGTTAAAAAATTATTTTCCTTCCAAGTCATTAATACGAGGTTACCTTTGGTTTCACTAAGTTGTTCTAACAAAAGTTGCAAATCCTATGCTACGAATACTAAGAAGATATTTCCAAAGTCCTGTAAAAGTGACTCATCTCAGCGATGCCAGCTCAGAATAGAAATTCATGATCTCAAGACAGATGTAGTGGAAGACTGCAGATACTACTTCTCTAAACTTGATGTTATAGCTCCAACTGAAGCAGCAAGGAAACTTGGATACTTACTTTGCATAACTCATTACCAGGAATCTTATGATTTCCAGAGCTGGACAAGTAACTAATCATGTGGTTTAAAAAGTGTCTTTTAATCACAGCCTTCTAGAATTTAGTCACTGCTTGAAAATACTTTCAGAACTATTCTGTAAGGCAAATCTCATCCTACGGGCTGTAAGCAAGCCATTAGATACGAACACTGAATAAATTCAGGACTCAGTTTCCTAAGCCATGTTGTTTGTTTCTGTGCTCTGACTGGATAAACAGAACTTTTCCAATGAGCTTTCTGCTGCAGATGCTCATAATCCTGAACTGGATTTCTACTTTGTACCTTAAGTCTACAATGCTTGTTTAAATTTTGCTATTCTGGCAAATAGTTTTGAAACGACTTCTATTGGTTACAAGAAGCACTGCAAATAGAAACAAAAGAGATCTAAAACCATTTTGAGCAACTGAAAAAATGTGAATAATTCCTCTCAGATACTCTTCACAGCATGTTTTCCTGTTATTGTTTCATTGAAAAGTAAGGGAAACTCTGAGATAAATAGGCCCCTTTAGATGTACTGAATAGTTTGATTTTATCTTAAAATTTCTTCCAAGATGATATATTGGGGAGCTTACAAAAGTTGCAATAATTAGCACAATAATTTCCAAAATTTATTTTCTGTAAATCTACTGAGATTGTCATCACTTGGCAAAACACTTGCTAAAAAGGTGTCACATTCTACATTCTTCACAGTGATGTAGTAAATACTGAAAATAACATATATTTTAAAAGAATAATGAGGATTTCCAGCTTTGCTTGAGATTGAGAGCTGCTAGTGCACAAATCAGAATATTTATTTGGAAACATCCTCAAATTCTTCCTCTGGTATTTTGATCCCTACCATACAGAAAGTATATTTTCTTTATGATACTAAGGCCTGATACCTCCTTACCCCCAACTAGATTCTTTTTCACATTGTCTTGCTTACAAATATACAGTGGAGTACCCCTAGCCAGCTTGACTCCAAAATTCCAGCAAGTCCGCTCTGTCTATTAAGAGCTCCAGTTTCTGTTCAGGCGATTTCCTTCATTTATTTTACTGCTGGCATCACGGTTTGTTCACTTTCCTCAGATCCAAGGAGCTCCTGGTCTACACTTACTTTAAACATATTCTTCTTACCAGGGATCAGACAGCGGGAGCTTCTGCTGAGGCGCATCTACCCCTCCCTACCCCAGGGTCTCATTTTGAAAATGATTATTTGAACTCCATGATAAGGAGAGGCTGCACACACTCACCACTCCAGGGAAGATCTTCCAACCACAATACATGACCAGTCAACTTGGAAATGTCCAACCTAATGTAGAAGTGGATCAGGAGGAAAAATAGTTTTGGAGGGCAATGTTTTTCCTCCACTTTAGCGTAGTGAGAAATCTCTATGCTACTAGCACATGACGACCTCACACCCAATATATTGCATAATTCTTTACCTATGGGCACAAAAATGCCACATCTTACAGATGTTTCTACAGAGGCAGGTACCTCACAGCTGAATACACATGCTGTGAAATGCTATTTCACGCACATGAGCTTTAAGTTCCTGCTCACCCCCACTCTCCTTTACCACTCTTGCATTCTGCCAGGACAGGGCAGCACAAATCTCATTTCCCTTTCTCCTCCCTGACAGTGTCCTGTAAGCAACATACATTGTCCTGTCATTTCCACATAGCAGCAGAAGTGCAGAAAGATGGATCAGTGTGCAGGCCTTCAAAAAACCATGCCGTTCTTTCCCACAATTGATTTCCTATGTCTATAACTTGCACAAAGCAGCATAGAAAAATATATATACACATATTTCTATAAAATAGGAGATCACAAGCTGATCCTTTACCTGGGGAGGTGGTTAACTGAGGTATTTCGTAACAGAGATGACCCAAGCAGCCATAACATGCAGCAGCAGATCTCTCTTTGAAGCATTTCAGCAGACTCAGATCTGATCAACGCTTAAGTGTAATTTAAACTATTTTAACTGATTTGTCATTTTAACTGTTAGGAGGAGACCCTCAATCAGCTGCTTCAGAGCTAATCTAAAGGCACGTTTCATTTGCAGATTTCCTGCCCCGTTTATAGTGAGACGTATTATACATTATCTAAAAATAACTTGCACCATAGCCCTCAATTTCGCAGCTGTCCCACAGGAAAACAGAGCCAGAGTAACAAGCTTTTGCCTCAAGCAAAAAAAGATAATTGTGAGAAAGACTGTAAGAGCTGACAGTGTCTCTTTCTAATAATTGGGCAAAGTGGGAAAAAGCTGCAGGCAAAATGCCCTGCTAGTTCCATTAGATGAGCTAATAGAAAATGTCAGCAGCTTTCATGGTAAAGGGGTTACGTTTCGTTTCATTAGGTCTTTACTGAAGCTGGTAGAGTAGAAAATATTCTTCATCCAACACAGTAGAATCTGGTGCTCTGTATCTCACTGGTGGATCTGTCAAATGGAAAGGAAAAAACAAACACAACCTTAATACACTCCTTATTCATTTTCATAGATTTAGAGGATTTCAGGCCAGGAAATACATGATTATCCTGCTTGATTTGTGTAACAGAGTCCCAAGGATATTTACTTGTAATTCCTCTCTCAAGTCTGTATCTGTGGATGAAATACAGTGTAATTTCTGAAATACCACACATTCTTCAATTAGTGGCTTTGAAGTTGCTGAGAATCCCTCCCGTCCCCCCCGATTAACAGGGCCAGCAGTCAACCATTCTCACAGGTATCTCTGTGAATTTATCCAGTAGCAGCCACCTGCCATTGAATCTTATTATGTCTTTGTCTACTAGATTAAAGACCTCTCTCTCCCCTATCAGAAAGTTGTTTTCCTATGTAGGTATGCATCAATGGTAATGTCACCTCTTAATCTTTTCCCTCTGCTTAACAATCTTAAGTAGACCTGCCTATGGTTTCCACTGTAAGGCAGCACTGCCAGACCTCTGGGCATCTGGTTGATCTTTTGTGGTCCCTTCCTAAACTTCCAGTGCTGTCCTGAAATTCTGCCATTAGATTGGACACAGCCTTCTGTTCCATAGAGAAGTAATGCCATCCCCATGGTCCTACTCAGTACTCCCATGCTTAGATACACCCCTGTTCTTACAAATCACCAGGGAGGAACTGACACTGGCTCCAGTACAAGCCCAGATAAAGAGAGGGTGTTTTCTGCCCTGTGCCCAGTGGGCAGGGACCCAGGCCTCAACTGCTCCATCTCTTTGCCTCACTCGATGAACAGTAGCACTGAACCTGAACAAGCACCAGTTTGTCCCGGATGTCCACATGTAATTTTGCAAATTTACATCTAATTTACATTTACTAAATTTGTGCTCTGCACATCAGTATACTAAAGTTCATTGAAAAAAATTGTATTAACGCAAAAAAACCTCAGGTCCTAATCTCTGCAAACATAAGAGCAAACAAAATCCCCAGTCCTACATACTTCTCCTCTCGGGAATACTCTCATCACTTCCCATAGCGTATGTTAAGGCCCATGGAGATCTGCCCATGAAGAGCATTTGTAGAACAGCTCTATCTGGTAGTTGCACCATTAAAATAAATAAAACTTTTGACATAGGTGGAATTATCCACATGCATAATTGTTTACAGTATTGAAGTTCACAGTGCTTACCCTAGGCAAGTATAGAAAAGTACAGGAAAAGCCTTGACAATTTTTCTAGTATGCAAACCCCCCTTTTTTATCAGTAGAATTGTTGTTGCAAAGGTCTGCCTATGCAAAGCCAATTATGGGATTGAAACAGAAGCCAACAAACTAAATCAGAATATGAAGAGAGGTAGTCCTCCTTTTCCAGTGCAGGGGCATGTTTGTGAGAGAAGATGGACCGGTGCTGGGAGACAGAGGGCTGTGAAGGGGCATCGGCACCAAGACACCATCTGGGCAGGAGTGCAAAGCATACTGAAATATAAAAAAAAAGCAACAGAGAGTTTTGCCATTGACCTCAGCGAGCTTCAGTCCAGATCCTGAATTACATCTTTGATTTATTTCAACCTGAAAAAGTGATACCATTCTCTGGAAGACTGACACAATACAGTAGGATATGAAATTCAAGACAGTGCTACGGGATTTTTTGCAGATTCTCCCAAGTGTCTTTCAGCACTTGAAAAATGTTTTCTTCTGTAGAGGAGCCCCTGAAGTCCCATGTCATTTTTGCCATGGGAGAGCGATCACAGTGTGCTTCACTCAGGGGCCTTGGGGAGCACTGGAGCGCATCGATGCAGCCGAACCCCAGCGGTTGCACTTACACAGCTGGGGATGCATTTGGAAGGACTCGATAGAGTGATGCTGTATGGAAATAGTTGTCATTTCAAAAGCATATGCTTCCATTATAAGTGAAGATGCTTGTAGGGAGTCTGCCACAAAAGTCATAGAGGCCATTTAGTATGGGATCAACATGCCATCCCATACACAGCATCTTTTGAATCATGGATGACTCTTCTCCAAGAAAGAAATGTGTCTAGTTGAAGTACACAAAGCCTTTGTCTGTTTATACCCTGTGCATTGGAGGGGGATTGGGTGTGCCTGTGTGGGTGGGTGGTGTTCAGCAGTGCACTGAGAGGCTCTCCCTGACACTGGGACTGTTTGTGTTGGGTTCTGAATGCAATCCTTCTCATCAAGGCTGTTCCCAAATAGACCTGTCTGCATCCCACGACTACATATTTCACCGTAGAAAATTCCTGTAATAATGGAGTGACATGCCACAGCTGCTACACAACATCTCTTTTGAGCTTTTGTCAATTGCTGGAAAGAAAATTATTCTTTTCTGAAACAATTAGTGTCATCTAGCTGTAAAATGAAAATTGCTACCTATCCCACTCAGACTTCACAGGCTGGAAGTTTCCTTCTAGCACCAAAGATTTTGAAAGTCCTGCTGCTCTGACCACACATTTCCTTTTACAATACACATATCAGAGCTTCAAGATACTGACTTGTGAGATCATTATTGCAGCACTCAGGGCATATAAAAATATTGTCACCTACCTAGAAGGTAGCATATCTGGTATACAAAGGTCACCTCCTCCATACTTCTGAAACTCTTGCTTCTGTGTTTGTAGGACGGGGACTCACAGAGGCCTCAGATATGATCAGGACCACTTTGGGCTGACTGTTGTACAAATAAACACCTGAAGACCCTTTTCCTCAAGAGGATACACACAGAAAAGACATAGCAAACAGGGAATCCAACAGATTTGTAAGAATTCAAACATAAAGTCGGTGTCAGACCCAGGCATAAAATCTCATGATACAACCCAAAGGTTCCCTTGCATTTTCACAGTACATATTTTTGATGCCTTTAGCAGGACCCTGCTGTCAATGACCCTCAGCTCCATCATCATCTAAACTGTTAAATACATCTCAGAACCTAAACCCTTCCCAAAGTCAGAAATTTACTGGCATAGCAACCACTGGTTACCACTAACTACTAGCTCTGAGGCATCCCTGTTTCCATGCATTAGTGTGGCAAAGCATGTGGCAGGAAAGCAGAAGGGATTTACTACCGTCAAAGCCTCTCATGCTGTGCAGGTTACTGATCAAAACTGCAAGAAGAGGAAAAATTAGTCTCATATTAGCTTCACTGCTATGAAAACAGATCAGTGAGCAGTAACTGCCTGTTACTTCTCTTCCCTTGCAGCCATCCCTATCAGTGTCCAGACTCAGACATTCCCTTTAAAAAGACGCATCTCAGCAGGCTGGTATCGCAGGTTCACCGCCAACAAGGAGGCCAGTGCTGCTGCATCATTCCTCATGAATATGCTGTGTAGAAGCAATTACCTCACTTAGTGCATGGTCTGCCCTGCCAGCATTGGTACCTGTCAGACAGTGCTCAGGACTTTCCCCATGGTTCACACAGATGCTGTGCAGCACACAGCAGATCATTTCCTTTCAAGGCAAGTTCAGATCACGTCTCGTGGGCCTTTCACTACATGAGCTTTCAGTTTCTCAAAGGTATGCTTCACAGGTATCTTTGAGTCACTTAAGACATTAATTAGTATTTTTCCAGGTGCCCTGGGATATGCCTCACTACCCATGGCAATAGGAGATATGTAACATCATCACAGGATAATGACGAAAGGATGAAAGCTAACAACATCATTATCTACACTAGCTGTGCCACAAAAAGCTATTATGGGAACACAGGTGAAAATTGTAACACAACAGATTTTACACAACACACTCTCCCAGCACTAAGAAACCTACCACAATGTGGGACAAATGTGGATTACGTTTACCAGACCTTGGAGCTCAGCAGATAAGTAATACTTCCAAAGGATGAAGTCTGAGGCCAAGTGCAGGGCGTTACTGATAAGACTGTCATTTATGCCTATAGAAACACAGAGCACCACACACTGAAAGCCACCATTAACCTCTGAATGCTTAATGAGTTACACACCCAACAACAGAACTTTTGAAACAGTTACATGGAACATGGCCAGAGTGTAAGGAAGGTCCCCTGTCCACAATGCTCAGCAAAGTCCTTGGAAGGAATTACCTTTGAGCAATGCCTGAGAGTAAAATGAAAGACATCTCTTCATTCAGATGGATTTGGACTGTTGAAGTGACATTGCAAGGTGGTTTTAGTGCAGTTTAACTTCCCTTGTGTGACAAGCTTAAAGAGAAAGGGACACAGGAGAAGAAGTGTCAGAGCACTTGTAAGACTAATCACAATTGCTGAGGTCCAAATTCACATTTTCTCCTGAAGCAGGTTTGCAGATTAGATTTTTTTTATAGTGAAAATGTATCCTTTCAAACTACTAAGTACATAATGATCTATTTCATGAAAACAGTCCTTTTTACCTGCAAATAACTGGTCAGCAAAGAGCTGGAGGAAAACTTTCTCAGAGTGATTTTGCGAAGTTTTATTCAGGAGGCATTAGGTGTGCAGGGGGGGAAGAAGCTCTGCAGGACCTAGAGAGATGGGTCCTGCTTGCGCAACCTACTTGTCGCTGAGATCCAGAGGGTAATTGAGTCAGTTCCATCACACTCAAAAGTCCCATCAAAATTAGTTGCTGCTTTCCCAAGTCATTAAGAGATATGTTATTGTTGGAAGAAGTCCTAACATCCATCAAGCATAGTACCCAGCAAACCCTTCTGAGCTGGAGCAGACTAGCTCAGAACCGTGTCCCCAGACTGTGAGCACACAGGAAAGCACCACTACGGGCCCTATGGTTAGATGCGGTTTTTTCTCTTTCTCTGTTTTATAGAACTTTGATCATTTCTAAAAAGTCAGGAAATTGAAATGTTTATTATCAACACTAAAACTTATACAGTAATTATTTTAAAATAGAATATACTTTTCAGAATATTTTTTTTTTAAATGCAGTAGAAGGCATTATGCAAAAGTTCTATGGTTGGCAATATCTCTCTCCTACTACCCTGCGGATGTGTGGCGTGTTTTAAAGCCTTAGTCTACACTTGGACCCATTCACCTAGAACCTTCACTGAACATCCTATTAACACTTCAGGATGTAGTACCACTGATTGGGAGCTGGGACAGGGTCCTCCCTTAAAGGAGGTCATGTATCAGCTTGCAGTTTCCTATATTAAATCAATAGACCTAAGATTAATAAAAGTCTCTTCCAAAAATTAACCTCACCTTGCTGGCATGCCTGTGTTGGAGAACGCATTAGATTTAGAAGTCCTCTGGAGCTGTTTTTTTCATTTAAGATCATTTATGCTGTCAGGCTACAGCAGCCTAAACATTGTATGCCATATTCTTGAGTTAGCATCTTCTAGGTTTCCTCTTTTTTGTGGCTACACTTCTTGACCTTTGACATCTTCATATGGAACAGAACAATGGGTAAAGCAGCAGTAATTTCTTAACTGCTTTAGGCAGAGGTCAGGCGGGGCGATAAGCTGAGAATCAAGGTAACAATACAGCAGACCGTCCCATTGTGAGCGCTTTGTGTGTCAGTGAACTTGATTCATACTTAGTGTGAATAAAGGAACTCAGCTATTTCAGGAATGTCAGCAATTTCGTCGTAAAGCAACTTTGATCTTGCTCCAATTTCCCAGGCTCATTCATTAGCTGAGAATGTGGATGGTAAGATAGGCTCTCTCTTCTGGGAGACTGCCTGCCTGCTACTTAAATAAATCACCTACTTTTTCTCCCTGTCCTTCTCATAATAAAACAATCCCTCTCACAGGTCCTCTTGCCATATGATGAAACTTTTGACTCCAAGGAAATCTCTCTGTGATGCATGGGCTAAGAAGAATGCCTTTGATTTTTGAAACTAAGGGTCAGATTCTATAAACATACCACCCCAAAGATGATCAGTCCCCATCTCCCCACAAAGTAACATGAGACATATTGGCGACCTTTTGATGCTTCTGACAACGTGGAAGTTGAAGAAGTTTCTAGCCTTCAAAATAAAGGGTTCTTGTCTTTGTCCTGCCAGTTCTGTGTGTTTTGAAGTGTGGAGCACTCTGTTCTTTCTCTCTGGACAGGCTCTCTTACACCAAGACTGTCGGAGTAGTCACCGAGCCTCCTTCAGCAATGCGATGATGAGCTGGGCTAAACTTTTACATGCTGTTTGCTCTATCACCCTCACCACAGGGGTAGAGGTGTGTGCTGAGAACTTCTCCCTGGACAGGGTTTGGAGCAAGGGTCCTTTTTCTTTACTCTGTTTTGGGATAAAAATTAATATTCTAAGCTATCTTTCATTTGCACTGTTATTATAATAGTACATTCAAAACAAGGACACTTCTCTTTAAGTCTCTAAGGATTATTTTTTTTAATCTTTCCCAAATAATTAAAGCTCATTTCCCACCTCCTTTTCTCTCTTGTTCCTGCTGTGAAGCAGGAAGTTACCTCTTAAAAAAAATTTAAGTGAAGTAGAGAGAAGCTAATTGATTCATCCAAAGGTCAGAGGGTGTCAGCAGCACAAGGAGAAAATGAAGCAGAGCATTTCAACTCTCCCGTGCTAGCTAGCCTTCAGAAAACATGCTCTGACTCAGGTTTGCTCTAGGGCAGCATCTTCAAATTCCTCTCAGTTCATTTCATCTCAGGTCCCAGTTTTTCAGTTTCCCAAAGTTTCTGGCTTTGGAAGCAATACGTTCATGTTCTCAAACAAACAACACTCAGAACTCACCAGCACAGTTGTTAAGTCTCCTAATCTTACATGTACTTACCTTAGGAAAAGAAATCATAAGCACACTTGTTCAAACAATCTTTGTGCCAGCTTTCCCCACATTTTAATCCTATAAAAATGTTTCTACTACACAAAAGGATTCAGAAACATGTTTATGAACATTTTCCAAACATTTTTTAAGATTACAGTTAAAGCATTATAATTGCTGAGTGATGAGATTTTGGAAGCAGTGGGGGTGAGAGTATCCTACGGCTCCTTTTCCTCATAGCCCACTGTCTGCATCTCTTCTCATTTCAGCAAAGACTTGGAGGTGAAAGCTGTGGGAAGAACAGCCCCTGGGTCTGCTAGGCATTTTTGTAAGTGCTAGTGCTAACTGGATGCAGAACATGGATCAGGGTCATCATAAGCCCAGTCTGTTAGGATGTGGCAAAGGCTGGCTGTACAATTATCCAACTACATGCAGTATGGGTCACTCTTAAAGGGATAGAAAGCCATCTTTCCCACTTACCTCCTTGGGTAAAATCATCAGATGCCTGAAGCATTGTATTTTGTTCTTATTTTTATAGCCCTGCAGTGAAAAGCATGATATCTTTTACTTGCTTTCAAGTCCCAAATGGCATAGTATCAGAAAGCAGAAATCATACTTTGTACTCCTAAAAACAGCCTCTCCCAGTGCTTTGTGTGTGTAAGGAGAGGTGCTGCAGGGAGGAACAAGGTTCTTTTCTTACCTGCATGTGGCTTTTAAAACTACCTAGCATGCAGCTTCCTTGGACAATGGCTGTATTTTCTCTTGTGAGTCAGGAGGATCTGCTACAGTCTTGCTCTGCTGCTCAATAAATCAAACCGTTCAAGTATGCTATAACAAAAATACTTGCTTTGAAGTACAACCTTAAATGTCTGATTTCCTAGTGGTAACAATGATGCCTTATCATGTTTTGGTGGTGTTGGTTTTTTTTCTTTAGCCTGTTTTCTCTGTCCGGTTGTTTTCTTAACATGTGTGGCTGTCTAACGACTGGATTTTGGATTCCAGATGTTTTGGCAAGCAAAAGCACTAAACGGCCATATACATCCCAGAAACCTCATACCACCCAAGTAGCTGTTATGTCAACTGGCTAGTGTAAGCCTACCCGGATAATTCTCCCCCCTTTCTCCCCCTAGATGGCTGCTACCCCTTAAGTCATCAATACAAAATGACAGAAATTCTTTTCCACAACTACTATTACAGAAACATCCAGGGCATGGGATATAAAGCCACAGGATCCATGTGGTTTTGATGGGAAAAAAAGAATTGTAATTAAATAATGAGCTCAGGCTCTTTTCTGGTGATCACGGTGATCAGCTCAATGATTAAAGATATAGTTAGACACACACATACATACATACACATGACTGCATGCACACATATGCATGCAAAAGTACCTCTTTTTAAGGTTATGTTTATTCTATTCGTAAACAGGCTGTTTACGATGCTACTGGTTTTGATCTAAGATTTTTCCTGCAGGAAACCAGATGTAGCAAGAAGAGGCAGTCACTAATTTTGTGTACGTGTTGATGGGAGAGACTTCTTTGAAGAGGATAAGGCTATGATTTACCACCCACTGCACAATACCATTGCCACTTGGTATGGACTTTACTAGGGCGGTCCTTCACTGCTGGTGGTCATGAGTTAAAAGAACAATACATTGAGAGATCCTAGATTGCACCCCAGTAGAGATCAAGCCCTGGAGCCAGCCGTTGAAAATGGGAGGAAGAGGTCAGAGAAGTAAAGCATTACAGATTAAACTGTTTTCTGTCTCTTTTCTCATATGAAATACTGATGTGTAAATTACTGGCATATCTCCATGCTTCCTGCTAAATTTTCTCCCACTCTGAAAACCTTATTGTATGTTGTAGTAATTTTCCTTTCTTTTTAGTACCAAAGAGTGCTTTGGATGAAATTGTTCTTACCATAACCAGACTTCCTGCTTTGTATTTTTCAAAGAATCTATCAGTTTTATTCTGGGTGGTAGCCACAAGGGAGAAACCAAAGACATTGAAAGAAGCAGATAATGGATAATGGGCTGTCAGTTCTGCCATTGCCTGTGGGGATCAGTAAAGGCAGATTTCTTTCTCTCACCTGGCTGGGTTACGCCAGACTCTTGGAGACCCTAGATCAAATGCTCCATCTTGGGATTTGGTGAGTGGGAGAAAAAGGATGACATTGTTGACATTAATTACTGATAGTGTAGGGCTTTATGGAGGAAGACATGATCAAAAGATGGACTGAAACATGCAGAAGAATGGAGTAGAAGAGAGATGGGTTATGGAAGCTGGGACTGGGAAGAGGTGTTGGAAGTGAGGGGTGTAATCTGAAATCCGATCCAGAAGATGCTGATTCAAAAAGAAATGACTAAGGAAAAGTCACAGGCAAAGGAAACTATTTCAGCCATTGCATTTTTAGTGGAGTAGAAGAGAAGAAGACTGAGATCATCTGCAGAAGAGGAAAACGCATTAGGAGAGCAGAGAAGCAGCAGAAACTATGAAGAAACACTTAACCAGAGAGACAGGAGGGAGGGAGACAGATGTTGCAAGAAAGTGTCGGGTTTGGTGTAGAACAGCCAAGTTGGAGTGTGCCGGCTCAGTATTTGCTTCAGCACAGTGTCACAAGCCATGGCAACTCCTCCAGGCAAGGTTGGCCCCAGGACAGAACTGGCAGGAGCTGATGTTGAGGGAGAAAGAAACAGCACCAAGACTGTGAAAATGTGGGAGAGCTGAGGCACAGAGACTCTTCCTACTCCCACAGTTATACCTCCTGCCTTCTGGGCAGAAGACTGCCCGGACTCCAAGGACTTCTTTAGCCCAGACACCATACTCCCCCTAAACTTCATATCCCTCACCTATGGCATGGAGATGTTAGAGCTTTCCAAGAGGAGTTCCCCAAAATCCTCTAATAAGGCAACTAAATAGAAAATGCTGAAAAAAGAGACATGTTAAGTATTGCAAATGACATTGTTATTATTTAAATTACTGAGCAAAACCATAGACTGTGTTCTCACAAGGCTTTTCTTTACCAAGATGACCACCAGACACTGCTTGCATGATAAAATATACCATACAGATAATCTGTGAGCAGCAGGCTGAATGGAATTTATCCAGTTGCAATGGTGACTGTCTCTGAAAGAGCCAAATATTTATAGTTAGACAATCTTATCGGCTCAACTCAAATAATATTTAAAGTCAAATTCACTGTTGTGAATTCCAGCTGCACATATAGGACACCAAAAGGTACCACTCTTGGTTAATTACTCAATATCTGAAGTCAGCTGCACTTACACATGTTAAAGCTTAATCCTGTAGGTACACATGAATATGAATGTGAATATGAATATTAATCTTTCTGGTTAAGAAAGTCTATGACCATCAATATGAATGGTGAGTATAGTGGCATTGTTAGTGCCATAGCTGTAAGTCTACCAGACAGTCATGTCTAAGTCTAGAATGACATCTGCTCTGCCTGATGGAAATTGTATATAGGGGTCTATTCTTAAGGTTAGATTTTCCTTTGAGTCTTTTTGACCATTTAATGAACTCTTACCACAGTGATGAGTGTTGAAGTAAATGCCTCTAGCTTTATGCATTGCATACCCTAGAACATAGCTCCAGGGCTAATGTTTAACAGTAATGTTTCAAGGTCCTGCTTTAGTTCACCAGTGCCAAATTCATCAATCTACTTTCTTCAGAGTGTTAAAAAAAAAAAAAACAAACACAAAAAACATCTCCTTTAGTTTCATCTTCTTTTTCTAGAATTTTTTGGACCATCTGTAGTTAAAACTCTAATATTTCTTTAGCCATAGAGAATGGCATGAGCAGAATGGGTATCTGCAGTTCATTAAAAGCAAGTCATGTGAATAAGAACCAACAAAGAAAACTATTAATAATGCCTGAGAAACCAATGGAGCTTCAGGATCTGGCCAGCTAACACAGCTTTCACATTAAACCATAAAAAGCTGAACCTTCTGAATGAGGGACAATTCCAGGGAGATAAGAGATGTTAAAGGACAGGCTATTATCTCATCACTCCTGTTCTGGTTTGTACAGATGGCATACCATTTGTTTCAAACTGATAGGGGCTGTTACAAAGTGATCACAAACCAAAAGGGAAGTCTGGTGTTTTATGTTAAGTAAAATAAAATAGTATCATTTTTCTTGAGGAAACCAAGGTGAAAATGGCAGGGTAAATTGTTTTGTTTCAATGTCAATAATTATAGAAGTAACATAGGTAGCAAATTCTAACCATCCAAACTCAGCTGCTAGTGTACTGCATGTCATAACTGAGATGCAATCTTTTTTTTTTCTTAAAAGAGAAAAGGATTTTATTTCAATTAGGTTAAAATCTCAAAACAAAATCTAGATTTTGTTTATTATTACACTGCTCCTGAATAATAAAATACTGAAAATTCCAAGCCAAAAGAGTAGTTCTCTGTCTCTTTATATATGTAAGCATACCTGTCTGTATGGAGATATGTATGTATATAAACATATATATATTCAGGTACATAAATAATTTAACTTAATTTACTCAAGAAATCCACTCATGTTACTCAGTTTTAAAATGTTACAAACCCAAACTGTCAAAAGTTGATTGGAAGGTTTAACACAGATATTAGTGCAAGATTCAAGTAGTTCTTTTTTCAGTTTGTCAATAGCTATAATAAATAGTGATGGTGCATTCCATTTTATTCACCACACTCAGAAAACACACACCTGTAACATCTATCAACAGATTATTTGTACAGCAGAAAATAACAAGAGACTGCAGGTTCCAGTTGGCAAGACACCTAGGGGGAGGCTCAGACCCCAGCTTCTATCCTCTCTTGTTCTGAAATAGAAGAAGATGTCTCCTGGGGTAAAGGGGGGCCCAAACATTCCCCTCAGAGGAAGCAAAACTTGGTCCAAAACAGTGTAAACAGCCAGTTATGGCCAAGAATGTGGAGGAAAGGAGGTCTGAGCCACCATCTGCTGGAAGCTGGGCGAATGTGTCAGGAGGTGGTTTAGCCTGTACATGCCTTTCACATATACTTAGCATCTGTAACTGACCTCTGTCAGCAAAGACGGCATGTTAGACAAGACAGACCTTTGTTCAAGGCCAGTATGTCAACATTTACGTTCTTATACCAAGCAAAAATGGAACTATTGTAAGGCAAGCAAGAACAGCTTAATAAAAATATTTTATTTACCTCCACAAAAGGCACCTGCCATTCTTATTCTACATATTTGTCTCCAAATCTGCCTGAAGCTACTCTGAAGTGAAGAAAATATTGGTGATGGCATCACTTATCGCTGAATCTTCCTCTGCTGTAACAGTCAGTCAAAGGCAAGATGGCTGGCTTTAGCTTTGCTACATGGTTAGCCATTTCTTACTGTCCACCTGCCACTGCTAAAATAACTGCCAGATCCTCATCTCTTTGACTGCTCCCTGTGTCCTTCCTCACTTTTCTACCTGCCTCACTACAATTATTTACTGATGCTGTGAAATCTGGTCCTAGGAATAAAAGCTTAGGTACAGAAATGTAAGAGGTAGAAAGATGCAATTGCCTCAACCAAGGACTGAAAAGGACTGAACACACATATATACGTACATATGTACAATATATGTATGTTTCCTTTTCCACATCCATTCTTTGTTTGAAATAAAACCTGGAATTTGGTGTGGATGGATCACAGTGGGCCCAGATCTGAAACTTGGCAGGTGTCTATCTCCTGTTTAGGATCCTAAACTAAGAGTCGCTAAGGATTTAGATACTTGAATGCTTGTTTGGATGAGGTAATAAAAGAAGAAAACAAGACAATCCACTCATGCAGAAGTATTTGTCTTTGTTGGGATGTTCTGAAGATACCTTTGTTTCATGACACTTGACAGGAGATACACCACTACTTAAGGTCTCATTAACCATCCCTGTGCTGGCAGCTGAACTTCCCTAACTCTTCAGTTGCTCCAGGCGACATTTACCTCACTTTATCTAAAGTGAAATGGATGTCTGCTTTATCCTGATTTTTAAAATTTATTTTTCTTCAGGAGAACATTAATAAACAGATTGCCATCAAGCAATTTTAAACAATGTGGTTTCAAGTCCATCTCCAATCTGTTGCCTACAAATCAAAATATTTTGTGTCACTATTCATTTTCCACTCTTCCCCTAGCCTGCTAAAAACAACATAATTAACTTGTTCCTCTAATTAGCTGCCTATATCTATTGCCAAACCAGATTGCTATGAGCTATGTCCTTTTACATGCTTTGCTTATTAGCAGAACTTACTGCAGTTAAATATAAACAGCTAAGAAATTACCAGTAACTCCAGAGCTGTTAGGATATTTCTAGGATTATTACTGTAGTGTCCATGTCACCAGCAAGTGTTAATCCAGGCATGTGACCATGGACATTTTTACCTACCAGATAAAGGATGGCTTTACCTATTTCAGTAGCTAAGAGTTGCACTGGGGAGTTATTCAAATAAACTCATGGGACTTAAATGCAGTTACCTTTCAGACAGAAGCCAAAGTAGTTAGAGAGCATCAGTAGAAGGCTCTTCCTTTTTATATAGGTTGCTAACATCAGGATGAGATTTAAGCAGTAACTACATCTCTTAGTTGGTATAATAATTAGCAAAATAAGAAGGAAAAAAAAAAACCCAACCAAACCAGGTAGAATGCCCCTAATTCCTGCCTCCCCTCCATCTTTTAGCCTGTCAGTACAATAGTCAAAGAGACTGCAGAATTTCTCATGGCTCTGACTGGAACTATGGGATCCCTCTGATCTTGAAATAAATACCATATATATTTCCTATTAAATGGTAGCTTGATTTTCTCCTGCTTCTAATATCATCCAGTGTGTTCTAAGTTCTCAGTGTCTAAATAACAGCCTGGTTTCCTTTCCTACTCCTTTATTTTTTGTAGTGATTCCTGGCCTGCACTATCAAGATACTACAATACATTCTGCCTTCTATAATAAAATGAAGTGAAGCTGAAACCTGTCCTGAATTTGGAAGACACGACCTGAACAGCTTAAAGAGACAACAATATTAGAAAAAGTCAGTCAAGGCAGGCTTTTACTCAGATATCAACCCAAAGATGAAAAAACCCCCATATTTCTAGAAATGAAGCACATACAAGCTGATGGAAGCATTTCAGTCCACACAAGCTTGCTATAGAAATAAAGTTTAAGACAAGTGTGAACAAATGCCAGAAAGGTCACTGGAGACTGAGTCTAAATCCATAGGGTAACTTTAGAAAACACTGTGCCGTGACTGAGCTGGATGTCTGTTGCTACAAAGTAAATCATAAAAGCTTGCAAAGTATCTTAAAGATAGCTAGCATCTCTGATGTTCCTTCTCCTCCATCCAGCTTTTACAGTTTAAGCAACAGCTAGTGTCCTATTGAGTTTCCATTATGCAAATTATAGTTTTTGTTTCTTTTCCTTCTGGAGCTATTAATTGGTAGTGGGGAGAGCAGCACAACAAATGGCAGGGTGAGTTCATCTCTGCTGCAAGTCCACTGATTTGAGAAGCTGCAGAACCAGTGCAGCTAGGATTCAAGCAAAAGCCATCTTAACTGACCAGTGGGTTCTATCATGGGCATGGCTGCTCCCTTCCTTATTGTTTTGGTATGCTTTGGAAGAACTCATGCTGCCGGTTTGGTGTTCACAAGTCTTTTTTCTTAGGAACTGTGGATTGGTAAGTAATACAGGACAGTAGCAGCATAAGCATAAAGGTAAGGTCAGCATCCTTGTTGGATGTCAATGGCAGCCCAGCTGACGTAATCTTTCACCCTTTGTCCCAATGTAAACCTTCACAGTTCAGCTCAAACTGATGCATTTTTACTGGAGTGCCTGAAGCTCCATCTCTACACAACTGGCTGATTTCTCATAGCTCTTACAGTCCCTGTAATAAGAATGAAACAGTCTTTGAAGACTAAAATGCTGTTATGTACTCTGAATGCACTTCATTAGAAAACTCTTTGCACGACAATGCAGTGCAGCTGGATAAAAGACTCCCTTTCCACCCAAGGATGCATAGAAACAGGAGAATAATGCAACGCCTTCTCCAGCCAGAACATGCCTTGTACAGAAGCCTCATTGTATTCAGGTGCCTTTATAACTGGGCCCAGACATGAAGTCACAAAGAGGTACAAGCTGCTCCTTACAATGGCTTGATGCATCAGCCATACATACTGAGAGAGCTGTTGGTTGGGCAACACTCTGAACAGTCTGTAATAGTGCTTTTCTCAGCTTTGGTGTGAGTGACATGCCTACTAATGATCTCACAGGCTAAGCCAGGGGGATCCTGCATGTCACAAAACTTCAAATGGCTCAGAAGCTCAAGGGACATGTTATCTGATCTAGAGAGCTGGAAGGGGAGTGGGGGTTCTTTCAAGGTGATTCACAGACAACAGGTAACAACTCACACAGCAGTGCAGGGCTAGGCTGGGCAAGCAGCTAAGACCTGAGGCTCACTTCCTATGTCCCCTAGGTTCAACCCTACCACAACTCTGGCCCAGCAAAAGGAAGGGCACTACAACAGCCTGCAAGCAGTCCATGGCCACACCAGCACAGTACTCCTTTCACAAGGCTAAACACCACTCCCTCACTCACCCAGCTCCTGGGCTGATGACGCTCTGCTTCATTTGATGAAGTGCTTGGCTGCATGAGAAGATTCACACAGCACAACGCTGTTGTATTACACAAAAGCACCTGTTAAAAACCTCTCCAGAAACATTTATGGGTGTATGTATCCAGAAGCACCACAACTGAAAGGAAATGAAAAAAATGCTATTATGGGATGCAGTGAGAAACTCTGCAAATTAGCAAAGCTAGCTTTATTTTGCTTGGCATTGAGCTGGCTCTATCTAAAATAATTGTGGACCTTTGATCAAAAAGCAGAAGCTGATCATTTTATTCCACATCCTACATAAATCTCAACTCTCCTGCTTCTCAGTTTAAGCAATTCTGCCACATCAAACTTGGTTTCATTAACTGCAGATCAAATTCTGCTGGCTTGCCCTTTGACGCAAGCTACAGTAATGTCAAAGTATTGTTGCGGCACCTTGATGGTAGGAAAGCTTGAGTGGCTGGCTGCCTGAGGGAGATGTGAACTCATGAGCAGAGGATGAAGTCTGCATGAGTGCTTTCTGGCTTTGCACAGAGGTGCAGGCCCTTCCACCACGTCTCTAATCATCCCTGACTAAAAACCTCCTTTTTAGAAGCTACTTAGCTGGGTTGAACTACCCAGCTAGGTGATGGTTCTGGCTGAGATGGACACCAAGGCACCAGCAGAAATCCAGAAGCACAGTGAGAGCCCTCCTCTGACACTGAGGGGGGAGACTTTTCAAACAGAAAGAGCCAGAAACATATGGGGAGATTCAGTTACAGAAAGGAGTAATGTATCTAATTCTGCAGAAAAATATCCCAGAAAAAGATCCACCCCCACATCCTCTGTCCTTCACTCAATCTTATGCCAACCCAGTATATTTTAATTTGAGTTGAATTGTTTCATGGATGAATTTCAACAGCCGGTCTCCTTTCACCATCACAGAATGAAAATGGATTGAAAAAAGTCTGTCTTTCTGGTGGTGTTGGGGGCTGTTAACCCTGAAACTTCAAATCATTTAAATGAAGGGTCCTCATACTGCTTCTCGTGATGGGAGGCCTATCAGTCTAAATGAAACTGCTAGGCTTTTGTTCTGGAAATTAAACTAATATTGGATGTTGCACACTAAATCCTTATTGAAAAAAAAGACTATCAAATACTCAATACCCACATATTGGGTATGGTGGAAATGGCGGTTTCTGAGAAAAGCAGATTCCTGTATGACACCTCCACCACCACCAAATAAAACCCCAAAGGAGGACAAAGTGTTGCGTTTGCAGTGCTGTCTTTCACTTTAATACCCATATGCAGGTACCTAAAGGTAAGACTTGCACTTTATATGCAAAACAGAAAAAATAAATCCTTTTTTTTATAAAGTGTTCTATAAAGATGCTCCAGGGCTTAAATAACAAGGCAAACTTTGAACTGTCTTTGTTCTTCTCTAGAAATCCAAAGGGGAAAAAAATTGGCCATTGAGGTTGTAGGAAGTGCTGCTTTACATTCTCCTGTAAAACCCATAATTCAATTATAAAAGTGCTCTGGGCTTCAGAACAATTCAAAGGTGAGAAATGAGACAGAAGTTGTATTCCAGTGCAGTCCTGAGATATGGCAGACTTTCTTAGGAAGTCTAATTCACACAGCTGTGGCTTTATAAGAATTAGACACACCTAGAAGATCAAACCCAGGTGCCAAGAAAATGTTCCCAGGACTGAGATGATAAACATGCTGACATCATAGTCATTGATTTGTTTTTAAAATGCAAAGGCCTGCACTGAAAGATCATGCTCTGATAAAAATCCCATCACTTGAAACATAGAACTTTTTTCTATAGAATGCCTCTCAGAATGGCTGGAAAAACATAATCTACTAAAGATAAAACTTTCTACATACACAGTAAAAAGAAGTACAGGGAATGAATTATAAGACATCTGAACTTAGAAAAAGATGTAATTAGTTATAGTCGTAAAAGAATGTTACTCCATCCCAAGCAAAGACAGTGTCTTCAGCTTATAAGATAGATCTGTGTGCTGGTTTTGGCTGGGGCAGAGTTAATTTTCTTCATAGTAGCTAGTAAGGGAGTATGTTTTGGATTTGTGTTGAAAACAGTGTTGATAATTCAGGGATGTTTTCATTACTGCTGAGCAGGGCTTACACAGCATCATGGCCTTTTCTGCTTCTCACACCACCCCACCAGTGAGCAGACTGAAGGTGCACAAGAAGTTGGGAGGGGCACAGCCATGACAGGTGACCCCAAGTGGCCAAAGGGATATTCCATACCACATCATGACATGCTCAGTTGTGCAGCTGGGGGAAGAAGAAGGAAAAGGGGGACGTACAGAGTGATGGCATTTGTCTTCCCAAGTAACCATTACACATGATGGAGCCCGGCTTTCCTGGGGATGGCTGAACACCTGCCTGCCAGTGGGAAGTGGTGAGTGAATTCCTTGTTTTGCTTTGCTTGCACACACAGCTTTTGCTTTACCTATTAAACTGTCTTTATCTCAGTGTATGAGTTTTCTCATTTCTACCCTTCCAGTTCTCACCCCCATCCCACTGGAGGGGAGGTAAGCAAGAGGCTGTGTGGCACTTAGTTGCATGATGGGGTTAAACCATGAAATCTAAAACAGTGGATCTGAATTACCTAGAATACTTCTCTTTCAGGGGCTCTCTGAAACTCAAAACCAGTTTTGACTACAGATTTCACGTATCACTTTTGCCTAAATAAAATGCAGTATGTGAACATCCACACAGTACGAAATTCAGATCCACTGAGAAGCAGAAACATTTTCTTATCAGGATCAGCTATACTTTCTATAAGCTTAAGGAGAACATGCCACAATGAAGTTTACACAAAAATTAATAAGATGTGATTTCTCTGGGGGAAAAACTTGTTAGACAGAAACTTACCATTTATTTCCTTCCTCCCACTAAGAGCTAGGTTTACACCAAGGCACTGGCACATGGAATAGAACAAACTTAGATAAATCTTGAAATATTTTTGGAAAGGATGGTGAAATTGGTTAGCTGTTTCTATAAATTTAGGCCACTTTTAATTTCCAAGGTGACCAACTATTCTCATTTCAAAGACCAGAATTCTTCATCACAGGTTTTTGTGTAAACTATAAGTGCATCAAATCAATCAAAATGAAAAATAAAGCAGAACTTGAAGTGTATGCTACTTTTCAGTGATTGAATTATGAGTGATAAGAATATCTGGATACTGCAACAAATAAATAAGGGATAATGGTTACAGTATATTATAATAATGTATGCTGAAAGGTCAATTAAGAAGTACTATATTTAGATAGAGTATAAATATTTTATGTGAGGAAACAGCAAAAGAGTGTCTCAAGGTCATTGGATGAGCCTTCCGATTGCATTAGTACAAAAGTGGCAATAGAGAAGATATGACATTTTAGCTAAACAAGTACTTTGTATGAGCCCAGTTAAATAAACTTTTGCAAAGGGTACTTCAATTGGATAACACTGTGGCAATAAAGAAGGGCAATAACTTTTTTACAATATACAGAGCTCCATTATCTACTCTGCAAGTGCTCCTTCTCTCCTTCTTTTTCCCAGAGGGTAGGGGGTGTGGAGTAGATTCAGTCACTGTTCATTTTAAAGAAGAAGCTCATAAAATTTAAAGATATTATTTGGCATTAATTCATAGTAAAGAATACAAAGAGTGACAGACAGCAGAAGGGAAATGAGCTCAGGAGCCATTTCCTGAACAATACTCAACTTTACCATTGTTGGTCAAATAGCTGTCTTGCAGTGAAAACTAAAGACATTTTACCAAGGGAATTAGCACAAAGAGAAGAAAGCTTGTCGTTGGGATTACAAAACACAGTGAACTGATTTAATCATGTATTTATAAACTACTACACTTTATCTATACAAATAAAACTAATTCCATACAAATATTTGTCAAAATATTTACATCTGAGTGATCTCATCTTACATCTTTGAAGTAAAAAGGGAATTTGATTTCCTCCTCTAATACTCAGAAACACAGGCCCAACTCCCCAAGATATATTGCGCTGAGGCTCTGGCCCACTTTGCAGACACCAGAGGCTTCCACTCCTCACCTCACACCAGCAAGCAGCCAGCCCAGACCTGTGCTCATACTCATACAATTACTGACATAGATAAGCAAATGGGTGTAATCCAGAAGTCTGTCAATCTGCTCATGATGTATATGCAGCATGACTCCAAATTTGCAAGCCAGCCCACCCAACTCCCTTCTGTCAGCCCATGGCCAGCCGCAAGGGGTTTGGGAACTGTGGCTGAATCATAGAACCGTAGAATAGTTAGGGTTGGAAGGGGCCTTCAAAGGTAAAGTCCAACTCCCTGTTATGGGCAGGGACATCTTCAAGTAGATCAGGTTGCTCAGAGCCGCGTCCAACCTGACCTTGAACGTTTCCAGGTGTGGGGCATCTACCACCTCTCTGGGCAACCTGTGCCAGTGTTTCACCACCCTCATTGTAAAACATTACTTCCTTGTATCTAGTCTGATTCTACCCTCTTTTAGTTTAAAGCCATTACCCCTTGTCCTACCACTACAGGCCCTTCTAAAAAGTCTGTGCCCACCTTTGTTATGTCCCCTTTGAGTACGGAAAGGCTGCAATAAGCTCTTCCCAGAGCCTTCTTTTCTCCAGGCTGAACAACCCCAGCTCCCTCAGCCTGTCCTCAAGATGTGTTACATCTGTCTGATCACTTTTGTGGCCCTTCTCTGGATACCTCCAAGAGGTCCATGTCTTTCTTGTCCTGAGGACCCCAGAGCTGGATGCAGTACTCTAGGTGGGAGCCACCTGGACGTAGTACTCAGGTGAACAGCCATTATCAAGCCTGGGTCTTATTGCCACAGGAGACCAAAATTCGAGATGGATTCAAAAAGTGTTCATATATATTTATGCAAAAAATCAGAAAGAAGCTAGTCTATACATAATATTTGGTAGACCCTCTGACTAAGGAAGCCTCTAAACCACGGACTACAGTGTGTGGATAATGCAAAAAAGGCAGCATTCCTCAGTGACCACTCTTTGCCTTATTTTTCTTCCTAAGCATCTTCTATTTCCCACTTCAAGGGGTGGGACAGTTTAGCAAGAAGTTCTTTGACATTAACTGGTACAGCTTTTCTGGAAAGCAAGGACAGAGAGGCTAGGTCCAGTGAAATCAAGGGTACACGCCTACATTTCCAGCTACAGCAATGAAGGACTGAGTAGATGCCAGGTAAACAGTGTTTAGACTTTGGGAAATGCCAGGGTTTACTTTTCCCACTGTGTTGTTTTACCTTCCCTTATTTTTCTGTTTTCTAAATAAAGAGAAGCAACACGTAAACTTTGAGTTCTATTCCCTAGGTGTTCTTTATTTCACTTACTGAAAACTGATATTTGACAATGCGTTCATACTATCAAACCAAGTAAATCAGGAGTACCACCACTGATGTCAATAAGCTATATCCACAAACTGATCATAACGGATTTCAAAGGTTACTGTGACATTTTAGAGCCTCAGAGTGCTGAGCCTAATAGTGTGTTCCTATTGAAATATTCAGTAACTGAAAAAAATATTTTGCATACAGATACCTCAGACAAAATAAATCAGAAAAGATGTAAACTTATTTTTATCAGTAATCCCAAGGGTTTTAAAGCCTTTGAAGGATGCAAATTAAAGCTACTTGGAAAACTAAATGTATTTTTCAGATAAATGTCCTTTATATTTCCCTCAGCAGAGGCAGGGCAAGGCACCCCCACACTGATCATCAGCAATGGCCAATTCTATTTTGCAGCAGCTCTTCAGCTTTGAGATGTGGTTTCTTTCACTCTAAGTGAAAAGCAAAGCTTTCTGAGCATGATCAGACAACGGGGCTGGCTAATGACTGTGCCCTATCATTTGACTAAAAGGGTTACCTTTTTATTTTGCCTCCTCTGACTCTACAAATGAGCAGCAAGACAGCCCTAGATCTCTGAAATCCTCTTATGACTATTGCAGCAGTTCTGAGAAACAGGGTTTCTTCCAGCAGAGCAGCATATTCCCAAGCAATATGTATGTTCTGGAAGTGCCCAACACAGCTCTACTGGGTATTATTTCTTACATAAATCAACTGCAGAACCTGTACCTGCCAACAGCTCACTTTACTTTGACAATCATTTCTTCCAAATAACTCTAATGAACATTTTGAGAATGAGTCCCCTTCTCCCCTCCCTAGCCTCAGGCCTCACTGCCCTATAAAATTAAATTTTCTCATTTCGGATGTGCTTAAGAAAGACCTAACTTCTATAAATAAACAAACAGATAATATGACAAAAACAAAAGCTGAGCCTGCCAAGACCCAACAAGTCAAGGAGATGACATTGTTTGTACATGCTTGAAACCACAGAGCAGTGAGTGATTCCAACCCAAATCAAACATGCCATGCTAGCACAAAAAAGAATCAGTATGTCCACATTTCTGATATGCTTCACCCACATGGTTCTATAGATGGCCACCCTGGAAATTTACTTGGCAGGCGGTTCAGGTGCATGATCAAATAATTGAAAATTAACTCCATAATGGGGCTAAGATGGGTGTGGGTTCATGATCTTTTATTAGGTGGAGTGATCCTTTATAGTTCTCTGTAAATTACACCTCTGCATTTCTAAGCACACTTTCTTGTTGTGTAACATCGGGGACATTTTGTGCCCAGAGGATGATGCAGAGTCACTGTGAACAGTCACAACATGAGGTCTCTGTGCACCCCTGTTTCAGAACTCTTCAAGATCTGTGGAGATCCGTCCACTGACTTCAATGGATGTGCCTCACACCAGCAAAGATTAATTTGTCATTGTTCCATTTACCTCAAAATCAAAGGTCTGCTTGAAAATGCATTTGGTTAGTCTATGCATTGAAGAAAGGGGTTCTCACAGAAAAGAGCAATGAACCATACGTGAAAATTTTCCATGACTTTCTGATACCTTTGCAGTGAAATCATTTTACAAGTGCCTCTGTTTTTATTGAGATGTCAAATATAAGTTTCCTGCTATCTAAAGGAAATGTTAAATATTGTGATACCTAGTGACAAATCACTGCAGTAGATAACTCCCCATTTAATTCTCTGTGAGCCTCTGTAGAGAGGAAGAGGCTTGTGCTTCAGCAGTTAGTCTTTTACTCCAGCACTCTTATTGCTTACTATTAAATTGATTGGGTTTTATAAAGGAAGAGGAGTCTGCTTCTGACATGAAGTGAAAAGAAAGCTCATTACATTAGGAGGAATAAGGGAGGGAGTTCCCAGAATGAACACAGGCAACAGCATGAGCACCTAGCATTGCAAAAATTGGTGTAAAGGACAGAGCACAGTGGTTGTAAAGCTGCTGTTACTATTCTGTGTAACTTCTATGGACAGCTGAAAGTGAATTACAGTCACCATACTTGGTACGATTCATGTCCAGTGAGAAATCTTTATGATACACACTGTCTTATAATTACGTTCTTAGGATACATACCGCCTTATACACCATCATCATTCTGAAAGTACTGGATCAGCAGGAAGACTTTTTCAACATGAAGATAACACATTTGTTTAAAGTATGAACATTTAATCTTTGAAGCTTTATTTATAAACCCCCCTATGCAAGCTCAAATCCAAGGAAATGAGAGAAAAGAAAGATGTCTTCTCAGAAGGCTCCTCAGGGCAGTTAGTGGTCAAAGGTCCAAAGATGAAGCGGAAGATCAGCTCTGCGGAGGCACTCAGGAGGCCAGTGCTGCTCAGTCACTCCCCTGGCTTGTCAGCTGAGACATCCAGTGACATCAAGGAAACCAAATAAACAGAAATATTTCTTTTTAAACACTCTCTTGTTCTAAGCTGTTGTATCTTAACATTTTGCCCAGTCAGGATAACATTGTTTTCTTCCATATCAGGTCTTGACGAACTCTATGAATCTTATAATCACAGACTGTATTACTTTCTCAAAACCAGTGAATGCCTATGAAATGCCTCTGTGCAGGCAAAGTGCAGTGAGAATCTCATCAGTAAAGACAAGGTCAGCCCAAAGACTGGCATTATCAGGTGCCAAGCCTCAGAAAGAATAGACACCGGTACCTCTCTTCCATGGAAAGACCAGTGTAGTGACACTCCTGACAGTGGGCAACCTCCAATCATCAAAAGTAGTAACTGCTGAAACTGGTAGACAGACATAGCATTTTTTTCAGTGCTGGCTGACAAGGTGCAATCTGGATGTTTGCCAGGAAAACAGGGGAGGCTGTTGTTCCGGTACAGGATGCTATTACATGTAATTTGAAGATGAACACGTAAGTGCTGTGTGTTTACCCATAGAGGGTGGCCATGGGATTTTTGAGTGGCTTCTTTCTTTTGACACTCCTAATTATTACTTACAAAAAGTTCTGATGAGCAAAAGCCAAAACACACCTACAGGGATATATTTAGACACAGTCTTTTCTTTGACGCTGGATTTATATTTGGCCCATCAGAAATAGAAACATAATTAGAACAGGGTATAAACATGCTGCTAACATGACTAACAATAGGGATCCTATTGGGAAATCAGCTCCAGGTATCCCAAGGTATCTGAAACTTCACAAATCCCTGTTATTTGCCAAAAGTATTTGTTCCACCTTTGAAAGATAAAACCAGAACCTTTCACTTTTTCTTTTTTCTTCCTTTGATTCTGACTTTCCTGACATATAACACTTTTCCTGCCAGTTTAGTGCCACCACAAGGCCTGATCAAAAAGAGAACCGTATATGAAGAGTGTGAGCTAGCACTTGTGATAAACACTAGCAACACCCAGGTCATCAAACAGGATATTAAATCTTGCACATCCTACTGACCTGATAGGATCACCCTCTCCAGGGCCCAGAAAGTGATTCAGCCTCAATAGTCACTGAATAATTGGCCATTCTGTTGGAGAAAATCACCAAGGTGACAGCTACAGTATATAAGCACACTTTTTTGGATTCACCTTTATCTGGTGACTTTCAGCTGTCCAAGACTCATATTCTAACTTCAAGTAAACCCTCCCATCCTGCTGACATCTCATTGTATCACTACTGGTTTGAAACCCCAACTAAAAGTTAACCTGAAGTTTGCTTGTCCAGCTGAGAGTCATCAAGAGGGCACAAAAGTGTTGGTTTGTTCTAGAAAAAAAATGCTAGAATCAGTTAGGGAAGTAGGATATAAGGATAAAGCCAATAGTCCTTTCAGTTCAAAAAGTATTTGGTTAACATAGGCCAAACGTCTCTAAATTAATTTCTGTAATTGTGTTGAAGCCTTTAAAAGGCCTGTTGTGGTTTCAGCTGTGCTTCTAGTGGAAACAGCAACTGCCAAGGTCAGTGGGAAGGCTTCTTGGACTCAGTGAAGGCCAGAAGTGCTCACTCTCTACTGCATAGTTGTCCTTGCCGTCGCAGAAAAGAGTACTCACTGGGCAGCAAAGAGAAGGCTCTAGTGCTACTTCCTAACACAGAAGTGCAAATAATATAATTGTCACTCATATCTCTTTAAATTTTTACCTCTCAGTTTCCTGAAGTAGAGCTCAAAATCCTTCTGCACCTATATTCATTGGTTCGGGAAGCTCTTCTCACTGAGAAACCTTAACCAGTTCAACAGTTGATCTTCTTTCAGCCAGTTTGGCCTTCCTTTCTCCACCACACCTCCATCAAGGCCCTTTGCAATCACTGCTTAGGCACCCTATCCTACCCTACAAGGTGTTACTCTGTGTTATGAACATGGGTACATGTAATCATGTTACATGGGAGAAATATTTTTGTTGGGGAGAAGTCAGAATAGATTCACATGGTTAAATTGACTGGCAGAGATCTCTCCAAATCAACCACTAGAGTTCTCTACTCAAGTTGTTTGTAGCCAGGCCTGGGATCATATGGCCTATAGCCACACAGACCAGGTGCAGAACCCAGGTTTACCAACAGCTCAGCATGCACTGAAAGTCTCACCAAATGACAGTTTTAAATTGATGCCATGGTTTTGCAGAACTCCAAGGATGCAAGAACAAGATCTTTTTCTCTCTGTGTGCTTTTGTCGTGGTTTAACCCCAGCTGGTAATTAAGCTGGTAATGCAGCCGCTTTCCCAGAAAGCAGGCAGAGAAAATTTCTATTTGGAGGAAGAGACTGAGTGCTGGATAATTCCATCCCAGCTGCTTTGTACACTCTGAACCTACCCTTTGGGAAGCCCTTTAAGGACATCACAGGTAATGCCATTGGGAGTCATCCTAGGATGAAGAAAGTGACATAAGCTTTCACTGAACACTGCTTAGGCAAAAAAAAAAAAAAAAAAAAAAAGGACAGGAGATTATGTCTGTCAGTGGATGAGCTCAGGTGCAGAAATGTCTGAAAGACAAGCATCTATCTGATGAGCTGAAGAAGCTGAAGGATGTATCTCTCTGCTACTGGCACCACTGGTGTAAGGGCAGAAGAAAAATTGTACATCTATTGTTACAAATATAACTACACTGGGGATTTGGGGCTGGAAGGTCTCAACAAGGTCCTGCTAAACTCACGCACATGAGCAGCTTTGATGTGTGTGTGTGTGTGTGTAGGAAATATTTTGCAAATCGCCAAAATTGATCATTATCACCACACAAAGCATCTATCAGGATTCATGTGCAGGAGCTAGGAAGCACACACCTGCCAAGATATTCATGGGTAAGCAAGCTCATAGAATCAGAGAATAGTTTGGGTTGGAACGGACTTTAAAGATCATCTAGTCCAACTCCCTATCACGGGCAGGGACATCTCCACCTAGATCAGGTTGCTCAGAGCCCCGTCCAGCCTGACCTTGAACGTATCCAGGTGTGGGGCATCTACCACCTCCCTGGGCAACCTGTGCCAGTGTTTCACCACCCTCACTGTACAAAATTTCTTCCTTGTATCTAGTCTGACTCTACTCTCTTTTAGTTTAAAGCCATTACCCCTTGTCCTAATCTTACAGACTAAACAACGCCAGCTCTCTCAGCCAGCCCTTACAGAGGAGGTGTTCTATCCATCTGATCATTTTTGTGGCTCTCCTCCAGACCCATTCCAACAGGCCTATGTCTTTCTTGTACTGAGGGGTCCAGAGCTGGATGGTGGGTCTCACCAGAGTAGAGTAGGGGCTGAAGCACCTCCCTCAACCAGCTGGCCATGCTTCTTTTGATACAGCCCAAGATACAGCTGGTTTTCTGGGCTACGAGCACAAATTGCCAGCTTATGTCCAGCTTTTCATGCACTGGTACATCCCCAAGTATCCCACAAGTACATCCTCCTTCTCCATAGGGCTGCTGTCAATCCCTTTATCCCCAAGCCTGTATTGATACCAGGTGTTTCCCTGACCCAGGTGCAGGACCTTGCACTTGATCTTGTTGAACCTCATGACATTCACAGGGCCCACTTCTTGAGATTGTCCAGGTCCTTCTGAATGGCATCCCTTCCCTCAGGCTTGTCAACCATCATTCAGCTTGGTGTCATCTGCAAATTTGCTGAGGGTGAACTCAGTCCCACTGTCCGTGTCATTGATGAAGGTATTGAACAGTACTGGTCCCAGTATGGACCCCTGAGGGACATCACTTGTCAGTGATCTCCGTCCAAACATTGAGCCATTTACCACTACTAAGTTAACCAATTCTGACTTCATGAAGTAATTAAGCTTAAAAAAGGAGTGAAGAATTTGTAGGTGGTATTTACTCACAACTTACAATCAACTGTATTGATAATATATGTCTAGCCAGTTATGTGATGAATGCACCTGCATGCAACTGAGTAACAAGCATATTTTCTGAGACTGGACATTGATGAATGCCACTGGCTTTCACAGAAGCAGATCTGGGTCTTCCCAGAGCTCTACTTTATTGCTAAGGCTTTCTGATCTCTTGTTCTTTGGCATCTCATGCAGTGTTCAAAGATGAAACTGTCACAAGATAAGGCAGCTCCAGACAGTGAGAAGAACTGGAAGTTGCCTCCCCATGCTGTTGGGGAAATGTCTGGATATGGAAATTCAAAGGCACATTGAACCACAAGGAATTGCCAGGACAATAAGCCACTGAGAAGCAGGAAATATTTCCATTAAAAGTAATCACAAATACCACCAAAGTAAATTCCCAAATCAATATCTGCACTCATCGAAAGTCACATTTTGTCTCTTTGATTAGATTACTTACAACCTGGGAGCATGGCCTTGATTTATAGTTCAATCCACTTGTCATCAATAGTGGGTCTGAAAATATATCTGCAGAATGGAAGTCAATCAGATGCAGAAGGCAAGCTGCCAAAAGGCAGCCAGTTATTCATTCTGAGCAGAATTTGGTCTGATTTGATATTAAACGCTCTGACTCACTAGTTTCCAAGGAAGCAAAAAAGGTAGAAAATAATCATATTTGAATCAGATATGATTAAAGTATTTTTGTACCCTAATTCTTCCATGGTATTTAGCAAAGCTTTACCTACCTGGGACTACTGTTACCTCGTTCATCATGGGATTTAAAAGGGACTCCTTACATTGACTTGCAGAAGGCTATATGTAATCATCATTTCTTTTCACTAGCCCTTAGGGACTCAAAAGACTACATTTCCCTAAGTCAGTCATGCAGTTTTAGGACATCTGCTCTAAGCAACAGAAAGACAGACATTCTTGAACTAGCAGCAATCTCTGCTGTGAAAACTCATGGGATAAAGCCTGTGGATGTTGCACGTTTCATCCAGAAACAATACAAGGTTAGACTTCACCAGACATTAGGAACTAAAGCATTTTAACCACTTTCTTGAAATCACCAATGACTGGGTCATTTGGGATTCTTCCCCTGCAGATTCACCTTGGTGTGTATCACTGTGAATCCTACCCCACAGGCTTTTTCAGCTGTGCTGTCTCCATAAATATGTGCAGCTTTACTGCCAGGCCTATTGGCATGATTGACAGTCTTACTTTGAACTCCACCATGGACTTGCAACTTTCGTCTGAGAACCAGGCCCTTCTCAGCAAGATTAATCATGACAAACTAAATTTAAGCACTTGGCTAATTGTTGTCTGGAGCCCTGCTGAGTTTGCATTTTCCCATTTGTCTTAAATTTAATCCCTTTTTTGTAGAAGTGTCAAATTCAATCAGATTAGTCTTTTCCAGTACAAGAGCGGCAGAACCCAAAAAGTAGCTCCAGGGCCACCTAAGCTTTTGTTGGTACAAAGAAAAAATACATATCAAGTCATGTATTTATACATGTAAATTAGATCCCAGTCACAGCCTTTTTTGTTCAAAGTGTCAGATTCAATGTCTGTATTGTTTCTCTAAGCCACATGCAGATATTATTGCCACCTGTGAGTGGAGATAATACATTCAGCATTTCCTCTGCCATAAATAATAAGTATTAATGACTGTATTCTTCTTGTAAATGTAGTTGGTTTTTTTATAGAATATGTTCTCCTATGATTTGAAAAACCTAGACTTCTAAAGAAACGATTTAGAGATACAGCCAGAAGCAACCAGAGCCACAGTAGTTTCTCAGTGTAAGAAACCTGAGAGAAACAGAAGTTGACAATATTGAAAAAGACAAAGATTATAAAGAAATAAATTGCATTCCTGGAAGCTCTGCCCAAGAACAAACTACAATGATAATGGAGATATGATAAACAAAAACTGAGCAGCATTTACTTTATGACTGGTGTTTTTCTCTTCCTTATTTCTCTTTTCTTGTCACTAATTTTCATCCCCTCTCTCATGATCTCTTTTGCTATCTGTCATCCCTTTTCCTCATGCCTTCTGGCACAATGCCTTTTCCTCTCTCTTGTCATCTGGGTGGGTTTTTTAATTCTTTCCAGAGACATAACCTTGCATCTGTGTCCTGCCACCCTCTTCCTTCTCTTTCTTCTCTCAGGTATCTCCAACCAACCACAACCCAACTACAGGCTTTTCTCTCCTACCAGTGTTTTTCCCTGCAGTTTCCTATACTTTTCCACTCTTAACTATCTTGGGTTTGGAATTCCCAGCTGGCTTCCGTTTTCTTTCCTCTTACTTTCACCTTATTTCTCCCAGTCTTTTCTTTTCTTTCCTTAGGTACCTCAGATTCTCCTTTCTCTCACTTTTGTAACACTTGTCTTCTTCCTGCTTCTTTCAGGTCTCTATGTTCTTCAAGATCCACAGTCTTCTCAATTTCAGATGTCCTTCCAGTACCTCCCTCCATTTCTCCATTTTCTCTATTTCTTTCCAAATCCCCTTTCCCTCCTCTTTGCTTTCTTTCTACAGCACCTCACTGTTCCGGTTCTGTTTCAGCATCGATGCTGTTCTGCTTGTACAGTCACCCTGGCAGATTACACCAGAGGGAGGCAGGGAGCATGGCTGGCTGTGGCAAAGAGCCAGAGTAACTCTTCACCTCAAAACACAACTGCTGAAAAACAAAGTTAGTTGAAGGTCCGTTGTTTGAAAGCTTCCTCCAACTCCTCACATATCATGGAGAGACCCAGCTCCCCCAAGTTCCTGCTTGAGTGTGCAGCCCTTTGGACTGTGTCTCATGTCAATGATCTGTGTAGCTCATGGGGACCATGTGCTCAGATGGCTTCCTGGGCTTTTTTCTGGCCCCATACAGAGATCCAAAGAACATTGCAGGGGACTTTACAAACCAGGGCTAGCCTCAATACTGGATCAGGCTACTTGATGCCCCATTTGGATACTCTCATTCCACAGTAACACTGCCACACTGAGCACTGTACTATGCAGATAAGCCTTCTGTCTTGCCATATCTCCACTTTCAGTGCTTTCATTCCTTTCTCAAATGTTTGTCTGTTAGTCAGAGATGTGCCTGCCCATGATGCAGGTTCCTTCCCACATCCCACCTCTGACAGGACTTGTAGGATATAGAAAAGCCAAGCTCTGCCCAGTGGCAGCCCATAGGAGACCCAGAGGTAGTTGTCCTCCAGACGCTGCTGCTGAACTGCATGGTGAACACTTCACAGGGCAGCAGAGTTGTTCTCTGCCACCCTGCTGTTCCCACTGCTCAACACTGCTGGTGTGAGAAGGGTGGCTTTGCTTACCCCCTTACACCCCTTGTAGACAACAACCAGGCTGAAGCTTACTGCTGCTACTGGGGTAACTGGAGTTCAATATGGATGCTCTTCAAGCCTCTCTCCACTGCTCCCTTTATGGGACCATGGAGATGGTGTATGACACAGCCAGAATGCAAAGAGCAGGATCATTTCCATAGCCATGGTGACAGCTGGTCATGCTCAATGATTAGTGAAGCCAAAAGAAACCTAATCTTTATCAATAAGGGGAATCTCTAACATGCTTTTTATGTCATTCTTTTCTGTTTAGCTCTTTTAATGATTTTCTTGCAGCTGCTGCTGAGTGACGGTGTTTGTGGAAGATGAGTGTAAACAGTGTTGGACTGTGGATGCAGGGAGCTAAATCAGTTTGCCTTTGATCACTCTCTGGATGCAAAAAGACAAATGCCCATGCATGATCAACCCTTTCTAGTTAGCCAAGGAGTGGTATCTCTGACAGCTAAACAAGCAACTTCTTGTCTCTCTTCCTAGCTACAGGGTAAAGGCTAAGAAATAGTCATGTGTTAACGAGGAAGAAAACAAAGGATTAAAAATGATCATTTGTTTTTTGTAGGATAAATTACTCCTCTGACTGAATTAATTCTGTTGACTTTTTCCTTACTGTGCTATTTCTTCCCATGCATGGCAGCCTTCCTTTAGGCCTTAGAGCCAAAGACTAAAAAATATGTTCAAAAATCTCAAGGTACGTATCTTTCTGAATTCATCTCCCCTCGCTGATTTTACCTAGGCAGGGGAAAATGAAAATGAGCTATTTATTGGCTCCCTGTCTTCTTACCCAAGAGTACTGTATAATTATCAGAATCCAGATTCTAACTTGCCTATAATTTGAGGCTGCTCCTTTCTGATGCTCAGTTTTGGTTTGGACTGCACACCAGTCCAAAGAGAGGAGAGCTGCCCATGTGCACATGAAGCCAGAATGATACTGAACTTCCCCTGGTACGTATTTGGGGGGCTACAGAGTTTCAGCCTAAGGCAGAGGAGCACAGAATCAACTCCAGAGATAAAATTAGGGCAAAAGGGAGCCATATCTGTTAGAAACCTGAGCTCCTTTGTCCACGGCTCTCATGACCCTGCCCTTCAATACTGTATTGTCACTTGCAGAATAAAGCACTACTCACTGACACTAGCAGTGTCAGTAGTGGACCTCTTAAAGAAAAGTCACGGTGATTTTTTTTATTTTTTGCAGATGGGAAAGTGTATTCCTCCTTGTACCCCCATGACAGCAATTCTGAGAGCCATTTGTAATGAACCCTCTTCAATTATGGGAACCCATAGGAAAGGGCATTTGATTCTGTGCTAACATTTCCATAAAAAATATGCCTCATTAAAAACAATGATTTTGTTAAAGCTGCTAAAGTGATGTGCAGGTAGCCCTTCCCTGCCTATCCTTAACAACAAGTCACAGCAAAGCTGCCTGCTGTTTAATTGACTACCTTCTGAATGGACACCGTGTGCCTTCAGCATGTGCACAAAGCCAGGCAGAAGACTCATCAGTCTTTGCCACTTGAACAACACAGAAGTTGCAAGCTGCATTTGGGGAGCAGAGGATGGTGTCCCAAAATATCCTAATAGGCTGAGAGAAAGATGTTGCTTCTTTGTATGACAGATTGCTGTGGGTATCAACTATTTCCTTGGCTGTTTTGTTCTGTAGAGGAGGACAGTGATCACAGACAGCAGATCTGGGGATCAGCTTAATGAAAGAAGGTATCAATAAAGGGTGAAATATTTGGTATATTTGCAAGAGATAGTAGGACTGCTGCCACCATTCTCCATCCTCAAGCAGGTCTGACAAAATTGGATGAGCAGTCAAGATGCAGGAGGGCAGGGCTACCTTTCAAACTAGAAGAACAATGGGCCAAAACCGTTACTGTGAAGTTCAATAAAGAAATGCAAAATCCTGCATTTATGCAGGAACAACCTCATGTGTTATTACAGGCTGGAGGTTCTTTAGCATCACAGCTCTGCAAAAAAGGATTTGGGGGTCCTGTACAGAATCAGGTAGAATACGAGTCAGCAGCAAGCTCTTGCAGCAATGCAAAAATATCACCAGCAGGTCAAGGGAAACAATGATTCAATTCTATTTGGCATTCATGAGGCTGCATCTGGAGTAGTGTTCAGTTCTGGGAGTGAGTCCAGAGGGAGGCCACTAAGATGGTTAGGCACAGGAGCATATGAGGTTTGAGAGGCTAAGGGAAGTGGGGAGAAAAGGACTCTAATAACTGTCTTCACCTACCTGCTGAGGCCTATAGAGCAGAGGATTGTAGAGAAGACACATCTTCCCTCATCTCAGAGTTGTGCAATCAAAGGGCAATGGATAGTGATTATAATATGCAGCAAAGGCATAAAACATAAAAATGTTCTTCACCATGACACTAGTTAAGCACTGAGACAGGCTGCCCAAAGTCATAATGGGATCTCCATTCTCCATCCTTGTACATTTTCAAAATTTGTCAGGAAAACACCCTAAGTAATTTGATATAATGTTGCAGTTTGCCCTGCTTTCTGAAGGGTTACGGACTAGAGACCTCCAGGCATCACTTCCAACCTAGAGTATTTCATGATATGTATAAAATGGTTGCATCAGGAGTGCTACTACAGAGCACAAGAGATGGGAGGTGTTGGGGCATTGGGATGTTAGGTACTGTTAAGAGCGGGAAGAATCTGGATCCTATTACTTTGGTTAAAAGGGCAAACCTTTAAATGGTATCCATGGTGTGAACTGTCCTCTTTAGGATCCTCTTAAAAAATGGATGACATACTATATTTATAAATGCAGATTTGCAATGACTTCATAAGAGAATTACTCCTAGACATAAAGCACTGCCATTCAGAAATCCCTCCTTGCCAAGTCTTTATTCATAGGTACATTCAGTACCTTCCTTAAAGGTTCCTGAAGCCATGTGATTTTGGGAGAATGTCAATTTTTGTTTATAAAAAAAAGCTGTTGGGAAAACCATCTGGCAAATGTTATAATGAAAGACAACTGATTTCCTAAAAGTAAAAGACCTCAGAATGTTTTAAAAACAAAAAGAATATCACGATTTTCAAACTGATCTCATGATTTTTCAAAGCCTGGCTTGTGGTTGTGCAATGCCTGTGGTCAGCCATACTATACAGAGAACACTCTTGAACAAAATTCATTTCGGAAATGTATTGCTGGAGTTCTTCCCATGTCCACAGCATAAGGAACCAAACTCCCAGAGCTGGGAGAACCAAAGTCTGAGGCAAAGTCCAGAACAGAATCAGTAAATGCAGGCTCACCTTCAACACTTAGGAACCTGGTGTTTGCATCAAAGAAGCCAATGTGCCTCAAAAAAGTCACTTGAGACTTGACAAAACTGGAAATACAGCAATAATTGCTGCTTTCTGCTTGTGAGAGCTGGGGCCTTTATGGCACTGCTCATTTGTGCAGTGCAGGCAGAAGCTGCTGACCTGGGAGAATTTTGTTCCTAGTACAGAGTACTTCAGCGGTTAGACAAGAGGGTTGAGAGGACGGCAGGTAATAAAACTACTGTGAAGAAAAAACTGAACCAATGAAACACTTTCTGTTTCACTTTCTGGAGATGGAAGGACTACCTCCCACTGCCTGCTTTTTTCCCTGTAATATTAAAAAACAAAAGGGCTTTCTGAGCAGTCTTGAGATAAGTAGAGTATTTAAACCCATCTAATTACTGTGATGAATTACATGCCTGCCATTGATCTCACTTCTTATTTGCCCCAAAGTATTAATAGACTGTTCATTTTGCCTTTTAAAAGTACAAAGTTTGAAGTGGATTTCTGTTTACTTATGTGAATTAATCACAAGAATCAAAATGAGCTGTACATGACTAATTGGCCGGTTTGTTTTACTGTCCTCCATGGCAATGCTGATTTTTCTGACAGCATGCAAATCAAGCTGCTATCAGCAAGAGAGGTCTTCCCTTCAAAAAAGCAAAAGGAGGAGGCAAGCTGCAGTTGCTAGCTAGGAAAGAGCAGCTGCTTGGGGACAAGGGGCTGCCTTTAGCTAGAAATATCTGACCAGGAAGGGGGTAGGGATTTAATGAGCTGCGAGGACAAGAGACCTGCAGTGTAATTAACTCCCAGAAGATCTCATTGAGTGTTCAGCAGAACCCCCACAACAGCGGTCTTTCAACTTCATTGGAATTAAAGTTTAATTTGATGTCAAAGGGCAAAGGAAAGACCTGCATTATCAAGCATGGAAATCAATGGACTGTGTGAAGGAAAAGGTCACACCCCCACTTTTGCAGGCAGAAAGTCTCAAGGAAGAGGTGAAGATATAAAAGTGCTCAACACTTACTCATCAAACACGATCCAGCACCTTGATGTCTTAATTGCAGTGAGGGGCCCAAACCTGAACACAGGGTTCGAGGTGCAGCCTCACCAGTGCCCAGTGCAGGGGGACAGTCCCTTCCCTTGCCCTGCTGGCCACACTGCTTCTGACACAAGCCAGGGTGCTGCTGGCCTCCTTGGCCACCTGGGCACACTGCTGGCTCATGCCCAGCCGGCTGCTGACCAGCACCCCCAGGCCCTTTCCCACCAGGCCCTTTCCAGCCGCTCTGCCCCAGCCTGTAGCGCTGTGTGGGGCTGGTGTGACCCAGGTGCAGGACCCGGCACGGAGCCTTCTTGAACCTCATCCAGCTGGCCTCGGCCCATCGGTCCGGCATGTCCAGATCCCTCTGCAGAGCCTTTCTATGCTCAAGCAGGTCAACACTCCTGCCCAACTTGAAGTCATGTGCAAACTTACTGAGGCTGCACTTGATCCCCTCATCCAAATCATCAATAAGGATATTAAACAGAACTGGCCCCAATGCCAAGCCCGGGGGAACACCACTTATGACCAGTCACCAACTGGATGTAACTCCATTTACTACCACCCTTTGGGTTCAGCCATCCAGCCAGCTTTCAATCTGGCATAGAGTACACCCACCCAAACCATGAGCAGCCAGATTTTCTGGGAGAATGCTGTGGGAGGCAGTGTCAAAGGCTTAACTTTGGTGTCATAAACATCCCTGGCACTGAGGTCAGGCTGACAGGCCTGTAGTTCCCTGGATCCTCCTTCCTGCCCTTCCTGTAGATAGGCATCACACACTGGCTAACCTCCAGTCTTCTGGAATTTCCCCAGTTAGCCAGGACTGCTGATCCATGATGGAGAACAGCTTGGCACACTCCTCCGCCAGCTCCCTCAGTACCCTGGGGTGGGTCTGATTCGGACCCATAGACCCGTGCATGTCTAATTGGAGCAGCAGGTCACTAATTGTTTCCTCCTGGACTGTGGGGACTTCATTCTGCTCCTCCTCATCCCTGTCTCCCAGCTCAGGGGGCTGGGTACCCTGAGGGTAACTGGTTTCACTATTAAAGACTGAGGCAAAGGCAGCATTAAGCACCTCAGCCTTTACCTCATCTGTTGTGGCAGTGTTCCCACCTGCATCCAATAAAGGGTGGAGATTATCCTTGGCCCTCCTTTTGTTTCTGATGTGTTTGTAAAAACATTTTTTGTCTTTTACAGCAGCAGCCAACCTGAGTTCCAGCTGGGCTTTCACCTTTGTAATCTTTTACCTGCATAACCTTGTGACATCCTTATAGTACTCCCAAGTGCCTGCCCCTTCTTCCAAAGGCGCTAAACTCTCCTTTGTCCCCTGAGTTCCAGACAAAGCTCTCTGTTCATCAGGCTGGTCTTCTCCCCCACCAGCTCATCTTTTGGCACTTGGGGATGGCCTGGTCCTGCATCTTTAAGAATTCCCTCTTGAAGAATGCCCAGCCTTCCTGGACCCCTTGGCCCTTCAGAACTACCTCCCAAGGGATTCTGTCAACCAGGCTCTTAAACTAGCTGAAGTTGGCCCTCCAGAATTCCAAGGTAGCCATTCTGCTGACACTCCCTCCTTACTTCTCCAAGAATCAAAACCTCTTATCATCTCATGTTCGCTAAGCCCAAGTTGTCCTGTGACCACCACATCCCCACCAGCGCTTCCCTGTGTGCAAACAGCAGGCCCAGCGGGACATCTCCCCTGGCTGGCTCACTGACAGCTGTGTCAGGCAGGCATCTGCCGCACACTCAGGAACCTCCTGGTCTGTGTCCTATCCGCTGTGCTGTATTTCCAGTGGACGTTTGGTAAGTTTAAGTTCCTCACAAGGACAAACTGTTGAAACAGTCCCTGACATACGGAGCTACCCCACCGCCTCTCCTTCCTTGCCTGTCCCTTCTGAAGAGTCTGTAGCCATCCCTTGCAGCACTCCAGTCATGCGAGTTTCCCCCCATGTTTCCGTGACGGCGACTATGTCATGGTCTTCCTGCTGCACGATGGCTTCCAGCTCCTCCTGTTTGTTGCCCGTGCTTCGGGCACTGGCATAGATGCACTTCGGCTGTGCCATCGATCTCACCTCCAGGCCTGGCATCCCACCCGCAGGCTCATCTCTGATGAGCTCGGGTTTATTCCCTTCCCGCTTTGAGTCGGGTTTAAAGCTGTCTCGACGAGCCCTGCTAACTCCTGACCAGGGATCCTTTTCCCCCTCTGAGGCAGGTGAACCCCAGCTGTGGCCAGCAGGCCTGCTGCCGTGTGAACTGACCCACGTCAGCCCCCCCGAGATCTGGCCATTGACACCAGGCCCAGAGCCAGTGCTGATCTGTGGGACCTTGCGGTGACACAGCCCCTCGCTCCCTGCGGCCGGCAGGACAGAAGGAAGCACCACCTGTGCTCCCGATCCCTCCCTCAGCCCCGAGGTCTCTCTCCGTCGCCCTCAGACTTCTTGGCGTTGGAGTTCATCGCTGCCCCTTGGAAGCCCAGCAGTGGGCAGTGATCAGAGGGCTGTACCGGGCAGGGGGTGTCCTGGTGACGTCCCTTACCCAGCCCCAGGGAGGCCAGCAGGCTTCCTGGCTTTGCAGTTGCTATATGGCCAGCAAATGAGTTTCCATGCAAAACCTTTCCTAAGTAACAGCTAGAAAATTAAATCAGTGCGGGTGATGAGAGGCATTCAAGTAAGAGCAAAACCAGCAGGTAGTAGGTAAGTATCTTCTGCTTTCATCCTCACACAGGTTGCCTGAACCCCTGGCTTTCTCCAGCATGGTAAAGCCCTCTCCCTGGGAAAGCGCAGCACTGAGAATGGTGGAAACACCTCAACAACCCCTCTGCAAATTGATCTCTTGCCTCTGCTTGGTAATGCCATCATTCTGGTGAATCAATCTTTGCTCTTCCCCTGCTATTCCTTGTCAACCACCCCTCAGCTCCCATCCTCTGCTGTAATCTGATTCCTTAGATACTGTCCTACTACCTGCTACTTTTTGAAGAGTGTGGCCTACCTGGGGACTATATAACACTATCACAGTGCTTGGAAAACAGGAAGGATTTTAATTCATCTTCAGAGTAAATAGAATATCTACAGAAAGAGCAACCCATGTAAAACAAGTAAGCACACGTACGCTCCCCAGTACTTGGCCCAATAGTCAGGTAGCTCTTGGGAAATGCCACTGTCTCCAGCCACACACAGTGTAATGACTTAGGTAACACACCTGTGGAGTTACTTCATGAGTTATCTCACACATAGGCAAGTGGTCAACACTCCAGTTTCCATTCATGCAAAAGGTGGCCTTGAAATCAATAAAACTGTGAGCTCTCACTCATTGTTTTGCGGACATGAAGGCACAATTGCTGGCAAAAAAGTATGTTTGGTTCATCCTGCAAATCAGGTCTGTGCTATTTCTGCATGTGTGCAGAGTGCAGAAAGTATATCTTGTCATTTATCCCAAGGAATACCTTGTAATCTTTATTGGAGCAGAAGGGTTTCCTGAAATGTCTTGTCTTTACAATTTCCAAGTACTTTGTCATGCCCAGGGAAAAGTGGCAATCCCCCAAACGAAAGCTTGCCTCCATGTACAGGGATTTTCCTGAGCTGAAATACACAGCCTTTGCAGACCATAGACTAGTTTGCAGGCTGTCTGCAGATGGTCTTTCAACTTTGGCTCTGCTTGGAGCTATTTACACTTGAACTCCATCTTCACCTGTCCATGTTCATTGGCCTTTCCCTTCACTCTTGCATTATGGCTTCTACCGCACCAATCTTTCTGGAGCCACCACTAAGCTTACTTGGCCAGCACTGAGCTTTAGCAGGCTGTTCTACTTCCCTCTGCCAGATCATATGGATCCTCCACGTGACAGACCTTCTGCCACAGTTGGTTTAGACACCCAATGAAACTTTTACATCAGGTGTCCAAATTACTGCCCATAATCTTTTCCTGCCCATCCCTTGTAAAATACAGTAGATGCTGTGGTAATTTGTAAGAGCAAGCTGTAGGCATCACCCCAGCAAGCTGTGCACCCCACGTGTTTTCATAGTAGAGAGCTGAAGTACCTCCTGCCTCACCCTGCCCAGTCAACCCAGCTCACACCTAAATGGTTCCCATCTGATCCCTTTACCATCTGATCAAGCCAAGCTCTACAGTAAGACTGCAGCAGAGCAAGCCCACACCTTTCCAGTTGCAGCTAATCACAATTCATCAGCCAGCCCCTTGAAGAAACAATGTAAACCCGTCTGAATTGCTTTCAGAATTGTCATTAGTTTCCACCCACTTGAGGAATAAACTCGGAATTAAGCCCACAGAAAGCAATCTAATCCTGCTGCAACTTTTACGTACTGAAAACCTTAGGAGCTTGATACATGGTTGTGCTGCATTTTACATTACTCGATTACTTCATAATCACTTCAGTGTAAGTAACCTAATGTTTTTTAAAACATTTATTTCAAACCTTCCATCATTATACAGATTAATTCCTCCCATGACAAAAATGTAAAAGCTGAAAGATCAGCATCCATTCTCAAATCTTTGTGCAATGACCATTTCACACTAGGAGCCATCAGTTTACCAAAAAAATTAAAAAAATAAAAAAAATCCCTGCTACTATGTCAACTTCCTTGCAAAATCCTTCTGACAAATTTCACTGCACTGAAGGGGATTTCAGTCTTGTATGAAATCTTCTGTGAACAAGCCACAGATCAGTAACAGAAATACTCTCCAATCTCCAAACATATTCGTCCATCAGAAATGAGTCTTCATTTTCTTACAACAGCTGCAGAAAAATTGCAACCTTCTAGTTCAATACACTGTTGTGCCAGTAGGTTTCCATAAACTAACAGAATAAATTAATCTGAATACAAAAAGAATTTAGCCAACAGCAAAAAATCACATGGCTAAGTTTCAGAAGCGTCTATTTCACAAAGTAATTGAAGTTTTAAATTTTCTGTGTGACAGGTCTGTGTAACTGCTTTTCTGTTGAATGTGGCTAAAGTGTGAACTAGAGTTAAAATTGTCACAAAAAGAGACATTTTCATTAACATTCATCCAAACTGCCTGTGTTATCACAAGTTTGCTTTGATGGTTTTCATAATCTTCTTTGTTTGCTTTCTGCACTGTTGAGACTAGCAAGATCTAATTCACAAGAATATTTCCAGAAAGGCTCATGAGTTAGCCCAGGTTATAAATGTTCGCAGAGTTGCCTCCACAGCACAGTGCTGGTTATGGAGGCAGCCAGTTTGTCTACAAAAATGGTGCCATGTGCCTTCAGTTTCCAGCATCTTGCACTAACCATGAACAACCAGTAATGCACAGAACAGTCTTGGCCAATTGCCTATAGACAGCTAAAATGAACCTGTATCAAACACCATGTATTTCAGAGTATGAAATATTTCAAAGTCTTTATACAGCGATTTTGCAAGCAGAAAAATAAGTGAAATGTAAATGAAGGGGGAAAGAATATTTTAGTCCACCATGAGTGGGCTAAAAGCATGCAGGTGGCCAGCTGCAGTAGAGGAGTGTGGTATGGCAGAGCTTAGTTACATCCTATCATTTGCCCATGCCCACAGTATTTGCTGGAAATACTGCATTCACCATCTATCCATTTAGTCTGCAGAAACTCAGGCCAGAGCTTCCTTTACTTTTTAATTTTTCTATAATGAAATTTGACCTTCCGGGGCACTGAATTGCTCCTACAGTGTTGAATACCCTCCAAGCCTTGCAGAACAGTGCAGACTGCTGTTTTGCTCCACTCCCAAGAGGATCTTGTACTGGAGAAAACTGATCAGATTGACAATGCAAAACTGCTGGGGGCAGGAACAGAAGTGTCTGCAACCAAGTATTAATCTTAGCTTGAAGTTAAAGGCAGAAGCACAACCAAAAGAACCTCTTTCCTCAGAAAGGAAGACTAACACCCCCACCTTGCTCCAGCGATCCAGCTATCACACAGCATCCTCATGGGTCCTCTGGATCCTTTTTTTGTCCCTGTGTCTTTTCTCAGGGCACAGTACTTGCTGTGAGCAAGTGTTTAATAGGTCCACAAAGAAAGGAGGCACATACAATCGCTTATTGGTTCAATATGTTCATCCACAGAGAGAAGGATATAAGGACCCTACAATTCTACTGACAGATGATCACTGCCTACTGAGTCACCCTGTGGCCCTGAGCAAGTAAGAAAAGTTAACACAAGATGTAGTATCAGCCCTGTCGTGCTAGAGGAACAGCCTGTGCTGGGGAACTTTCCAGGTGAAGAAAGCTGACCTTTGGGAGGAAGGACCTGGAAGTCTGCCTGGAGTGGGGCTAGTAGTTCTTGACATCACAAATCCGTCTCCTTGTGGTTTTGCCAACGTACAAATAATTTCATGGAAATTGCTCGTGTCAAAGCTGGCCAAATCCAAGTGAAACCCTGTGTGTCAAGTACAAAACTTCTGGAGTGCTGTAAAACAAATTAAGACTCTGCTGTTTGTGAAGATCAGCTACAGAACCTGGCCAGCTACAGTACGCATCAGTTCCACCACCTAAGCCCTATGTGAAAAAGAGCACTGGCTGCACGTTGTCTGTTGTCAGTCATCAGCATTTGTTATGCCAAGGTAAACGGTCTAGTGCTAATTGTCCCTGCAGCTGATGAAGCTAAATACCTCCTAGCAGGGTGGATTTCTCCATTCACAGGAAAGTATCTAACCACTAACAAGGAGCAAGTATTTCATGGCTTATAAGGATGCTGGACCAAACAATTAATGGAAGATAGAAAGCCTTCAGAAACTCATGTCTGCAGAAGGAAACTAGGGAGAAATCTCAGACTACACTGTGGAAAGAGAAACCTGGAGGAAACAATGTGAGCTAAGATTTTTTATAATAAACTACATATACACACAACCCAAAACTTTATCTGCCAGAGCCCACTGCACCACCACTCTATTAAAACTCCTTCCACAGCCAAATCAGATTCACCTGCCCAAGGAACTTGCAGCAACAATAAAAAAACCCTGCAACCTCCTGCTCACTCACACTACCTCAAGTAAAATTCCTAATGTAGGACCTAATACAAAGTCCACACAAGGCAGCCAGAGTATTTCTATGCACTTCAATGAGTCCCTCAATAGCAAGCGTGGCATGAAGTGTGTTCTGTCCTGAGGATGAATGAAGGAGACAGTTAACCACTTCCACCCAAGCAGGTGCTGCAAAGAGAGGCACACCAACTGTCACAGCAAGCACACTGTTACTCTGTTCCCTGCATGGGAAAGAAGGCTCTGTGGGCATGCTACAAGATGTGCGGTAAAACACCTACACAAAATCCTGCAGAGTCAGGCTCAACACAGCTGCTGACTGAGAAATAACAGAATCCTCAGATAACTTGAGACACATCTTCAGGGCCTACCACAGGGATGCACTGTCTGTAAGACCTTTTGTTTATTCATGGGCTCTGTTACTGTATCTGCTGAATGCCACTTGAAATGTGCATACCACAAAGCAAGACAAACTAGTGCAGCTAGATCACTGGTAGCACTGCTGATGTCAGATATCTTCTGTTTCTTCTAATTTCCAGGCATCAGATGTGGTGTGCAGCAGAGCTGGGGTGCAAGTTGGGAGTCAGTGTTATCTCACTGTAGAGATAACCTCTGCCTTCCTCACATTGAATCATATGCATCTATATGATGCAAATGCTGAACTGATCAATAGCCTAAGGAAAATCAGCTCCCAGGTGTAAAAAAAAATTCAGCGCAGGCCTTGTGGTATGCACACGTTACAATGGAGCAGTCAGGATTAAGCATTGGCCTTAATAAACAAACAAGCTCCAAATTTATCCATTTGTCTACATTGCAGATACTTCCATTGCAAAAAAAATGTTTTCATGGCTTCAAGGAAAGCTAGTTTCTAAATAAAAACATCTTTGTCTATAATTCTCACAGCCATCCCAAGAAGTTCTCAGAATCTGGAGTCATTAGTGTAACTGGGTAAAACAGGATAAGCCCTGGCCATAACAGAACTGTTAATGTATAAAGGGTAAGACTAAATTTTGTCATCTGAAGACTACATTTCTTCCTATGGTTCAAAGTAGGTCAAGTGCCCTCACGGAATACCTATTTGTTTCTCACAGAGAAGTAATGATACTTATGCATCTCCAGTCTTATTAAAACCTCAGTGAGAGGCGAAGTCAGGGATGTCAGCTTAGTTTCTTGTTGCATTGAATGGACAAGGCATGATGTCTGGAAACGGTTGATTATTTTTAATCAGACACATGCAAATCACACTGTCAGTGAATCACATGCAGAGCTGTTAAGTTTTGCAGCAGCCCACGCAAGACCCGTAATCCAAGGAAACACCAGAGCAGCTAGATGGTTGGTCTTGCAAGGTGGTATGCACTGCAAAGCCATGCAAGAGCTTAAGTGTGTGCTTAATTTAAAGGCCATAAGCAATCCTCACCATTATTTTTTCAATAGAAGCACTTGCTTACGTGGTTGGCTGAGAATAGGATGAGACAGAGCATGTAAGGAGAAGCAACCCTGCATGCTAGTAAGAATGGTGACTACCATGAAGGTATCTACAAGAAATTTTTATGGATGGCTGTGTCTCAGGCCACCAAGTTTTGCTTCTCCAGCTAGAGCTGATGTAATCTACCAAGCACATGCCTTGTCCTGAGCCATGTTCTTATTATCACTATGCTTTACTTCAGTGCTTGCTTTTCTTGGAGAAGAGGGAATGGAGGACCCAAAATCGGGTGAGGGAAGTTAGATGAATTATGTAACTGTGATGTGTGTTTCATGAGAGGGTTGAAAACCAGGCCAAGTGAGCTCCCTGACATAGATATTTTTTTTTCACTTGCCAATGGGAATGATGTTGCCTCTATTCCTTCAGCTTCAAAAGAAGACAAAACTCCTCACTTTGCTTTGAGGTTTGACACAAAATTCATGTGATGCTTATGGAAAATTCCTGCAAAAGAAACAACATGAAACATCTCCTTCTAAAGTTTTGTTCAAGTTTTAATTATTTCAGAACACTGTAGTAAGACTTAGAAGAAGGTCACCGGGAAGGCACGTGAATAGTAAAGAGTCATTGCCTCAAAGTACAGCCATGGTAGCAATTCTCACTTTGCCATAGCACTTTGCCAGCCAGAATCCTGTTCTGTGACCACTGAGGCTCCAGTACACTAGTTGAATGTTGCCACGGGGATACCACAAGACATTTATAGGTGAGCTCTTGTATCTTAGCTGTTCAAACTGGGCCCCCTGTCCTTTTCAAAGGAGAAAGGTCTCCATGTATGGCAGATGGCATAAACCAGTGAGGATCACAAGGTAGCTCTAATCTAGCACCTCCTACACACAAATCAATCTGCATGTTTTCTGCAGAGCCCTGCCAACTAACTCAAACCAAAAGTGAGGACAAGGGAGCATCTCCACAGCACATGGTGGGGAGTTACTACTTGCCCTTCCCTAGGGATTTGAAAATGCACCCCTTCTTACTGGTAGACTCAGGCTAATGACTGCATCATGTCTCTGCAAGCGAGGAAAGCACAACCATTATCCAAGCCTAACTCATTGTGTGATTATTCCCATTGTACAGCTCCATTACAGAATGTTGAACCAGGGGGATTTGCCAACACCAGAGGGGATTATGCCAGAGTATGGGTAGAGCTCCTGCTCCCACCCTGTCCTCTGACTGCAGCTCTTTTATATGCAAGGGCTGTTTTTTGTCAAGTGATATCTGAGGGGAAAAGGAAGAACAACAAAAAACCCAAGAGGTTTCAAAATAGCTTGCACTGCCTGTCAAAGCCTTGTAGATGTCCACAAGTGCCAAGCCAAGAAACTCTCCTTAGCAGCTTTTGTTGGAAACAATTAACATTTCAAGTTTATCTTTTCTGTTCTTTCAGACAGCTATGAAAAGACTGTAAAAAATGACAATACCAGCATTCATTGAGGCTGGCTCAGTCCTGCTCTGTCTGAGCAATCGCCAGCACATGTCTCGTCTGGGAAAAGGCAGTCTGAAAAGCTTGAGGAGTCTATTTCTCTTGAGTTTGATATTCCTAATATCAGGAGGGAAATCCACCAGTGAGATGAAAGCAGGCCACAGCAGGAGAAGGAGCAACAAAGCTGCATAGCCAATGCACAGAGGCTTGGAAACAACCTTAATTGCTCTCAAAGAGTGTGTTAACCTTGATTTCCAGCAATGACACTTTTCCCCATATTAATACAAGATGCTTTCAGGTAGGTGTCAGCTCTGCCTGCATCTGGCATACTACATTAGTCCCAGGGAATGTGGTGAACCATTGAGGTTGTTGTTCTTCAACCAGGGTCAATAAATATGAAAAAAAGTGCGGAAAACCAGGGTGCCTAGCTCAGTCCTTGACCTCATACAGCTCCTGAAACTTGTGAAGACAGGGACTACATTCATTTCACTGGTTGGAAACAGAGTCTTTTCATCCTTGTGATAGTACTAATCAGGAATATATCAGTGATATCAAGTGAGTTACACCAATGTGGGGCACAGAAAGGGCGGAGTCAGAGATTCTGCTTTGTCTTTATGTTCTTTAGATTATGTATACCCAGAAGAAATGAACAAAGTGCACAAGCTGTTGTCAACCCCCAACTTAAAATTAGGCCCGTGAAGTCAACCACAGCTGGAAAATAAGTATCAGGTTCTCACTAGGCCAGTATTGCTCCATAATAAATTAAAGCACAAAGAACTGTGACACAATTATTTTCTCAAAAGCCTGAAAACTTAAGTCTATAATGATTCCAGGCTATGGCTCTTATAACACTTATGTGGTATTCAGGGTGTCACTGATATCCAGATAAACAATTAGTGGCCTTTAGGGAGCTCTCTAAGTGCCTAATGCCATGTAGATTTGCAATCACTGGTAGAATTAATGCCTATTTTGCCTGTTGAAGTAGAGATCAAATTTGATTTGCATGCATAAAAATGCTGAATCCCAAAGTCAACCTTTGTTCTGCTTGGCTTGGCTATGGCAATGGGTGCCAGGCTCATCTCCATGAGACCAAGTCCCCACCACTGTAGATTGTCAGGGGCATCATCCCTTTGTGCTTGTGAACCCAGTGTCATGTCCACTATGTTGTGATTGCCTTGTGTAGGTTATGAACTTTTGTCACCATTTCAGGGGGACAGTTAACAACTTCAGCACCATGCAATGAGTGACAATACCTATAGTTACTGTAGCTGGAAAATGGTATTCTGCCAAGTGTCTAACTTCTGCAGTTTGCAATAGTTTGGCATGGTCTTACAACGGAAGGAAACTGATACATATCTGACCTCTGGGGGTCCAATGACCTACCAAGCAGAACACATAGCAAAAGTGGGATTTTCCTCTGAGAACATCCTGCCATCTGTCCATGATAATTCAGTTTTGAGGACAGACAGGGTGGCAATATCCAGCACGGAAAGGGATATGAGAAAAAGATCCCTGTTTCTAACAGTGGAACCCAGTAAACAGAGCATCTTCTCACCCATTGGTTTAATCAAAGTTTGTATGGTGGTTGTTATTGTAGGCACATGTTCTTCACAGATAGAGAGATTTCAGTGCTTTTACCTGAAAATTAATATTTTGAAAAGTGGGTTAAACCAGCAGTTCTAAAACATGTGGGCTCAACACAAACATTTACGGCAGCAATGGCTGCAAGAACAGCAGAGGCAGCAGTTTCATCAGCAGTCAGCTAAGTCACTCTGATTAGCAAGTTCTTCTGCAATACAATGAGCTGTTCTGGAAAGCAAAGAAACTTGGATTAAGGTATGAGATGCACACACTAGCCTGTGCCACTCAGGAGACTGGCAGACACTTGTGCCAGAGCTGCAGCAGCTCAGTGGACTTCCCTAGAGGAGGCAGCAATATTGCTGCTACTGTCAAAGTGATGAGACCATGAAAGAGTACAGAAGTGTTGCCCCTGTGAGTAATGGCTGCAGCCTTTGGGCCAGATGCATGCATCAAATGAGAGTCTGGCATCAACTGTGGATGCAGCAAGATCCCAAGGCTGTGACCTGTTCTGGCGACTGGAAATGTCCAGTGGAGTAAGAAGAGTTGTATCATATAAAGGCTTGTGAGTATACATACTAATGGCTGCTTGGACTGAAGCAAATAGGCTAACTTCACTCCTTCAGGGAGTAAAAAAGAATGCAGGTATCTTGTAGCAGGCAAAATCATTAGCATGCAGATAGTTTTTAGTGCAGCAAAGGCATCTACTGAAAGGTATTATATATTGTTGAACACAGCAGAGTTATGCATAGCTCCCATTTACTTTACTGAACAAAAAGGACTCATTTGAAGTACTGCCTATTAGCTGAAATAGAATGAACAGCTACATATCAAGAAAAAGAAATGCTAAGCTTTATTAAAAACAGTTAAAATGGTAAATTTTATGGGAAGTGACATTCATAAGGAAACTTACTGGATGGTGGTATGGTTAGTCATTTTGTATTATCAAAAGCCTGGCACTAGTAAGCAGATAAAGAACTTGCATGTCAGTTTCATACAGGTTTAAATAAATAGCTGAGATTTTGGCAGTCAAATAAAAAAAGAAGTTACAGTTCAGTCCAGGTTGACTTTAAATGTTTTAAGGTTTAGTTCAGTGAATAAAAAGTAAAACAACAAAACAGATCCTACTCAAGGCATTTAGCAAAAAGCAATGAAAATGAACGGCTAGTCTTAGGCTCCATCTACTAAACCAGTGAGGTGGAACAAGTCTGTCTAATTAATCAACAACCTAGAGGGCAAGGAATTCACTTCTGGATATTCCCTGAATAATGTTTTATATGGTATTCAGAAGGGAAGGCAACATGATACCTATATAGAATTGCTCTGTATTTATTCTAGTGGTATTCCACTTTGATATAAAATACTTAAATACTCAGAAACCAAAGGGAAAGAAAATGACTATAACTTCATGATAAATTGGGTGCCCCCTGAGAGGTAGGATATGGACTTCCATCTTAATTTCAAGGAACATTTTCTACAGAGCGAAAAAACATGCACAAAAGAGACTGGGAGTGAAACACAAGAAGTTCAGAGAAAGAGCATGCAGCTCCAGAGGTGAGGGGACCCTCTTGACTGCTAGGGAACACAGATTTGAATTCCAGTTCCTGTATTACAGACAAGCACACTGACTCTTATCTGTTAAATAGAGAGGGGGAACACCTCCCCTCCTTCATGAGTGCTGCCAGGAAAAAAAGTTCAGCCTGAAAAATTTAACTTGAATCCATAAATAGAGTTTCCCATGAAGCCAACAGATTTGCACCAGCACAAAACTGATTAGTCACACTGGAAAATGAGGCCTTACATCTACTAAAGAGATTTTACAGCTGAGGCCGACATGCTTTTGGAGCCGTGCTGTTTCTCTATTCTCTCCTGACTGAATCTCTTGGGTTATACAGTGTGAAGATTTGCCCTTCTACTATTCTGTCTGACATTCACTGACTCTCTAGTTCAATGGTAAATACTTGGTCACCTCTGAGGACTAGACTATCATTCTGGAAGCACAATTATACAAACTCTCATACTTCATTATGGAGGAGAATATAACCACAGGATGTAGCTTAGTGATCCTCTTGGGACAGGCTCCAGTGTAGGACTCACTAAATAAAGAGTGACATGAAGGTATTTGTCAGAAGTAACATATTAAAGGCTAACAAATAAGCACATTAAAGACATAATTTTTCCTCACACTGAAAGAAAAATGTGGAGGGATGCAAAGAGTCCTTTGCACAATACATAACTTAATTTGTCAAAGGATTAATACCTACTAACTCCACTTTTACAGAATGGATACCTCTTGGTAGATAGATGTCAGCTGAATTCCTTAAAAAACTGGACCCTCACTGATTTTGTTTAGCTTTTAGGGCTGTGTTCAAACTTGGAGGAGATTCAGACATCAGGTTAATGTAACAAGATTTTGAATAGCATCACCCTGAGTATAGTGAAGTAGAAGGGATGCTCTAGCCTGCACCTGAGGCAAGACCTGTTACAATAGTATTCTTATCTCCTTTCCAGGCTACAGTCAATTAGCTGATTGATTTGTGATCTTATTAAATCACAAGTCTGGATCTGGAACATCTTCCTGATTCTTTTCATACTGTCTCTGGCAATATGCACTTGTTTCCTGGACTATGAGCAGGACAAAGACACAATGACTATCCACATCATGTCCCATGTAAACCAGGATATCACCAGCACATGCTTGTGACTTCCAAAGTCAAGAAACACCCTTCTTTCTTCCTTTGACTTCTTCAGTCACTATTTTAACCTATTTACACTTTTGGGCTCCACAGATCCCTGTAACAATTATGTGTGGTGTGAAAAAGTACTTCTTATGTTTGTTATAAACCACTTGCCTAAAAGTTATTTTTCTCTTGGGCAGTACTTCTTGTGTTCATCATGGGATTTCATCTGTCCCTTTACTGTCTAGTCACTCAGATACCTCACGTCCATCCACAGTTCTTTACAATAAGTTTCCTTTTCAGCTAATCTAAACACTTCTCTATTATTCTAATTTTGTCATCTCACTGTTTGCCCTCTTTTCAGAGCATATGACCATGGTCAACAGTATCACAGACCCATCCTTTGTGACTTCCATTTCGATGGGGGGAAAAAAACTTTTCTGCTCCGGTATTTTAATCAAACATTTAATCCTGAAAGGACCCTTTTTCTTTATTTTATTTTTTTTCCTGGCAGTCTAAGAACCTCAAGCTTTTGAAAATCCACTGCTTTTTGAAAACCTGCTTCTTTTTGAAAATCCTTGTATTCAATATTATGGGCTTGCTGACTTTAAAAATCCCTAATGGCTTGCCTTTTCTAGGTAAAAGTGATACTGACTCTTCTCATATGTTCCATGCCCTCCTGAACATAGTTTTCATTATACTATCTACTTTTTTCAGAACTCAACTCAGGCTTATTGGTTTAGAGTTGCCTAGATTCTCCTTGGTAACCCTATTTAAAAGTCAGTGCCATACTCAGTTAACCTCTAATCATATGACACAAAGTCAGTGTCAGGTTACAAGCTTCGGGTATAAAAATTCCATATAGAAGCACCTATAAGTCACAAGACATTACAATACAATCTCATCCTGGCAGTTTCCCAGTCTTCAGCATATTGTTTTATTTTTCTGATTTACATTGTTTATCACATCTAACATGGCAGTCAGTATCAAGGTGGAGACTTGGATTTTCCAATAGAAAAGTCTACCACTTCAGCCACTGCTGTTGAAATAGACAGGAGTGGTGAAAGCACATACTTCTAACTGTAGGCTACACACTTAAAGACTCTGTTGACGAGTTTTCTGTTTATTTGAGGGAATAATAGTTCCTTGTTCACGCTCCTGGTCATCTTAGATCATCCATCATGGAGGTGTGTGCAAAAATGCTTTGCACACAATAACATTGTACCTTCGGTGAGCTGTTTAGCCATTTGGTAACACCAAACATAAATAATTGCGGTAAAGCAACACTGTTAAATTAGCTGAAGGTGACCCAGCATGCTTTTTTGGCTGGAACAGGCCAGGGCTATTGGAATTGTCCTGGTCTCCTGTCAAAAGTATTTTTTGGATATTGTCTCATCCTGGATTTTTGCCTGACAGGGGATTTTTTCCTGTCTCTGTCCCAAACCAGGACTCTGGAAAAAGGCTTAAAGCAATTATGCTGAAATCTTTTCATCCTATTCACAACCCAGACTGCAGCTAGCAAAAAGCTTGTGTCTATTGGGAAAGTTTGGCTTTACTGTGGAACTTGGGGACCTGCTAACTTTGGCTCAGGAACGAGCCTCTGAGTGAGGAACACCTATACCAGCTACAGCCCACATGCCACTACTTTGCAGCTTTCTTTTTACACAAAGCTGGTGACTATAAAGGAGTACAAACTATCTCCTTGAGCATTGTTTGCAGGGAGTTTATTGTAAGAGCAGTGTGCTTCTAAGCATTGTGAATGTCCACCCAGAGCTTGCTGCCTGGATGCCCGTTGACAGCAGTGCTCATAACTTTGCCATCCTGTAGGTGTGGGAACTCCAAGTGGGAACAATACCTATTGTCTGTCCATAAAACAGCCTGCATTTGGTAAATCTGGAGCATAGTGAGCTAAAATTGCTCTTAAAAAACATATTGAAGTGTAACTGTGCTTAGTCTTCTGAAACAGGATCACTTTAAAGACCTTTTGGTTTCAACTGGAATCAGCAGGTCTGCTTAGAGAATGAAACAGCCCACATGAGGTAACAGAGCTGAGCTCTAGAGCTGTTGACAGAGGCCTCCCAAAAGGCAAACCTGGAGACAAATACGTTTCAGCTTGTGTTTACAAATGGGCAGGGAGTACACATGAATGTGCAAAGCACAGGCAAGCCATGCATCAAAAGGGAGGTACCTGAAAGCGTGGGAAATGCAGTTCCTACTGACTTGGAGGTAAGTGGCCACTGTTGGGACTAAATGACTTTCAAATGTAGCGTCATGTGTTTGCAGCCAGACTCGCCAAACTTGTACATGCATCTGCAGCCTAAGCAGGTTTTCAGTTAATGAGGTGCCTATTTCCATAAAAACACAGACACTGCAGTAACACAAAACAAGAAGGTCATTGGGCTGGAGAGGAGCATGCCTGTTGCTTCAACACATACATGAACAGAGCCTGAAGGGACATTGCAGGATTGTCACCAGCGAACTGGCTGCCGTAACACTGAAAGGGTGAGCATAGCAGCCACAGCAAAGTGGAATATTTGCTTTCATTGCAACACCACCAGCAACATTCATACTCACTGCAATAGCTGGGCGGAGGGGTGGGGGGGTGGCAACAAGAAGCTGAGACATGTCTGGGGTACACAAGTGCAGGTCATTGCGAATGAAAACCTGGCCAAAAACATGTATCAACCTGGCAGGGCCCTGCAACATGCAAACTTCTCAGGTGCATTTCCACAGGCTGCTTCAGGCATACCACTATTAACGTTAAGGAGGGGAAAGGAAGAGGAGAAAACCCATTAAGTGGTTAAAACAGAGAAAATAATCAAATGCATGCCAGCCTGAACTCTGGGCCTTCCCTGTATCCAGTGGGTCAATAGGTTTTTCCCCAGCACACTGGTGGTTTTGCTGCTAGGAGGAATGCAGCAAAAAGAATAACAATTTTGTTTGCTGAGGGAACCCAGAGGCCAGGAATACCCATGCAATTAGTGCTGTGCTGAGATTGCTGTTTACTAGAGATGGCAGGAAAGTGATTTAAAGAATTTCCAAGTGACATAAACAGGCAGGGCCAGATCCAACACCAGTGACACAGGCTCTGACTGGCTGTATAGGCAATTGGCCCTGTCTTCTCCATGGCCTAATTCATGAACAGCATCAAATTCTGTCATGTTTCCCAGAGTGATGTGAGAATGCACAAACAGGGTAAGACCATGTGTGTTTGAGATTCCTATACAAATCTATGTTCTTTTGTGGCAAGCAAAAACCAGCAAGGGGTGGTCCCCCTTCCCACAACATAAATGAAGCGCAACTATGTTTATTTTCTTACATCTGAGATTCATTCTGGAGGAACCAATAGCACTACAGCTATCTTTGTCTTTCTAAAAACCATCAGTCTGCCCACATGCTGAGCCAGCATTCATTGGGACAATTTTCTGCCAAGCAACACTGAATTTTTATGGCCCAGACCTTAAGAGCAAGTTGCTAAAGCAGAGGCACATGGACAGTGCTGTAACTATGGCTATTTATTAACAGTCTCAAGAACTGAAACATGCCATTTTTAAAGTACTTTAAGGCCTATGGGGCAAAAAAGGTCTCAATGTAGCAAATATTCTTTTAACTAATACTTTTGTTACTTTATGTACTTCCTCACTTCCACTATACACCCCATGATAGCTCACTTCTTAATCCAGCCTCTCTTTGTGCCTTCCTAGCAATCTGTCCCCTCTCTAATTCCTGTCATTTCACTTTTTTTTCCCAGAAGACCTCCAAGGTATCCTATAAAAGCAGCAGACTGTGGACATCCTCCGGATGGGCTGTCAGCATGCAGAGCATAGGGAGAGACCACTGCCCTGCCATGCCTGGAGGAATGTTCTTGGTGTTGGGAGGGTCTTGCGGGGCACTTTGCCTCCACAGCTTTGTGAAGCAGCTCTAGGGCTGTCCGCTGAGCCCAGCCTGGTGCCCACGCTGCTTGTGGTGAGCACCTCGGTGGCACCATGCTGTGCAGACATGTTTTTTTGGTCATGCAGGAGTCCAATCATGAGTAAGCCCAAGGCAGCACCAGATGCAAACCCCTTGGTTTAGAGAACATGTTCTTCCCCAGGGGAGTAGGGAAGGAGGGAGAATAATGTGCTGATCACAAGGTTTGGGGATTTCTTTGGGCTTTTATGAAATATCTGTCATTTTTCAAAAACCTCCTTGGGATTTCCCTTTCATGCTGTTTGCCCACACAGACGCTCCATAGAATTGTGTTTACTGTCACCCTCTGGTTCCCAGTATCCTGGGAGTACAGCACTGTGCAAGAATGTCTGAGGAGGCAGCTGGCAGCACTGCAGTGATTCTTCTGCTCCCCATACTTTCTGCTCCACAGAGAAAAACATCCTGCTGGGGGGATACAGACCTGCTCTTCTGCTATTCTAGCTGACAGCAAGTTTATTCTGCACTCAGCAAACTCGATACAGAGAGGCATGTGGGTTAAAAGCACTTTGAGCCCACTTCTCATCTTTCCCCACCAGAAATCAAGAATAACAGAAGACAAGGAACTGACAACTCTTACTGCTACCTCACACTGTGTGGCACAGTTCAGACCCCTCTTTTCTGCATCATTTAGTTACATACTGTCAAGCTCTTGCGTGTCACCAAGGTCTTTCTCATCCTCTTTATAGCCCTATGACTGCCTATGTTACACACAACAAACTGCAATTTTGCATGCCATATCAGCAATGTTTTGCTTTGCAAAACCTTGTCTTGTTCTGTCTAACAAACTTTACTCCATTTCTGCTGCTCAGGACAGGCATTGTTCCTTTCCACAACAAGAGGAATTTCTTTTAAAACCTCAGCTCTTAAAGGAACTGCCTATACTACACCTGGACCTATTTAATTAAATCAGCACAAGTGAGCTGGTTTTTTACTTTCTGCAAAGAAATGTGACAAAAAGGGATATATTGTTGGGAAAAGTAGTAGGTGTTTTGTTTGAGTTTTTTTTATAAAAATAAGCACAAAGCTATCCAAGTTCAGGTGAAAGTCAAAGTGTGTGGCTGGTTCTTCAACAACATGCTTTTCCCACAATTACTTTTCTGTGAAATTTGTTTTCAACTGAGAACCAACTTCACCGATAAAAAGCCGGCTCCTTTTCTTTAAAAGACCAGATTACTGATCCACCCTGAGCAATATTCCTATTTCAGTTTAGATGGATTATTTTTACTTAGTTTAAATTCCATTCCTTATTATCTCCCATTAAATCAGTAAACCAATTTAAAATGAAATTATGTCAGAAATTATATCAAAGTAAATGGTTTCTGCTTCTCTCTCTTTTTTTTTTTTTAATTTAAACAGATGAACCCAGCTATTTCAAAATTTTAATATACATGGGTTCTCAAATACATACACACAAGTACGTGCATGGGATGATATTGTTCCACATTTGAAAGTGCACATACAGATGCTTACACCTGGAAATAAACACTTAAATTCCTACGCTGCCTACAAAGGGGTCCCTGGGAGGTCAGTTGGTTTGTGTGACAATGAATTCCTGTACCAAAAGTTATTTCTGCAGGACAAAGGGCATTTCTGAGATTCTGAGGCAATGATGGATCCGATATGATTGTCAAGCTAGTGTTTTGAAACTTCTGATTATATTCAGACTATCTCTCCCTGCCATCTACACAAAAGCTTTGCATTGCCCTTTACTGAATTTGGAGACAAAGCAATAATTTGTCTTTCTAAAGGTGCAAGATTTGTGCAGTTATGTTGCCTATTTGCTCTCTCCTAGATGAACAACTTGCAAACCCTGTGACAGTTTCAATTAAGTTCAACACAACAGCAGAGCTCTCACAAATATTGAGCCTCTAAGTTTCATGAGAATAAGCGGTTTTCTTTCCACAGGGTACAGCTGTCCCATGACTGAAGTTTGCTTCCGCTCTCATTTCATCTTTTCACTTGCTTTCAACTGCTGTCTTGGGAAGGAGGCAGTAAAGAAAAGGGAATAAGGGAGCACAAGTTGAAGGCAGTGGGCTAGAAAGTAAAGGGAGTGTCTAGCAATCAAACTGTGCACACACACTGCTCAGCCCAGTCCGTGCCTTCCACCACCTTACCGCTATAATCTCCCCCGACAGACTTGACATTGCACATAATGCAGTCACTGGCACAGGAAGTACACAAACAGCTGCAGATATGTTAACAAAGGGGCCGATGAAGGAACAACAGTTGAAAAAAAAATCTTACTTGTTGGCATTCAAAAATACTGCTCCCAGGAAATTTAGAGGTTTTATATAGCATAAACTTGGCTGGACAGAGGTAGCTCACTTTAGCAGTTCAACTGGATCTGGATTCATACACTTTTGTTTTATGTCACTTAGAACCAGACATTTAATGCAACCTTCCAGCTGTACAATGAAGCAATATTTTACTATCCTATGTGATGATTTGGCTTCCCTGAATTAAGATGCCACACAAATACCCACTACACAAACATAGATGCTTTTTCATTGCTAAAATAAGAGATTATTTTGCTTTGCTGCTTCTGGAAAAGAGGCAAAATTAATACACACTTTTTTAAAAACTGGAGCACATCACACTTATTCCAGCCAAAACCATGGCAGTTCATCAGGGCATGGCCACATGTTTGCAGAACCAGAAACAAATTTTACAAGAGTCACTTTTCTTCTTTTGTATCATTAAGTTTATTCTGCTTTAAATACACACACCAAAGCTACCACGGTTCACATACCAATCTTAGATCCAATTGTTTCTATACTGTAGCCTTTTAATGGAGGTTTTATGAAGGTTCAAAACAGTCCTTGCAAGCGCCAACTGTGGTGCAACTGACAGCACTTACATTTTAGATGTTTCATTCTTAGTATTATTTGAGAAAGAAAATCGCACCCAGAGATACCCTCCCATCTCCATTGCACCTCTCTGAGCATCCTGCTTCTGCTAAAGCACTAAAGATTTTGGAAAATGCCAAGTGCACTCAGTTTCCATTTACCTCAACAACTTGCTCAGCACCTGGCCTCATCCAGCCCCAAAGCTCATTTCTGGCCAGTCTTGGCAAGTTTGCATCTGAACATTGCAACCAAGGCCTAGACACATGAAATTATTGTTCCTTCTTTGTTGGTACAAACTTAAAGTAAAATCTGAGTTCAGAAAAAGTCTTGCAGCATAATAAATTGCTGACAGTTTATGGTTAAAAGAACTGAGGAGTGCAATTTAAAATTGCTGCTTATGTAACAAGAGCCTGAGAACTGCACTAATATTTAATTGAGGGAAAAGTAACTGCTTGGAGATCTGCCAGAAGGATTTTAACAGCTGGAAGTTGAAAAGTGATTCATTTTGACAGCAATAAACGCTCCGTGTTCATAAGTAATTATGTTTGGATTTCCGAGCTGTTTGAATTCTTTCCTGTGTACTATTAACATTTTATTATCCAGATATGAATTTGGATTATCTTTACTTTGAAAATTTACGAAAACCCATTTTTTCCTAGCAGGTACCCACTTATCTTGGGACTGAATGCAGCCTGGAATGAATCATTCAGAATCATTCAGATTCATTCAGAACTGATCTTAGTGAAAAGTGATAAAGTGACCACTTTTATACCATTTATGGAGGGAAGACAAGGAACAACTGCCAGGGCAAGCCTAAGAAAAGAGACAGAAACACAGGGTGAGAAGGCTTTAGCAGGCAGTAGCTCCAAGAGACTGTGATCTGCCTGCCAGCCAGTTTTGTTAGCTCTCCTGAGATACAGCTGGTACCAAAGCCATAGCAGTTACAGAAAGTAATATGCTTTGAACAGATGCAAGCATGAGCCTGACTACATCAAAAGAGAGGGCAAGGGCAATAAGGGTAAACTAAAATAATTTCTTGAGAGTACCAGATAATTGAACACCAGCTTTAGAGTGGTCAAAGACGCTGGACTTCATAGCTTTGTACTGGATCTTGAAGGTGCAATGAGAACAAGCTAAGGGGAATGAGTGGTCTAAACAGATGGGCTAGGGAGTTAGGAGCTGAGGGCAGAGCATTCTCAACCACAGAACAGCCTAGAGAGACTAGTGTGTGGAAGATGCAGCACAGTCCAGGCCATACAGAATGTTTGACCAGAAAGCAGAGCCTCCTTGGACACCCTCTACCTTAAGCACAATCCAGTACAAACCTCCAGCCAAGCAGGAAGGGTGACCATCCCCCATTACTTGCAGATACAGAGGTGAAGGCATTCAGCTCTCCAGTTGTAGATTACCATCCCCCTGAAGCCCACCCTTGAAAAAAGCTAAGGTACTGTTGATGTGCCCAAGTAGAAGACATAACCAAAGCCAGCTCTGATCCCTTGTGACTGAAAGAACATATCCAGGTCACTGAAGATCAGAGACCCCAGAGGAAACAGAACAATCTCCTTTAGGAAAGAACATGACTGGGAATTTTTTTCTCGCAAGTGTTATGGGCGTAAGAAAACCCTCCACAATTAACAGCAAGGGAAGACTGTTTGCTGTGACAGCCAGTTCTGAGGTACTACCACTTCTGGCACACAAACCTTGTAGGAGCTCACGATGAAACACTACCCTCTAAACAAGCACGTATTGCCTATGCCAGACAAAAGCAGAAGGCTCAGTTTGCAGTGGATTTCATAGGGCACACCCTGTACTGATAAGGAAAACATCAGCCCTCACATCTGCCATCTGTGGAGGCTTACCTTCCCTGCTGCAAAGCTGAACAGAGCAAGTGGTGGTGCAACCTACTGTGCAGCCCCTTGTGCAGCCCCCTGTGCTGGTCAGGGAGCACCAGCTCAGGTAGCAGGAGGTGTAGGATGCCACACTGGCTTAGCAAATCCATTGAGAGGCACATACCAGCCAGCAGATAAACATGTACGTGATCTCAGTTTGGAGGGGGAGGAAATTTCAACAAACCCTTCTCTCTCTGCTGCAGATCACCCAGCCCATACAATGCTTAATAGAGGATGGTTTGTTATTGTGCACTTTTGTCCCAGCATTGGAGATCCCCAGGTTTGTATATAATCTCCTGGCTTTCTTTCTCATTATAAGAGGCATTTAAAATATTTGCTGAGCCCTTGGCATAGCTTTTGAAACAAAGAACTGGTAAAACAAGGAGAAAAATGCAGTTGCAGGAGGGCAGTTACATTTAGGAGGTGGCACATGGGAATTCTCCCGTGCTCCCTTTGATCCAGACATTTGATTGGTATTTACACTAGTCGCTTTTAAAGCCAGTGATTAACTTAGACTAGATACATAGCTTTCAAATGGCTTCACTTCAGGCAAATGAGTTAGCTCACAGGCTCTTTTGTAGCCTAGGTTGTAACTGGGTGTGCTTCCTACACCAGTGATCCAAGACAAGGACCATCCCCATCTTTCCCCTCCTACCTGATTCCAGGCTCAGAGATAACTGCACAAATAAAGGAGGACAGGGTGAAGCGGAGAAGGAAAGGGCAGTTTTTTCCTTTATGGGAAAAACTATATGGCCCTTGTCAGCTGTTGGAGACCTTTCACAGCAGCTAGAAGTGAAAACAAGAGCATCAGGCCCAAATGCAGAAAGCCTGATTCTCCAATGACCTCTGCGCTGAACCAGAAGCCTTGTTGGGTGAACCTCCAGACTGCTCAGTGTCAAAATTAAACTTTGCATAAATGAGGCATCTGAGAAGTTGCCAAGAAGGAATGGACATTTCCTCCTCTGTAACAACCCGGGGTTTTATTTCAGGAGGGGCTGAGCAAGGGGTTGGCATTTATCCCCAGGAAGTGTCATACTTATCCAGACCCTTCCTACTCACCACGTCCCCTGATGTTAAGTGGCTTCAACTGCAAAATAAAGCAGTATGACTGCTATCATTAGTGTCACTTCCACTCACCCATGCATTTAACTGCTTGCTTTTTATACACAGAATATCTCATTTAATATTTTACTAAGTTACTTCAATCTTAGAAAAAGAGAGCTTCAGGAACATGGTTAAAATAAGCATCATGTGATATTAAGTGTTTTTGATGTTTAGTGTCATGGCATGTATAACAGCACTGTGAAAACTGGATTAGACTCAGAAACAATCTTTAGACTAGACTAGTGCATGTTTATTAAGCCTACACCTAGTCAATGTAAACCAGAAAATTTCTTCAAAAACTGCTTACCTCCACCAGCCTTTCACTCATTCCATCATCAGCCTTTTCCATCAGATGACAGAGCAGAGGGAGGACGGTTAAGGGAGGAACAGTTGGTAAGAAGCATGAACAACTGTTAAACTGGAAAACTCTGTCAAATTCTCTGTCTGAAGACCCCCTTTTAAAAACCTTGTTTTCCATGTGAGCCTAGGGAATTACAGCCACAAAGAGGGCACTAGTGTGAAAGTGGGAAGGTTCTGCGTCTTGCAATTGGGCAAAATAGTCTGGGGAATTATTTAGGCATGCCCCAGTTTGCCTGGATGAGTGCAACAATTTACGTGGCTCAAGTATTAAACTGGAATGAGTCTTAAACAAGACATAGTAAGAAAACAGAATCACAGTCCTGACATTCTTGGTTTGCATTGATAAAATGTACAAAACATGCACCCCAGCTCTAGCAACATTTCCTCTTTTCGTATTACACTGAGTGTTGTTATTGCAACCCTCTAACAATCAGCTTTAAGCAGACCACTTTGGCAGCCACCACAAAATGCAGCTGCACATTTGCCCTGCAGAGCAGGTTTGTTAGCACACTGCATGGAATTGCACTGATTTCCTCACTGGCTGTTAGTCATCTAAGATACTACCCTACTGCTAGCTAATTGGAAAGCTAGCTCAAATGCTAAATGTAGTAAGTGGGAATTTTGACATGGCCTTCAACAGGGCCAAAATCTCAGGTAAGCTGCAAACACAGATGCTGCAGCATGTTAGGTGTTTGTTCTTCTCACTTGAGAACTAAGAACATTTCATACCTGGTAAGAGCAAACCACCCTTGACACATCACACTTTTAACAAGACCCATGCGTCTGAAAAACCTGTGGTCAGTTTGGCACTTGCTCTCACCCCTCCTGGCTCTACAGATGCAGCATGCATTCACACGAGTTTAATGACCATGAGCATTTGTAGTGAACCCAAATAATATGTAAAATAGGCTATAAATGGGGAGTTCCCCACCTTCTTTCTAATGTTGCCTCTCAGGATACAGCAGTGTGTCCAGTGCCTCTCATGCCCTGCAACTCTGTTCCATCTTTATTACCGCAGGGATGTTTTGGGTTTCTCCATGGAGGCGTTAATAAAATTTATTCTTAGCTACAAACTCTGCAAATCCAGTCCCTGGAAGATAAGCAATGCAGTATGCTGGCCTCAAAGCTGTCAGGATCAAATTGAGCAGGATTATTTGGTGGGATTTCTGCCCATGAGGGAGCTGAATGCCAGATCATGCAGGCTTACCAAAGGCAGGGTTTTTGTTTTGTGTTATAAATCAAGGGTGACTTTGACAGAGATACCCTTTACTCTTGGGATTTCCCAAGGTGAGGATGGGGTTAAAAGAAAGGATTTCCTAAATCTGACCCTGTTCCAAAAAGGTTAGGGATAAAACTAGCAGCAGTTATGTACTGTTATTAAAATAGCACCTAGTGGTGCATGCCAAGAACTTTGCTAAATACACAGAGATGATTCCTGCACCAACGAATTTTCAATATGAACAGACAAGACAAAGGCAGTACTGTTATTCTCATTTTGTAAACACCGAACCAAGACACAGAGACTAAGTCACCACGGCACAGAGATTAGGTCACTTGCCTAATTAGGTCATATGAGGGATCTGTGGTACAGCCAGGACCTGAGTCTATATGTATGACTCACTCATAGCCCTGTGCTTATAAGAGCAGTCCCCTTATTCACCTCAAGTTTCTAGAATTGTGTTAGTCCAGTTTCAATTTTCAGAATCAAAAGTCAAAGTTACCTTATCTCAGAATCTCACTGCACCCAATCCCTCCAGCAAAAAAGTTTGAATGCAGGAAGAATGTATTTCTGTAAACCAAGTCATGTTCTTTACAGGCCCACATCTTGAAGAGCCTCTTATTCGATCAGACCTATGCTGCCACCCTGCCAACTGTTATATGTAAGCAAAAGCCCAGCAACAGGACATCTAATTGCTTGCTTGGTGTGTGAAAATACACATCTTTTACTACTTGAAAAACAGTAGGAAGGAACCCTACCTAACCATAGCCTTGAGCATCAGGCCTGGCTAAATTTTTTTAAGTGATTTATTCCACCAATATTCTAAAGATTATTTTAATGGATATCTTAGTTTAACCAAAATCAATAATCTTTATACTCAACATCTCTCTTCCAAGGTCCAAAGTAATGAAGGGCAGATTTCAGAGGCAGAAATACCAGTAGTTAATTCTCACCTATGTTCAAGGTCATTAGACACTTGATGGCTCTTTGTGTCCCTACAAAACCAAATGTTTGGGGTCTTATATCTAGAATGCTGTACTTGGGCTATCAGAAATTACTGAGAAGTCCTTCACTTCCAAAACTCAAACTGTGATATTTAATGTACATGCTACAATAAGACATTTCTGTTGTTCTGAAACAGTTTGCTTATCTCTTCTGGTTGATACTGTCTTCTCCCCTAAGAATTTTACAGGAAATGAATGAGGAAGGGAGAGACGTTGCTCTCTTCCCCAGTTGCACTGCTTGCTTAAGAAGCAAAACAAGCCTTAGCTATTTTATCTGTAACAGGCCTGACAATTCGCAAGAGTAATTTCTGATGAGACTCATATGTCTCGTTGACACATCATTTGTTACTATAAGGAGGGCAAAACAACTTACACACTACAAATTACAAATTGCCATATTTTGCAAACATTATTTCAGGTGAATTTTTGATCTCCACTACCTCCTTCACCACCATCTCTTTACTTAGATGTCAAACATATTGTTTAGGTTATTTGCCATTAAAATTGATAGCTCTTTTCTGACTAGTCAAGATAGCAGGAGTAACAAAGGGTTCCTGCTTTTCTTCTGGCACTCATGCACGCCAATAGCTAAAGCTACACCCTCCTTGTCAGGGATTGTGTGCCTCTAGTTCATGCAAACACTCCCTGAAACAGACTTATTTCTGCCACAGACTCCAGCCATTGAAACCAAATGTGAGATTTCAACAGATTCTTATGATGCAGGAGCCGAGTCCCTTTTGCCCCTAATTCTGAGCCCCAATACCGAAAGCAACTCTTATATTCTGTAGAAAAATGAAAATAAGAAGGAGGAAATGATTTCTGGAAGTACTCTGTTGCTATTACAGATATGCTAGGTCAAGTTCATGTTTCACTTAAAAAAACCCCAAACCCATATATTAAGTAATCATCTATTTCTCATTATTTATCCTACAGATCAGCACATGGATCAGTGATTTCCAGCACACCTGAGAATAAGCCTGCAAGGAAGTCCAACTTAGAAGCAAGAAGGCTTAAGTCCAACTCACCAACATAATAATGGATGCTCTGGCATCTTCAAAGATATCTCACAAAAAAACCAAAGTGCACTAGTAAGAAATTACTAGGTAATTATGGTTTTACAGATAGCATCAAACTACTGCACAGCTGATGCTGCTTTAAAAAATACAGCATTTAATCATTGATTCATATAGAAGTTCAATAAGAACAGAAGGGTTGTGTTCACTTTGAGGAATGCTAACAGAATACTCCGTTGTGAATTAGAATATCAGATAAGCTAGTCCTTATTGACAAATTAATTATTTCTATCATTCTTTGCTGTTGTTTTTTTTTTTTAAATCAAAAGCTCATTAAGTCAGTGGGTGAGCTGTTCTGAGGAAGAATAATCAAAAGATAATCACACCAGATCTGCATAATTTTATCACAGCTCATCCACTTTAGGTTTCTGCAGTGATCTGAAGGATGAGATCTGAACTTCACTACAAACTGATTATAAATATAATTCAGAGGGATGGAAAAGTAATTTGAAGAATTTTTAGCTTGGTAATGAGTTCCCTTTGAAGCTTGTGAGCTGGTTGTAGAACAAATTTGTAAACAGTTATTGCTTGTCTACAAGGAATAAGAATGCTGAAGAATTTCTTGGAATTTATTCATTAAATTAGTTTCTAGGCAAAGAATGAAGAACACTGCCATACAGCTTTCTCTTTCATCTCATTATATATGCCTTCCACTGCTCTGATGACTGAAAGTTTTTAAGGATCCCATCACTGAACTTGAGACCACGTCCATATTTTTTTTTTCAAGCTACATTTTCTGGTCTAATAAAATATATGCTTTCCTCTTACATCCATTACATCACTTAGATACTCAGAGCAACTTCATCAGTATTCCTTTGAGAAGCTGCTCAGGTAGGATGCTGGGCTCACCCAGCTCTTTCACAAGGGCTGTATCACTGCAGATCATGTTGCCAGCACTATTCAGCTGCCTTGAAAGACACAAAAAACCTCACCTGGTAGGTGGTGCATCAGGATTGCTAGGAAGCAATGGCTACATATCACATGTGCAGTATCAGATACGTTACCATTACCACCTGCTCATCTAATTTACCTCATACAGAGTTTTGCACTGCACGCTTCCAGGAGCAGGGATGGTGGCGCAAGTAGACCTCTGTACAAAATGACCCACAGCAGGCCCCAGGGAACTGCCCCCATTCAATGATGAACAAGTACCATTATTGGCAACCCTGTTTGAATCTGCTGCAGGACTGTGCTTTGCATTACCGTTGCAAGACAGAAAGGTGTTTGCGATACATGTGCGCACACTGACATACCCCTCTTGGGGTACCCTTGTCAAGGTCTGCAGGCAAGCACAAAGGACATTTACAAACCTTTTTCAATAACACATCTTCCCTGCAGCTGACATCTTAGTACCCCACAACCATGCTGTAGGAACTGCAAATCTTAGGACTGTTCTTGGGCATTCTCCCTGTGCCAGAGCGTGCAGGAACCTCAGGGCCTGAGACTAGTAGCCCTGTGCTCAGACCAGTGCAGCGCAGGCTGGATTCAGCTTAATGCTCAGTACCTACAAGAAATGGGTCTGAACCACAACCTCTCAGAACCTCCAAACTTCAGTAGGGCCTGAGTTTGGAAAATTCTGTGTTTCAGATAACTGTAGTCATAAAAGCACTGATACGGTTGCTGAGCTCAAAGACACATTCCAGTGTGCCATACTAAGTGTCTAGCAGCCCTCAGGAGACTGTCTCAAAATGTGGTAATGCTTCTCTCAAGGTCATACACCTGGCAAAATAAGTGCTCCCTTCAATTAAAAAGGTCTTTAGCTCTAGGAATGCTAAGATAAGAAAAAGAGGTATGCAGTGCTCATTTGTATGCTGATATCTACAATATTCAGCCTCTCAGATTATCAAGCAGACACAAGCATAACAATAAGCACAGAATACATCAATTAATAATAAAATGATTTTTCTCTATGTGCCTAAAACATTTTCTCATTGAAGACATACTAACTATCAGCACTTTATAGATGTAAAATCTAAAAGGCCTGTGGAATTAAGCCTGCCCAGATAACATGTTCGAGTACAACCATTCTTTCCATGCTGAAGGCAACATCTTGTTAACATGTGTCTTAGCAGTTTTTAACATAATGCATTAGCTCATTACAGATAAGCCCTGAGCATAAGCAGTCTGGGTAATCTAAGTGAGAGGAAAGAATAGTGTCTTTCGAAAAGATGAACTGACAGAACAAGAAGTGGAAATTTAACTTCCCCAAGCAGAATGTCTCAGCAACAGCTCCTACAACACAAGTCACAGAAACTTCAAATACCTATTCGTTTTCCCTGATTTTCCTTCAGCTTGCTGCTCCTAAAGGTACTGGGGTCTCAGACAAATAGTTTAGGCTTTGAATTAGGAACATACAAAGGAACCATTTAAAACTTTATTTATAAACTTAAGTTCTACCTTAAAAATGTTCAGTTGTGTGGCTTTTTTAACCTCTAACAGTTCACTTGAAAGACTGTTAAAGGTTGTCACTTTTTTTGCTAGCTAAAAACCTCTTAACTTCTAGGCTAAGTACATTGAACCAGCCCAGTTAGGCTTCAGCTAACATGAAATTCTGTATCTGCAGAAACGAATGACAAAATTCTGTAGAACACGTTCAGTAGAACACGTATTGCTCCTTCAGACTTGCACTATATTAATATTAATTTGCCTAAGTATTAAGACAGAAAGAAACATTTGAAATAAGACTGTACAATACTGCACCCAAATTGTGTTATAAAAATGTTAGCAGAATTCATATTTTTGAGTTTCTGCAGAGATGTACATCAAAGTCACAGTACTGGGCAGCTTTATTGCTCACTCATGCTGGGAAGAGTTATTATTCATTGCTCCAAATACCTCACTTTTAAAAGCAATATATACATTGTCAACATGTAAAATAGCCAGTGCTTTCTAAAATATTTATTACCTCCTGTTACAAAAGAGAGCTATAAACAAAAAGAATGTTAGGGCGTCGTTCTAAAGACTGATTAAAAATGGTGAATACATCATTCTTTCTTGACATTTTTAATTGCCGAACAAGGGAGATATGCTTTTGCAAAGGCAACACACTTGTTCTGTGCTTAGATCTGAGTATTTTGTACAATTAACAAATCAACCAAATACAGACTAGACCTTGAGCCTATGAGATGCTGAAAACTTTCACCTCTCCCTCCCACTACTTCCTGAGACCACTTATCATTTCACATTATCTTCTCTTTGTTTTAAAGAATTTGGTAACTTGTTGCCTTATCTCAGTGAGCAGCTTGCTCCACATCCTTTTTATGGAGTGCTCTGTACCTTGAGATTGCTTGTTTATCATGCAAGGCAAAGGGAGATTGTTTCTCCAAACAGAATTGCCTAGGTTTCTGGTGGCATTTATAATACTGTAACTTTAATCCTTTTTAAAAAGCCTTTATGTTTTGTTGGTCTGATAACATACTGAAGAAACAGCACTGAACATCTGAAGTCCCTTATTTATAGCCATACCTGTACTTTTTCTCAGTTATAGAAGCAACACTCTGCAGCCAGTTCTGAGAGAACTCCCCTGTTACTGAACCAGACCACTGCTGGGGTGTGTCTGCAGAGCCCAGTAAGCAGCTGTGTGAATGCTTTCTGCCACCCACATCAGGGAGGCTGAAGTCCACCCAGCTCTGCCTGTAACTAGAATGAGAATATGCATTTACCATCTGCATGCATGCAAACATGTCTCTTACTTTTTGATACAGCCATACGCAGGCAGTTTAGGTTTTGATGAGACACGATCTAATATGTCATGTTTGGTGACAGGCAAGGAGAAGGCTCCTTGCTATCCTGGGACAGATGTTTATCACATTCTGCTGATTCTAAAGGGAACCCAGGGTGGCTAGCTGAGATATCTACACAGTAGGCATTTAAAACTGAGCAAACTACAACTCATTTTAGTTGACAGGTATGAGTTTCATACCTCAGAAAAAGAAAATTTCACACTGAACCATGGGGAGTAACATCCCTTACTCATTTGCATTGTACACCTTTCCACAGAGGAGAAAAATCTGTAACTGGGTACTGCATTTGTTAATAGGAGCAGTAATCTAAGAAGCATTAACATCCACATTTCGATCCTTTATTTTTAGTTGTGATTATTCACATTCCATAGGAAATCTTGCTACATATTCCATGCCTGTGATTAAATTTGTATGTAGAAATACCTTTTGTCTTTGCTTTTGTTTTTGTCTGTAGCACATTAAGAAATCGAAAAAGCCCATATTTGCCCACTTCAGATTCTCTGCAAACAGGTCACATGTATGCGGAGAAGAAAGACTTGTTTTCAATAGCAAGTGTCTGCCATAAAGAAATCCGCATACCATAACTTGTACCATTGTTTCTGTCAGTCAGTACCATGAATCTACATAGATCGAGGCAGTGTCTCCTCCAGAAACCCAGCTCTCTGAAGTCCGGTATTTACTGCTGTCAGATTCTCTAAAGTGCCTCTGGTCCCTTTGGCAACATCATGAAATCAGATGTACAAGGATCAAGTCCTGAAACATATTCTGGAGCCCAGAAGAGCAGATGGTGATATTTTTAAACCCTGCCATGAACATGTTCTGTTCATACTTCACCCACCACCACCTAAACTGAGCTTCAACTCCAGATCTCAGGCACTGCCATCTAAACACTAAACTGGACAAGTGTAAGATTTAGACATTTTTTAAAAAGCAGATTTAAAAACTGTGTCTTGTCTGGTGCTGGTCTGAAGGCTCCAAGAGAAAGCAGAAAGTCCCTAATTAGGTGGGCAGAAGGAAGCAAGCAGTTCCCTGCCTGACTGGCTGCTGTCAGTGATGGGGGCAGAGCAGCCAGTGAGGCTCAGCGTTGCCAACAGCCGCCCTGGGAAGCAGCTGGCTGGGCTGCAGATACCCGCCCGCTTACGTTCAGCAGGGAGGAAACGGGTAGCTAATTAATAGGCCTTAGCATAGATTCAGATGTTGTCATGCCTGTGAGTTGATAGGTTTAGAGGAAATATATATCTGAAAGGAAGATCTGTCCAGAATGATTGAGTTATACTGCAGTTAAAAGCTGAACAGATGTATAAGCAGAAGTGATGGTTTCACTGAGAATCAATTACATATCCCATGGGAAAACCCTCATTTGTTGGATAAGGACAATATGCTGCACTGCACACATATCCTCCTATAAATGTAATCCATTTTTCCTGCTCTGAAAGCATGTGTGACAGCTGTTCTGCCCAGAAGCAAAATGACATTTTATATCAAAAGCATTATTGATTTTTCTTCTTAACTGATTTTGGTAAAGCATTAAAAAGAAAACGTTAGTATACAATACAAATGTACAGAAATAGTCAGTCAGCCCTGGAAGTGGAAAGTGCTGTTTTCTGCTAACTTCACATTTCACACCCTTTGCATTTTCTGGTTGTCAGAAGAAAAGGCTCATCCAGAGAAAAGTTGGAAAAATCTTGAGAAAAGCTTGCTTGGGCAAAATTCACAGACAAAAGACGTACAGTTGGTTGATTTCAGACATGCATCTAGGATAGCAATGAGCCAGAACAGCACGCAGGTAGCTGAGTTTATAAGCTAGTGTCCCGGCTGCAGGACCAAAGGACTCCCAGCGCCCACTGCAGTGTAGCACCTTTGCTGCAGGACTTGAATTCTACTTAAAAGCAGGTGAGGATCAGTTCCACACGAAATCTGTGACCTGCTCCCTGCAGGACAGTGTCACCTCCCACCCCCATCTCCTGGGGGATGGTAGTCCCAGACCATCTGCTTGGAAGTAATGGGCTTTCTTTCTAATCCCCTCCCCTTTGGACCCCGCTCCTTGAATTCAGACAGCCCCTGTATGTCATCAGGGCCAACTTTATGTCTCTGTGCTTACCATATGGTCTAGGACTTACCTCTGTCCAGCTGGTAGGATAAACCATACCACAGGCAGGGCACAGGCAACTTCTAAAAGAAGGAAGAGATGGTACCTCATCAGCTTCTCAGGGAAATTCTACTGCTGTGGGTTCCTGCTATGAATGGCTGAAAGGCATGTCATCAGATATTTCAGCCATCAGTTTAATGCTCTACAGTTAAATTCTGAATGCTTGTGAAATGCTTCCCATGTCCTGTGGCAGAAAGTCAGCAAATGAACACTGTGAAGAAGTCTAATTTTCCTGCTTCCTTTGGAAAGAAGCCAAGACTATTGAAAGCAGTTTGTGCTTTTTTTAAAAAAGGCCATAGTGTTTGCTGGACCAGGGAAAATTACTTGACAGCAGTCATCTGGATTGAGAAAGATCAAGTCCCTGATCCAGAAGAATTTATTTATACAAAATGGAACACCTCTAGCAGGGGCTACAGCAAGAATGCCACCACCAAATACATTATAGCCCTGTAATCAAGCTACTTGTATGGATTGTGACAGAAGGAGGTTCGTGTGCCATGTGGACATGAGAAAAATGCATTTCTCTTACAGAAAACTTGCCTGTCAACAGCAGAATGTAACCTTACACAAAGTTTTAGTTTCAACAAAATATTTTTTGATACAAAACCCCACCCCTTTTCTAGAGAAATTCCCAAACAGCTCAATTCCTAATATGTATCTCCTAGGAATCCATTTACCAGGTGCACACAATAACTGGGAACATTTCCTTTTTTGCCAGCTCCCCTCACTTGTGCTGGCTGGAAGCCACGCAGGTGAGCCTCAGCTGTTGTTATCTAAGCTATGAAACACTTCAGAAAAAGAGAGAAAGATACAGAATAATATCCCTATCATCAATGAACCAAAGTCAGAAGTTTCAGCTGTTGGTATCAGCAGGGGAAATCTAATTATGTTTTCAAGACTTTCACATTTATAGGCTTTGTTTAGCCACAATAGTGCTTGCTAAAGCGTAGCTTTGCAATAGCTACTATATTTATCATGATGACACTTCCCTGTTTGGTGAGAAATACTTTTTTTATGATAATGCACACATTTTATCTATTTATTGATCAAAAAAGATTCTTAATGCAAACAAGGAATTAAGAAACCCATTGGCTTTTCTCATCTGGTAGATGAGCCCAGCAGTAAATGAAGTATGCAGCTGAAAGATGTGTGTGATGGAGCTTCGATTCAGCCTTGAAGGCTATGGAAGCTGTGACTGATTCATAGTTTTCACTGGTATGCTCTATCTCAGCTGTAAAAATATTCTACTGAGACCTGCGGGGAGATCTGTTTCTGCTGAATTGGCTGCTTTCCATTCCATCTTCAGTAGTAGTAGATTTTCTGTTTTAAGTTTTGTCATCAACAAATTGATCTTATATGAGAAACTTGCCTTTGTCATCATGATGGTCTCTAAAACTCAATTCCCAGTTTACTGCAAAGATACTCCTTGCTCAAAACATACTGCTGACCCCTGTGCAATTTCCCAGATGCTACCAGTTTTGTTTTGAAATCAGTCATTGTCATCAACTCCAGATTTAATACCCAGAGATATTAAATCTAATGAACACAAATAGTTCTTGATGAACATTAATTATGTAGCATGTTTAAACTCTGGATCATCAGTCCCATAAGCTATTTTACCTGTTTTGTTTCTTTCGGTTTGGGTGAATGCAATATGAATTTCAGGCATTAGGAGCTTTGGCAGCCTGAATTTCTGTACTGTAATTAAAGGGGATTCTGCCATTCACCATATTACGGAAGCATTTTATGCTTATGCACACAGCATGTTGCACCAGCCAGCCTTCCACACTGCTTCTTTTCTGTTTTAACGCAGATTGAAGACTCTCACACAGATAATCCCCTCGCAGCTTCTCCCAGTGACTTTGTGGTAGTTTCTCTCGTCAGAAATATTGCGCTTTGCATATACAACATCATTTATGGTCCTTCACATTGAACACTCCAAAGTCCTTTTGCTGATATTGAGGTTTGTAGGCCCACCGAGAAGGGGAAGATGCAGAGCTAGGCAATCAGGAGGGTATTCCTTGACCCCCTGTCCTGAAGTGACACTACTTGTGTGAATGTGCTCATCTTCTGCGACCATTTTGGAGGGTGTCCACCACCTCTTTCTTTTTCTCTGTTTCCCTCAGTAGACATAACACTTCTGTTTCAAAACTGAATATAGTGTAAAAGCTTGTATGATTGGACACACAGAAAATTATCAGTACCGTGAAAATAAGACCAACACTGGCAGATGTAGACACAAAACTGATGTGGTTTTCATTCCAGCAACCCTTTCACAAAACCTATATAAATATAAAATATAAAATATAAAAATAGGCCCATATGATTCAGATTTCACCTCTCTCAGGAGCTTTGCCTTCAGGTTTCATACAGCACACCTTGGCAGATGACACAGATGGGTAGTAGTTTATATACCAGGGACCTTGCTACTTGTGCAATAACTAAAGTTAGTGATCAGCATGATCTCCCAAGGGACAGACCATACCATAAGGTGGTCTAACTCTAGTTAGACACCAAAATAACAGGGACTTTTAGTGCATCCCTTTGATTTCAGAAGAACTCCTTGTGTACCTTAAGTCCTAAACTCAACCAGCATCTAAAATTTGGCATAATAGATCCTATCAAAGATAATGGAAATGATGGGACAGCTTTAGCATGTTAAAATCTGACATTGTAAGCCTTGAATATGGATTTCAGACCCAGGGGTGTAAGCACCTAAATAAACACTGTGGTCTGTTTTTCAAAGGTATTTTGTACTGAGATCCCTTACTAACACCTGAAGTGGCTAACATTTGCTCTTCCCACCAGAGTGAACTGTGGGTGATTCATACATGCTAATCAAGCCATACACATCCATGTTTGGTGGCCTCAAGGCAAGCTTGGGGTTGAAATTTAGAAATGGTGGTCAGGGTAGGGTTGCCTAAAAGCACCTAAGGCTGCTTGAGATTTCTAAAACATATACATGGATGAAGTGATCTTCCCTTTGTACTTGGCAGTGGGGAGGCTACCCTTCAAATACTGTGTTCCACTTTGGGCCCCTTGCTGAGGCCCGAAAGATATTGAGGTGCTGGAACGTGTCCAAAGAAGAGCCACAAAGCTGGTGAAGCGTCTATAGAACATGTCTTAAGGGCAGGACTGTGGGAACTGGGATTATTTAGTTTGAAGAAAAGGAGGCTGAGGGGACACCTCATTGCTCTTTACAACTACCTGAAAGGAGGAGGTTGTAGTGAGGTGGGTGTCGGCCTCTTTTCCCAAAGAAGAAGTGGTAGGACAAAAGCAAATTACCTCAAGTTGCACCAGTGGAGGTTTAGATTGCATATTAGGAAACCTTTGTTCACCAAAAGGGTTATCAAACACTGGAAGAAACTGCCCAGGCAAGTGGTTGAGTGACCATCCATGGAGATATTTAAAAGATGCATAGATGTGGTGCTTGGAGACATGGTTTAGTGGACTTGGCAGCATTAGACTTACAGTTAGCTTCCATGATCTTAAGGGTCTTTTCCAACACAAATGATTCTATTATTCTTTGGTCTTGGAGATGACAAAGGAAACTAAAGGAGACCCATGGTCTTCTGGAGTGGTACAAGTCAGCCAGATGAGGTAATACCTCATGTGTCTCAAAAGGCACTGGCTACATAACATGTGGTTGACTGAAATCCAGCACGTCAGTACCACTTCTGCTGTTGGATATGAGCTGTTTCCATCAACATGTTCCTTTGGAACCAAGAAAAGAGGTCTCCCTCCTTCCATCTACCCTGCCACCCAGGAGAAAACCTAGGATTTTGTAGAGATTACTCCCTGTCCAGAAGTGTATCATCCCAATACACCCAATACACAGTGCCCAATACACTTGCCTTCGTGTTCCTGCAGAATGTGAGCCTTCAGCTCTCCACTAGTTAATGGCCCAGCAAAGGAAGGCAAATGCCAGCTAGAGAGAAATATTGGTAGTGGCCAAAAAATTTGCAGTGACTGCATTTTCTCCTCTTTCCTATATACATATAAAGATGTTTTTCCATTCATACTAAAAATATACCGACCAATAGTAGCCACATTCCTTTTCAAGATGAGCAAATCCATTTAGGAACAGGCCTAAATGATCAAACCTTAATATACTCTTTGAAATAAGTTTTAAGAAACCCTGACACAACCAGGGACCAGGGATTCAGGCAGTGCAGGAGTCAGGCAATCAGTCGAAAATGGGTCTCTTACTTACAGGACCAGACAGTAAACACTGGAGTTTTTGTTTCTGAGAAAGTAATTAACAACATACTGAAGCTAAACCCTGTGAAGTCTCCACTTCCCCATGGTATAAGAGAGCTTTTGTCATGCCTCTCCCTGCTTGAAATCTTTCAGTAATCCCACCTGATTGTAAAGTCTCTCACATTGATTTACTTTTTTTTTTTTTTTTTTTTCAGGAAGATGGAACTGAAGGCTAGATTCATGGAGCCAGTGACAGCCACTCACTCTGTTGCTCTGATGCCTTTAGAAATTGCAAACAAATGTGTTTCCGGTGTTAAAAAAAGAAACCTAAACAAGTAAAAACCTCTCCACCAGAGCATCTGTCCTAGTCTATGACTTATACCTCTTCCACAGTCAGTTTTTTTAAACAATGACCCAAGTGTCCTTGTTTTATAGGAAATTCTCTCATCAGGAACTCCCTCCTGCAAATCCAGACATGCAGAAGCTCAGCACAGGAAGTCAGGCTGTCATGGCTCCAGGCATTGTTAATCATTTTAAAATGATCATTAAAAAGCAGCAGCAACGAAAGGATGCATCTCTGGTGAGGTCAGATAACAAAAATGCCTTTTTTTGGTGAGTGTGTGTGGGGTAAAACAAAAACACATTTTGCAGACTGAGTTTTAAAACACTCTATTCAACGTCTTAGAGCTTAGGACAGGAAAAGAAAAAATACGGCACTGGGTTGACAGTTTCTGAGGCAATTCCTGCCCTGCTTCCTGTGGCCCCCCGTTCCCAACAGACAGACCCACACTCCCTCTGTCTCTCTTTGTGCAGCCACAAAGGCTTTGCTGTACTCAGTGCTGCCTCAGGTCTAATAGCTCGGGTGTCCAAGACCTGCCAATGCTCAGAGTGCTGTACATTGCAATAACACTGCACTTTGCAGTTTCTGGGTGCTGTGTCCTGCCTTGAAAACTTTTTAAATCTTCGACTTATTAAAGCCTTTGGGTTTTAAACCTTTAAAATCCAGGTCCAGCTTAAGTCTTGTGATACAGCCCAATTTTTGCAGTCTATGTGTGCTGTACCTATGCTTTGCCATCATTAATTATTCCCACCCATGACTTTGGTGTTATTTGTGCCATCAACTAATGCTGACATAAATGTCATTGACCCTATTGTTATGAGAAACAAACAGCACAATGTATTTCTTCTTCCCTTCTGAACCTTTCCTATAAACTACCATATGGTTTCTGTACCAAGAGCACTCTGCCATCTGGACTGTGGAGCCTAATGCCCTGAGGAAGACATTGACATAAACCAATTTATGTTAAGACCCAGACCCTAGACATACGGTATCAGTGTGGCCATACAGCTGGCCCCAGCCGATGAGGATGGATTACCAAGTCCCTAGTAGCTTTCCTGCTTCCTTCCTCCACCAGTGGTCCAGGTTCTCGGCTGTGGCAGGTAGGCCCATGTAACCCCCGGGGGCCCAGCACAGTTAGAGATGCTGCCCACCCTGCCAGCCAGCTTCTGCCACAGCCCCTTGCAGGCAGGAAAAACTCTGATCACCCACCCTGAAGCCACTCAGCATATCCTTGTGGCGCTGCCTCAGCCAGGCAAGGCTGGTCTCAGTAGAGCTATCAGAACCAAAGCTGAACACAAAGAACACTCACTGCTGACACAAGCACAGCTCTGCAGACTTCTGTGCACACTTATGGAGGTCCATGGACCACTTCTAAGAGGCCTTACAAAGTTAACACCTCCACTGGCAAAATGTTCAGGAATCTGCAGATCAAAAATTGATTGTTGAAATAGGTTGAAAGTTAGAAGCTCAAAGTTTACATCTGATACACTTAGATCTCCAATCCAAGATGAGAAGTGGTGAAGAACTCCTCAGCCCATTGATGCACCACCCCAATAAGTTCTTTTGCTGGTTTTGGTTTGTTTTTTCAAAAAGCAGGTCTTAAGATGACAAAAGGAGAAAAGTTTCAAACCATGAAATCTAGTGCTGATTACTATACTGATTAGTTCTAAAATTAAAATTACAGAAATTTCCTCTGTGGGTTCAATTTAAGTTCCACGGGTAGTCACAGTATAGCAGGTGAAAGTACACAACACCAAATAAAACCAGCACACTCTTCAGTAAATAGCAAAACTAATAAAAGTTGCGTTTCCTACAGACTCATGTCCCCTTTTGCCTTCCCAATGTGGTAACCTCAGTTACTATCTTCCTTCACGTCACTGATGTGCCAGAGCCATTCACCTTCTACATGCGTGAAGACTAGCTGACCGCTACCCAGCAGATTGTCAAACAGCCGAGTTACGCCTGCTTTTTTCTCTGAGGCACTATTTCAGGTCTCTTTCCTCTGTCCAGCTGTTGATTTAAAACAAACAAACAAACAAACAAACAAACAAACAAACAAACAAACAAACAACCGTTGGGACATATTTCATGTAAAGATTTCTATCACCACCTTCAAACTCAGCTAAATTTGGCCAGCAGATTGTGGAGTTACTAGGGGAAATGGAACCAATATACCACTGGACAGATCGACTGTGTAACCAACAGGAACCTAAGTTCCTTAAGAAACCTGGCTAAAATTTGGTATACAAAAATTGGAAAATTAGGAAATCTACAGTTAAAATGTAAGGGAAGAACGGTAAACCAAAGCTTTTGAACTATATTTATGACAATTCTGAGGTTGGCACTGGTACAGGAATTTGGAAGGGCTTATAGACAACATAGGTATTTCAGGTACCTTGAGTCAGCAGGAAAGCTGTCACTGTAAGTTTAATGGAGAGAACTGTGCACTTAGGTTTTGTAAAAATTGATGACAGACCCATCATCTCACAGTGTGTTTTGTGGGGCTGGGTTTTGATTAGTTTAGTGAGCAATGCTAGATTCTTTCTACCAGCAGAAGATTATGATGTCAACATGGTACAGCTACTCAGGTATGAGCATGGGAATTAAATTCACAACTATATAGCTATGAATTGAACTGCTACTATGTAGACTCCTCACAGATGACATTCAACAAAACTTGGTGCCATCAATCTCTGTTCTCCATTCCTTTCTTCTCCCCAGGAGATCCCTAATTGGGTACGTCTGTGTTACACTACCTTATGTTACAGTGTCTGGAGGCTGATGTAACTTTTTCAACATACTGCAAAATCCAGCTGATAACCAGTCCTGGGTCATTTTCTTAATTTACCATTGATTAATGAGCAATCCAGCTGTTGTAAAATTTTCCCAATAGAGCAATTTGTTAGGTCAAGAAGAGAGGGGAAAAAAACCCCTCACCACTTAAGTTAGAGATGTTTTGTAGAAGCTTTCACAAAGTGGTACAAACACTAAATTCACCATGTCCAAGTTGTGAAATAATGGTCTCTGTTATATTCCCATGGCAATTTTATTTTGCAAAGAGACGGGGCTGTAATTCTTTTCTCTGTTTTCAAAGTATGATCTCACTCTCCAGATCGAGTTAAGGACAGAAGCAGCTTGAAATTGTAAGGACAAGAACAGGAAGAGCATCTGTGTACTCTTTTCAATAGGCCATGAAAGACTTTTCACACAAGTCTACACAATAACTTGGTGTGATGGTCCAAAGCAAAATTCTGACCACTGACATGTAGCAAGATGTGTAAGAAGAGGTTTCAAAAAGAATCAAATAAAACGTGTGGATCACGTCACCAAAACATACCATTGTTATCCCCTTGGTCTGCTTTGAGCATTTGTACTTCAGGAACCTTATACAACATTTTAATGAAGCCATGGCAGTTGTTATCAGTACAAAAAAAGTAATTTCTAGTTTAAAATTATGTAAAAAGGATGTTATTCTCACTTAACTAAAAAATAAAATAAAATAAACCAATAATAAATTACTTTTAAAATTCTGTAGAATCAAAACTTGTTTGAAATATGCTGAATTTCAACTGTGCCAGAAAGTTTCGATTTCAAAAAAATCTTCTATAAATCAGGATTTATACATACTCATATGTGCTAAAAGTTTGAAAATTGTTCCTATGAGATTTTTGGGTAACTTGTATTGATTTATTCACAAGCTATTCTGGAGAAGTTAGGAACTTGAAACAACAGCTCTTCAGTCTAATATCCTGTTTCTTCTCAAATTATTTCCTATACTTTATCTCCCAGTTTGAACATACAGAAAGCAAAATCTTGGCCACATACAAGCAGGATCTTCATCGTGTGCTTACATATGTCAGTTCTGATGGGACATGCATCACTTCCACAGCTTATCGCTCTGGAGAGCAATGTCAGATTCTTTTCTATACAACACTATGATGTCAACATGGCAGCGGTAACATTCAAGATCAAGATAAGAAAGAAGGGGAAGTATTAGTGCTTTGTTGCAACAAGGCAAAAGAAGGAGGAGTCTTCTGGCACTTATGGATAGTGGGCTGGAAAGGGAGGGTAGCTGCGATCACTAATGGGAGCAGGGACAGGACAAGGGAAGAGTGCTTGAAAGAGTAAGGATTTTCCATTTTCTGCTCAGGCAGGAAAGTACCAGACATGAGCCATTATAATGCCTAAACCTCCTCTCCTTTCACTGTATCTTTGAGGCATTTCTTCAGCTTCTGTCTCTTGATAAGTCTGAATCAGCTGTGATTCAGAACAGACGTCAATGCCAAAACATTTGCATCAAATAGCAGCTGATTCAGACATTGGACCCCAAATGGCTCTTCTGTAAGTAGAGTTGCTTAGACGTCTTTATGGAAAATAATGAATGCAAGGATGAGCTCTACTGCAAAACAGATCATTCCATCAAAGCAGTAGCCCTTAATAATTTATACTGACTTAAAGTCAGCCAAGTGCCGACTTTCTTCTGGAATCAAAGTAAAGCAGTCTATTTAGCTGTGTGTAAAAATCATTTAAAAATACAAGGTGCATTATGTCAATGTGGATGCCCATTTTGTATAAGGGTAATTCTGTTGAACCCAGCAGAGGGGCTTCACCAAATGTACTCTAATGTAAAGGAAATTCAGTTAAGCATGAAACTTTAGCATTTATTTGGATAAAGAAATGTCATTGCTGCTGCTGCTGCTGCCAATCAACCAGAAACAAAGCCTGGCCATAAACAATTCACAATCAAATAGATGCTGGCAAAACAGAAAGTTGTTACTTCTGGCTGTTGCTGTTGGCATGGTCTTATAACACACATGGAAAGACATGGCTCAGATTTTGCACACTGCATATCAAAATTAGATAGCAAAGAAAGGATACAATTTCTTTTGAAGTGTCTCAAGGGTATCTTATTTTGTTCTAATGCATGAATAACTAAAATAACAGACTGTGAAGACAAAGCATCTCATTACAGTCCCAGATTTTAAGAACTACCTTAATCATCCAGCCTGACTTTGTGCAAAAACACAGACCATAGAATGTCACAAACCAGCTCTTTTGTCAAGGCAAGTGTCTCCTAGTTGGGTTAGAGTACTGTTCTGCGGAAACATATCCAGCCTTGATTTGAAAACCTCGAGTGATCCAAAATTCAGAGCATTCCTGAGTGCATTGTTCACTGGATAATCACAGTCATTTCTAATCTAGCCTCAGCCTCTGATGGAATCTCTTATCTGCTAGATTAAAGAGCCCTCTGCAATCACAAGTACTCCCTCCCATGCTTTTAGATCTCATGGGCTGAGTCTCTCTGCTGCAGCAAGCTGCACAGGCAACCTCTGACCATTCTGCACCACCTGGTTGAGCACGCAGGACATATAATCGGCAATGCAGAGTGACTCCTGACTGTGTTGGTTTTACTGAACATTCAAAATCTGCAAGTGTGCCAGAGCTGCCACCTTCTGCCCCCATCTAAGGGGAAGAAATGCAAGGAAGCAGTGGCTGCTGAAGGACTTTTCTGCCTACATCTGGACAATAGTGGACAGAGAGTCTGAGAATGGTCTGTGGCCCAAATTAATAGTGTCGTGGGCCATGGGAGATGGACTGAAACAACAGTATCCAAACTAAGTGATCTCACCAGTTCAATAACGATGTAGCCATCAGCACACACAAGTCTCTCACAAGGCAAAAGCTTTTCAAAACCACTATTATTCATAGAAATAAATTGTCTGCCTACTTTTTAAAAAGATTGGACAGAGCACTTTCCAAATGCCCTGACCAATGCCATACACAAGGTCTGTTTAGCTTCCCGCTTCCTACACTCTGTCATTCTGATCACATATTCAAGGAACAAGCTCCCTTCCATGCACTCTCACATCGTAAGTTCATGCTCTGTTGATTATCCACCATAACCCTCAAGCCTGCCAGAGTGAATGCTTGCAAAGTGCAATCTCAGGGCTGCATGCTATGAGTAGGATGTACATTCCTTGCTCCTTGATGGATGATGTTGTATCTGGATGTTAAAAGGTTAGCAAAAACAAGCAGCTACACAACTATTTGTCAGCATTAAGACATAGCCTTCAGTAAGGGGAATACTTTTATTTAATCTACTCAAGTATTGCTTCAAATTACAGTTAAAAGTCTGCTGCAAAGCCTCATAGCAATTATTAGACAGTCATGCCACATATGTTATGTGTCTTTATAAGATTGGAGCTCACCAGGATCACTAGAGTGAACTATTCCAAAATATTCTGTCCAAAATTACCATCAAGAGGGCTCCAAACTCCACTCTAAGACAAGTATTCAGACATTTACAATGTTCATCAGAACAGGATTCTGGCCTCCAGAAACACTTCATCAGGGGATGAGTGTAGAAAGTGAAAATGAAAAAATATGTGATAAAAAATTACCTTCTCCTTTAGCATGGGAAAAAAAAGGGTTGCAAGAAAACAAAAGGTTTTCCATAAAACCAGAATGCTCCAACTGAAAATATAGTGACAAATCAAAACCCAACAGATTTTTAGATTTTAAAACATTACTCTAGTGTTTTGAGGGCTCAGCTGTGCAGGCACCTCTGATGGACAGCCCCTCAGCCAGGGCTTCTTGCCTGATGCCCTACCAACTACACTGCTGCCAGAGTGCACCGTGTGCCTCTCCTGTGCCTTCACACATAAGACAGACCTCTGAGCCACACTGCCAGAAAGGGAATTCCTTCGCACTTGTAGTACAGATCAGTCAGCAATGTCAAAATCAGATTCAGTATAAATTGGCAGTCACTTCAAAACTAGTCTTCAAGGTTGTGACATAAAAAAGATGCCAAAACATCTATCTCAGCCAGTGACCCTTTTCCAAAAGTGGCCAGTAGCAGATGCTGCAACATGTTGGGTACGATGCGTGCCAGCTTTCCATTATCAGTCTGTTAGCTGCACAAGAGTAAACAAAGCCAGAGACAGGACCCACACCTCTGGATGCAATAGCAGCAGACAAATCTATTCTCCAAAAACTTTCATAAATCTTTTTGTGTGCTCCACTGGGCACTTTTGGTATCGATCACATCCCGTGCCAATGACTTCTTCCTCTGTCTTACTCCTGAAGTGAAAAATCACCAATTATTGGTCTGAATATATACCCTGCAAACTTCATCATGTACTGACTAATTTTTGCTTTGTGAGGAAAAAAATTGATAACGATCCCACAGTATTATTACATTTCTCTTCACATTTTATTGGGCAATCTTCCTCCAAACTGCAAGATTATCTTTAGCCTTTCGATGCATTTGAGACCATTTTTTTGGCATTGCTTCTCTTCTCTGTGACATTTCATACCCTACCTGTTCTTCTAGGGGTGAAGTGACCAAAACTGCACACAGTGTCCAAAAATGGGTGTGCTAGAGATTGAAGTCACATACTAATGATATTTTTCTCATTTGTTCCTTACAACTCCTGTAAGGGGTACAAATACTCTTTTTGCCCCTATGACCACATCCAACTGTTGGGCTGACATTTTCAGGACTTCTTACAATGAGTGTGTGTGTCTGTGTGTGTAGAGATACATATATATATAGACAGATAAATAGATATATATACACAAATAATGCTCGCTCTCTCGTCTGTCATACTTGCATGTCTTTTGTACTTAGTATACTGAATTTTATGTGCCAGTTCATTATTTGGTATCATAAGACCACCCTGCAACTCTACAGAGCCAGTCCAAAAAGTTGTACGCTTTAAGATGTGTTAATAGGTATTTGTTATAAGAATTCCAAGATAAAGAAGACTTAACTGCCTTTACTGCAAAGTCAGCCCTTTCTCAGATGTCACTTTTGTGGAAGGTAAAGAAAAAATTCAGTTAGATACTCTACTAGCTATAAAACATGTGCTGTGTTCCATATACTTCTGACTTGTAGAAATTCCTTGTAGAATTTTTATAACTCCCAAACTTTTTAAGGGGAATTCTCATTCAAAGCAGTCCTTGCTCCAAGTATTTTCTCCAGCTATCAGCCTGGTTTTCCCTAACCTTATAAAATCCAAGGGTCAAAGCAAGGTCAAGGAGCAGAAGGATTTCCTAGAATAAGACAGTCAGCTCCAAAGAAAAAAAAATCTTTCATCTGTTGTCAGAAAAATCTTAGATACACAGCTAAAGCATATTGATGGAGCAGTAGGGACTATGCAAACTACTTCCAACCAATATGGTGTATGACACTGTACTGGCAAATTCTATTGCAGGACCTAGGAGACTGCATCATCTCCTCATCAATGAGAAGAGGAAAACACAGTGCAATGAAGATAACAGACAAGCCAGAAGAAAGAAGGTGCAAGACAATCCCTTTGGGACTGTGGAGTTTGACCTCTGACAAATTTGAAATGCTGATTCCAGATCCCAGAGGAGGACCTGGGAAAAGTCAGCAGAAACAAGGAGTGTTACCTGGGAGAGAATCCACATCTGTACTGTGCATAGGCCACCAGGCCTCCCATGGATACCACAGAAAATTACAATGCTTTGAAATCCGGAATTCATCTACAAACACTGAATTATCATCTAGCCTCATAAAGTCTATAGGATCTTCCCACTTGACTCCCTGGGGCTAGTTTTCACCTGTCATAGCTAAAGAAGGATTTGTAACCTTTACTTTCCCACACCCAGCTCCCTGTCGCTGGGCTAAAAGAAGCAAGCATCTTTTGGATAGCCAAATAATCCGTGGGAACAGACAGATGAGTCACAACAGCACATGTTCCAGCACATGGTACGTATTCCATCAGCAGAACCAGGCTGGTGGTACATATGTGCTACAGCATCCCACTTCTATCTGAGGGTGTTTTATCAGCTGCAGCTGAAAGCAGATACAGAAAGTGTAAATAAGTGGGAGGAGGAACCATAGTTTATTCTCATCTCATGTGGTTACAATAGGTTTTGAAACAGCTTTGGTAGGCAGGTCTAACAAAAATTTACAGTACCTAGAAGTAAATAATTTTCAGATTATGATTAAAAGCTATATGAAAATCACAGAGAAGAGAGGAAAAAAATAGTTCTGTTGGAAAAATGAGCCACAAAAGCACATTTATCTTATTTATATTGAACTAGATTTCATAAACTGGAAAAAAAACCACAATCCGAACCCCCAAAATGCTAACTTTGCATTACTTGCTGCTGAATCATCTGTTCAGGTAGTGAAAGTCAGTGGAGTTATGTTGATTTATAAACCCCAAGGATCTGTCATCCACATTTTTAAAGTACTGGAGTTCACCATCAGTGTTGCACTTTTTCAGGTGCCTCTGACAACATCCTGACATTGACAAAGATGAAATGAAAACATCCAGTAAAAAGAAACAAAGGGAGGAATGGTAGCAAAGAATTTGTCTGTAGATGGTCTAAAAACACTATGCCAGAGGATATTTTATATTGTTGTTAACTAAATGAAGAGAAATAGGAGATGAGTTTTCCACCCTATAGCCCCATAACAGGAAAAACATGATCAGTTGAGAAGAAGGTAAGGTGTAAGGAGAAGATTATAAAGCCACAGAGATGAAACAAGTACAGATATCCCTTAAAAGAGAGCTTGGGAGGTTTGAAACAACATTGTGGATCCAGCTTGCAGCTTGTTTGAGGTGGTCCCACTAAAACCAGTGAAAAAATCTCCCACTGATTTGAATGCGTACAAATCCCGACCCACTCCAAACTTAAAATCCCTATACAAGATACATACAAAATTGCATTATTATAGATAGGACTTAACCACAAAAGGCATTTCTAGCTCCCCAAACTGCAGATGCTTCCATATTGAATAAACAATGGTTTGCATATCCCAATAAAGTGCTATTTCTTTCTGACCTACCCACCAAAGCAGATTTTCTACTGACTCATGCAGAAAATCCATGGTGCCAAACAATGGGATAAGCCTGCAGCTGGACAGGATAGCAGGAAACAGTGAGGCAAAAGTTGCTCCCCCAGGATTTTGCAAGGAGTCCCAAAGATTTTCCCAGGAGACTGCAAGGCTTAAACATGGCTCTACATTTTTTTCTCCTAGGGTAAAACAGCTAGACTTTCTAAATTTTTTAACCTAAAAAAAAAACATTTAAAAGGCTTAGAACAATTTGGCAAAAATACCTGAAGGCTCAGAAATATGGAAGTTTTTTTCTGATACTAAATATACACATAGTAGTAATTATAAGTCCACAATGTATAACTTATTTTATTTGAGTGTTAAATATTCTAGTTATTATGTGGAAACTCAAGAAATTGCTGCCATATCAGATATCCTTCTAAACTGATTTAGCTTTGGGTAATGAAACAGAACTGCTGATGCACCATAATTTCCAGAAAGACTGAGGACACAGATGGCAGGAGAAAATGAAGCTGTCAGAAACTATGAACATTCATATAGACTGTCACACTATCTATCCTGATGCTTTTCCCCCAGCACCGTGTTTCTGCAAATGTGCAGTGCCTGAGAACTATTTGCCTTCAGAATGGAACAATGTGCCTGGGCTGCTACATACACAAGTGGTTTGGAAGCCACAGAAGAAACTGTAAAAAGCTGTATAACCTTAAAGAAAATGTAAAAAGTGATACAAACTTAAAGAAAAAGATAAAGGTGACAGATTCATAAAAATTGCTTGCTGCAGTCAAGGACAGTAATGAGAAACATTTTAAGAACTGAAAAGTCTTCAAATTTAGAAGTGTGGGTCTACAGCCAAGAGCTGTATTTGGCAATAGATACATATCTGTTCCTTTTTCCCCTTTTTAAATTCAGCACTGTATTTATAGGCATCAAGTTATTATACAGAGTGAGAAATTCAACTTGTGATTTTCTTTGCTGAGATTAAACCCCTAAGAAACTGAAAAAGAGGAAGAGGTCTTTAAACTATTCCCTCAAAGCAGTGCGGGAGATCTGCTACAGCATCACTGCCAGAAGCCAGGCTTCTGTCACAGTCTCGCTTTTCAGCCAAAAGAACATCTTTTCACTTAAGATATTTTTTAGAATGTCTTAAGGTATAAAATAGAAAGAAAAATAACAAAAAGCAGTAACTTACAAGAGGCTATTTTCATACTACCTGAAATCAACCAACCAGTGGATACAAGCCCATGTCCTCTGCATATGCCCTCAGTGACTTTCTGATCCAGCTGGAATCTGAATGCCAGTAACAACTCTTTGTGCCAACCTGGTTCTCACCACAGCAGCAGGGAGCCAAACTCAGTGACTTTCAAGAGAGTTAGAGACACATACAGATGGAAGAGCTTTTCCAGGTAGTGTAAATGAGCAAGGCAGAGATCTCACACTGAAGAGATGATGAAGCATAAAAGCAACAGGAAGGAAAGAAGGGTCCAAATGCAAAGCAAATCATCAGCAGGTTGTTTGATCAAAACTTCATGATAGATTTCATGAGCATTGTTTCCAGATTTATTTTCTTTTAACCAAGAAGACTAAAGGTAGCCAGAGAAGATGAGTATGAATCTCACATTGATGCATGATTTGATAGGCACAATTAGGTCAGTAACTGCTGTCAGAGCAGTTCAGAAGGAAACAGAAATTTGTTTTACATTAATATTAAATATTTTTTATTATTATTATTCATAAGTTTAAAAAACTGGAGAATTAATGTTACAAGTTAGAATATTTCTTTTGATCCAAAATGAAACACTGCTTCTCTTGAAGCTCTTAATTTAAAAAATTAAAATAAAGCCATTTTCATTTAAATATGTCTGTATTTTAAAGTGTGAAAACAAAGCATGTCTGCTTTTCCTCCAGAATACTTTAAATAACTAATTTTTTGAAATTATATATATTTTGGCCAAACATATATTTTGGTCAAACCAAATCTGGACTTGTAGCTCTTGTTTAAATAATTCAGAGGGTATGTGTCAGTGAAACATCACTCCACTTCTAGCAATAAGGCCAAAATAAAGTGAAAGCTTTTGCAGAATTTGGAGTTACACGTCCAAGAACTTCAGTCACTCCATTTTGATGGGTCAGACTATGCCTTCGCCTGCTTTCTAAACACAGGTAGTACTTTTCTTTAAATGCTAGACAGTACTTTACAGAATCCCATTTGTCCAACTAGGCAGATTCTTAATTTAGGGACACTGTAGTTTTATGGAGGCATCTGTTATTAGGTAGATAATTTCCTTAGCTGCATATGTCCTGTTTCAATCTTAATGTGTCTCTTCCACACTGTAAAGGAGAAAAAATATGTATATTTGAGCTTAATAAAATACTATTTAAGGACAAACAGAAGAAACATTTGTAATGTGATTGCACTTGAGAGCATCTCGTTAATTGGAACCACCCTTCTCCACAGAAACAGTAATTCCTATGGGCAGTAAGGCTTCCTGGATCCTTTTAATTCTTTCCTCCCATAACATTTATTTCTATCTGACACATATTTACTGAGGAAACTAGTTAGACAAACAAGGACATGGAAGCCTGATAGAGTTTTCAAAAGATTTCTTGAGGTGTTGATAATGGTAGTATTTCAGACTTAACTCCCACCTATTCCAAAACCAGGGCCATTCTGGTTTTTTTCTTGTGTCAGGACATAAGGATGCCATGACAGGAGGGAGACCAAAAGCAAAGCAGCTTTCCCCTAGACATGACATTTGCTCTCCAGCCCTTACAGCCCTGCTTTCCCATCTGTACCTGCACCTACCTCCCTGGAAAGTCACCCAGGAACTTGGAAGCTTACCCCAATTTAGCAAGCAGCTGACAGACACTGGTGTAACTCCAGCATGCCAGAGAAGCGTTTCAGAGACACAGACTGCATTTCCAGACTGAAAATACAATGTGTATTTGCCCTTCAGATTCATACACTCAGATGAGACTGCAAGAATACCTCCAAAGGGCAAGGAATGAATGGCTGCTTTGTTTCGAAGTGCTCTCTCCCAGCCACCTGCAGGACATCCAGATACGTCTGTCACAGGGTGACCAGCACATGATGTGAGATCATGCCTGGTACCACCAGCTGGGTTTGCAGCTGATGTTTCTCCATTTGTAGCAGTGGAGGTCTGCAAGCACGGATATCTGTCTCTCACTAGAAGGCAGTCCCAAGGCATACACAACACATTCAGCCCTCCTTTACACTTTGTTCTTCTTTTATCCCTCCACTCTTCAGGGTGTTTCCCTTATTTTCCTTTCCAACTTTGCCACATACACTAAAAGCCAGCAATGGTTCTGATAATAAGATGCCAACAGTGGGTCCAGGTCCCCCTTGCCCACTTGTGCTTTAAACAGTTTCACACATTCATCTGTTTCATGTGGTTTTAGGTATGTTGAAAATACCGTTCCTTGAGGTTACTGTTGGTTCTGGTAACTCATCATCATAGGCTTAGTAAAAGAGTGATTCTGGGTTTCTATACTAGGTCACCTCTGGTCTCAGTATACTGTTGTTGAAAGTAAATAGATGCTGGCTTTCTAAAATGCCTTTGCAAAATTAAAATTGATTGATATTTTAAAATATTAGTAAACATATTTTTAGTTTAAAAAAGTAAGAAAGAAAGTTTTTCTAAAGAATGACCCTAGTAAAACCATGATCATTGACTGAAACATCCTGATTATTAGATCACAAACAGGAGGGGAAAACATTCAAACTTATTATGACACATAATCCCTTCCCTTTAGTAACCTCCTGTATGCTTTGTAGAAAGTTAAAAAAAAAAAAAAAAAGTTGCGGTTTTACGTGCCTGCAACAACAATGTTGGTCTTTGCAAGAAAAATATGCATAGAAAAGGACCCAGCACATACTTTCTACAGGTAATGTGCTTCTGAGCTGTATGCCTTGCCTATGTCTGTTTAACTGGTTTATGATCAGTTTGGTTAGAATATATGCTACTGCTGCAGGACAGCCTGGAGATATCTGTGAAATAGCACCTCCTTCCACATAGGAATTTCCATACTGGGTGTGGAAGCTATTGCTGTAGTTTGCATACTCCAGCCTCAGGAGATACAGCAAGTTCAGATTCAGAGTTCTGGGCTCCAGGTTCTTCCAGAGGCCCCTTAATATGTGAGGTTTTCGAGCTCCTTCAGGAAATCCAATCTGTGGATAATGAAAGTCTTTCAAACTCCAGGAGAATAATTCCTTCTCAGCTCTGGTAGCAGGGCAGTGAGATGCCCTGGCTGACCTGCATTGTTACCTGCATTATGTTACTGACAACATAAAAGAGCTACAAGAATGGTGCAGCAAATCCCTCAAGTTTTTGAACTGCATTTTGACCCCTAGACAGTGCCCTACTCTCACAGCTAATATGTATGTATGCATGCATGTGTATGCATATATACACACACATATATACGTATAGCACATGGACAAGGCAAGAAATATCAAGGTGGAGACAAAAGGAGCACTGACCAGAGCAATCAAGTCATCCCAGCCACTGACAGACAGAAACCTGCTGAGTATTTTGCCTCTGCCAAGACTCTGGAGAGCCAGATGTGCTGGGGCTGGAGGGTGTGGGGTGGAGACCACCACTGTGGGGTTGCAGGCAAGCAAGATGTTCCTGAAGGCCCTTGCTGCCTCTGTGCACAGGCTGTAGGAAAAACGATGAGTCTGGCTGTCTTGGAGTCCTGGCCCAGTCACCCCATGTCCATCTGCAGAGCCCAGGATTGATGACCAGGTTACAGTTGCAGGGAGTAGAGGGGGAAGCAGGAAAAGCTACAGCTGAAGGGACCACTGTGGAAAGATTCTGGAAGTTAAGGATTTTAGGATTAGCTCAGATGAAGAAACGCTTAGTGAGAGACTGAATCATCATCCCTCTTCCATTCCAGCCCCCCACTGACTCTTCCTCATTCCTCCTCTTCAGCCATAGTCCCTTGTACTCTCCCCATCTCGGTCCTCAGCCTGCTCCCTCCCACAAAAGACCCAGCCATTACCATCACAAAAGTTTTTCTCCTCCAAAACAAGGAACAGAATACTGCACGCTGGCTCCACTACTGGGAGCTCATAGTGTTCTGAGTCGGGTGAAAAGACTCAGATAACCAGCAGTCTCTGGCTCAGGCTGTGAACAGCTGGGATAAATCTAAGGGCTGCCTTGGGACTTGCTTTTATTTATTTCAAGGTCTACTCTGTCCCTGGTCAGCAGCAGCAGAAAGCAAGTGTGATTTACAACCACCTTTTCTACTGTAGCCTAAGACTATTCTTTCTTCCAGGCCAGAAATATTTAGTCTTTCCCCAAACAATTTTTTTTTCAATGCATTTTTTGCCTCTGCTTTTTAATGTCAATACCAAAACTCCCATTTATTTCATCAGCTGTAGGATTGGTCAGTGCAAGATACAGGGAGAACCAGCAGGCTCCCACTTTAATGTGAATGGGCAGGACATTTCAGTATGTGACTGAACCAGTCTCCATCTTTTCTAACTGAACCTGGTAGTGCAATAGCCACAAGTGCATGAAATGACCCTGCAAGGTGTGCTGTCTAGTGGGCATTGTGGCACTAGGGTGGCAGCGTGGCATGTACCACACCAGCAGCGAAGCTGAAGGCATGCCAGCAGCTGTGGTGGGTTACTGGTCACATCAGGTCAGCTAGCCATCCTCACTAGGCAAGAAGGGAGTTACATACCTGATTTTTCGGTAGGCTTTCCCATGTGTCACAAAGTGCTACGTTTTCCCTTTGCATCTTTGCCAGCAGTTTCTTTTGCATCCTCTCTAGCAGCAGAAAAAGATGATCACACAGCATAAAATGACTCCCTAGACAGATGAGGAGCATCAGCTTTTGACACTAGCTGACCCATGACTTCATACTACCCTGGACAGAAATCCTCCCGGCAGGCTGAGCTTCCAGCACAGCTACCTGGCAATGACAGCCCCCTCTGTGCTGCGATTTAGAGTGCTGCTCTTTCAGGGCTTTACTGCCATAACCCTAGAGAAAACACTAGAGAAATTCAGATACCAGATTTTACCAAATAATTAACAGTATCTTTTCAGAACAAGACAGGAGAGGTAACAAAGCTATTTGAAAAGTTTTCCAACTGAGTCCCAGCTTTCTGCATCAAACTGCTGAAAAGCATTTTCTAAGTAACCAGGATATTTCACTGGTAACAAGCCATGGACTTGTATTGACTCTAGTTACTTGGACATAATTTGCATGCTTTGATCAAAAAAACATGTACTTTTCATAAGCAACCTGTAAGCATTGAATAGTGAAATCCTTGGGCACATAAAGGAAAGCCACATCATAACCTTTTCTCATGACTAATGGCATTCATTTTGTGTTACAAGAGGGACAATATTATGACCCAGAACACTGCACTTCATCAAATTAGTTATTTTCTTGTCCAACAAACTGGAAAACAAGATAAGACAGAGCTTTGGTTGCTTATAACTGAATTATTTTCCATTTATGTACACTTTGGAATGTGAAACTGTAAGTAGAGCCTACAGTGTATACCATATCATGTCAGATAACACAGAAGAGATGGCAGAAGGGATCTATCAACAGCCCAGATAATTGCTAAAACAAAACAAGCTTCTGCACTAAAAAAAACCAAAAACCCAAAAAACAAAAAGCCCACACTTTTTTCCTAAATTGTTTAATTGATGGTATGGCAATCTACATGTTGTTATTTCAGGTGTGTAGTCTCCACTGTAAGTACCTAAAATTGGCTCCACACACAGCCACCTCCCTGGTTGCTGTGGTAAGAGGCTGCATGTTAAGCAGAGCAAAACACAAGTGGCGCAGGGGTCACAGCAACAGCACATGGTGACAGGCATAGAAAAATACAATCATCACGCAAAACAAGCTACATTTATATCAACATTTCAGACAATAACATGCTCCCATGAAACCACGACATACTTACAAGTAACTAAGGCCAAATCTTGCAGTAGCTAGTGCGTCTTGGTGCTCATGACATCTAATTTCTAGAAGCTGGATGTTGCTAGAGCCTGGTTACTTGCAGATCGTGTTGGAAGACTTCACAGTGCATCACACTAACCCAAAAAAATTAAAATGTCTCACTAAAATGAGACAATCACTAAAGAGAAGCTGTATTTCCAACTGAAACTGTCCTAAATTAATAAGCGCTTGACATGCTAACTCCCATAGGCTTTTCAATGACATTCTTGTGTCCTAGTGCAGTCCAGCCACATACCTCTACTTCTCCATGCACAAGACTAGACTCCAGCTTTAATGATACCGCATGTTTCTGACAATGAGAACAGTGGGTTGGAGGCAGGAACAGCACCTTTTGGACCTCAGTATAGTGACTACTGTAAAGCCTTTTGAATGCCTGGTTTAAATCTGTAATATCTCTTACAGTGGGTAGCACCAGTTGCCATGCTGAACTCCAGGATGGCCTGAGCTCCAGGGGATACTGTGGCAAGGCTCTCATCTTTCCAACAGGGCTCAGAAAGAAAAAGCTGTCTCCATCCAAGGAGGGACTAGACTATCAGAGATAGAGATGAGATTTCCAGACCATTGCCTTAACTCAGCTGGTTTTGAAATCAGTAAGCGTAATTCCCAGTGGCAGCAGAGTTAGGCCAGTGAGATTCAAGTGAAACTGAAAATTAATGATGCCTGTAAGTGCAAGACAGTCCTCCGGATACACAGCAGTCCCTGCTTAGCTTTTGTCACTGTTTTGCATTGACAGGTTTGCATGTTTTCTTTGAGCAAAAGTCAGATGTTCACTGTTCATGCAAGCTGCCAGAGGCCAATTACTTGTTACTATTTATATAGTTTGTTGGCTCTGTACAGGCTTATTGAAAAAGTGATCCTGCAGAAAGACCTTTGAAATATAAATGAATATAAATGAAACATAAAGCCATTTTGTTCCCTCTTCACATCTCACCTGGAAATGTCTTCTGGGTGGAAGCTTTGCTAGACAAAGACTTAACTGCCTGTCATAAGAACTGAAGCACACCATGAGAAGGAGAGCTGGGAATTGTTCCACGCTTTTCCCTTTTCTTTGTCCTATACTTTCTTTCATTTTCTTTTTCATGCACACTAATGTACTCATTTTTGTGATCAGCGAGAATTCCTTTTAATGTATGGATCTACTCTGCAAAAAATTGTATTACATGTTCCTTTTTTTGTAAGCTTCAGTGAGCCCATATTAACTATAGTCCTTCCTAACTACCAGTCAAACATGCCTTTAGATTCAGAGTTAGTATCTTTTGAAAAGAGCAAAGGACTTTCTTTTTGTTGGATCAGCAGTAACAAAGGCTCCCAGGCTCTGTAAAATAACTGAGTCCTTGCCACATTTACATTAAACCAGTAAAGCGATTTCTTCTCTCATAGCAATATACATCTCAAGGATAACTTCCCAATCAGTGAAACTCTGCGTACTGTGAAATTACCATTTACACTCCTCCATCATTTGAAGCGGTTCTCCATGACATAGGGTCAGCCCCAGGCCTGAGGGCACTTTGTACCTGACCCCAGGCAGCAGACTGACCCCTGGGACAGGAGCAGAGAGCCTGCAGAGAGTCTGCAAAAAGGTGCATAATTCAGCACACTTTCATGTGCCATCCCTTATAGGAAAGTAAGAAAACTTTTGTGCAGAAATTCCTGGCTATGACTTTGAGTAGGCAGAGTCAGGTCAATGGAATAAAAGTGACCTTTTTTAGAGCTCTAGCTTTGCAGTCTTATGCCACATTTCAAATATTTTCTGCCTTGGGATGCTTGTCCATCTTTTCTGTAACACTAATTTGGAGAGCTGATAGTTTTATTGGGATTTTTTTTTCTAATGATGAAAATGTAAGTATCAAACTACATGCTATGCTCTGAACAAGGAAAAATGTCCTGTATATCAGCAGAAATAAAAATGGCTCCAGCAGAGATTGTCGCTGGTGGATATAGCCCCTATTATTCATATAAAACACACTGCTGCCACTGATTATTATTCCTAATAACAGTAAACCTTACTGAATGGGTTTATTAAAGTGTCCTCAGAATCACTGTGGGCTGTTATCCATCTGCTTGTAACAGTCCATTTTGCTGTGTCTACTGCTTAACTCACATCTCTTTCTGCTGGGGTTATTTTTCCCATTCATCATCCACTGAAAACTTTTTTAATGTTCTCTCTTGCGGTACAGCTAGAGGAAGCCTTCTGACAGCCATTCTAGGTCTGCTTATTGTGACTCTTCTGCATACATATACTTGTAAAATCAGCAGCTTTGTGTACCCCTGCCTTCCCAGTTTGTCTCCAGAAACAACTGCAGTGGTGGCCTCTCCCAGTCTTGGTAAGAGGAGACACATTCCGCCTTCTGTCTCAGAGATTCAGCCTGCACCTGCACTCCCTGCCCAGATACACCACAACACATAGTAGCACCCTGCTTCCTTGGCTGTCCAGAGACAGTCCCCTTTCGGGGCATACCAGGCTCCAGTTTCTTATAGAAACTTCATTGATCAAGGAGGGGGATGAGGATCCATGCTAATATGTGTTGGGTCTGATTCATGCATCTTGATGCATGCACCCTGAGACATGCTGGGTCTCACTCTGATACAGTGATGGGGAAAAAAACTTAGCATAAAAATAAGTCCAGGCACCTGGAAACAGTTTGTTTTCTCAAGCCTACATAAAACCCCAGATTCCTACCCACATTGTATAACACAGCAGAACTTCATTGTATGTTTTTCTCCATTTCAGCTTTACCTGAATTTTATATTTGGCAGAAAGTATCAGTGACCCCAGTTAGTCAGTTTTCCAAAGGGCCTAGATCTCATTTGGTGGAAAAAAATTTTAAAAGTCCTTAATTTTGTAATCCTCAGCTTTCAGTTTACTTCCCTTTCATAGCAACAAAAATAATTCTATTAGAAGATCTAAGTAAGAAAATTTCAATTATTAGTGCAAATTATCCTGCTGTTGGATTCCTACTATCTTAGCTTAGGTTATCAACTGATGTTTTGCAAAGATACAGCAGGAAAATCCTGGCATTTATTTTCTTAACAACTTTGCTGTTGTTTGGTGTTGAATACTGTTAATATCTGGGCACAAAAACGTGATTCCATTATGCACATGATACTCCCTATAATTGTTTTTCTCAGTTAGCTTTTAGATTTTTATAGATGAAACAAAATGATTGAAAACAAAATTTTGAGTACTATTCTGAAAGGCAGTAGGATTAAGGTCATTATTCATAAGGAGTGATGTTATTTGGCACCTCATAGGAAGAGCAGAACGTTTTTTTTCATTTATTTTATAAAATCTGTTGAATTACCCCTTAGACAGTACTAGAAGACTTTGCCTTTCTTATTACAAACTGTACTAGACTTCTACAGGGTTACTTTCCTTATTGTTAAGTCTGCTGACACCTCTTTGCAACTTGCCTCTTTACCTTACTTCAAGGGCACAAGGAAAGCAAATGCATCCTTCTCAGTCACCTACATCCATCAATATTTTAAAAATCCAAGGTGCAGAGACTTGGTAGCTACATCACCTGCATTAATCAGTAAAGAAAAAAATTCACCTAAATCCGACTCAGAACAGACCTTCTCCTTCAGCATTCCAGCAGCGCTAGCCTTTAAAGAGGTACTATCCATTCAGATAATGGACATTGAAAAGAGATACCAGTTAATCTAGCCTGCATGTCAGCACGACAGCCAGCTTCAATTTACTACCCTGAAACTGTTCAATATGTATCTTACTTTTGTCTTCAAACAAATTATTTTTATTCAGAAGCTTGGAAAACGGATCAATGCCTAAGGAAGTCCCAGGAAGCAAACTGACTGTTAGCACCTTTGACAGCAATCCCCAGGTGCATGAGTTGCTTTTGCCTTGTCTAGCTGTCTCTGGTGTTCTTGGACTCATCTGGTTATGAACTTGTGCCATTGCCTTGGATGATCTTTAAGGTCAAAAGTAATGGAAAGAAAGGAGATTCCCAAGTATGCCTGGAAGACGTCAAACTCTTTTGTCATCAATCAAATTACAGTACAGCTAGATATATCATCTTTCCTAGGTAACTGGCTGCCCAAGATACAGTCTTTCTTCCAACAATAAAAGATACAAAAAAAAGTATTGGAAAGACAAAAACTCCTATAAGAGATTCTAAAAGAAGAAAATGTATGTATTTCTGGTGTATGCTTACAAAAGACAAGACCCATAGCCAAGACCTAAGTCTTTGAACATCCCCCTACAATCAAGAGCTGAATCTGAATCCAAGTATCTCAGCATCCACATTCTATTAAATAGTTAAGCTGAGACTGACTCTAAACTTCAAGGCATTTTAATTTATTTCTTTTTTGTTGCTGTTGTTGAACGTTGTAAGAATATGCTGAAATTTCAGTTGCCCCTTTCTTTCCTACTGTTTTCATTTGAGCTGGAAACTGTCAAATGAAAGCACAGTTTTATTTTAAAATTTTCAATAAAATCAAAGCACAAAGATGGTGTAGAAGGAAAAAAAATAAAAAGAACCCAACCATCACACACACAATCTTTGGCCCTTTAGAGAAAGCTTTGTTGTGCTAAGCTTGAAGGGCTGGCTTTCACCTTTCACAACTGCAGTGATTTTAGTCATGAGTAAGATTAGATGCCTTTAATATGTTTATATTAAGCAAAGCAGTAATTTGAAACATGGATAAGAATCATCAAGCCCACATTAAGAAGCCAGGTTCAGGGATATTCTGACTTTTATTTGGAGATATCTTAAGAGCAAGGGCTGCCACACACCCCTTCACAGTCATTACAGAGCAAGAGAAGTGAAACGCCATAAAAGAAAGCAATGGTTTCATTTATGGGCTTCTCATTCAATACCCCCAGATCACTTCATTAGGACCAGATCTCAAGGCCACAGGAAAAGCCACTTACCCAACAAAGTCAGAGACAGCGTTCAGAATGATGAATACATGCTTTTGACTAACTGTGGTAAATTCCCAAATTGCCTGCAGTTTTCATGGGCATTCTGTCAAAAGGTGTTGGTGTCCTGTGGCATTAGGAGTGTCAGGTTTTGTTTTCCCCAAAGGGAGAGAAGGGTGCTAGAGGGGTGGCAAGGGTTTGCCAGGCTCTTAGGGAAGCACTGCCCTGTGACGTTTTGGAAAGGCTCATTGTCTGTGGTTTCACATGGTGCTCTGAAAGGCTCCATTGACACACACTTGCAGAGTACAGTGATGTTAGACTAGTTATTTGTCCTTTTTATTGGTCTTCCTGTAAGTGGTTTTGCATTTATAGCTCTCACTATGAAGGGAAGTCTGTTTTTAACTAGAAACTCCCAGTTACGCTGGTGATAAGTCACTGAGGCCTAAGAGGAAAATCAGACATTGGTGAAAGTCTCTCCCAACCACCCTCAGTATTTCAAAGCCATGCTGTGCTGCACACACCCAGTTTTCAGTACAATTTTCCATAACCATGCAGCCACCTGGTCTCTTTTAAGAGCAAAAGCCTCAGGACTGCTCTTTAACACTCTGATTTTTCTTAACAGTATCTACAGCAAGTCAAAAGCTTATGTCCAAGAAAAAGCTCTGTCCTCATGCTGACTTTTAAGAACCAAGGATTCCATTTTAAAATAGCAGCTGTGTGCACAATAGTAAATAACTTCACATACTGAGGAAAACCTGGAAAGCAACAGACAAGCTAGTGCCTCTGCATTTTGGACAGGGTTATTTAGCTTATTACACAGGTTTATCCCCGGTCTGAATGGAACTTACACAGTTCTCACCACTAACACGCTAACAATGATTAAGCCAAGGCACGTATGTAAAATAATAGTTACAATAGCTGGATAGTATCTCTTGTAGGAGATACAACAGTTAAAATCCATGTTCTGAATTTTTGCTTTATAGTCATGCCAGTAGAAAAGCTAGACTGAAGTTAGGTCTTACGAAAATTTCTTCCACCTACACCTTAAAGAACTTAATGCAGCAGGGTCATGTAGCTGTTCACTGCAATAGCTGGGGTTTGATTCAATTAGGAGATGGAACTGTTCATGTTTCACTTCCAACTGGAATGTTTTTTAAGGGATGCTCACGTGGCATTATTCTATAATAGGGAATTAATTTAAACGAAGCCAATGAAACTGGACAAATCTTCACAAATTTTTTTTTCACAAAGCTATACAAACTTTCACAAGATGCCGAGACACGCCTGGTATGGCCTCAGGTTGCTCGTTGCTTGTGTCCAGCCAACCTGTAACCTGGGAGTGTCAGACCACCTTGCCTCTTTGACAAAAGAATATCATGAGACACCCGGGCATTTTGAAAACATCCAGGGTAGACACAGACAGAAAGAAGAGGATTTGGTGTGCCACTGCTGCATGATCTGGGACTCCAGTGCCCTTGTGCAGATATATTGTGCTTAATTGTCTGGTTCAAGGCTGCACAGATGCCATATGAAGTATATGCACTCGTGCAGCCTCGGGCTCGCAGCACTTGCAGGCCGGCAGCTGTGTAGTGTTTAGTCCCTTAAAGTTTTCTCAGCCTGTGAAGAGGAGTTCAGCAAAATGGAAGTTCTAAAATAGAAAAAGTAACTAAAACTGCTTCAGACAGCTGCTATATGAGGTAGCAGGTGGTGAACCTACCCAGAGGCCCCAAGAAATATTAATATTTACAAGGTCTTACATTTCACTAACCTCAGATAACTGAGTGGCACTGCCTGTTGCCTTAAGGGAGGGGGAGCCGTAGAAATCAAAATGAACGAGTTAGAGAAGGGCTTTCAGCTTCTCTGAAATGGTTGTCTCACAGCACTTTCCCCCGACCTGTTCTCCACCCTCATCACCACACCGGGCTGATATCCCACTGGTCTCCTGGTAGCCTCCCTCTCCACCAGCCTTTGTCCAGGTCACAGCAAGCCAGACACATTTACCCAAGTACTACGCAACATAAGAAGCAGTGTAAAGCTCAACACCGTCATGGCTGCCGCGTGTGCATGAGGCTAGCATGGCAATTTTTGGACTTGGCTGCCATCAGTTTCACCTGTTAACAGCCTGCAGTTCTCACAGACCTGCCTATCTGTAGACAACACCATTTTTTTTGCTGGGTAATGCAAGTCTTTGCTGTTCTGGACTTTGCTTATAGCTAGAGAGAATTATGCTGCTCTCTGAAATACACATAAACTCTACTGTTGGCACAAAAGTTTGGCAATTAAAAAAAAAAATCAGGTTTGTTTTTTACCACCTAATGTTACATTGCTATCTTTAGAATTAAACACACATCCCCACCCAATTCAGGTAAACATGCGTATAATGTTATCTTCATATCACACCTCCCAGTCTTCTAGGTTTACAAGCTGGTCTTTTTCTGGCACGAAAAGAAGAGATACATTGTGGAGGTTTTTTACTGTTGGAGCTAGTCAGGTGCTGCATTGATGGGAATGATGTTTATTAACCTACCACTGAAAAAGGTGTTGAAAGTTTAATTATAAAGTTTTGTTCACTGTGCTATAAATCACCATGTTTAAAAATCCAACTGCTTGCACAACTTATGTTATTCTAGGGAGACATTCAGCATTTTGGATGAAACAATTTTTTGAGTTAAAAAAATACATATCTCCCTTAGGGAAAGCATTACTAAGGTTCTGTGTTTCCTAACTGAAAAACTTCAAATCTTGCAGACTACAAAAAATTCAGGATTTTATTTTTATCCAGGAGTATTTATATGGGAAATCATAAACTGTTCTAATTATACTTGCACTGATATCTTAAACACAAAGGTGTATGCAATAAATTGTATGCTGTATAGTATGATATAAAAAACACTGTAAAATAAAAAAATGTATGGCAGTGGTTTGAAATTATGTTAGCAATAACAAGGATGCCACTGATGAGCTGAGCAGTGCTGAGACCTGTATGAAAGCTTTACATCCTTTCACCTGCCATGTAACTGTCTCAAAGAATACAAGAAACTGCTGTTTGCAACAGTATCTGACATTTTTATTGAAAGCAAATTCCTGGAGTCTTGCAATTATATGTTTGATTTCTGACTGGCCACCAGTACTTAAAAAATCATCAGGTTTTGGGCTGGGGGGCAAGGGGAGAGGGTGTTTGATTCTTTTTGGTTTTGTAATAACGTCAACTCCAGCAGGAACAATTCTGATGCGCTTAAACACAAAACATGGCAACACTGTCTCATTTCTCGAGAGGCATTTTGAAGTCACTCTAAAACCAGCCTGACATACGGTTTGTGCAGAACAACATTTTGCCACAAAATTAGTCTAGCATCTTAGTACAGTCTAAAGGTAGAGGATATGTTCCTGTCTCCATGAACATCATAATCCTCCAAGAATGCAGGCATTCCGTTTTTGTCCTTGCAGATAAACAAATGAGCAGACTGAACTATTACTTATTCTGACAATGCTACCTGAGGGGTGGGGGGAGAAATAAAGGGAAAAAAGAGATCCTTAGATCTTTCAGTGTGCATTCACTGTGAGAAGCTGTTAGAGGTCTGGAAGGCTAGGTGAAATCATCAGGAACCTCTCTGGTATGGGCATAGGTGGTCTTTTTATGAGTCAAATTTTTATTATCCAGCTACAGCTGCATATTGCATATACAGGCAGGTGGAACTAAGCTGCCCAGGTTAAGTGTGAAACTGTATTTTCAGCTGATATTTACCTTGATTTCAAGTTTGACTTGCCCAATAGACATAGGCAGATGCAATTCAGGGCAGGGCAGGGATTCAATCTGCTGCACAAAATTATCACCTTGGGGAAAGACTGAAAAGAGAGGAATGAGCCAGAAACTCCAGAGAAAAGGAGCAGCTGCAGAAGCCACAGGCCTTTCTGCTTCAGGTCTCTTCTTGTCAAATTTTGGCTTCTCAGTCAAGTCTGACATTCAAGCACCTTCAGGGTTAGGCAGTATCTTTTGCTGAGGCGAATGCCAGTTGCTTTAACGAAAGTAATTCTGAGTCTCCAGGACAAGCAGAACTTCCATGGTCCACAGCGTGCCATGAAGGATGCCACCCAAACACTCAGGCTGGCTGTAATAGCCTGGGACGCCGTAGTAGTTACCTAATGTCACGATGACACACCAGTACAGCTTTCAGAATCAGAATTAACATGCCTGTATGTGCTGCGCAATAGCAAGCGGCTCTACCACACAGCTCACTGTGCAGCTATGCCTTATGCTTTCATTATCTTTTCTGCAGTCTGTCTAAATTCATATTTCATATTCCTTAAATTTCGCTTAGGAAAAAGTACAGTTCTCAACTAACTCAAATAACTCAAAAGACGGAAGTTAGAGAAAGTAACTAAGAATTATTTGAAACATCCAGCCACCTCTCTTTTTTTGCCAGCATCCACCACTTTTGGGCTCAGAGAGGAGCACTCCTTGATTTCCAGATTCTCTGGCATGACCTTGTAGCTCTTGGTGTTTGTACGGTGTTTGACACCTGTAACAAGTAGTTCAAGGAACACACACAAGTATGTTTCACCTGCTTCACTGTTTCCTGGGGAAGTGAGACCTACTCAGTCTCTGCACATTTGCCTGTCTCTCTCCTTCATCTTTAACAGCTTCTTCAATTTTGTCCATGTTTTACCAGCCTGTCAAATGTGGTTGAAAGCTCAGAAATAGAAGTCTCCACGAAATGTTGTGAGAATTCACATTTGGATAGAAGACTGATTAAATCACGTTTTCAGCGGGGTGAATTAAAGTCACCTTTCCCTTCCATCCAGGGAAGCTCCAGCCAGCTGGCCCATAATCTCACAAGTGCTGGCCAGCTGATTGTCGCATACGTAACTTCCAGTCAGCAGTAATGTACCCCAGTACTCACCTGGACCAGCGTGAGGGGAACTGGGAAGGCACTGGGGTGAAGGAATGGCACTGCAGAGAGCAACATCGAGGCCATGGGAAGAAGATGAGATGCTACACTACAAAGAGAGTATTGGTACTGTTTAGGGCACACTCAACTCAAATCCTTTGGGAAATCAGGCTTCATTAGTTTCAAGGATTATGGTATGACACATATAAACACAGACAGTGGGGAGAAACCCAGAGTACACACCTTGTGGTACACTGATGCAATACAAATACATTTTAACTCTCTGCCATATTAAAAATAAGTGACACTGTGAATACTGATCAAAGCGCAAAGCCATGTCATCCTATGGAAATAGTCTTGGTCTAGACATTCTAAGCAGACTTAGCTCATTAAAGACGACACCACCCTCAGCCAAGAATTTAATGAGGACTTTCCCAACACCCAGGCAAACTGTGTAACTGGAACATTCAAATGTCTGAGTTGATAATGAACACTGTTACATTTTCTGCAACTGGAAGTCAATATTATCTTCAAGATTAGCAAGAACTCTGGATCTGTGGAGCATGAATTCTTAACACATCTTTCTCCCAAAGTGTGAGCTTTCTATCACTGTAGTTTTGTTGACTAGGGAAGATTCACATTGAATGCCAAGTGATCAGCACCACTGACCGCAATCAGAGTAGAAGCTGAAGAGTAATCCAGAGCAGGTTTGTTGTTTGCTTTTTTTAATCAAAATTTGCTCATCCAGAAGCCAGCCACTAGAGCAGCCAAGCACTGTGTGCCATTGGCAGCCTACTGCTGATCCCCTACAGACTGCCAATAAATGGAGGATCTCCTTCACGGATACAGCAGACAATATCATGTCCACGTTCAAACAGAGTTTGTGCCTCGTCTGAATGTAGATCAGACGCCGTCATTACAGCAGCCTTATTCTAGACAGGTTTGTGAAGGACAGCTTTTGTGCGTATGGTAGAGTTAAAAGTTCAGTACCTCATCCACACTGCCAAACTTTCAGACGTTCTCTAAGCTTTAAAATAACATTCCACCACCCACCCCACCCTCTGTGCTTCCCCTTCAAGTACCCTGTCCAAAATAATTTTGCGTTTTTCTCTCTCTCAAGATATTTAGTTTGCGGAATATGTAACAACTGTCAAAAAGTGTCAGGCAAACTATGGGTAATAACCTAAAATGTTATGAAATGACAAATACTAGCATAGATGTATTACAATTAAGTTCTGTGAAGCTTGTTTCTTCTCCTTGGCATAACTAGCATAATTCACAATACTATTGTCTCCTGAAATCTGGACAAACTCCTGTTTGCATAATTTCTGCATTTTCTGCAATAAGACAAGAACTGGCAACCTTGGAAAAGCTCTTTCTGAATTCAAACTTTGCATCCAACTACAGTTTTTAGAGGAAAGCCATCACCCTGACTGAGTTTTGCCAAAAATGGTTTGGCCTGATAGTTCAATGTTTTAAACAAGGCAGCTGTATTCATTTGCTGTTAGAGAATACCCATGCCTGTCAGCATTTAGTCGAAGTCTAAATTACATTCAGCAATACCGTACGACTGTACTCCAGCATCCTGGAAACATACTGCTAAAAATACAGTTGGTCTCTTCTTAAACAAAATCTTCTTTATGGTTCTGCATTCTGAACAAGCCCTTCCTTTGCCACTGGGGGCAAGGGCTTTTCAGAATATTTTTGACTCAGGTGATAAGATGTTTGAAAAGACCAGGTAGTATCTTACCTGCTTGCTGCAAATAACAACGTATAGCAACACTGTTGTTGTTTAACCTGGCAGGCAGCCAAATGCCACACAGCCATTTGCTCACTCCTGCGCAGTGGGCTGGGGGAGAGAATCAGAAAAATGGTAAAACTTGTGGAATGAGATAATGACAGTTTAATAGGACAAAAAAGGAAGGGAAAATAATAATAATAAAGATAAAAGAATATACAAAACAAATGATGCACAATGCAATTGCTCACCACCCACCAAGTGATGCTCGGTCAGTCCCTGAGCAGCAGGCCACCGTCCTCCAGCCAGCTTTGCCCTGTTTCACTGTTCAGCATGACGTGAGCCAACTTCCAAGACTGAAAAAGCAATTGGAAAGATATACACTGAATTCCCTTGAGCCAAGGCCATTACTTCCAAGACCAATTGTCCTATCATTCTATATGCTATGGAATACCCCTTTAGCCAATTTGGGTCAGTTGTTCTGGCTGTGTCTCCCCCCAGCTTCTTGTGCATCTGCCAGCCTCCTCGCTGGCAGGGCAGCACGAGAAGCTGAAAAGTCTTTGATTTAGTGTAAGCACTGCTCAGCAACAACCAAAACATCAGTGTGTTATCAATATTATTCCAATCCTAAATCCAAAACACAGCACTGTACCAGCTACTAAGAAGAAAATTAACTCTATCCCAGCCAAAACCAGGACAAACACAAATAATAGAATGAAGTCATAGTACCATCAACAGTCTATAGAGCCAAGATATAGCCTAATACCCAGAGGCAGGCCAAATGACAGCCCTGAGTGCCTGGCCTGACCATGAGCAGTGTAAGTATAAGATCATGGAAGGCGATAAGAGGGGAAACATCTTATCCTAGCATTCACAGTGACATATTTCTAATTTCACTGCTGCACAGGGGAACCCTCTCTTCCCATAGACAGATTTCTGACTCCCAGAGCTGTTTCCAGCACCTTGTTCATTGAGCCTAATCTGAATAGGTTTAAAGGATTAAAGAGACTGGTTCAGAAGATTAAAAAGAGTAGTTATTCTCTTGCTTATAATACAAACCCAACATGGCAAATTCTAGGAGAGCTGACTTACTGTTAACAGTAAAAAGCAGCAGTAAAGGGGAAAGCTGTCTAGTGACCCGGGGATCTGCCCAGGAATTGGAAGATGCAGGCTCACCACCTGAAATCACCATGGATGACCTTGCCCTTGGCTACATGAGAAAAAAAAGCATCATGCTGCCCTACAGAAATATAGACTGAGAAAGTCCATGGGAGTTGCACACGTACTTAAGATTTTTTTCCTGATTAAATCTTTGCTAATCAAGGACACAATAGACTCTTCAAAAAATCCAGATAATATGTAGCCCTTTATGGTACAAAAGTATATGTTAAAACTACAGGCTATGTAAGACAGAGGCTTATTAAAACCAAGACAGCCATGTATAAAGGCCATTTAGGCTCCAAGCTGTTCTGTCTGCTTTCTTGCGAATATGCTTGAAAACATCAATACTAACTGGTAGCCTAAAGATCGTGGGCCACAAGATGTGGTAACAACATAACTCAGAGGTTCCTATTATCTTTCAATATTGTAAAGTCACAGATGAAGTGAAATCCTTCCCAAGACGTGGAATTCTGGGAGGTGTCAATCCCACTACCTTTGGCTGCCACCAAGTAGAGCTGGGCTCTAGAAGAGTACATGAACAGATTCAGGAAATTAAGCTGGCTTGTAATTTACATGCATGCTGTTCCATCAACATGCTCACAGTAAACCCATCCCTCCCACCATTCTTTCAAATTCTGTATTTCTTTGTCCTGACCAGCAATTTCAAGCACACCCCATTTTTGGCATCTTCCTGAGACAGACTGACCCTTTTCTGTCTATGCCTTATCTGACCATCACAGGGAGACATGCCAACCACTTACATCCAACAGTGTCAGACTGTGTGCACCAAAAAACTTCATAAACTAAAGAATGGTTTTCTCAATGGGAAATAGCTGTGATGATAAATTACAGGTTTTAAACTTAGAAATAAATGCAGACAGGAACCAATAGCATTCAGAACGTATTCCTGTTATTCATTGACTGGCAATCTAAGAAAATTTCTAATTGTTCAAAATATACACAAAGACGTCTAGACTGCAGTTCACCTAAGCCATTGAATTAGGCAGTAGCGCAATCCATCTCTTCATGCCTTTCTTACAGACTGAACAATATAAAGCAGAGCATGACAATCCTGAGAAACGCACCTTTCCCCAGGGCACTTACATGGGTCTCGGTGTTCAAAGTTTTGGTATGGTGCTCTGTTCACCAAAAACTAACAGCTTCTTTGGTAGCCAAGGCTTGTTTTGTGGCAAATCAATTTCCTGTAGTTCAAATCAAATAACAAAAACATTAAACCTAAGCATATTGCTCCAAAACAATACCTCAAAAAAATTTATATTTAATTTTGTAATAATCTTATATTCCTAAAGCAAATAATTTACAAAGAAAAGTCCAATCAAAAAAAAGCAAGATTTCTAAGCTGCCACAATAACATATTAACCCAGCTGCTACTGTTGGGGCAAGAAAATGGACAAACATTAAACAAAAACAATTTTTCACATCTGAAACAGAAGCAGTAAAATGTCAAGAAAAACACAGATAAAGAACCATTGCCCAATTTCAGCTTAATGTTAATCAAATAAAGACTGGTCAGGTTTTATTAATTCAAAAGAACAGCATAACCTCCAGAGCAAGTCTGGTCTCTAAATGATGTAGTGCCAAATGACTGCAAAGGCAGTAGTAGGCTTGCGAAAGACTGATGAATTGTTTTCATTAGTTGAACATGTATTTTTATTCCCTTAAAGGAATCAATAAAAAGGACTAGCTGTAGTTGCGTATTGCGTGTTCTTTAGATTTTTTTGGCTATTTGGCTCAGTAAATAACTTCCTGAAGTATGCCGTATTTGAGTTTAGACTAAACCAAGATTACAGTTTGCCTCACTCGAGATTTTTCCCAGACTGTTGAGTGTTTTCTCTGACATTTCTTTTGAAAAACAAGTTTTAAACCAAATAATGACACTGAGCTCAGAGAAAGTCTGTATCTTATTAAAACATTTGAGACTACTACACTAATTTTCTTTAAACCTGGCTTTTCTCCATTGAAGCTCAATGAAATACTGTCAGCCAGCTGCCTTCTTTGCAAGATCATGAACCAATTGCACAGAGATTGCTTTACAAAGTGAAGAAAGCTTTTATTAAAACTCTGCAATACATAACTCAGCATCAGTAGGCGAGTAATCCCTCAGCTGGCCCAGCTGAGAGCAAAATTTGTAAGCCCTATGCCCAGCAGCATTGTTTGTTTGTACTGCAGTAACACTTAAATGTACCACCTAGGAAACAGGACCTGTTTGTCTAAATATTACATTTTCTCATAAATGGGAAAGACAGGTCTTTTAAGAACAAAATGGAACCTACAGTCACACACCTCACTTTGGGGGAAACTAGAAGCAGAGATCAGTAAACATTAAGATTCTCACACTTTTTTCTACATTGTCTACATAGTTCTCCAATGTCAATAACAATGGCAGAACTAAAACTGAAAAAGAATGACAATACTGGTAATTACAAGATTCTTTTTCCCAAGTGAAGTATTTTGCTTGGAAAATCCTAACGTTTTCCATTTCCTCATTGTCTCTCTAGCCTAATGTACTGCCATCAGCATACACTTTGTTGGTCCCACTTATTTTCACTGTCATCAGTGGACTGAACTGTAGCTTGCAATCACCTGTTGCAACCAGCACTGAAGCCTACAACAGAATGGATAAGTCAGGAGGTGATGATCAGATTTATGATGCTGTTTGGCTAGTGTTCCTCTTGATTCACAATTTATACATTAGTACAGTCAAAACAGGAAGTAAATACTATTAAATAACCAATAACTTGCTATAATGCAAGTCAAGGATGGGAAACCACAGGGAGTGTGTACAGTGAAATAAGTTAAATCTGATAATGCGGTACAAGAGGTGTTAAACAGCCTGAAGACACTTATTAGCGCACTGTGATTTATGTTTGCCTTAGTGAGATGGTCTGGTTATCTAAATGCCTTTTAGAACAAATTTCCATTAAATAAATCCAGAATTATACATTCTACATTATATTATTCAACAAATAACTTCTGTTAATGAAGAAGTACAAAGTCCCCCAAATTCATCCCTTCCACAGACCTCAAGCTGAGGTTTTGCTTTGAGAGTACACCATATAGCTGTCATTTTGTGCCTCATATTTGAATTTTCATTATTTCCACCCATACTGCTGCCAGTTCAACAATGAATATGCTTCCTACTATTCCTACTGATACACAAATATGGCGCTTCAAGCTCTAGACAGAAAATGAAGGCCAGAACAGCCAGCCCATTTATTGGTAAACAAGGGCATAAAAGGAGCTGCACGGTGCTGTGTTAATCCTCAGATGCAAGTTGCTTTGTAGCCCAGTGAAAGGTTCGTGAACATCCTAAACAACTGCCCACCAATGCATTTCCCATAACCCACCGTATTATTTCTCACATTCAGCAAGCTTTACAAGTTAGACCCATGTAATTAATCCCATTTAGAGACTAGTCTAGCTAATTAATGAAACTAGGTTTCATGGGAACACCTCTGACTAAGGCAGGATTATAGCTCTGAGCTCCCCACTCCTCTAAATTGAGTCACACAACAGCTCTTCCGCCCATACCCAATACAGGTTCTGCTGGGCAAGGACAGGGATCCAGCAATGAGTCAGGTACCTACCAATGAGTGCATTTAATGTAAAAGTGAATTTAAAGCAAAACAAACCAGAGGAACATTATTTAAATGAAAAGAAACAGAGTTTCAGGTGCCTGATTTGGAACACTTTAAACTAGTAGCCACCACCTTAAAGTCTGACCCTTTTAAATAGCTTTAAGGTTTGGGAGGACAAATCATCAAAATCCATAGATTTTCATATGCCTGGTTGGCAAAGGTTGCTTGCACTTTTTAATTCCTTTGTAATCTGTTTTCCATTTCATGCTTCCTTGGGCCTTGTTTTTTCTGGATTGAAGCCGTGCTTGAATTCAAGCCACGCTGCCTTGTTTTCTTTTGAGAAAAAAAAAAAAAAAACAAAACCAAAAAAACAACCATGCTTTGATATCATAACTAACGGCTAATGTTTCATTCTAGTACTACACTGGTACATCAAACATCAAACTAAAGAAGTCACATATTAATGCATTGTTTGGATGATCTGATGTATCAACTGGATGGTGTGACTCAGCCATGATAACCTCATAATAATAACCGTTGCATTTTCCAGAAAAAAAAAATCAAGAGCTCAGCAGTGTGCTTCATTCAATTGCACCTAACCAGACACTTTCCTGGTCTGGATATTTGTTCACTCAGATGTCTAAGTTGTATAAAAATGATACATTAGAAAGGAAAGGAAATCTTGACAGTTTGTTACCCAATATTCAAGATAAATGAAATCTATTTTCACAAAGTACTTTCAGCACTAAGCTTATCAGATCACTACTGGCTGAGCGCTTGCAAGGCTGAGGGCCTCCGGCTACAGAGCAAAGTGATTAATGTCAGCCTGCAAGTAGAGAAAACAGTGTAGCACTTAAAATTAGAATAGAAAATAACAAAATTAAGCTCAGTTAGTTGCACTAATGCCAATGATGATGAATTTATGAGATACCCTGAAGACAACAATAGTATGTCATACTGCAGGAAAACTAGACACTGGAAAGATAACCATTTATGCCAAGATGGTAAGCAGATGATACCATTGCATTCTTATGCTATTGTTCTAGACAAATTTATATATATATATATATAGGCTTATATTGAAATTGCTCATCCAAATGTATCTGCTGTACAAGCAGTGAAGTCCAGAAAGCTATAACTAAGAATGAGCAGCCTACACCCTGATTGTAGTAGCCTCAAATTCTTGTGTGATGCCTTCATTTTCTTTGAGGACTTTAAAATGAAAAGGAGGATTTGCTTGTAATGACTATAAATAGGGTTCTTCTACTGGAACTCCTTTAACAGGAGGTCGCTTTTGACTCCTGGCTCACCAGCCAGCCCATACTGTGATTCAAGTCATGGCAAAGCATCCCACTGTGTTCTGTCAGGGACTGTATAGTTATATCCATATGCAGTATTGCACAGTAACAGAACAATTGATCTAGATTCTTAAGATAATTCACCAGCTTTGCTGCAGGCTTCCCAGCAGACTTTAGAGAAGCTCTTTCAGAGCTGTATTTCAGTTCCTTGTATTTGAAGTGATGATTAAACTCAGTTTTGCCTCCACTCAGTCTAGTTTATCTGTTGGGAGCCAAGCCTGGAGACCTTCTTACATGTGGTTAGTTACTATGTACAACAACTCCCAAATGTTGCCTGAAGTTTGTAGAAGGAAATATTAATCTCCTATTGCCATGATCTACACACTTTGCAAAATAGATTCAAGGCTCCTGCAGTGTCCAAAAAAAGGCATTATAATTCATCAGGAAAATAAAGCAGTTTTATTTTAACTAAGTATTCTGATGCGCATTTTCAAAGTTACATCATCATCAAGAAAAAAAGAGAGTGCCTACATTAACATTTTAGTTTGGATGAGAGACACACTTCCAAAACCAATCTCATGATAGTTCCTACTACCAGTAGTTAGATTTGCACTGGGGGTAGTCTCAGAGCATAAAACCAGGTTCCTTTCGGATGAAACTAAACCAGAGGATACACTCTGAGAGCACACCTAGTACTCTTTAAGCACCAAAGGACTTTGAGCTCACAGGACCAGACTGGAGCTTCTCAAAAGTGTAAAAAATATATATCTCTATATACACACACATATTGATCAATATATACAAATCAGTCACAAAATGCACATAGTGTGGATGCTGGGTCTTCAACATCAAACATTTCAGTACATCTAGTCATTAGGAATGAGCCTATAATTACATTTTTATGTATTTCAAAGTTACTCAGCCATACTTATTATCTAAATAAAAGGAACAGTATGATTTTTAGCCAAGTTTAAAGTCCATAGAGAAAGTGGCATTAGCCATATGCAATGGCCTCAGCACAACGTGTCAGTTCATCTCCTGGAGAGTCAAGACCTCCATCAAGCATCTGGCAAGGGAGCTCAGGTACCTATATACAAGTTTGGCTTCTACACAGTCCCACTGAGTTTATGTGGCTTCAGTCACCTTAACTCAGTTTTCCTCCCTACACAGCCACCAGCAGCCACGTCTGCAGATGCAGGTCTCTGGCTGAGGTCTTCCAGGTGCCAACTTCTGAAATAAAACATAACTGAAATCAGAGCTGGACCCTGTCCTTTGCTCATCATAGATGCTTCTCAGAAGCACTCAACAGGACTTTCAAGCAGCTGTTACAGCTGAGTGAATCCCAGCACCCTCTGTCACCCCACTTTCTTTCTCCCCCCTCCTTATCTCACTTCTGCTTTTGCCCTCTGGTTCCCACTCCCTCCACACACATTAGAATCCTTCATGAGCTGATTCACATTGCTAACCCAGTGGAAAACTGTTTTCTTTTTTCTTTCTGAGGTGAGGGATGACTAAGGCAATATTCTGCAGCATGAGTGAATTAATCAATACACTGGGAATGTAAGGGACAAAACCAAAGCAAGACAGAAAGTACATAGCCATGGCAGACGTAAACAGGATGGGTTTCACATTGGGTCACCTGTAACACTCAGTTTCAGCCTGGTTACCCCCAATCCCCATATCTTCCAGAGCATTTCACAGATCGAAACTCTAACTCACAGCACCAACAAGCAAGTATTGCAAACAAGATTCTCCTGCTCCAGGACTACGTTTCTACAGAGGGGTCCTGATAAACCACAGACTACCTCAACTTCTCAGTACCAGTTTCTCCCACCAACAACAGCCAGAGGGTGACCTGTCCTCATCTCAATCTGCCCTCAGCTGAGCTGCATTCACACCTCATTTACTGGCTTTTGGTGACCCTACCCTGGCCAGAACAGGTTTTGTACACACCATACCTTTAGATGCTATAACCCATCTACCATCTACAATTTATAATCATTCCCTTGGAACACCATGGGAATCAAAACCTTCTCATTTCTATTAATTGATCAAACGACATTACAAAGTACAGGAGACTAAGCATTTAATTATCAGCTTTGATATTTCTAGTACTAAGAAAACTTTATACACAATGTGCTGAGACAATTGCTGTCAAAAACAAATTGATAGTATTACTGCTGTGTTATTTCAGGGAGAATTTTTATTTCCTCCAATTCCAAAATTAATATTTTGCTGTATTTTTCCATGTTTTAAATGTTAAGAAAATAAAGGACTGATCACCAGCTCTGATGATTGTTTTCCAGCAGCTTTTGTAAAACAACTCAGTTGGCTTTTCTACACTGGAAATTTGTATCAATATAAGCTGAATTTTATACAGACTGATGCAGTCTCCTGATGGACAACCCTCTTCTCTTACAATCATCTCTTTTCTAGTTTTAGTTTATATTATTTTAGAAATATAATATCCCTCCAGTAGTATCAATAATCGTTGGGACAGAAGGAACTACTCCTTAAACCTACATGACTACATAAATTTAATCATCACAGCATGATCAGTAAGACTTCTCCATGTGTACAAAGCCTAAGCTGTCCTAACAGATTTCTCCTCTGATAGCAAGTAGAAACCCCTAGGTGAATGTGCCTGAACCCTAAGGAAAATTAGACTAACAAAGGTGACAAAATTTTCACCTTCTTAAAACTAACAGCATTTTGCAATCACACAAGCATTTTTTGTGCAGAGGTGTCTAAGTATCTATGTTATTTCATATGTATTTCAATACTACAAAAACTTCTGAATGTTGAAATCCAGTTTATTTCTCTGTGAAACTGGAAAAAAGTCTTATTTTGATCTTGTTTAATTCATGTACCTCTGACAGCCCCTGGATCAGCAGGCAGCTTGGGAAGGACAGTTTTCGAGCACCCAGCTTTCAGCACTGAGATAATCTCAAGTGCCAAACACGCAAACTTTCAGAAATAGTTTTCTTACCTTAAGACCTAACAGTTTTAGTGCAATCTTATATACAGGGGCTAGTAAATAATTTTTTTTTTTAAAGACACAATTTTCCTTGAGTATGAAGGGCTGCTGGGAGCAATACACACGTTCTGCTCTCTGTTTTTAAGGTGACACTGGAAAACCAGAGGAGAGGCAGCAAAGAATCACAGAATAAGAAAAAAAACACAGTTGTGAACAACTCTAATAGAGTGAGTAGTGCTGGACAATAGAACACGTTTTTATCTAGTTGGGAAAGGTTCAATGAGAAGCAATAGGTAAAGGTGAAGCCAGATATACTCAAAATAGTCTAATAATGTGGTTTGTTAAACTCTGAAACAAGCTACCAAAGGAAGGGTAGATTCTCCTCTCCTCGTGCTTTTGAATCAAGCCTGAATGCCCTTCTGAAGCAAAATCTGAAAGATATTCACCTCAGCCAAGCATCAGTATGCAAATAAAATTCAGTGGCCTGAGCGGGATTAGTTTAGAAATCCAGTGATCTGTCCCAAACTCTGCAGAACTGTGACTGACACGAACTAAATTAGAAGCAGGATCAGGCTGTGTAAGTTCATTAACTTAGTGAAAAGAGATCTAATGAATAAGTAACTCCACAAACATCCAGCACAATGATTTGTATTTGCACACCCAAAGGCTCCTTACTCCAGCTGCTTGTCAGGCAGATGAAGCCTGTCATTCACTCCTTTGTAGCTCTAGCCATTGTCCAAAACCCCTTTTCTTCTATGGAGAAACCCCTTATTTTGTTCTTAAGGAGAAACCTTTAAGAACTGAGAGAGGGAAAGGGAGCTTTTAGTTCAAAACAAAGGGAAATAGAGCTTCTGCCAGCAGGAGGCTAACAAGCAAATGACAATTTCGATATCTCTAGGGTCTGAGCACAATCTCTGCAGGCAATGTCAAGCCCTGTGTCAGCTTGCTGCCCTGCCAGCCTTCCACAACGGGTCAGGATGTCTGCTTCGGAGAACAAAACCTTCCTCCTCTGGGAAACTGGCTCAGCCAGCTCCCAGGCACAATGTTCCCTGGCAGAAGCCATTCAGCACGGTACCCCTCCACACCCCTGAGGCTGGCTGATGGCCTAAATAACAGCAAATTATAGCTGTGCTGAAACAATCAAGTACTAATAATGGCAGAGGCAGAGCATGAGGACATGCCATGCAGACTCTATTTATCACTTAATGTCCTGTATTAACAGTCATTATATTGTAAAATAATGTAAGGATTATGCCAGATGAAAGCATGACTTGAATCTGCGTGACGCATTACAACCTCAGAGAAGACCAAGGAGCTGGATGGCTGCACTAAGGCAAGTCATTTGGCATCAGAAACTAAGCCAGCTCTTTCTCTAAGCTTTCTAGGCAGCTCCTCTTGATTGACTGGGAGGAGAGAAATAATTTATCTGCAAAGCAACTCTATTAAATCCACCTCAGCGAAGGCCAGAAAGAATCTTCTCCCACTGAAAACACAGAAAAATTAAAAAAAAGGGGGGGGGGGGGGAGTAGGAAAAAAAAAAAAAAGCTTTAAATCACAAGGTGGAAGAATTGCACAGGAAGCAATTCTAACACATGGGCCCTTCTGTACCCTGCGGATGCATCACATGAGAGAAAAGACCTTAAGGAAGTGAATGCACCACAGTCGATAAAAAAAGCCAAGACCTGGTTCAGAAGAGCAGAGGAAGGTCACAGCGCCTGTGACTCAGCAGCTGTGGCATTCAGGTCTCTTTCTGAGAAATCATAATTTAGTCATTCTGAGTTATATTCTTTCAGCATTTTTCTAATGACCTCCCCCCCCCCCCCCCCGTTCCATTAAATTTTTTTCATTCCTGGACAACCATATTTGTAACAGAAGAGAATGAACAGAAGATAATTGCCTGATGCATGATGAGCAATGAGGTAAGTCTGTCTCAATTACTGCATATAAAATGTTGTTCTAGATGCAGCTTGAGTTCCGTGATAATACATTTCTGGGTAGTCATCTCCAGCGATTGGTGCTACTGGTTCAAGGTAAGCGCAACTTTTGCCCAACTCATGGAAGAAGGAACCTCCCATTAACTTCCAAGAGGACTGCAATCTTTTATACTCAGACCTCAGAGGGGAAAAATAGCAAAAAAAAAAGGAAAAAAAGAGCCATCAAGAAGTGCTACCATTAAATTCATCAAAGTGAAGCAAGCAAGAGTCCCTCCTTTACATGTTACAACATAGTCTTTATTTTTACATGGTCTTTTAAGAAATGCTCCATAATCATTCTTTGATACAAATAATTCCCTTTATGCCTTTGCAAGGCAGTAAATAAAAGAATAGCCCTTTTTGTGATAACAACATCTAAAAGAGTAAGAATGTTCTTTTTTATAGAACTGACCTTTTAATGAGTAAAACCAAAAAGATCATTTATTATAAGTGATCCTCTGCCAACAGCCTCCATGCCTGTAACCAATTTCAAACACTTTATGTTCCCCCTCCAGAAAGGCTTTGTACTCTTTCCCACTCATTAGAAGATGGCTATTGTAAATAGCACTTCCACCATTAACATTAAATATGGAAAGAAATATGTTCAAACCAGGTTATGGCTCTAAGGCAAACTGACAAAAGCCAGGAAATTCATAAGTTAAATCCAGCCCTCAGTTCTTGCTGTTGTGAAAACAAACGTGGGAGTTAGCGACGTGCCCAGGGTCAGCGCAAAGTGTGCGCTTCCTGGCTTTTGTCAGATGGTGTCAAAACATCGACCTGACCTAAACACCACATTTGTGTGTTTAAAAATGGCCTTGCATGCAGGGAAGAGGGAAAGGCACACCCGTTTTCCCCCTGTGACTTCCCCAGCTTCAAGGAGGGATTGCACATGGCCACGGTACCTGCTCTGGCTCCCAAGGATGGAGAGCATGTCCCAGGGGTGACACACCGCCTCCTGGGGTGGGCACCTCCCAGCACACATGCTGAGAGGTGTCCCCTGTGTAGCAAATGATCTCATTTGTTTGGCTTGTCCTTATGGAAAATAATCTAGAGCTTTATTGTAAGCATGCCAAAATTCCCCTCATCTTCGCTCCATGAGGATCACAAGCCCTTTGGGGTGGGAGGTGAGTGGACAGGCTGGGTTCAAAGGACTGTGCTGCCATGCTGCCCAAGGGAGAAAGGGCTTGATGGGGCAAAGGGGCTGCCAGGGCCAGCCTCGGCATTCACGCACCCCTTTAGACACACTGGTGCTGCACTAGGGACAAACTCCCCGTTCCTCCCTAGCAGGAGGGACTTGGGCATACATGATCCATGCTGGAGCCCAGCTCTTCCACTTGGCAACAGCCCTGTGCATCCACACGGGCTCAGGAAGCCTGTCCCTGGCCAGCCACAAGCACTCGCCTGGCCCTGAAACAGCACCAGTAGTGCATCAATAGCTCAGAGACAGAAAAAGGGTGAACAGGCTGAAAAATGTTCATTTCATTCTAAAAGTTAAATTACTTTAATGAACACTGACTTGATGGTCAATATTGTAGCAGATTTTCCCAGCAGGTAAAAAGATAAACTGGGGGGGATGGGGATGGAGGGAGAGGAACTTACCCAGAAATATTTTTGCTTTTGTACTTTCTCTTGTTCCCACATGGATCTTATATGCATAAAATCAGTGGACTTTGGTACTCGCTTCTAGCTGAAGAAAGTGGCAGATAATACCTGCATGCCCATGAGAAGGGACAAAAAATATCTTGACCTAAATCATTTTCTTTTAACCAGCATGTTGGGGGAAAAAAGTTTCAGTATCATAACTAGTACCTTATTTAAACTAGATTAATTAAATGGCTTCAAACCTCTTATAATTAAAAAAACACTGTACATAGTTGTATTTATACTAATTCCTGTCAGTTTAAGTTAAATTGAAATTGAAATGAGGCTGAATCAAGCTGTGCTCGAGCTGGTGGTGCAGCTTTTTGGACCAGTTCAGCTAACACACTTTCTCCTAACCCAGTGCAGATCTCACCCAGAATACCCTGGGGACACAATAAATATTTAATTGTATTACAAATATTTTATCTGCCTCAGGAGGTTGACAGGAATACAGGTGGTCAGCTGAGCACAAGCTGAAGAGAAAACAGGTGAGTCAACCCCATAGTGAAGTGTTAGCTTATTATTCCATGACACCCGGTCTTTGAAGGAATACATCTTTTATAACCTAAGAGAACAAGGAGGAGGCTGCTTATGGAATTAAATGTTCCCAACTTCTAATTACAAGGAGAGTAATTGCAGTGTCATTTATGGAGATCTTGATAATTTATTTCATTTTCAGGACAGGTACATTTGTGTTGTATAATTTTCATTCATATGCCAACCAAAACAGGACAATTTTAATTTTTTTTTGGTGCTATTCATTTTCCTTCACTTTAACCCTTTATTTAAAGTGCATTGGGGTACTTTTCAAGATAGAAAAAAATAAATCACAAAGAAATATTAAGCTTTGAAAATGACAAAATGGAAAAATTGAGATTTTGGGAATTTTTCTTCTCTTTTGTTTTGTTGAGTTTTTTTTTCTCCTTAGCAATCCGTTAATCTTTGAAGCAATACAAACTTATGGCTTCTTCATCTGTTATTTACCCGTTTCATTGGTGCTTTTCAGCAAAAATAAAGAAATCATTAACACAACGATTTCTTCAGAAAACCACTAAAACACCACAGCTTACTCATGGCCTGGAGCTTTTTTCAGTATTTTAGGTGAGAAAAAGAAAGTCCCCCCTACTTCAGGCACAAAGTCTAAACTGGAGACAATATAATCTAAGTGCATACTACATCAAAGCTGAGACTTCAATTAATTCCAGAGTTATTTATTTAAATGCAAGTTTCTCATTGGCAAACTACCACTGAAGGGCCTCGAGAGGAACATGGAGACGACGAGGGGAATTCCATTATTCCCACCCTCAAACCTCCTCTCCTGGGCACAGAACCAACGCCAAGAAAATAAAACAGTCACCAAATATAGCACAATGGGCTTTTTCCTCCTTAATTACCTTTAAAATTCCCAGCCGAGTACAGAGACCCCACACAGGCTCTCTGTGCTACGTATTAGCACCGGTTCAGCTGAGGGATGAACCTCAGGAAACCGAAGCTTCACAATGGAGCTGCTGACACGGCAGAGAGCGGCCCCGTGTCACCGAATGGTTTCGGAGCGGCGGAGTCACCCATCACTTCGGGGAGAGGCGTTTCTCCCTTTGAAAGCCTGCCTTTTGTCTTGCTCACACTTCTCCCGGCTGCTCCCTGCCAGACTGTTTGCTATTCTTTGGAGGCTTCTGCTGCTTCCTATATCAGATGGAATTTACCTTCATGTAATTATTTGTTCTGGGAGCTTTGATCTCCACTTCCCTTGTAACTGCAATGTAGTCACACTTTGAACTACAAGAAAGTACCAATTTAAGGCTCTTGCTGCAAACATCACAATGGTTAATCCTAACAAAAAGGTGTTAATTGGTCTCCTGGTGATTCTAAGCCGCAGTCACAATAGGTTCTTATATTTGTTTACCGCCGTTGTATTTCCTCCTCATTCCAGTAAAAGTGCATTAGCTCTGATAACCATTCGGGCAGGCCTCTCGGTTTTCAGCTCACCTTGGGATTCGGGCACAACCGGGTACCGACCCGTGTCGCGGGGAGCGGTTCGGCCCGACCCGACGTGACTACGGACAAGGAGCCGCTCACGGTCAAGGAGTAAAAATTCAGATGTCTCCAAAACTCTTTCTGAAGCACAATAGATCCTCTGTACGAGATGAAAGCTGTTTCTTCATATAATACATTCACTCCAACCTTTGGCCCTGACAGAGATTTCACAGAGCTGGGGAGGAGCATTATTCTGTTTCATTTTTGGATCCATCTCCTGCCCAGCTGTCCAAGAAATTCAAACTGAAGAAAATGCTTAAGCTTAAATAGCTCAAACTAATGAAAATGGCTTATCGTCCTGGACTGCACTGTTGGGTTCTCGAGAGCTTTTTTATTATTAAACGGGTTGTTTTTATAACAAAGCCCTGACAAAAAAAAACACCTTCCCAGCAGAAAACCAAACTACAGTCCTGACTCCTCAAGGCGGGGCTATTTTATTTGTCTATACGGGGCATGGTGTGCCTTTAAGCAACCTGTGTGCAAACATATCTATGGCCTTACCCAATGGAAAATCAGGCTTGTCTGCTTTTTGTCTTAAACAAACAGGGTCCTTTTAACATAACCGCTGAATTCTGGTCACAGTCGGGTATGCTGTATCCGTCAAAAAAGAAGTCACATATTTGAGTACTTGAGTGATGACACTGAAACAGATTTTATCAGGCCCTCGGGCTGTTTCTGAGTGAAATGACAAAAAGGCCAGACAGAAATGTAATTTGGGTGTTTGGCTTGCATATTCCTGGAGTGCAGAGTCGTCTGCTGTTCAATGAAAGACTACTCAAAACGTGAACATGGAAATGGTGCAAGACACCAACATCCCACCTCTGTTTTCCAACTTCGTAGTGATATTTCAGCAGTCTTTATGAGCAATTTGCCAGCTCTCCCTCCCACTTTTCCGTTTGGTATTCTCACAGGCAATTAAAACAGTTTTGTTTACTTCTACTAGGCCAGCCCTTCCCACTGACCAGCTCTCCCAGGGTGAGCTTTCCTGTTGTCCTCTTCCTGTCATTAGAGCACTTCAGAGTCAAACACTTCAAAAGTCCTGCAAAAAATGCCAGGAGAGCCCCAGATGACTGAAGACAGCTCTTGAACCCTGACTGAACTCCGGATTCCTCACGGTGGATGGGGCTGCAGATTTACCACAGCACGATCGCTGTCAAGGTACACACCCTTGCAAAGAACACTTTTGAAGACCCGCACAGCCTCCCTGCAGAGAGTCTGTCCTCCCTCAGCCCCATGCAGAGAGGGCTTTCTCCCCAAGAACAGTCCTTCTCCCCCAGCCAAAGGGGAAGATGCTGTAGGGAGCACAGGAGAGAGAGGGACAGCCCTTCCCCTCTCTCCCCTAGAGAAGGAAGGTAGATCTGTATTCCCCAAATTATCTCTGTAGATGGTCCATGCAATGCAATGCCTCCCTGGTGCTCTCCAGCACACGAAATAGCTCTAAGCCTGTTGGTGAGCAGACAAAATTATATCATCATGACCCGCTTCAAACTGCCTCATAAACATGGGAATTCAGAGAAAGAATATTGGTAATGAGAGAGAAAGTGGTGTCTAGCAAGCCTGATGGAAATAGGGTGACCTACGTACAGGATCCAGCCCAGGAGAAAGGCAACACTTTTTCGTGCTCAGCTGCAAGCGAGGAGCTTGCTCACCCAGTGCTCTACATATCCAAACTAGAAGCACTTGGTGATGCTTTTGTACCAGTAAAGGCTTCAGCGAGTTGCTACACACGTGCACACACACTCAGTTGCAAGGCTTATAGCAAGATGGCAGCCCTGAAATGAAAACACCACTATGAGGGTCTATGTTGGAAAAACATTTGGTTTTCTTTTTCATGTTTGTTTTGCATGACTTCCTATAATGTCCTGAATACAATCCAGACCTTTGGCAGCTGCAAGCCATGGTCTGAGGCGTTGATAAATTTATTTTGCAAAATAGCTGCAGTATTCTCATTTCATCACAATGCTGCCTGTGAGCGAGGGAAAGGGGCAGAAGATCTGTCTGATTTCCCAGTGATGTTACAGTTTGGTGCCTATGCATTTCACATCTGGGGAAGCTGACAGCCACTCTGAAAACATTTTTGTTCTCACAGTTAAAACTTGAATCTGTGCCTTCTTTTTCTGGCTCCTGCAGGCTGCTTTGTGCTCAGATTTATTTTCTTTTTTTTTATCTACTGCTATTAGATAACTAAACATTACATGGGATTTTGTTATGTGACAGTTGTTGGGGGTTTTGTTTCAGGGAAGGTTTTTTAGGTGTTAGTCCTTCTAACTGGCTTTGAAATGAAAAAGCTTTTAAAACAAACAATGCAATATCATCCCAGTTCTCCTGTTCCCAGGATATTTACAGCCTCATCTTCCTAGGAAAACAAGGGGGTTTACAGCAGCAGCTTGATACAATAAACCTAATCATAGTCATTAATCACACTTAAAAGTTACATTTCAGGATTATGTAGGTTTAGCAATGAGCCTGGGTGTTAAAAAAGAGTAAAAAACTTGCTATGACAGATGACAAGCCAAGTTTAACACCTTTGATTTCAAAGCACAACTCCTAGCCGGGAGAACAGGTCCCTACTGTATCTTACACAAACATCCTCTTGCAAGTCAAGTGTCTGCAAAAAGTCAATCATAGAGTTTTTTTCTCACCTGGGCACTTCACAGTAAGCGCTTGAAGCCCACAGCTCATATAACAGCATGAACATGCAAGGAGGGGGATTAAAATTACATGGTTACCTGGAGTAGAATGGAAGAGACAGAGTCAAGTTTTCTGCTGTTGTAACTCTGCCAAAGTCCAAGTTAGCAGAGAATTTCAGTCATGTTTGGGGCTTGGGACCAAGCAGTTTTATTTGCTGAAGAACAGGGCTTCAGGTAGCAATGTTCCATCCTTAGTTTCTTTGCTTGATTTGCCTAATTGATAAAAAATAATCCCATGGAATCATATATTTTATGGCTGCCTGTAGCATAGTGAGGAACTTCCCAGCCTTCAGCAGGTTCATCCTTCCAGGGCATGTACAGAGGTAGGAATTTGAGGCAGGAAACTGAGGCTCAGAGGGAGTAAACAATAGTTCAGTCACAAAGGTTGTGGGAAAACAATCCTTATGTGGGGTCTGTTCAGCTTCACACACACACTTGAATCACACCCTATTCTCACCTTTCTTCGCAGGACTTTCAGTCTTAACCAACACTGATGCTTCTTTGTAGAAAAACATTTTTTGTAACCTTAGTTTTAATTACTGGTGTCTCATTCTAAGCCAATCCAGAGCAAAACTCCTGATCAAAGCCAGCAGTACACAAGAGCATAACCAGTTACGAATGCGGCAGCAATTCATTCACATTCCTTGTGGTGTTGTTGCATGACATGTCCCTTAGACATCACAATAACAGGCATGGCAGATATCTCAGGAAACTATTCCTCTGTGTTCTTCTAGTCACTGTTCCATTCCTCATCTGCAAAAACCAACTCTGTCTCTCAAGCCATGTTTCCTTAAAACGTAAAAATACTAACATAACTAAAATTACTAAATATTAAAAAATAATGATCTAGTGTTCATGTTTGCAGGGAGATACACACAGAAATCTGTTACATCTGCAACTGAAAATGTCAAAGCACAGGCTCGCTCCTTTCAAGTGTGCTGGTACTTCCAGCTGCCAGCATGGAAATTCAGCATTTTTGATAAAGCACAAATGAAAAGGATGGAGCTGGGAGTGGGGGCCTACACTGCTATGGTACATTAAAACAAATCTTTGAAAATTAAATGATAATTGGATTAGTTCTAACTAGCATAATTTATCCATTCTCTGAAAGCCTGTGTCCTATGCTGTGGCTATTAGTCTGAATACTGTTATTTCAAAATAAGGGAAGAATTCCTACTTTATTCTAGAGGCAGAACCTAGTGCAAGGCTGGATATAGTCTGTATGGAAGGATCCCCAATTCAAGATAAGAAAGGCCTTATTTCCCAACATGTGATCCTTTTGATAGCACATGCTTTTCCTTCCATACCTCCTACACTCCACAATGTTCTCATACCCTTCATCATCACTTCCCCATCTTGCCCATCTCCCTTCCCTCTTTGTTGCAATATCCTTGGTTTACTGGATTTTCCTACATGATACCACAGATCTCAAATGTAGGTCACACTCAGACTGCAGCAAACCCACCTCACCTGCTTCCCCACTGCAGCACCCCAGGGTCCCCCAACTTCCCTACCTAGACCACACCATAACCTCTCAGTTCCCACCCTCCACATCCCCTGCCTCCCACAATGACAGCCTCAGCTGTCCCTCTCTCTCCTGTGCTCCCTACAGCATCTTCAGGATCCTTCCCCACCATCTTACAACGCCAACCTTAACACCAGTTCCCCAGCATTTGCCAAGGAGCAGCATGTATGCACCATAGATGGTGTAGAGTCACCCAGGCACTAGCTGGTACATGTGTGGCAACAGGCCCGACCACCCAAGAATTTGGGAATGGGAGCAAGGTGTGCACCAACCATGCCAGCTGCTGCTCGCAGGCAGCCACTGTGACACGCTGCCTACCAGATGCCTGGCAGGTCTGACAAATGGCTTCAAGGTTGGCATCTATTCCCCAGGCCACTGCTGCTCCTGCCAGGTCCCATTCAGCTCACTGGGAGTTTTGCCAGCTGTTTGCATGAAAGTGGCACCTGATCCTGAAGAACAAAACGGGAGCCAGGCTCCTTCTCCCATGATGTTATCTCCCCATAGTATCCTTATAACCTGGCAGCAGCCTTACAACCACCACCTCCCCACTCTCCCCTGGTGCCCTTGCTCTTAGAAGATGCCCCGTGAGCAGCCACCGAGCTGCTTCTTCATTCTCTTTGAAGAAGTCTTTTTGTCAAGATGCAAACAAAAACATCAACCTGGAGATCAGAATGTCTCTCCTGTCTTTCCTTCTGAGTGTTCTTCCACAAGATCTCCATTGGGCTCCTTTGTTGATCTATATGCCTCTGCTGGCTGACTAACATCCAGGGCACACGTGCTTTTTGGGAACAAGGACTGCCTTTTCATTCTGTTCTTGTACAGCACCAGACACAGTCAGATCCTGATCTGCTCAGGATCAGTCATCAAAATAGCTTAGTTAACAACCAATAAAGTCTTACCAGACATTCAGTTTACAAACACGTAAGTGCCTGAAATTGGAAAGGAGTCTTTGCCATCGTATGCTCAAGTGGGAATCTGTGAGTTTATGCTTTCTTTGAAGAAATTGCTTAGAGGGAAGAAACACTGTACAGTAAGAATGGGGAGTGAGCCCTTTTTCCAATTGCTGTCAAAAAGTCTTGAATCAAAACTTCCCATAAAGCATGTAGGGCGAGTAGGGCTCGCGCACACACCCTCCCCACCCCCCCACCCACACCCCCACACCTCACCCCCCCCACACCCCCCACACACCCACACACACGCACCCCCCACCCCCCCCCACCCCCCCACACACATACCCCCCACCCCCACCCCCCATCTCCTCAGAGGTGAACTCATGCTGCCTTTGCCAAAACGAGGTGGCTTTTTTATTTCCTGTTATCATCTTCAGCACTTCTAAATCCCCAGGAATCGTCTGCAGGCGCATTCCAGAGGGGATATGGAATATTTTATTGACAGGCAAGCACTAAAGAACTGGTTTCCATAGTCACTATCTGCAAAAGTCTTCCCCTCAGGGCTCACACGGGGTTGGGGGGGGGGGGGAAGCGTGTCCCTTCCTACACCATTCCTACTGAGAACAATGCCATGGAAGCCCACCACTTCCAGAGAGGCTCACAAACCTCCCTGTTGATCCCTGATGGTTTTGCTTGCCTTGAAGAAGGAACAAATACACATGCTTGAGATGAGGATTCCTGACTCATTACCTGGCCTTAAAGGTGCCAGCTGCATTAATTAAAAATAGCTCAGGTACCCATGAGAAAAAGTTACCTGCCAAACTCTGAGTAAGCTGGAGAGGCTGTTGCCCAATACACCTCTAACAGCTAGTCTGAGAGACAGCACTCTCACACCTCAGAGGTTTGCATATGACCTTTCTGAAGAGGAGGTATTCAAAGTGAATTCATTAGGGTAAATACTATGTTACTGGGATAGACATCAGTGCACAGTTCTCTTTAAACTTTTCGTCTTCAAGGCTCTCTGTAGCACATCACATCTGCACTAGATCTTGCATCTTACTATGCAAATATTTCAGGATCATGATGGTCTCCAATACAGCACCTTTCATACAGCAGGTCCCGTTTGGACTAATTAATGCTGCCTGATTGCCCACAACAGCTCTCCGGTCTCCCTCCAATCATGCCAATTCACTCACTCTTTTCAATCTTTCTGCCGTGACCTTTTATGTATAAGCAAAACACCAGAAATGGCTTTCTAGTAACAGATTTCTCCTGAGTACTCCTTTTTTTGACATAAATCCCAAGCCCGAGCCATGCCAAGCAAACAGATAATTAGTCCATGTTCTGCCTTGCGATCTTCTCCAAGTCCATATGCAACTTGCTTCATTTCTGTTGTCCATTCAGAATGTGTCTTGTATACCAGGCACTTCTTGGACAAAGCTGACTTTTTTCATGGCTCATGCAGCCACATATAGACAGGAATAGCTATATTAGCAAAGCTGAAGGATGTAGTTCATAACACATTTTCTTCTTGGCAAAGCTGGTTTAGGAGTTCTTGTTCATCCCTTCCAAGACCTGCCCATTTCTCTGCTATTCCACAGCCTTGCGTGCCTTCAGTGGTGCCGTGCACTCCTCTCTGCAACCTGGTTTGCAGCGTGTCCCATGAGCACTTCTATCAGCACCACTGAAAGGGTGGTGGCTGCAGAGGAGGGTGGGAAAGAATGAATGAATGAATGGCTGAGGGGGAAGAGAGATTTTTCAAGCTGGCTTTGTTGTTGAAGAAAACATATGGAATGACATCCTCAGATGGGGAAGATTTTTCATCTCTGCCCTCCTGCTGATTATCACCCCTCCCATATCCATAACATGAGCCATCACAGCTACACAAACATGTAGGAGATCGCAGAACAATCGGTTTAACTGCTGCTAGAGGCCTCAGATCAGATCAGTTCTTAGGAAATGTTTGGTAAGAGGGGAGATTATACAGCTTTTTCCAGACTACCATTGCTAAGCATGTAGTTTGAACACTGACTTTTTGAGGCAAAGGGCTTTTGCATCTACCTTCAGGCTGTACTGTAAAGCCACACTCTGGTGATACACCAGCTGTGTTCTATATAAAGAAATCACACCAACACCACAAAGCCCACTCAGGTGCTATCAGCAGATTAATTCAGATTTAGCTAATGGCAACATTAAACAGGTTAAAAACCAGGTACAGTGCCTCTGACCAGAACCCCTGCATACTCCTCAGCCCCACAAGAACCACCAGTCTTACTCAGCCACTGTCAAGAAGCCCCACACGAAAGTCCATTTGAACATGCAGTTTGTATACATAGACTGTGTAGCACATCTAGAAGGCATTGGGCCTCTAGCAGATCTGTTATGCAGTGTATTGGGGCATGTACTGAAATCCTACCTCCTAAACACATCAGATTTACTATGCTTGCACTAACCAACTGTGCAGAGCATGTGCAATACTGACAGTCATTTCAGGTGGCACAGTGTCCCTGCCTGGGGCTACAGCATAGAAATACGGAAGTCCCATAAGTGCTTTTCCCCCAGCTTCCCCCCCAGCCCTCTCCTATATAGAATGGTCATGTCCACTGCTAGAGAAAAAGCAGTTGAAAGGCACAAACTGTTCAGCTGAAGTGCAACCATGCAATATGCTGCCTCTGAGACGATCAATTCATTCTCCTAGTCCTGGCCAGGATACTCTGGTTGTCTCCAGGTAGCTTCACATTTTCAGGGAGAGCAAAGGATGCAAGTTAAGAACATGGGTCAGCAGAGGACTGACTGTGGGGACTGCAGAGTACACATGAATTAGTCCTGCTTCATAAGTAAAGTGATCTCTTGAGCTGATTACCAGAGAAAGCAAAAAACATAGGAAGAGAATGAAACTTTTTTTTTTTCTCATTCTTTAGGCAGAAATGGCGTAAGAGCTGTATTTGGATTAACTACATTATCACCTTAGGTAGATAGCTCAGTTAATTCCAGGGAATCAGTGGCAAAACTCCCATTGATTCTAATGAAGCCTGGATCAAACCCAGACATCGAAAACAATTTGCTCTTCTTTAGACTCTGTTTTCACCAAAAGTTACGTGACCCAAAATGTATGGGACAGACAAGCTAAAGACATATAGAATTAAACAGAACAGCATTCTAGACCGAATAAGTCTCAAAGTAACAGTGTATTTCACATAATCCATGCATTACAAAACTTACATGTTAAAAGTAAAAGAATTGTATATCAGAAAAACAGAATAAAATCATTATTAGGGGTAAACTTCCCTTTCTTTTACTTGCATAACCCATAACTCTGCTGAATCATATTTACTGGCAGGTAATATATGAGTTATAAGTACAAAAACGCTGCATTGAAAAAAACCCAAACAAAACAAAAAAAACCCTCCACTATGTAAAAAATGCCCAGTGAAACTCCTCTATTGTGGCAGGAATCGATGGGGACATTCCAATAGATTTCTTTGACATCAGAAGGACCTGAGATAGCAAAGTGATATAAATACCAGAGCACAATTGTTACCAACCTTTGGCTTTCAGTTAGCCCTTTGTAGAACCAAGATTATTAGGGATTAATGCATGAGTCCACCTGCTTAAACACAGAACTGCACAAATCAGAAAAAGAGTATCTCAAGACACAATGAATTTACTAGATCAATACAAGAAAGGCAGGTATTCACATTTAAATGTTAAAACATAGTAGGAGACAATACAGACAGAACAAGTTTTTCTAAGAAAGTTTCATGGGAAGCAATTGTGGATAAAACAAATTATTAGGGAAATAATCTCACTCAACGGACAATGAAGTGACAGGGCCAGAAAAGGAACAAAGGATTTACAGAACGTAAGTTTTCTGTCAACTCACTCTAAATACAGGGTAGCCAGGAGTTCTTTCAAAAGTACACAGTTCTTATACTAACACTGAAAAGGCAAGATACAGTAAAATAAAAATATATGTTAATGGAAAATTATGGAAAAAGAAACATGGCTGAAGGTAATGACTGCTAAGCCGATAATCCGCTTGCAGGAAATATTTCAAAAGATCCCAGAGGCAACTTCACAATATTCCACAGATAAAAAAATTGCAAAGATCATCATAGGTAAAAGGTGAGGAAAAACAGAGAGCAACTGCCTTTAAAAAATCTCACCAAAGCTCTTTGGTTCTACCGTAGCTGTTTCAAGGCACTTTGAAATCATAAACAAAGTGTTCTGCCACAAGAAAAATGAAGATTTTTAGCATGATTATTACCAAATAGCAAGAGATGTTTAATCATTTCCCCCGGTAGGCTTATGAACTATCTTTTGGCCATATTTTGGAAGAGTAAATACTGTTAAATGAAACTTCCAGTTCCACTCTGACTAGCCCAACTGTAATGATATTGACTCTCCATATGAGAAAATCCTCTCTCTAGTGCCCTTTCCTACAATTGTACTCGCATATTAAGAGATATTTCCACCTCTCAGGTAAGCCATATATCCACTAATATGAACAAGAGAGCCTTCTGGAGCACTTCTTACATAGCCCCGGAGAGGGAGGAAAGCCCAGTCTGGACACACCATCGGTCACTAGAAGTCAGAGGACAAGCAGAGACCAATCATGTGAGCTGTAGGATGTTCCTCCCCAGGATTACTCTGGTGATCTGCAGTGATTAGAGTCTGTCTGAGCTTAGGGAAGTACCATCCCTTTAGCTCAGCACTCTTGATTGACCCTTTCTCATTGTGTCAGTTGATGACTACAGGTTTATACATCTCCTTGGGTTTTGTTCCCATTGCGCACTAAGGAAATTTGCAGAGACAACTCCACTGCATTCACCTCACAGCTCCCTGCTATCCTATTCCCAGTGTGAACAAAGCCATACAGCAGCCAAGAACAACCTATGCCTTGTGTGATCACTCATTTCTGCATCCCTGGAGCCGTGAGACAACAAGCCTTTTCAGCAGTCAGCATGCTGGCTTCTCTGAAATTGAGATGGTTTCCTGCTGCTTTCTGCTAGCAAAAAGTTATTTGAACTTTCTCCAAAATGATGCACAAACAAATCCAAAGAGAACAAACAAAAGGTCTGGCAACCTACAAGTTCCTCCAGACAGCAGGTTTCTGTTTTGAAGGTAGGATGATCTCAGCTGCAATGAGGTAAATGCAGTCAGATGCCTCATGAGGTATCTCAGTGGGGGCAGGCAGGGTGTTTCTGCAATACACAAAAAAGTTGGGTCCCTGTGCTGAACTTGTTTTAATTCTTAGTCTCCACTTCTCCTTGGTGCTTATGAAGGGCAGAAGGGTGCTGGCCCTGGCTTTGGCCCATAGCTGATTGAAATATGGGTCCTGTATTAATTTCATTTTTAAGCATCTAGCTGAAATAAGGCTTGGGATGATTGATATGGGGACAGTGTTGGAGAAAGTTGTGTTACAGCTTAAAGCATAACAGATTTCACTTGGCTCTATTCAGTGGGAAATTGAAATCAAATACAGTAGCAGAGCAATATGTCAAAGAAAACTTGTTTGACTGAGCAGCAGAACCCACTTAAAAGTGTGTAACACCAATATATGAAACAAACGACATTTTCATTTCTTCCATTCCTTATGCCTTAAGGATATGGTAGCTAATGCATAAGATCCGTTATTATAAATCAGAAAAACTGTGAGTAAGAGGCAATGTCAATAGGTTACTCTGTGCATTTAAGATTGTTCTGCAACTTTACCTTCTTCCCCAAGGCTTATCTATCCCTAAGCCACATCTGTCTTAGTAAGAATGACATAATGGGGAATTGTTACAGGTTTCAAGAATTTGTAGAAGAACGACTGACTAAAGGATTAGTCATTGCACTTCCTGCATTCCACTGATAATGACAAGGTACAATCTTCATCACTAAAAATAAATTTTCAGGGTGGTATATTAAACTCTATCAGGTGACTTGGAAGAAAGGGCAGGCTTTTCACAAGAACAACAGAAATAGTTTGTCATTCAAAGTAATTTCTGGTGACTCTATGGTATGAGTCTTGCAGGAGAGTCTGTGAGTACGTGGTTTAGGTTGGGATTTCTGAAGTCTACCTGTGCAGAATAAAACAGGCAGTTCAGAAGTATGTAGATGCCCAGTGTGTCAATGTTGATTACTTGAAGGCATGAGCAAAATCATAGAATTCTATTTTTCTTTTTGTATAGAAAAGGGGCAGCTTTAATTTTTTTGACAGTCTGAGGGTGTTAGGCTCTTCCATTTCCTGATGGTTTCAAAGGCAGTAGTGGAGACAGGTTAAAACCACTGTAAGCAAGCCCTCACTCAGATTTTATCACCTCAGAAGAAGCAGAAGATCACATATATTGCCCAATAACTTGAACACAAGTGCATAGTAATTTAAATTAGTAGGCAGGGCTGTGCAGTGTGGTACCCTTTGGCGAGAGGATGACTGGAAAGGCAGGGACAGTAACCTCCTTAGCCACTGCAACCAAAGCAGACAGGAACCATGGCTCAGAGACCTCAGTAATTACTTTCCTTTTCTCCTACCCCTCATCACCCCTTTCCATGCATATTCTATTCCTATGCTCATTTGGATCCAATATAGAAAATACCATTTATGAGACTTAATTTGGGGTTAAGTTCCTAACCTTGTCATATTAAAACACCTAAGCACCAAACCCAAGCGTCAGCGCTCTCCACCCTGTTTTAAACCCTCACTGCTGTCTCCATGCCTGCAATGCTCTGACAAGTCATCCATGCAGTGCAAACATGTATATCACACGTAAGATCTCTCACGCAAGAACATGCATTCCTCATGACTTTTCTTGTATTGATAAGCCTGTGTTTTCCTCGTGACGTTATGCCTGCCACTTTATGTTAAATCTGAATATTACACTTCTGGAGTGAGGGAGAAGTTTCCAGGATAGCAAAAGTACTTTATCAAGAAGAGAAACGTGCAGAAACATGTCAAGGATACCTTTGACTGTAACCTTTCCTGTTACAATTTTTTTATTGTATTATTTGATATCAGAAAAAAATTGCATTTGGGGACTATAAATCATTAACTGCAGGCCCATCAATATTGTGTTTCACGGTGTCACTCTAAAACTAGCTAGAAAGCAAAGACATACCGATCCATGCTGTTGCATGATTAGCAGCACATCACTTTTCAGTTTTGCACTCCAAACTGTTTTTCTGCTGCTGAATACCATCAGATTTTAGTGCAAGTTAGCAAAAAAAAAAAAATAAAAAAAAATAAAAAAAAAAATTAAAAATTACTATTTAGGATGGGAAAAGGGATAATTTTTTTCTTGTTGTGTCCTTCAGTTATATAAAATGTAGCACAAAAGTATTAATGAGGAAAGTATGTACTCAAAGATATCAGAAAAGTAGCCCACCATAGTAAAATGATATGGCTATAATGTCACATGAAGTCTTCATTCCAAAATCTTCGGTTTCTCATCATCACACCCAGCATATGTCACCAGGCCAATTAAGTGTCTTCTCTGACCCTCTGGGAAGGGAACCAGACTCTGAGATGGGAAATAGATGGTGTGGTGCACCAGCACCGAGAGGTAGGTAGCAACACAAGTGGACTCACCTCAAAGCGTAGAAGAGAAACCCAGATTTCTCAGTACTAGTGTGTTCCCACTTATCAAAGAGCTATGCAACTCATCTGCCCAGACTGTGAGAGATGTTGCTCTTAACATCTGCCCGTTATTAATAGGTACCATTTTCTTACCCAGGTAGATCATGCTGCTGCACTGCCTTTGTATCAAAGGCACTAACAGTCTCTTTTGATATAGTACCACCACACCCAAGAGCAATGAGGAAGAAAGTTATCTGATGATCTGATGGGAAGAGCAAAGAGAGAGGGAGATGATGGAGACAGCACGGCTGCACAAAGCTCCCTGCCACCAGAATGGGAAAGATATTTCTGACTCCAGCAGACAGCATGTGACAGCAGTAGTGGAACAAGCCCAGAACTGGCCATAGCATGCAAATCCTACTTCCTGGGAAACTGCATGGTTTTGGAAAATGTTTTCCTTTTAAATCACACCAAATATTTGATGAAAGGCTAGAGCTGCATTTACATGCTGCCATTGATACTATTCGTGACACTTACCTACTGGGAAGCCCACACTGCAGCTTTTGTTATACCTGGTCTGAGGCCAGACTTGGGACCTGCAGGTAACAGCCCTTACTGTCATCAGGGCTGCTGTCTGGCTGGAATGTGCTCAGCTTCTTCCTCTTCCTATTACTTTTCAATGGGGAGCATGCAAAGAAGGATCACCATATGCATTCTCTATTCTTAAATTCTTTCCATGGGCCTCTAGTTCCAACCTCGCAGAAAACAGGATCCAACAGTCAGATGTGTGTGCTCCCCCATTTCATCCTCCCCCTCTTCTCTGGCACCCAATCCTGAAGTCCCAGTCCTCTGTGAGAAGCCTTTCCTAGTCATAGCTTCAACAGAGCTGATATGTTTCTCAAGAAAGTTTCCTTTTCAACAATCAGCACTCTAAAATAATGTCTCTCATGACAGGAAAATTTTCTAATGCAGGCTTAGTAAGAACTTTCTCTGAGACAGGCAGAAGTTTATCCTTACACTTTGCTGATACCATTTAGCTTGTCATGCAAATAAAGTCTTATTGACTGTGTGTGCAAGCCCTTGAAGTTAAAGCCCTGGCTTTTCCCTGTGTAGCAGCAGTCTGTCTCAGTCAACAATGTTCCTGGCATCCCACCAAAGTCCATGGAAAGACTGCTATATGTCTCAGCAGGCTTTGGTTTAAACTCTCTCTGCATAACCAGCAGGCTGGGCCAGTACAAGATATACCTACCTGCATTAAAAAAATCACAGCGTATTAAAATTCAAAACCAAATGGTACCTAGTGATTATCTTACTTTGACACTTGTGTGGCCCTCTTGAAGGAGATCCAGCTTGTTTCAAGAGTGTTCCTGAGAAGATCCAACCCTTGATACAAAATTTAAAACAAAATACATTTTTCCTCAAGGGAACTAAATGTGGTGCTTTGTGCACCTACAAGAAGAGGGTGGATAGAGATGGCAAGTGCAATCCTCCAGTTCTGGAGCTGGCCCAAGAACTGCAACCGTAAGTCGGGACAGCACTGGACAGACTGCTGCTCATACCAGCCTGCCCCAGCATGTCCCCAGTTCAGAACAGGGAGGAAAGATAGGGTTGAGCTGTCATAGCTGAGACTGCTCCAGGCTTTTAGTGCAATGGACCATCACAAAAGGGCCATAGATGCTTTAGGATCCCATGGCCCTGAAACGCTCTCTGGAAACTAACTGGTTTTCAGTGACCCAGATATCCAAACCTGAAAAGATCAAATAATTACTTTACTACATTCACCAGTGACCCAGAACCCAGAACCGCGACCCTAGAAACTTTGCTTGCTTGAACCTTGCAACCAGCAAGTCGCCAAATAACCACAGCAAGTAATTTTGCAGTATGTGGAATTCTCGTTCTGACTCCAGGCTCCTAAAAGCTCTAGCGAAGGTGACTGCCTTTTTCCTTACAAGCTGTCAGGAATAACTGCTCTGAAGGCAGTAACCACACTGAACGAACTGCCTGCCAGGGCAACACCGAGCACCGAGTCCCACGGCGCACCCGCAGCCGTACGGCTGACCAATGCTCAGGGAATTCAGGCTCTTCTGCCACACCGAACACATGCATTGTTCTGCACAAACTGGACACTGACTGCATTCCAGCAAGGAGGCAGAGGATTGTACAAAACAGAGCTGGAAAAGACTGCAAGGGGTCACCTCATCTGACCCCCTGCCCCAAGGCAAGCTCAGCTCTACCTAAACCATTCCTGACAGATGTTTGTCTAACATGGTCTGAAAAACATCCAATGACAGACATCCTTAGGCAGTAAAAATAACTTCTTCTGATCTTCCAGAGCTGTGCTCAACTCATGTACCAACCTACTTAAAGTAAAAAATGAGGGGGACGTCAACTTTTAAACATGCAAATGCGATTTAACTTCTCGATTTTAGGGAAAGCCCTCATGGGTCCAAGTGTGACAGCACAGTATTTCACACACATTTATATTGAAAGAGGAGGCCTTCCAGAGCAGCCAATGAAGGAGTGTAGGCCAGCAGCTGGGCTGCTCTGAAATAACAGCCATAATTCTGGACTATGCTGTTCCTTCTACACCAGTGCTGCTGCAGGCACTTAGTAAGTACCTGTGATCCACCTGAGCGCACAAAGTGCATCAGCCTCTCTGCTCTTCGCAGAGCAGACTTCAGCTGCAATGCCAACAAGGCTCACAACCCTGGTGCCTGGTAAGGACTGGTCTTGGGGAAAGTCCCCAAGGTGGCCCCAGTGTGACATTCCCACACATTCCTTTGCTTGGGAAGTCACCAGGAGCAATCAGTGCAGATGGGTGCTGACATTTCCATGGGATCTTCCCTTAGCTGGGAGACAGGAGGGAGACTCACCCCACAGTGAGATAATGGTTGCTTTAACTGATGGTGGAGGAAAAAGTGGAATAAAGGGATATGACCCTGTATGACAGTACTTCCCTATTCAGTATAGATGTGTATGTATGTGCATTTCTGTGAATGTGTTCAAAAAAAGTGAACAAGTCTCATAAAGGTCAGTTCCTGCTTTCAGCCTTTTCTATAACTACTGTCTTCCATTTTGCTAGCTGGAGTGGAAGAGACCTTAAAAAAGGTCCTATTTGATTTCAAGAGGTTTTTGGTTAGTTGTTGGTTGTTTTGTTTTGTTTGTTTGTTTGTTTGTTTTGGGGGGAGGGGGCACTGGGAAAGGAGGAAAAAGGGTTCCTTGATATCCTTTGTCACAAAAGGATAAAATTTATTCTGCATGTTGCCTTCTTCTCCGCCGCTAGAGTGCCTGCACACTGGTGGTGTTGGACACAATTAGAGTTTCACCCTGCATCTCTCAAAGTCAAAATGTCTTGAAGTTGTCTTCAAAATGGCCCTTAGGCAATTTATAACATTTTTTGGAAGCCTCCAGAATGGAACTTATTACAACAGTTAGGAGAATGGCTGATTGATTTTAGTGTAATTAGACAAGCTGTCCTTAGAAAGAAGGGGAAAGATAGGATGACTAAAAAGCAAGTAGTGGAGTTTATAATGGAGAACACAGCAGAGGGGGAGAGAAACTCCCCTGTGACCGGTGGATTGATTTGCCTCATCCAGATAAAGCACATGAAGAATCTGCATCACTGCTTTTCTCCCTGGAAAGGCATGGTTAGGTGAGACATAGTTAAGTTACTCCCAGGCAGAAGTGTAATTCCTGAGCTACATGACTGCCCTGAATTTATCATGTAGTGCTAGCTACACAACACTGGACACCCCAAAGCTTCCCCCTCACACGTGGCTGCGAGTTGCTTTTGCAATATCAGTGACCTGAATATATGAGAGCAAAACTCTCAGAGAGAATTAGATTCAAGAGGCTTGAAGCTTCCCAGGAATCTGAAAGAGCTGGCATTTAGGTCTTCATGGCCCACTAGAGCCAGTTGAAAGGTCATAAATAAAAGGTTATTGACCTGTAGATTTTCTTGAGACTCAGAGGGCACCATGACTTCAGCCCTTGAGTTCTTCTCACAACACAGGGATCATAAAGGGGTTTGCAGGTCATTGACCCCACAGCATATGAAATCAGGAAAATAGCTGGTAAATTCACTCTGCATTTTATTTGATTGCCATTGAATTTAAATAAATTACTAAACAATTATCACTAATCAAGCAAGCTCACGAAGGGCACAAGTAATTCTCACTGCAAGAAATACTAAATTACATTCTTCAGCCTAAATTATACAGCCAGTCCAACGATGAGATCATAAGGTCCTATCTGACCTTACAGTCTACGAATCTCTGTTGTTTCCCTGGAGCAAAGCTAAGTCTCTGTGTCTGATTTTAGTTTTTCCTGTATTCCTTAAACTACATCTCTCAGGACCTTCCTAAAATCTATGCAGTTACTCTTTCTTCAAAAAAATACAGTCTATGCAACAAATCATATTATCTACTACACACAAGAAGGGTTTGTTCTTGACATGTTGCCAAGAAAGCTTGAGAACACAAGTCTCTCTATCACTTTGATCATGAAAGACAAGTGGCTCCAGTTATTTGAAACTCTATTTGACAGGATGGAAGTAAGATAGGAAGTGAAATGTTAAACTCCACCGTAAGATCAATGCTTGAGAAACATATGAACAAAACAGAAGTGGATTTTCAAAAGGCAATACAGGATGAGCAGGGAAAGACTCTAGCATATGTTTTATCAAACAACCCTTTAAAAGCCTGGCCCTGGTGCAACTGAACTCTTGATTGTTGCTGTGCTCAGAGTACTCTCGTTAATTCTAGAAAGCCACTCACTGGCAACAGCAGATTGCTAGTGTTTAGCAGTGTTAATTGGCATCAAAATGCTGCTGCAGCTTTCACCCACATTCTTCCCTCACAGCAACTAAATCCTTGAAGTCAGTAGAATTAGCCCTGATCAAGGTTGGTGGAAATGAGAGGAGAATCAACACCTTGTCCCTTCGGGTGATAATCCTTGTAATAGTCTTTTCCTAACAGGAGAGCAAAAGCCACTGCCTGAAGAAGTTACTCCAACTTTCAGCTGGACTTTGAATATTTTGCATACTAAAGAAAGCCTTGGAGAAATTAAATCAGAAATAGATGTCTATTTTAGTGCGGTTCTCCTGACACTACGGAGCAACTAAAATTTTACGTCAGGCTGAAAGTACATTATATAGATGAAAGACTAATAGCTTACCTAACCAACCTGATGACTATTAGGATAGCGCAGAGCAAAAGCAAATTTTTAGAATGGAAATAGTTGCTATTTTTAAAAGTGTTCTAGAGCTGAGGAATTCTTTGATTTTTTTCTTCATATGGAGTTTATGTTTAAACATCATTAGCAGCCAATATACTAATGAAACAAAAGCAGGCATCATGGTGACTGCTGTTTTTATGATATTCTCAAAGTAAACTGGACTAATAGCCCTGGAAGCAAAACTCATCTTCCCTCTAGCCAAGAGCAGATAATGTCTTAAGCAATAACCGCTTTAGGTCCTGCTACTATGGATCACTTCACATGAGAGAGCAACACAACAGCACAGCTGCCTTAGCTGTTAACACTTTCTGCTTTCTATTTTATACTCCTGTGGGTACCATGGAGAAGGACACAAAACATCTAACCGTTGAATAGCAAGCTAGCAATCATCAATTTTTTTTCCCCACAGAAACTTCCCCTTCATGTGTGTTTTCATCCCACAGTATCACTTGGAAAATGCAAATTAGTGCATCCATTTTTCATTAAAGGGCACATAATTCCTAACTATCTTACACTTACCATGGAGGAGGTGGCAGTATGGGAAACCGCAGACCAGCTGGTGCAGAGTAACCTGTTATCTCCAGTGTCTTCTACACATAACCAAGTTTGAGAACTCTCACGCAGTTCTGTAATATTGGCACCAACCTACTGGGAAATCCGTTTTCAGCTCACATATGAGAAACAACAGCCTCCAGTCAATTCTAACCAGAGATCTATGATCCCTGAGCCTAAGCCACCAACCTTCCTACTTTGTTTTATCTAAGAAAATCAGTTTCAGCTGTTAGCTTTTTTTCCTTTTCCAGTGAAAACTTGATCATAATTCCTTTGAAACCAACATCAACATTTATGATATGAAGCCTGGAATAACATATTAAAATGTCAAGAGCTGTTGTAGAGATCTCTAAAATAAAATCAGTGACAGACACCACTGCAGAAATGTGGTTGGCAGGCCAAATCAGATCCTGATATATTCGCTGACCTGCTTTCACTCTAGCCACTTCTGAGCAGAATTTGGAGAAGCAAGGAAAATAGCACTTGCCCATCACGTCCTGCCAAGGAGAACAAAAGAAATGAAAACGTGGCAGTAGGCCTCGAAATGAGCATTTGAGAATCCACAGCACTGGCCTGATGCCCGTAACTCTTTCACGGCAGCATAACAGCAGAGCCACCAAAACATATCTCCACCTCATCTTTTCATCATTTCCTTACACTCTGATATCTAACAACACTTGTTGTTGTTGGTTGTTCCCCATGCTGGACATCTTGCTCGGGGTGTAGGAAACATCTCTTGGTCCATGTTGGAACATCTGCATGCAGCAGGCAGATCTCATTGTGTGGGGCGGGATATCCTGACATACGGTATTACAAGAATAAGAAATTACATTTTGGTTTTGTTGTATTTAATAATAGCTAGAGATACTGCAGCCATTAATCCCAGCTATGATGTGAAGCCAGCAGGCCTGGATCTTTTCTGTTTGTGTTGTTCCCCTCCATTTTCCCCTCTGTAACCTTCCTGTCAGTCCAAGTATATCCATATATCCTCTCTTTTCATTCCATAATTTAGCTGTTACTAAGAGCTGAAAGCCTTCTCCTCCACAGCTCATTATTTACTATCTGTTTTCAACTGACATCCAAAAGCTGATCTAGCTCACACGTACCCTGAAGCAACAGAGACAGAAAAAGCAGGAGAGAGAGAATTCCCCTGAAGAAAGAGCCACAGGACCTCATTGTGTTCTCCCATAGCTGTTCCAGTTAAACAGTTTCCTCCTGCTTCCTTAGCTTTTCTCCATCCCAGGCTTGCAGAGCTGAGGATCTTGGGCATTACTGCCACTGAGGCAGCAGCTGGGCAAACCCAAGGCACCAATGCTGCTCAGGAACACTTGAAATAGAGCTAAAGGTTCATCCTAGCGCACTGTGGTGGTGACTGGAGCACTAGGGGTATTTTCACACAGATTAATCCAGTAACACTAGTACATAACTATTTAAACTGTTCTCTGAATTGCAGTAACTGGTAAAACCTGTTCTAACAACAGCTTCTGGCTTTGAGAGCAAGCAACTCCAGTGAAGTTGCTGCTGGAGGGGATCTGATGTTAAATGGAAGTATTTTACACCAATTTGGACTTTTTCCAGGCAACTGTAAATGATTTTTGGGACAGGGCAAAGTCCTACAGCTATCTCTCTGACTCAATCATCGTTCTTAGTTTGCAGCATTCAATACATTTTTTTCCCACCTTAGGAAAACATATAATTGCAGGCAGAGTGCATATTCCCACCAGGTGCTTCAACATAAGCTGTTAATGACTTGTGACTTCCTTATGCAGTCAGGCAAAGAAGATTTGTTTCACGCTAAGCAGGTAAGCAAAATTTAAACCAGATGGTTCTGAAAAGGAGGGGCACTGAGAGGAGCAGGATTAACGTAATTTTATATACCTAAGCAGTGGCGCCAAAGCATTGGAGGAAAATAGCAATACATTGACAGCCTTTAGTGCTTACTTGGGAGACAAGACAAGCAGTTCACCATCTGTAGTCCTAGAAAAATGTTTTCAGTTACAAAGTTCCTGAAACTACTAATAAGCCTTGTCCTAGAGCATCCATTTAATGTAAGAAGGTTCTTGGTCAATTTCTGGCTTGTACAGCTGGACTGTAAAGACACACTGCGAGGCATTAATCATATAACAAGGAGAAACCAGCCATGAGACCACTTTAAATTTCATGAGCCATGTGAATCCAATTTCACCTGCCTTTCCAGTTCAAACAACAGAACTACATGGATATGTGGATTTAAATGAGTCCTGCCTTTATGTAATAGCAGCTTCAGCTGGAGTGGAGGGATGATGCAAATGAAAGCGTTTCGTAACACTTTACCAGCACCTCACTTCACTTGAACAGGGAGCAAACTGGTATTTGCAATCAAACTTAAATCTGGCTCCAGTAATTAAAGGGATCTTCTAAATCTCTCCTGAGTGGCAAGAGACTCTATTTACTGGTTAATTAAAGGCTGTTTCCTAAGCCCTTTCAGAAAAGACTTAAAAAAAAAAAAAGAAGTGAGAATGAAAAGCTGAAATTATTGGTTAGGCTATAAGCAAAAGCAAAGATTTACATTTACCATTAGCTCATGTGTGCCTGAGTTTTGAAATGTCTTGTTTTCTTTGATACACTGAGGATGAGAAGGAAGGTGCTTGTATCCTAATAGCTTCATGGGCACAACTGAACTTACCAGAACTCCATACCCCAGCTGGGGTGGATGATAGGCTACAGTGCCAGCACACCTGGGCTGGCTGCATGGCAGGTCACTTTGCTATCAACACCGCAGGGGACCCTGACCACCCTCCAGGTGTCTAGAGATATACTGTACACGAGAGGTGGAAGAACAGTGAGGGACAGATTAGCACAGGTGCAATATTAGTACAACTTTATGACAGTCAGACCTATCAAGGAAAAAGTAACATATGTGATATCTTTAGATGTCAACATTATTTAACTTTGAACATACTTTCCTGTTTCATTCTAGCCCTTGAGCTCATTAATTTTCAGAGTAAGGGTGGTTCGTCAGTCTGGATGCTGTTTAAGACTCTGGAAGATCAGGATCTGTTTCTGTCCCACACCACAAACTTCCTTGGTAAACCCTTGCTATCACAGGTAAGACAGTACAAATTACAGCTTACATGGATATACTCCTGTGACTCCTTGTACTCAAGTGACTGCTTGGTAAAATTACCTCACGTACAAAGGGATAAGACTGTCCCTTTTTGCCAATGCACAGCAGGGAGTCTCCCTCCTCATGGGCCTGTTATAAGAACAAATACACTAGAAAACATCTCATTTCTGGGATCCATTTTAGTGGATGCAAAACAGGTGTGTCAGCCAGAGGAACATGCTTGGGCTGTGCTTAGATCCTAACACTAAACAGAAAAATCACTTCCCAAAGCCAAGATCTTAAAACATTTTGCTAATGCATCTAATCAGTTGAAGGTAAGCCCTTTAATTTGATAACACTTTTCTACCTCACAGCCACAATTAGAAAGATTTGTTCAATTCCAACGTCTGTTCTGTCCCATGCACCATCTTTGTCGGCATAAGACTGAGTGAATTCAAGCAATATGCTGAGCACATGTGGATGTTGCAGAGGACAGCTGAGTATGAGGGCAAGGGGTGCTTTGTAGGTATACACCTGTATAGGTGTAGACATGGTATATATGTATACATGCATATATATATACACACACACACACACACACGGTATATATGTGTACATATGCATGTATATATGTATACATGCATATATATACACAGGCTGCAATGTTTTGGTTTAGAGAACTTGAGTAAATGTAGGCATAAAAGCAATTTGATGGTTCTTTGATTCAAAGGTATTTAATTTCACAGTTTTCTAAAAACCCTGTTCTTACTTATTCCCCCATGCACCCCCGTTCTCCCTTCCCATAAACATCCCATCTCCTGCCCAGGCAGTCCTACCCTTCCTGTGAAGGTGCTGCAGAAGCAATGCAGACTCCAGTCCAGCACCTGCAACGCTTGGTGAGCTGGCAAAACACCGTGCACTGCAGGAGTCACACACCACAACACAGCCTTATGGAGACAGCCTTTGGCTACTGTAATATCTTAGCAGATAGGCATGAAACCAGGATAAAATCTGATACAAAAACATCTTGGCCACTTGCATTGTGTATCTGAATCAGCTGCCTTTTTTTCATTTGCTTAAATTTTGCTAGGCACTTCAGAATAGAGGCTGCATAAAAGATCTCCAGGGCTCCCTACGCTGATTGTATTCATAGTCCTGGATTTTGCCCACAGCTACACTCCTGGTCTTCAGAGAGCCCTCTGCCTTGTTCCTGGCTCTTGCAGTTCATCGTCATTTGCTTTTCCAGCAGGTGTAGTCTCCTATCTCCACTGGCTTGAACATCAACTTGTCCTCTGTATAGTTGTGGCTGTTAGGAAGTTTCTTTCTCTACCAGCCAGGTTAGCTTTCGGAAAGCTCTACCTCAGCCTCCTCAGCCCTCCCCACATACCTCCTTTCAGTCATTCTGTTTATTTAATCCTCCCTTTGGACTTCTTTCTCATCCATAGCAGGGAAGTGTGACAGACAAGTAAATCTTCAGCTGTCGTCACTTCTCCCTGGCGAGAAACTGACAACCTGGCCTTTTCCCACGGCTGAGCAAACTAGAACCCATGGGCTACATGTTTGCCAGTAAATTAAACCACTAATCTGTTGTGCTTAACTGTTACAACAGGTCTAGGCATACTTTCTGCCAGGGCAAATTCACATTCTCCTGAATATTGCTGACTTACATACATTATTGATTGATTAGCGGGTTTGGTTCTTGTAATAGGATGTTTTATCTTTTCATTGTGTACTTTCCAACAGGAATGATCTGTCTTAATTCACTGACCAAAAACTGATACAACCTGCAAAAGGCAAACCCTACTGTGCTTAAATTCAGCGAAGTGCAATGCCATGTAGCTTGCTCTGTTTGTGTAAGTCACTCTAACGCCCAGTGTCACTCAGAAGGTGAAAGCTGCTGACAAAGGCCACCTTTCCTAAATGTTTCCTCATCCCACCACTTCCTCAGCCCTTTCTTTCTCCCTCGGGAAACAAGTGGCCTTTTTGCTTTGCTCCAAAATTCTTCCAAAAACTATGTTTCCCAGCAGTGCCTAACAAAGTCCCACCTTCCCTTCAGAGTACATCACAGCTCCTCATCTCCTTCTGGTGGCCAAGACAGTCAAAAAGTTATGAAACCTCATCCTTCCATTATTCACAGGGCAGACCATACAGAGGTCACAGAGTGTCCTCTCTGCACAACCCTGTGAGGTCCTGCAGCAGCAGCCACATACAGCCAAAAATCCTCCTTGCAGGTACAGTCAAGCAGTACGAACCACTCTTTAGCCAAGACTATCCAATACTCCATCATGAACTAGACACAAAACGCAAGCCTATTCAAAGCATGTGAGCAGTCTTCAGCATTTAGAAAAAACAGGCATGAGGCATCAGGTAAAGAAAAAAATCCCTGTTTTGGAAAAAGATGGGTATTTGTGAAGGCTAGTCCAGAAAATTGCCTCTGAAATATAAAAAGGTCCAAGGGAAAGGAAAATGCTTCTTTAGGCTCTTATTTGGTTATGTATCAATGTAATCTTTCAAGTTAGCTGTATGTCTAACTAGCTGTATATCCTTGGGAGGGTCTCTAAGCTCACAATTTCCCAGCCACTGAATGTTCCCTGAACACTGAATGTACCTCCATCTCCCTGGAAACACAGGGGCAAATACCTGAGATGTGTTATTTGTAACATTATCAACAAATAACATTAAAAGAAAATAGTATGATACCAACAAGATAATTTGATTAAATTACAGTTATGGGTGCCCTCGGATGGGAAAGACTTCTTATCCTTTAGAGGTTATACAATAAGAAGAGGCAGTTACTTCCACCCTTTAGTCTTCATAGCCAAAAATGAACAGTTTTCACTTGATTCTACTGGATGTGCGTTTAAGATTTTTAGCAATAACAGTTAGACTTTGAATCTTCTTGGCTTTGCCGTCAGGAATGAGTCCTGACCAGAGAACATGGGTTTGCGCAATTCTACATTTTCACAGTGTGCAGACACTCCTGAACATTTAAAAACGTTTGGGAGATAAATAGTAGCACAAGAGGTTTTCAAGTTTCTCAAGCTAATAAAGACAAATTTCTAAATTAATCTAAATGCCAAATTCAACTTTGACAGCAAGTTTGTGATTCTCCCATTGAAGGCAGAGAGATTCCAGTTCCTAAACACCTCCATCAGGGCTTTTGAACAGGCACCCTGTTGGAAAGACTACAGAGAGATTGTGTATGATCAGAAGAAAGTGAGGTTGGATGTGCACTGAACAGATCCCTTTTTAGCTACAGCCCATATCACTATGATCACATTTTTTTAATGCAGAGAGAAAAACATGAACAACTAAGGTGGATTTTTTGAGGAAATCACATTCAAGTTTTTGGTCAAAAATTGCTTTTTAAACCAGTGGGGGGACCAAAACAGCAAGTGGAAAGTTGTGGCTACAATTTATGGAAGAAGGAAACAAGGATAGATTTGAGTCTTGAATCTCCAAAGACTGTTCCCTAGAAAATTCTCCCTGTTCTGGAGATGTCCTTACCCACACAGACCTGTTCGAGAGGATGCTTGTCGACAATGGCCACAGTCAAGGCAAATTCCGCATTTTTTTCTTTTTTTTCCCAAGAGTACTGTTAGAAGTTTACACTGTCAAGACAAAAGACAAGCAACTACTTCTCTCCTTCTGATCTATAACACAGGTTTATTAATCTACTTTTTAATTTACCATTAAACCAGCAGTTAACTATCTGATGGCCTGTCCTGTCTTCATGGCAAACTATTTTTGTAGCCTTGGTATGATGTTTTAGCTAATAAAATGGAGGCTGAGCAGCACCTTTTCCTTCCAGACCCTTACAGAAATATAAAGTATTTGGCTACAAATATCTAGCTAAAGAAAACCAATCTTTTGATCCTAAAAATCCCAGCAGCAGCATTGTTGCCACCCTCCAGCTTCACAACGGTGTGTGCATGTGGTTTTTGAGTGAGTCCAAAGTGGAGGTACAGAGATCTGAAATGCAACAGGACAGTTTAGGTCTGAAATCATTATTTTCTCAAGGGCTGACACCTTTCTTGATGATTTCCATTTCCTCTCTGCACAATGGGCTGGTGAATAACTGATCTCTTCTACTCTCAGTATCAAACACAATACACTATTTACTTTCTTGCTCATAAATTTATTCCTCTTAATAAAGTCTCTCATACTGTCATTTTAGAACTTGCATCAGTATCTTCTCTGCCTACAATATATCAGTGCCATCACAATGCACTATTAGCAAATTTTGTACCTTGTTGGCTATAGGCCTATGTAAATCCTGCTCTGTTTCACACACCCATTTCCTACTATTTCTTTGTGAGCACTACATTACCAGAAAGATACAGAATCAAGATCTCAGGTGCTGGCAGAAAGGGACACTACCAGCTAATAACAAGAAATATTTTCCTTCCAAATCTTCCGTATTTTAATGTGTTTGCTAGCTAATGTCCCTCTACCCCTGAGATAATCTACCTTGTCCATTGGAAAGATATACCCCGCCTATAAAATAACACTGATTTCTAGGTCTCTGCCTTATCATAAAAAGACTGATCTTTATTTTATTACAGCACACTGTATCTCTGAAGCTTGTATACATAGTTAATATAGCCAGGGTTCATACAGTAGAAGTCTTAGTGAAACAAGACACAATACATGGAGTTTGTAATTTGAATAGATACTGCCCGTTCCACAAGAGACTCTAAATTCAGCAGTTATATTATAATACATCATTCTCATTTTAATTTAGTACCAAATCTTGGTTAGGTGGGTCATAGCTAGCCTCTACTAGCTTATGCAAACCATACACACTCATTGTGAACAACTTCAGTAAAACATACTTCCTACTATAATGACATTTCAGCTGCTGATTTAAAAAAAACAACAAACTTTCATCTATTTTTAAAACACAGCTCAATTTAAAAGACATAGTCAATGACCTGATGGGAGAGTGTGGACACGTATCTGGACTCCTCAGACCTGTGCCCAGTGACAGCACAAGAGGCAATGGGCACAAACTGAAATACAAGAAATTCTACTTAAGCATAAGCAAAAATACTTTACTGTAAGGGTGGTAACACACTAGCACAGGTTGCCTGGAAAGGCTGTAGCATCCCCATCCTTGGAGATATTCAAACCTGACTGGATGTGGTCCTGAGCATCCTGCTGTAGCTGACCCTGCTGGAAGCTGGGGCAGAGGTTGGACTGCGCCATCTCGAGAAGTCCCTTCGAACCTCAGCCCTTCTGGCATCTGGTGACTCAGTGATGCTTGAACATGCTGGATAGAGACTTATTTTCAGCTCTTCATACTAACAAAACTATTGAATTATTATATGAACCATTGTCCAGGTCCTGCATGCACGCAGGTCCTGGGCTGAGATCTTCTGTCCCTTGCTGCAGGCTCAGGTGAAAATGAGGTGGGGACAGAGCTGCTGGCAGACAGGGCAGCTCCGAGACCAGTCACAGGCTGCTGTGGGACAGGTAGTACTCAACATAGGTGACTTCAAGGAAACTCTTTCCTATTCAGGAAAGAAAAGAGAAACTTCTCAGGAAGGTTAGGTATGCCACAGGTGCCTGTGTAGGGTTTCTTGCAACTGTTCTGATGCATTTTATAAGGTGATTAACCCATGTAGGATGCTGAACTAGAGTAACAAATGTCTGCCCCAGCTTGGTGGTAGCCCTAGTCTGCGCACTTGAACCTAAGATATGCTCATTGCTAAGCGCATTCACTGAGCACATCTCCCTCAGAGGTGGTGTGGTGTTCAACAGCACCAGAGAATGGGTGGATCACTAGTTACTGTGGCCATAAGAACAGAAAGAAATACATTTATGACTTTTGCATCTAATTCTTCACAAATATTGTGAACTCTCAGACCGGGCTGTAAAGATCACTAAGCAGCTGATCTCTTCCTGTTGTTTATATGCTTGGTATTATGATTTTCCAAACCATCTTAGTTGCTTTCTGTCTATTGTGTTGCTCAAGCACCCTTGGAAGCAGGTAACCTCTGTCCAAGGAGCAATATTTTGATGCTCTCACAATTTTTTTGATGCCCTCAACAGAAAACCTAAACAGTCCGGCCATGCCTCAGCCCTTTATATCAGTACCCTGCAGTGCTGCATCATGAAATCGTTTCCTATTAGCATGGGTCTCAATCCTGCAACAGGTGCATGCTAACATGGTCTCTGAATGAATCTGCTGAACTCAACAGGAGCACTCAGGCTGCCTGAAGTTAAGCACCCACAGACATGCTCACAGGGTAAATGTTGTATCTGAGATGACAAGGGAAAGCTAAGGTATTGTATGGGACAGCTTTTAATCAGAATAGCTCAACAGAAATAGGAAAAAAAGTCTTCACCTAGTTTAGAGATCCAAATGAATCCATTGTTTGCTACTCCAACTAAGTGAAAAATAATTCTTTCACATTTTTATTTAACTATTCTTGTTATGGGACTTGGCTGTACAATGTCTAAAGAGCCAGCCAGCTTACCTCTGAACTTACAAAGCCTATATCACAGGTTTTAATTTTTTTTTTTACCCATCAATATTTTTCCTCTTTGCAACTTTGAAATGGATTAGAGCAGAAGAAATAGCTTCTTCTTCCAAGGACTGAAGCAGCTGCAAGGAGTGAGAGAAAGTGCCTCAGCTTATTGGCAGCTGCACTTGTGGTTATCTGAAGTTGAGCCTCTGAGTAGAGTCAGGATCCAGGTCTGCATCCCATTTCTGGGGCTGGCATCTGTCCACCAGGGCCAGCGATTACAGTAAGTCCATTTCTCCACATTTTCTGTCCATGGGCCTGGGCAAGAAACAGCAAGCGGCAGCTCAACATGATCCTGAAAAAGGCAGAGGCTTGAAGTGAGCATGTCCTACACTTCCCTGAAAGCGAGACGGACCGTAGATACCCACAGGCTTTTGATCAATAAAGTCATATTTTATTATAGCATCAGATAACATAACTTTTAAATAGAAACACCCAAATGCACTGCATGAAGTAACAAAGTGGAGATGCTTGGACACAAATATCATGTTTTCTTGGAGAAAGAACATAAGGCAGAATAATATGTATTTTTTCCTGCAGCCCTGCCCGCTAGTCCAACAGCTGTGAGCACTGAAGATACCCCACAAAATCTCCTCTAGTTCTCTATGAAACTCTATTCCTTCAGCATCTCAGAGGCTTTATGTTAGGACTTATCCAACTGGAAAAAAGCTCCTGTATTTCTCAAGGTTCTGCAGTCACCACTTGGGCTATCAACAGCACCATCCCTGCCTCCTGTGCTGCACATACAGAGCATCTCCCACAAGCATCTGCTTTTTATACGAGCAGATCTCCCTCCACCCCACAGTGTCCACCTCACTGCAATGCTGCAACCAGGACACAAGCAGGTGGGTTTCCTGGCCACTGCCAAGTTACACCTTGAAAAAAACTTCCACTATTGTATAGAAAACCAAGCAAACCAAATATCCATCAAAAAACATCAGGTGAGGAAAAACAGACTTACCTACTCTGTTGCTAAAGGGGTGGCATTTTCATCTGGGTAGGAGGTGGGAAGAAGGGAACTGTTTCTATCAACTCAAATCAATTCTGAAAATGCAAAGTAGCTAGTAAATCCCGACATAAAATACCTTCAGTGATGGGGAGGGTGTTTGGACACCCGTGAGCTGGGTGAGGTGGTCCCTACGAGAGCATCTGCATGTGCCCAGCTGTTCCAGAACCCCATTTGCAGGATCAAAGATGAAAGGCATGTTTCAACTAAACAGAAAAGGATATACATCAGCACTGATGACTAACCCTTTTAAAGCTAACACAACACATCTTACTTTATGACATGAATATTTTCAAGGTTTTTGCAAAGTTAACCAGAAACAGCTACATATAGGCCTGTGCCAAACAGGGTTACAAACAGCTAACGGCCATAAGCCATGTGAAAAAGGGGCTAAAGCTCTGTTGTTCAGGTAGAGCAAAACAAAGACAGACCCTCTGCAGATTTATCAGGTCATGAGATGCAGCCCCTGGATCACATTCAGTGGCAATATGTAAGCAAATGCTGTACAAAGCTTTTCATCTCCATTGCTCCTAATGTCTGCAAGATTCGCTGCTCCCCCTCTCTAACTGTGTGGGCTGTGGCCATGGGTCTGTGAGGAGTTTATGCAGCAGTGAGCTGAAAGAGCAAAAATGGGGGTGAAGGGAAAGTAAGGGCAAAGTTGGCATGGAAATGAAAGCTGGACCACCATCCTGTGCACCCAGGGACACCTCCACCAACCCACTGACCTCCTCTTGCCCAGCCACTTCCCAAACCTGAACCAGGCCACCCCAGCCAGCCATTTGTCCTAGGAGAAAGTCTGCATTGCCGTCCCTTTACAGTGATCCCCAGGGTTTAAAATACTCTTTCCATTGTTTATAAGGCAGGATGTTTCTATTTGTGGAATGGGAAAGAAAGCCTACTGCCTTTAAGATAAGAAGTCCAACCTGCCTTTTGCTTAGTACCTCTCCATACTGGGAGGGATGCCGAGGAGCAGGATAATGTTTTGAGTCAGTGTAAATACTCTGCTATGAGCAACTCCCTAAGCCTGTCTGCGTCCTAGCAGTGCTCTTTAGCTAAAGAGTAACTGTTTGCCTCAAAGAACTATTGTCCCTCACTGCTATATAAAAAGCCATCTCGCTTCTGTTTGCCTTGTGGCAAATGCTCCCTAGTTCTGTCAGTCCTGGGAGACAGGACTGTAACTAGTTTAACCCCTTCTCAAGGCAATTACAATGTGAATGAGAAGACAAGTTTTCACAGTCAGTCTTGCAGAGCAGCCTGACACCCTATTGACCGGTGCAGTGCACACAGTGGCTCCAGGAGAAAGTGCCGGGAGACCCGAGGAGGATCTGCTGCGACACCTCTCGCATCCTTTGACAAAGTCCCTGTGCCCCAGCTTCCCGGCCCAATGCTGAGACTAAATATTTTTGCTCCCTCACAAACCTGTTGTTGGGATGAAATGTGATGAGGTACCTTGAAATCTCATGGAAAGAGCTGCAGATTTGTAAAATCTTAAGTTCGTGTTTGTGACTCTGGCTTATATAAATATATAACTGCAACTAAGTAACACAGTCGACCATAAACTCTACTTCTGATTCAGAGCACAGGCTACAACCCACAAACTCCGCGTGGTGATTACAAAATATCTAATGAACTTCAACTAATACACAAGCTGTAATTTACTAAGTGTCTAATAACATAAGAGTAGGATTAGGAGGGGTCCTGGCAGAAACTCCAGTGGCTTTACCTCCTTCACAGCTCCCCATTGTTTCAGAGATAAAGATTATGGTTTCTAGGGTAACTAGACACACACACACACACACAAAAAGGACACATTGTCTAATTGGTTTCCTGAGATTGTCAGAGCATTGCCAGGCCAGAAGCATAGCCTAAACATGAGAAAGAGATTTGTTATTTATTTAACCACTCATTTTAATTCATAGTCATGCCTTATGTACATTTTTAGTTTTAAGGGTAATTCTCATATTTAAACGTACAGTTTCTAACAAATAGTGACACTTTAAAATTCACAGACCATTATTAAAGGCACACAGAGGACAGATGGTCCTGTTGTGTATGTGCATACGTTACCACTGAGGCAGCTTGTGTTTGGCTGCATGCCACACCCACACCTAAAGATTTAAATAAACGTAATTTTCCTAGGATATTTATGTTTCTGTATGGTTTATGTGCATACACATAGGATAGACCAGATTACCACTTCAGATGGCAGCCTTTGGCACTGCAGAGGAGGGTTAATTATGCAGGTCTTACAGAAGTGTCAGGGCCAAAAGTGATGATAAAGCTGGGGACTAGTGATCCTTTAAAACAAGTGACTTAATTTTGTCTCATTCAATATTTGCTAGCTAGGGGTATGAGCACACATTTCTGTTCTCATGTTGACACTTAAGCTGCCTCCCTGTGACAGAGCTCCACTCCATTTTCTTTTTTTGAAACCAGAAGACGACACCATGCTGCTGCTGCAAAGCCCACAGGGCACTGCCACCTCCTACCTTCAGGTACACCAACCATTCTCCACCTATGTGTACACACTACTGCCCTCGTTGCACTTCCAAAGCTTCATGTCACGGCATATGAAGAACTGGCGTGTTTCCACCTCTTTGGGACCCATCTTTTCTACTTACCAAGGTTCAGGTGACTCAGAGAGCATTCCCTTCTCCACCTTCAACGGCATTTAGGTCACTAATGTTGGGTCAGACAACTTCCACCCAGTTATCCAGGACCTAAACATGAAGTTACTCAGATGTCCTGGCTGGGATGATGGCAATATATTAAACCACACTTGGGAATGTTCCCAGGCACTGGAAGATGATCATCAGTTCTGCTAAATTGTTTGAGCAGCCCCAGCATGTTTTTGGCCCATGCAAACTTGTACTTCTCTGGAGCGGTCCTGGGCAGGATTCAGGAGCCAGAACGCTCCAGCAGCCACCTCAAGCAGCTCACATGCAGCCACTTTGTCTTGCCAGGATAAGCAGCTGCTCGACGAGCTCACGGCTGTTCTGTGCCAGCTGGCCTCAGTGCCAGAGACTGTTTCCAGGCATGTTCAATTTACTAGTATGGACAGAGCCTTCTAAGTCAGGGCTGATCATCCAGGTATGCTTGATGGAGCCATACTCAGTGCTGATTAGCTGATTCCTTTCTAATCATTCAAGGCATTTAGTATTCATACTTATCATAAATAAAGTCAATGCCTTGCAGGTATCTATTTTACAGATTATCAGCTGTTTTAAATCTAAATGTTATTATCTATTTTAAATTCTCACCATAAGTATCAGACCTCCAGTATGAGAAGTCTTCTACATTCAGAGCTAAGCAAAGGAGTTTCAATCACGACCAAAGTCCTCCAATAGGTAATGTGACACCCTAAAGTTACACCAGTGAGTGTGTAATGAACCAGTCTGTTCATCCCCAGTGCTGCTGTAAGCATCCCAGGCCCTAGTGAAATCCAGATTAAAACAAAACAAAACAAAACAAAAACAATGCAGATTACTGTCTAGAAAAGAGCTTGCAATGAGCACTGTAACTCATTTAACCTTATCCTGTTCTGTGGCAAGGTTGATTTCTTCCAGTATCCTTCCTATGTCAAGATTCCCTGAGGTAAGTGTCCTACTCTCTCAGCCAAGACTGATTGTAAATGCCACAAACACAGGTTAACCCAGCAGTACCTAGGCCTGAAAGTCCCTTAATACTGTGGCTCTGACTCTTTTGGGCAGATAAACACCCTGAAGAAACTTAACTTTCAGGGGGAAGCTGCAGGAATTTTGATAGAGGTAGATTAGAAGATATAAAAAAAAAATCAGGATTCTTGCAGAAAGCAATGCTTCCTGCTACTGCCTTGCCTTTCTCTATCTCTGCTAAACAAGCACTACAATTTCATTTCCAGGGCCAGGAACCCAGGTGCTCAGTTACACAAGTCACGCTGCACACGCTGGAAGTGATGGCAACTGAAGCTGTGCTGTGACCTGTAGACATCTCCTCTCTTTTCACTTCCTCCTTCAGAGCTGTATAGGCAAAGGGATGAGATGGTAGGTAGTGAAACAATACAAGCAAGGAAGAAAGCACTATTCCTTTGCTCTAATGCATGCACACTCGAGGAAAATCCTCCTCTAGGCAGGACAGCATGTACTCAGCAGACCTGAGCAACTGAACCTCCACGGTGTGTGCATGAGTGCCCCTACATGATGTTATTTTAGACCTGGACAGTGGTCAGTAACACCTAAGACAGTGGTTTTAGAAAGGTGTTAAGCCAACACAGAAAATCCATAGCATTTAAAAGAAAAGAAAATAAAGCCAATGAAAAAACACACCACGCTGTACACACGTAAAAATATAAGTAAGCTTAAAAGAGCAAAGAATTTGGCTATATGTGTGAATTATATAGAAAAACTGGAATGATTTAGACACAGCCAGCATTTTTTGCCTTGAAAATAATTGGGAAGGATTTGAGGTGCCTAATTCTGCTTCCAAGCCGTATCAGGCACTAGCTAAACTGTACTGCAAGCACCAACAAACTTGCATTTCCTGTTCTTAAATGTTTTGAGGCTCTCTAGTTTTAACTGCTGAACTTTGAGATAGAGATCATAGTAACAGCAGTACAACAGAACAAAGGGAAGGGAAGTGCAACTGATGCAGAAGCTTAAACCACAGCAGTAAACTGCATGTTGTAGATGTGCTTTTATTAAGAGGACATGAAAAGGACATTATAAGGGAGGGATTCAGAGCATTTGGAGGTGCAGGAGGGGAGGAAGAGACAACATTTGAAATAAATGTTCCATGGAGAGAAAATCTCTAATAATTTATTGACCTTCAGTTTCACATTGTGAAAAAAAAAATGCAAGTTTTACAAAACCTTAAGACGTAATAGCAAACAAAAAACCACAACATAGACAATTTTACTTCACTTGCAGTTTTCTTTTAGCACATGAACAACATTTCCAATAGCCAGGAAAGGGAACATTATTCTGCTCTAATCATTCTTATTCAGACAGGTGTCAAACCTAGAGAAAAGGGGCTGCACAATTATACCAGAAGAGGAAGGCTGTCCTTTGTTATATGTTTCTATGGCAACCAGCCCACAAAATAAGAGGAACCTTCCCATCTTATGCCAGGGTTTTTGTGTGCACTCCACTGTGAACTGCATTTGCTTCAAAGTGTAGGGTGTTTTGCAGGACTGGAATGGTCAAGTAGCTGGCCAGGATTCCCACATCAATTCAAAGAGCAGGAGCCTAGCATATTCCCTGCAGAGGCAGAGGCCCACCCTGACTTCAGCTTCCTTCAGCCTACACATAGGAATTAATCAAGGACTTGAAAGCAGACCACAACTTTGGAAACAGCTGCAGAAAATTCATCCCACTTTTGGAAGTTGCATGATGCTACAAAACAGATTTTGTAAGCTGAGTAGTTAGATGCATTGCTGCTTCTTCATGTCTGGACTCTAATCAGCTTGACGGAGAGAACTGTCTCAAACCTATATGCCGTTATTCAAACAAGGGGTCCGTACCCCAGGGACCAGGTTCACTCCTTCCTTGCACCTCACCCATCACTAGTGCCTGGGGAAAGGGCAGGCAAAGCGCGCCGGGAGTTTGATTTTATGGCTCCTTTTGCACCCCCAGAAACAGCAAGATGAAAGGCAACAGCAGTTCAAGGCTGTCTGCTTCAACAGGGCAACCTGTGCAAGTACAAGAATACAGGAAGACTTACCCTAAGATGTTTTCCTATCACTTAAAAGCCATCTAAGAGAAAAGAACCGGGGGGGGTGGGGGGTGAGGGGGGTGTGCTGGGCGCAGCTGGGGGGGGTTTAAACATTTTTTTTGATCTGTCATTTTGAGAAATCAGTTTAACCAGAGGAACTGTCACTGTTCATATCTACCTGGGTCTCACCCTTTAAAAAACTGCTAATGTCTTTGCTAATTAACCAATGTTCTCTCAGTACTCACAGAACTCCAAATACTCTATTCCTGAAATGTAAGGGCTTACTCCAAACAGCAAGTCAAATATAAGACAGCATAGAGAAACTTCCAGTGACCAGTGTAAACACTTTCAGATGACAAAGCTTTCACAAATACAGCTACACACTGTCACACAGAAAGGCAAGCATCACCACCAATGTGACTATTTTTGTTTTGCATGCACACATGCAGCTGTTTACTTACACTGCAGCACACACCAACCATGTTACTGAATGTGCCAGTTAAGTTGGGCTCCAGAAACATTCAGGAAAAACCACAACACAATACATGCTTAATGACAGGATCTGGCAAAGAAAGCACCTGTGAAACACAAGCTTCTGAAATCCAGAAGGAAAAAAAAAAAAAAAAAAAAAAAAAGAGTTGCTTCATCTCTTTCTCAAGACCAGACTGGTATGAAACAATTTATTTAAAAAGTAAAGTTTGGTTTCTCAGGATTGTATATGACACTTCTGAGCAACCAAGTGTTTAAAGACACACCTGGCTAAGGAAAACAAAAGGCAGCAGAGTCTGAGGGCTACTTTTAAGATTAAGAGGTTTGAAATTCATTTTTATATCCCCATAAGAATTTTGCTAAAGCACTTGAGTCTTTCACACCTGGTCACTCAGATGATCATCTGAAATCCAGATGGATGAGGCAATCCAGTCAGTGCAAAATTGCTGCTCTTCTTTATTCTTTTTTCTTTTTTTTTCTTCTTCTCCTTTTTCTTTTTTTTTTTCTTTTTTTTGTTTAATAACCTACTTTGAGGTTTTTTGTTTTTATTCTTGAATCACCATACTCCACTCATTCAGGTCAATGTGGCTATATTGTAGGTATCCCTCTCCTCCAACCTAATAAATAAATAAATAACTTTGGACAATGACTTCATCTGGGCTTGGTATCCAGAAGCTCTTCCACAGTATTTGCATTGCAACCAGGAAGCTGCACAAAGAGAGAGCTGCAAGAGATTTTGGCTATGTCCAGATTAGAAATTGAAAGGCATGACCAACAAATGAAATGTAGCAAGGACACCATCTACAAGACACACCACATGCAACCTGGGGAGCTGGTGGCCTGAGAAAGTGACCTCCATGGCTTCTTCCTTTAGTATGTGTGTAATTTGAGATCTTGCCTTGTAATCCTTCCATTTCCGACTGGGAAGCCACCCCTCCCTCCCACCTCCAACTGTTAACCCAACAGTTCTCTTTCTTTGTGCAGCAGAGCAACTCAGCAATCACAAAATGTGCAAAACATAAAATTCACACAAGCCCTTGCAACATGAAGACAATTGCAGGCATTGTTTCAGCATGCAAGCACTGAACAATAAATAACTGTATCTACAACAAGTAACATAACAGGAATGGGACAATTTGAGTTACTTATAAATACAGGGAGGAAAGGGAACAAGGAGGATTTGGGGGATTTAATTTTCATTCCCCACTGTTCCAAAAACACTTCACCACTGGGCTGTCCCTTATCAAGCAGAAGGTCACTCACTGCACACAGGACAATGCAACGCAGGACCTAAGAGATGCTGTAGGCACTGCCTACAGACAAGCACACTCCAGTTGGCAGAGTTCAGCAGCAATACCACTGTATCTTCATCCACAGTGGCATCTCACCATTTCAGAGCTGGTCTGCTTCCCCTGCAGCTGGCGCTGGCACTTCACGCCACCACAAAAAGAGGTGACAACCATTTCAAATTTCACATATAAACAGCAGAGTCCATGGAAATAGGGTGCTGTGTGCTGCACAACTCAGAGAAGTTCTGTCTCTTCTTTTTCTCCTGTGAAGGACTGATTAATATTGGCATTAATCCACAATTACTAGCACAAGGACCAGATCATTGGTTCATCTATTCATATTTAAACCATGTGCTGAAGCACTGAAGACTGGGTTTTCTTCCTCCCATTCCTTCATGTCTAGGTTAGATAATTTACAAGGTGCAGATGACTTTCTTCAAATGCAAGAGATGCTGAATGATCTTTCTTCATTAAAACCGTTTCTCCAGATCCGAGGTTCCAATTCTCTTCTCCAAATAAAGGAGTAAACTAAAAGCATGGGAAGGGGCAGGGGGAAGAAGAGAAAATAAAAGACTTAAAGGGTTTAAAGGGTTTTGCCGAGACAATGAACCATAAGGTTTTTGTTAGATGTCAAAGAAAATCTAAAAGCTAGGCTTAGGATACAATCCATTTGATAGGCTTCTCCAACCCACCACCACCATTGTGCTCCTGTGCAATAGTCAAATACTGATAAATGAGCCAGCCACAAAGATAATTATTTAGGGTGAGATTCTGACTTTATTATTCTACTAGCCTTACTCTGTAAACCATCCTACTGACCCCAGGAAGACTTTTTAATTTTCTGCCTATAAATCCAGTCATTTGAAACCTAAATCAGACTGGTCCAATATAGTTCAACATGATGGGCTTCACATCCTGCACACTTCAACATTTCTATGTTCCCTCAAAATCTTAAAAGTTTGTGGATTTAAGCAAACATAAACTTGTGCAACTTCTCTTCCACAAAAGCCCACATGAACACTTAGTGTAAAGAGTTTTTCTGTCCTTGGGCCAACGCAAACCTGGCTGGAATAAAGCCGAAGGGGAGATGAAGGTGTCTCACCCCAGTGCCTCTGTTCACCATGAAGAATTCCGAATTGAAATTATTCACAATATAGAAAGGGACATATAATCCCCTCACTTAAAACATACCCACTATTCATTACAGCAGAACTCTGTCTCATTTCTTTTCACACAGCAACGCACCATGCATCAATAATTCCATACTAGAATCCTTTGTAACACTTGATTATTCAATGAGAAATTCAGCCTTTGGATGCTGAGATTGTTTTGCTTTTTCACTATGAAGCTGTATTAAAATGCCAGCTTCCAACCCATCACCAGCTCATCAGAGCCATTTCTGACAGCACTGCTAGAATTTTAGGAGGCAAATCCCACATCATTGCAATGCAAAGGAGCTCCAGCGAACTCACAGTTCACTTAAACCTATCACACTTCTCTCAGGCTGTGATGTCCAAGAACAGGGAACGCTCACAGGAGACACTACAGCCTGCATAACAGCCCAGAGCATCAAGCCTCTTTGCAACCATGGACTTGAAATACACTACCTTCAATACACTACCTTCATTATGTCTAAAAAAAGGCCTCTGCACTTGTTGTTGACTAGTCTTTTCTAGACATTCTTCAGTGCAGTGTGTCCTTCTTCCCACTGAAACAGACTACCAAGACTGAAGCCAAAACAATGTTCCCTGTCATGGGATGAACTTAAAACAAATAAATAAACAATTCCAGAAGGGGAGGAGGGGAAATCCCCAACCTACTCAAAAGTCCCAAGTTTGAGGAACAAGACAAAGCAGACTGAAGTCCTCCTAAAAGCTGTCAGGCTGGGGCCACACAGCACTATGAAAACAGAGAGTAATCAGAAGTAATTTCCTTTTTGTCCCTCCCACCCACTGACAAAGCAGCAGGAGTCAGTAGAAAAAAACCGCACTACTTGCTGGATGAGCACACAGCACTGGAGAGATTTCACTCTACAGCTGCATTCAGCCAGTTATCTCGTGTGTTAGTTAAGCCAGTTATCTTGTGTTAGTGACACTAAAATAATGGCTTTTAACAAGATACTGCAGACCAAAAGAAAGCTTTTTGCACCGTTATATTCTGAGGACTCTTTTTCAAAATAAAACACTCCCTTTCATGTACTGTAAACTTCAGAACAATTAAGTCGGTCTCAGAAGAATAAGTCAATATTTTTCTTGGCACAAACCTGGGTCTGGGCATTCGATACTGCTCCTCTGATAACACTGAGAACTGCTGAAAGTCAGTAATAATAGAAATTATTGAACTGAAGACGTCAAGACTTTGTTCCCCACTAGGGAGGAAGCCACCCCACAGAAATCAGGCTTGGCATCTGCTGGCTGTCAGGGGTGCGATTACTGCCAGCACACAGGATCTGGTAAGTCTCAAGGGTCTGCCCTGCTTTCCCAAAAGTAAGTCTGGGGAAAACAAAGCAAGGAGAGAAGACAAGGCAGCGTCTTCAAGACAAATGACCACCTGAGACAAGAGCAGCTGATGCCACAACACAGCTCAATTTCACACCAGATTTCCACACTGACCTGCTGCTTTGCATGGGCCCAACCATGTATTCTTTACTCAACCAAAGCTTGCGGCCAGCTGAAAGACAACTACAAGATGAATCCTCAGTGTACCACAGAGAAAGGAATTTCATGACTATCCTACATTTCTAGGTATATAATTCTATCTACACTGCTTCAAAGACATTTAGGTTTTGTGTTTACCATTAGTCGGGCAAATGTCTCCAGCTGCAAAGACACCAGAAGAACATATGATCTGTCCTGAACAGAAGAACCTAGGGAAGTCTTTACACACAAGCTGTTCTTCCTATTTTCTGGAGAACCTCCATCAGTCTGGACTTCTAGGTAACTTAGATGCAAATGCAGAGCTTGTTTAATCACTACAACTGTATTTATTTAACTTGTTACTTCTAACCTGCCTGCCTTCATGGTTACAGTATACACTGTTCAAATCCAAAAACAAATTATCAGTCACAGGGCATGGATTATTTAGGACTAAGCATGCCACTATATTTGTTTGGTTGGCTGGTGGCAATTGTGATTCTGTACTAAAGTCTCAAGGTTGGAGTAAACAAGCAACACAACACTACGGGAATTATGCCAGATATGTTGCAGAGATTAGTAGTCCTGGAAAATGTCAATTACTTATTTTAAGTGATGTAACCCTAGAAAAGATAAAAATAAGGAAAAAGTTAGTAACAGCTGAAGTAAAAGTTAGTAGTTAGCATGGAAAAAAAAAAAGAATTGAAAAATATTGGCAATATGGTTAGGTACCCAGACTTCTTAGTGGCGTTTTTTTTCATCAACCTTTTCTGCTCTCCTCCCCGAATATCAGAAATCCACAACCACCAAACAAACAAGGCCAAATTCAGACTTGCTTGTGAGAAGATACAATGCTGAAGTTGCATCTGGTAAGAGCTTGGCCCATTATGTATAATTAAATTGTTTTGGAACAGTCTGTGCTATAGACTGGTAATTATTTCAGCCAGCAATATTAAATATATGTCTTCCTGACACTGTATCTAGTCCAACATATATGACCATAACTATTTTGAAAAATTTGTATATCAGTGGAGCAAATGCAACCTCAGTCCATGCAGGTGCAACCACGCTGTCTAGGTGAGATGGAAAATGGGGCCTGAAGTGCCTGCAGGACACCTTTCACAAGGCAGCAAGTTTCCCCAAAGGCTGTCTGCATGGAGAAAACATGCCGTCTGCCTGGAAACTCAAGTGAATTCACTATCAGGCTTCAGATCGGAATTCACAGTATCTTTTTGGGGCACTGTTACTGGATATACAGAGTGACCCTGCCTCTGTCAGGGAAATGGCACCAAAACCTTGTTTTGCATGAGGTTAGTATTTAAACGCAGGGCACGACTCAGTTTCCAAAGGTTATCTGCATTTCCCTAGAAGTTGAAGATGTTATTTTTGTTCAGCCCTTTCTATCTAAATCATGCAGGAAGAGGTCCTGTAAAGAGAAGTGGGTGCAAGATATCTTCTAGCATCTGGCTATGTAAGAGATGTGGTGCCTGACTTACAACGGCCTGTGAATGTGTGTGTCTCAGTTGCTTCAGCTGTAAAATTGTACTGAACACACTCACCCTCCCCAGAGACGCTGCTGAAAATTTTTGTGAAAAGCATTATTATGGTGGAATTCAAAGGTGCTGTTTCTTACCTGATAATTTGTAATTGCAACATACACACAATTATGAGGGGAGGTGCTTCCATGTGCTGACAAATGCCGTGGGAATTAGCGAATATGGCACAGTTGTTATGCTGTTCCACACATCTAATGTGGGATCGTAGCAGTCCAATGTCTTGCACCTCTGGATGCCAAAGTAGCCTCCGACCACATACAATTTGTTTCCAGATGCCACTGCATGGCAGCTCATTCGCTTAGCTGTCACATCTCCCACCTTAGTCCACTGGTATGCCTCGCTATTGAATTTGTAAGCGGAGCATGCAGAGAATTCAGTATCTCCACCCATAATAAAAATCTGGTTACCCAGAACAGCTGCAGCTGTGTAGCGCCAGGGCTGGGGGCAGGTGGCTGGTACTGTCCATCTGTTTTCACACTGATCGTAGCACTGAACTTTGGGCAGCTTGTCATGGCTAACGCTGGTACCTCCAAAAGCAAACAGCTTAAGCTTTGCACTTACTACAGCTGCATTGCTTACTCCCTCTCTCAGTGGGGCAACCATGGTCCATTTGTTGGTGACTGGGTCATATTGTTCCACTTGCTTTAAGGATACTGAGGGGGAAGCTGGAAGACAACCAGTTGCTGCGGTATGTCCTCCTACTACATACAGACAGTGCTTAAGTTCAGCAGATCCATGCCCAAACCTAGCTACCAGCATGGGAGCAGCCTTCGACCACTCCTCATGAAGGGTGTCATACACCCACACATCTTTGGAGACTCCGTTTTCTGACCCTCGTCCCCCGGTGATATACACTTTGCAGCCTATGGCACAAGCGCTGAACTCTTTCCGTGGACTTGGTATGTCAGCCTTTGGAATGATCTCCTTTGCCTTTTGGTCCACCAGGTACAGCTTGTCACACATAAAGGTTTGGCCACCCAAAAGAAAAAGCGAGTGGCCAGTTTTACGGGGTCTGGCACACAAACTAGTGACAACTCCATCATTCTGTAAGATCTTTAACTTGCATCTTATTGATTCTTCTACAATCTCTTTGCTTTTCCTTTGCTTGGTGATAAGTTCTTCCATGGCCACATTCTCCATAAGGTATATGGCTGGCAAGAGGGCCAGTCTAACTGTCTGCAGTAGCTCTGGCAGGTAACAGTGACGCTTACTCAGGTCATAGTTGACCCAGTTGATAGCTGATTCATATACCAGCCTTTCATCGTCAGTTTCCAATTCTTCACTGGAAAGGAGCTGCACTACCATGTCTTTTGGCAGCTGGAGGAAGTCTTCACTTTTACTGATACTCTGGAAGTTGCTAAGGCACATCCTCCAAGAGAGTTCGTAGAGCTTGGTGCACTGGTGAGCATCTGACAGCAACAGCATGCCAAGACAGTTGGTGGGATGAAGGTTTTTCTCCAGAAATTCTGCACAAGCATCCCGAATGTCCTGAAACTCCAGCATGTCACCGGCCTCCAGCAATGACTCCGCATTCTCCTCGTTGATGATAACCCTGGAGGAATACGCATAGTCCAGAAGAAGCTCCAAGACTTCTGGATGAATGGAATTATGAAAGTTGACTTCACTGTCCTGGCTCTCTTTCAGCCCTCCACTGAACATTGCTTCAAAATAACGGCTACAAGCAGCTAGAACGGCTCTGTGGCAGGGGAATGACCTGTTCCCAGCATGGAGAAGTACATCTGTAAAGAGACACTGCTGACGCAGAAGGTTCAGGTGAGTGAGGACACTATCAGCATAGGATGACTTGTGGAATAAGTATATGTTTATGGAGCCAGTACTGGCCCTAGATTTGCGATTTTCATGCATGCTGACTGACATTTTCTTTCACACCTATAAACAAAGAAAAAAATTAAGATCAATGAGACAGTTAAGTTCATTTTTACATATCAAAAAGTGTATCTACTATTCACCATAAACGGGGAAAAAAAAGTCTTCATTTATATGAGTGGACTGAGAATTGCATCTACCTTTGGCATGTGTTTATTTTTTTGTAAAGTGAGTTTCATAAATTACATACTCTAAATTTGTTGCCCAAGAGCAGGTTTATCTTGAGAAACCCGATCTCCAACTTTTCTAGCGATGCACTAAGCAAGTAAGTTGAATAAGAAAATGAACCAGGACTGATTTTCTCACCCTTCCCCAACCTAGACCAGCTGATTCATTACATACATACACATGCACATGCTTGAAACATTCTCCTGTACTGAATCATAGCAGGAAGAGCTACCAGAGAGAATACCTAAGGAATGTCAAAAGCTGCATGGGGAACAAAAACCTACTAATCCCATTAGGAAGCTTCCTTTTGGTATAATGATTCCATATGCAACAGCAGAGCATGAAAAAAAATCCCTTTTTTCATTCTCTGGGTTTTTCATTAGAAAAACCTAGCAATGATCGTAAGTTCAGACTTGTGAAACCGTAAAAAAAAATAGGACGACTGAATTTAGAGATTACATCTTGAACTCTGCCAGCGGCTGCCTGCTACAGTGATACAGCATATACACTGCCAAATATAGAGTCAGCAGAAAGAAGTGTTTTGACCATCAGGTGAAATCACCAAGGCATCACCTCTGAAGCTACCTTGAGTCAGGTACTCAGAGCACAAGCCATTAGTGCATTCTGAGGTTTGGAGGAAGCATAAAACAGAAGACATACCCTATCCTACCCTATTCCTAACAAACACAACGCAGTTTGGTCCCTGTTTGAAGGTGAATGTTACGTGCCATGATATGCAGGTCTATGTATGATTACAGCAGCGAGTTTCCAGATTTAATTAAGAGTCAAGCCAAAATAGTACAGAGTAGGGAAAGGGAGGAACACTGGCACCCATATAAAGCTAACGGCCAAAAAGCCACAGTGCAAGTAATAGGAGGTTAAGCATACAGAGCCCAGAGCTGTGGCTGTGACTGCTACTGTTAATAATCTCACTTCTCTCTCTCCAAACTGCAGTGGAAGCTTGGAGAAAGATGAGAACCAAACTTTCCTCATTACTACAATATTTGAACGCCCAGCGTCCCTTTTACTGCACCTTCAAGTAAGGAACAGGGCAAAAACCTACCTGGGAAGCACCCAATGCTAAAAGTCAGAGCATGACCTGGGGCCACTTGTAGGAGGTTTTTAATGTGGATACACTTCTCTCTCTCACAGGCTTTAACATTTTCATATTCCTGAGCATGTTTAAGCAGTACAGAACCGTACAGCTCTATTCCCACATTTCATGCTTCAAGATGACACAAGGGTTTATGAGCCTCAAAAAAGCATGTTTTAATAAATACGTCTACTTTTCTAGATTCATATGACCAGAACATTCAACAAAATCAAAATCATGTACGATTAATTTGGGCAGCAGACTCCATTTCAGAACCAGTGATCTGTGTATATGAAATATGCAACACCTGCAGATTAACTACAGCATAGCTGATTCCATCCTCCTTGCTAGTTGTGCTAACATACAGAATAATTGATTCGCCACATCCAACAGCAAGTTTGTGATACACCTTTCCCTTCAGTCACAGCAAAAAAGCCCCTCAAACTAACATCGATTAAGGCATAAAGACACCTTACAGTAAACTACCTAGCCCATTTCCTTTAATCTGAAACAATACTTCCCTTACGAAATATAACTGGGATTGAAAAGAACAAACACAGCTCAATACACAGTGCCCAATCCAAAATCCTCCAAAACAGAGAGGAATCCTTCCCATCAGAGCCATAAAGCAGAGTATCTTTCTCACTCTAGTATGCAAAAGTTCAGAGAGGTATTTTACCAATGCTTCCTCAACCAACCTATCAAATGTACTAACACTAAGCACAGAACAACTTGAGGAAGCTAGAATGTCTTCATAACAAAAATCCTTCTACAAAGAAAATTATATTACCTTTAATGCAATCGCATTGTCTGGCAAATAAAGACTCAGATGGCATTCAAGGACCCTGAGCACTAATCTCAGACTAAAACTACCCACTTAATCTACAGCCAGAAAGATTATACCAACCATACACTGGTTGAAACCTGCCGGAACTGAAGGATTACAGAAAGGGTCATGGCTTGAAATACTAGTACAGAAACAGTTTGGATACACAGATGGGAAGGTGAACCTTATGGCAAAGCACCTCCTGCAATTTTTTCACTCTTACAGGCACTTTGCCACTTCAAATGCCATTATGATGCAGCACAAAGCCTTCACTGTATCTCTACAGATTGGCCTTCCTCACACTGAGGACCTACTCCTGCAAAGGTTCCTCACCAGGGAGCAGCATGCCGGGGAGCAGGATGGGAGCTAAACACCCACTGATCAGAGACAATAGAGCCACGAGGATCTGAAGATGCTCTCCATTCCATTTAAGCAAACATGCAGACACCACGGTCCAGGCAGGCATGTCAGGATCTCTACGAAAACACAGGACCTCTGCTTCCCCCTCCCCATGCCCCCCATACTGGGGAAATGCAGAGTATACTGAAAACTTCCCTTTACCATGAACAGATCAGGGTTCAGAAATAGGGCAAGTAAAGTTCACATCAGAGAATGGAAACGCAAACATTCAGATCTTTCAGCAGGGTCTGTACTCCTGCGAGTGCCACTTGCTTAGCACCATTCAGAATGAGCCCATAACCACAACAAAATAGAGGCAAATGTAAGAAACCCATCCTGTAGTTATGCATACGCTGGAGATTAGTGAGCTACAGACCATATGCAGAGGGGATGTCACCTAAGCCCACCCACAGCACTAGTAACAAAGACCACTGCAAAAAATAATAATAATAAAAAAAAATTACGAGCCACTCTCAAACAGCTACGGAAGACACTCAGCGTTTCACCCCACTAAAATAGAAAATTTGGTCTTTCAGTGAACAAGGCCCTTCTCAAGAAGCACTTACAGATTTCACATATGCTGGTCTTTAACTGTTCCACTAACATTGCCTTTATCATCACAATGTTATCTACTGAGAAGAATTCAATGTATGCCAATTCACACTTAAGATAAGCTAAAGTATTTCCCCAAACAGAACAAAGATACATATCTATGCACATCTTTTTCCTCCCCTGTGGTTGCTGAGATGAGTTCACCCATGGACTAGTCGGACAAACACCCTTACAAGCAATTATCATAATTTACTAACAGGCAGTGTTTCTGTAAACATGTCCTTCTGCAGTTCATGACAGTTAGCTCAGTCCTGAACTTTACAAGAATATTACAATGTATAAATGGCATCTCCGATTTCTCTATTTGGTGTTGGAAATTATGCAAGCCTTAAATACTTCAGCAGAGTAACTTGCAGTCAGCAAATGTTCATCTTGAATAATTTAAGTCAACTCCCTTCAGGCATTTTTTCCTTAGAAATAATATTTGTATGTAAAAGACAAGAAGTGGTCAGTAAATTACTGATACAGATTTTATCTAGGAGCAGAGGCTGAACCAAGACTTTGATTTATAATTACACTTCAACAGGCTACTTGTCACAGCAGCCCAGTGGTAAACACTACTTTAAGATTGAACAGGCTGCCTGCCCTACTTCTAGCAGCTCTGCAGCACGCCGGTCTCAGCCTAAACCAAATGAAAAAACAAGTATTTTCGAATTACTGACACATCTCTGATGTAGGCTCGTTTTAATAAGACCGTAATTACATGGTGGTGGTTGTGGTTTTGTCTAGAATCAGTGAAACAGCTAAAGGAGAGGAAATTTGCTAAACATCACATCGATTTAACTAATGCCGCTTTTAACTCCTAAATCTGCAGCGATACTACCAGTTTTGCAGAGCCTGACCCTACCTAAAGTCCTCCAGCACAAACTCAGTGGCTTCGTAGGACCTGCAGCGAGATGGAAAGCAGAAGAGGCTGCTCCTGCTAGGAACACACTACCGCTCACCACATGCAGACAAAGAAATCCAGCTCTAAATTCCCCTCAGTTCACTCCAGCGCAACGCCTCAACAACTCCGTCTCTGCAAAGAAACTCGCTGGGTTTCTTCCCGAACTGGTAAAAAAACAGTACGAGAAGCTGAAATGCACTCGGTTCCCTTTGCAGAGCAGTAACCACGTGCAGAAGTTTCAGTGCCAGCGCCGGGAGCGCAGCGCCGCAGCCAGCCCGGCGGCTCCCTGCCCTGCGCCGCGCCCGCCGGGAGATGCTCGGGCCCCGGGCCCCCGCAGGAAGCCGCGGCCCGCCGGGCAGGCCGGCAGCCGCCGCACCGGTCCCCGAGGGCAGCCGCACACCGCAGGCAACAGCTTCGGCGGGCGCCTGCCCACCAACCACCCGCTGCCCGCGGAAGGGGCGACGGTCCCCGCCGCTGCGGGCCGGGCGCCGGCTGTGCCGTGCTGTGCCGGGGGGCAGCGGGGCAGCACAGCTCCAGCCCAGCGCCGCGCTGCCGGCAGCGCAGACCCCAGCGGCGGCGGACCCGGGCGTGCGGCAGCGCTGCCGCCCGGCCCGCCCCCCGCCCCTCCGCCGAGCCGCGCTGCCCACCCGCCTCCCCACCGCGGTCGGCGCTGCAACAGGTCGGCGGGCACCGACTTACAGCGGCGGCTCCTGGGCGAGCGCGGACGTCCCCGTTCCTCCGCGGGCGGCGCAGCGCCGCGCATGGGAGGGCAGCGCGGCTGCCGGCGCGGCTCGGCGGTGCCGCGGAGAGGCGGCCGGGCGGGCTGCGCTGCCGGGAGCCGCGCAGCGCCGGGCGGAGGTGGTGCCGCTGGCGGGAGGCGGGCCGCGGAAGGAGGGCGGGAGGTGGGAAAGAGGGACGGGAGGAAGGGAAGCGGGGCGCAGCTGCTCCTGCCACCGCCGACCACAGCTCTGGCCGCCCGGGGGAGCAGGGAATGGGTATATGGGCTGGGGGCGGGGGGAGCGTTTATGCAAAGCGGGTGAGTGACAGGCGGGGGAGGGACGGGAGGACGAGGGCAGCGTTCTCACAGGAGCTGCGGTCCCGGCCGGCGGCCGGAAAGGCGCGAAGGTGCCCCCGCGCCGCGCCGCCGGGGGCTGCAGGACGGGGTCGCCTGCCCGCACCGCGCCGCTCCGCACGTCCGCCGGGCAGGGCCGGGGCGGCGCGGTGCCCCGCGGGGTCAGGCGGGCCAGCCTCCCGCTGTGCGAGCTGCGCCGAGCAGCGCTCCCGGCTCTGCGCACAGCGCCGTGAGGCGAACGCTGCCGCCGGGGCCGCGGGGCGAGGCGGGTGCTCCGCAGGGACCGGGCTGCCAGCGCCCGGGGGGAGCGAGCGGGTGCGCTGCGCTTTGCGGTGGCCGCAATAACGGCGTGGGGTGGGGGGAGAGCCGCGCCGAGTGGCCGGCGGGCTGCTCTGCCCCGGGTCCGCACGGCGGCGGCGGCCGAGCGCGGGGAGGAGCGGGGGGGAGCCCCGCCGCAGCGCCGGGGGCCGGCCGGGAGAGGCAGAGGAGCCCGGGGCCCGGCGTCGCGGGGGGCAGCGGCGCTCCCGGGCGCAGCTCTGGCCGCGGAGCTGGCGGCGGCGCCCCCGTGCCGCTCTCGTGAGGCCTCGGCAGCGGCAGCGCTGCAGCGGCACGGAGCGGAGCCTGGCTTTAATTAGTTCCCAGTTAACGAAGTATGAGAAAAACGCACTCGCGCAAAAGGCCGATTTCAAAAGTAAACATCTTCTAGACGTAACAGCAGGGTTTACATCATGGTATCGAGCAGCTCTGTACGAGAAAAACGCAAGGTAGCATACTAAACGTGGTTGTACAGCTAATTGACTGTTTGGTAATGCTATTGAAAGCAATGGTGTTAGTCTAAAGCTTCAAGGAAGATACGAACAATTACTTTATTCCCACCAGCCAGAAACTCCTGGTTGCATATAATAGTTTGGATAATTCATTCGTTCATTCCTCATGATGGAATGTCATGCAAATTTCTCCTGTTAAATAAAGTTCTGTAAGCAATTCGGTGATGTGCAGAGGGTCACTCGTATTCCTGTTGCTGGACTCGAGTCTGCAGATAAACATACACATAGCATACAGCAGGACACATCTGAAATTCCAGAGAGCCTGGGGGCATACACAAGCCTGGAGAATGTGGCTGAACAGAAAGCAGATGAAAGAGTAATTTGTTTCATAGATTCTTTTTACAATATTTTTTGATTATGACATTAAGTATTGCAGATTGCAAGGTCTGAAAATGCTGCGCATCTGTATGTAAGTTTCAAAGCTGTTCAGGTGTGAGAAGCAGTTAGAAATTTCAACCTTACACAAGGGGTATTCACAGACACCCATGTTCACTTCAGTTGTGTATCTCTAGAGGATTTTGGCTTAGACTGAATTTTCGACCTTTGTTGCACATTTGATTGGGCATGTTATGCGTCCCAGTTTTTCTGTTCACCACAAAATTTCCCATAAAGTGCCTTGATCCTACTTTCTCCCATTTTACCTCAACAAAACCCGCAGAGATTCTATCCGAACCCTGTCCCCTTAGAGCTAATTCCAATATGCTGAACCTTCCATGATCTGGTGTCAGAAAATTGTATTATATTATCCTGTGTAACTAAAAACACAGGGATGCATTACTTCATGCAGAATCAGGACAAACTTCAAACAAGCAGAATGATCACCATGAGTGAAAAACAGAAATGATAGAATAATGGTACCTAATCTACCGCTCAGCAACATCTAAACCGTAAAACTGATTTTGAGCGTGGCTATGAAGAATGGTCAGTGAAAAACAAGGGGACAACACACAGGGCTTACACAGCTGCCCACAGCACGCAGATTTGGGCAATACTTTTCATGAACAGAATGAGGCGATAATCCAGTAAGAGTGACTCAATGAAGTACTGATCTTCCTTGTCCTCTATAAAATGAGGAACCTGTTGAAGTTAATCAGGGCAGAATGATTGGATGATGCTACACATCATACGTTGAGGAAACAACTACACAGCCAGACAGCCCCTTCTGTGTGCGTGCAACTCAGTGCAAATGCACAGTGTAAAGCACTGCTACTGGTGGGAGCAGAGAAGAGCAAGTAACTCCGTATTCCTCTGCCTGTAATTCCACAACTGGAACACTTATAAATCGCAATGGCAGTTCTCTTGAACGTGCTCACAGGAGCTCCTGTTTATGCTCTGGTGACAAAGAACATCCAAAGTGCCTCTGCTCCTTTCTGCACCAGAGTTAAAACTAGGTAGTTCTTGCTGAATACAGCTTATAACACATTTAGAGTAAGAATGCTTACATGGCTAGCATGGAAAAAAAAACACTCCAGAAATTAACCTGGTCCAAAGCAATTCTTTGGCCTGGTTTATGTTGGTCTAAGAACAAAGTCAGGTCACATCTAAACACAGTTCCGGTTAAGCCAGTTCTGTAGATGGGCCAATCCGTGTTTTGACAGTCCTGAGAACAAAGCTGGCCTAACCTATGCCAGGACATAGTTTAACATGCCCACTGAACTAGTTTAGACATGTTTCTCCTAGTATTCATATGCCAGGATTGATAGGATCTTTGAAGTGTTGCTAAATATTATGATTTTATCACAAATCACAAGATAATTGCCCCTTTCCTAAAGCCCCAGCTAATAAAGTCATGTGAAATCAATAACCTCTTAGGGTTGGTTTTGTAGTTTGGTTTTTTTGTTGTTGTTTTTTTTTTAATAAGTCCTCTGAAAGAATGATTATGTGCAATGGACATGTGGCCTTCAAAAACATAAAGCATATAAACCCCCAAATATTTTCAGTTTGGAACTCTGGAGTGTAAATGCCACATTTGACTCCAGAAAAATCAGGGGAGCAAAAAATTCTTTGTTCAACTTAAATCCAACTTGCTATGCAGAGAAGCACTGCTGTTTTAACTAAATTTGTTTCACCTCACACTTTATTTAAATCTGTTTGGCTTCTGTGTTAAGACAAGATCTTGGATCCCTGAGTGTATTTCAAACTTTATAATACGGCTTTATTGACAAACATTTTGCAGGCATACCTATGTAGCTAAACCATCTCCAGACTACCCTAGCAACACCAGCAAGAGTTCTAATTCTGGCAAAGCTGTACCAGCAAAAATAATCCATTTACCAGTGCAGGTTATTTCATTTAGGAGATGGAAATACATATTTTGTTTTGTTTTGTTAGTATTAGTTGCATCTACCCTATCAGGGTTTACCAGTACAGCTATCTTGGCAACCCTTTTAAATGCAAACAAGCAGTATGTGCCTACAGCACGGGCTGAGATCTCATTTTTAATGCTATTAAACAGCTGTGTCTTGAGCTTTTGCCTTGTTAAGACTCTTTTTAACCACATCATTTTGTTCAACTGCTAAATAAACAGCATGGGGTTAAATGTATTAGTGTAATTTATCTTCATTCCTTTCTAATATACACTTTGAATGAATTAATTAGAATGATCTAATTAACACCGTACAACAGCAGTATCAGTGCAGAGCTTTCCCAGGGGGTTGGGGCCAGGAACACCCCTCAGTGACCTACACCTGCTTTTCTTACCATTTGCCATTGATGGGCTTCTCCAGCCTGGCCTGCAAACAGAGGTTTGGGGTGATACAAGCCATGTGGTACAATACTTGTATAGTGCCAGAGATGTAGTTAAAGTATTTGGCAGGAGGTCAACATTCAACAATTCTTGGCAACAGTTTATGCCACCTTGCCCACTAGTTTGGGAGGGGGAGAAACCCCTCTTCTCTCTGTTCTCCTTTTCTCACCTCTATGTGTGTTTGTTTTTCAAAAGGATCATATTCAGTCAGCCTGGCCCTTAGATGTCATTCCTGCATGGCATGGCAGCTCAGACCAAAATGAAAATACCCACCGTCTAAAAACTAGCAGCAGTAAGGGACAAATGTTGGCATATGTGACGTGTAACTGCTACTCCTCTCCAAAGCTTTTATATTGTTTCAGTGTGACAAGCAGTTGTGAGGTGCAAGTCCCATGTCACTTGTGAAGTATATGAACAGTAGCCCCTTTGAAGTTGGTGAGTTATGCCATCATCTTATGTGTAAGAGATAAGAAAAGTCGGGCTTTGGTTTCTGTTTAAGGCTGAACACGATTTGTACAGAAGATTTTCAGAGGGGTCAATTTTGCTGTAAAATACCATAGATATGGATAACATCTGAAGAGAGAAAATTTTTTACCTGAAGTTTCTTGATCCTTATGGGAAGCCCTTGGAAAAGCCTGCCCATTGCATCTAGTCCAGAATTCATAATTCTGCATTATGCCAGCAGTATATGCTTATACAGAAAAGTAGTACTGAGAAAAAAATACATCTCAGACTATAAGGAGAAGCCATCGACTTCTCTTTTGTACACGCTTGCTCTGTCTTACCATTTGCCAGTTTGTCTTGCTCTCTAATTACTCCCTCAAAAGTCCCTGCTACCTAACTTTATTTTTTGCCTATTCCATATTGCCTGTTCTCTCTCAGCAAAAAAAGTCATTCCTGGTCAATGATGACAGCAGTGATGAAGATCCACTTCTGACCAGGTTTGTTTGGCAAGGGGTCCCAATTATTACTGGTATGCAAGCCACTTCCCCACAAATACTTGGACCAGCACAGGACTGAGAGTACCACTGCAGAGGGTGGTTGGTGCCACTTCTGCCATCACTCATGGCGACGTTCAGCAAAAGTCTTAGCATCTCATTCGGATGTTCATTATCAGGAGATTTCAGTTCCCTTTGCTGGCTGTTTCTGTCTCTGAACAGTGACTCCACACAGGGGCAGTTTCTTGCTTCTCTCAGGAGCTATCCGAAGTCGGTGCAGCGACTTGCCTTTGCTTCTCGCTTGCTAAGTAGCAGTGGCCCCCAGTGGCGACAGCTAAGCTGGCTTCTTCTTTCGAGTGTTCCCACTCGGTACTAAAAAGCCTTCAAGGGAAACTTCCCCTAAGGAGTTGTGAGTTCCCCACATCTTCCAGTTCTGCAGGGACCATGGGCCAGTTCCTCCTGACCACTTACAGACCTAAGCTTGGAACCAGGCAGCACAGATGAGCTTCTGGGAATAGGCCCGTACCTTACATAATTCATTAAAAAGTTTAGTCTTTAAGAAGGGTAGGTACTTTAAACAGAGAACAGTTTGTCGTCTAGGGAGACCCCTAAATGATGGAGATTTTTTGCTTGTTTTCATCTTTTATATTAGTGTGGAAAGCATGGAGACAAAAATGTATTCATGCAAATGAATAGCTTTGGCTTTGTAAGGACTGGAATGCACATCTAAGTAGCTGTTGTTACATTCATGAGTAGCAGGACACATTTAAATACTAGGTATTTAAGGACTTTTAATACTTAAAGACTGTTTAAGGACTTCTATTCAATGTATTCAAGGACAAAGATTTTTCATGTGAGACGGAGATACCCATACTTTTTTCAGTGGTACAACTTTGGATCACTCAAGCCTGAAGATAGAGACATGTACGTCTCAAAAAATATTACATTTTAGCCTGGGGACTTCTTACATTGTTCCACTCACTTAGATGCTATTTTGCTGTCAAATCAGAAGGGAACCAGCTTTTCACGTCTTCAGGCCTCCTGAAGAGCCAAGACATGCACTGATAGATGCCAGAAAAAAGGCAATGCATAGGGCTTGAAATGGCCTGGCTGCATCACATAATTAGCAGAGAGCTTTGGATTTCTTGAGGTGGATGAGAGCAAACATGAGAGAAAAGCTTTTTTGCTCCTTCTGATTTTCAGTGCTAGAGACACTGAGCTAATCTCTCCTAATGGATATATAGGTAGATCAGGACCTTGGGTGTAAGCCCAGGTTGCTCATCAGCCAGAAGTCTATCTCTCAATGCTACTATCATCCACTGCATGAAACTGAAGGGAAAGCCAACAGACATCTTGTAGTCGTGCTTTCCATTATCATACACATACATCTTATAGGACTAGTTTGCAAATTACAGGCTGTGAGGTCATGGGAAGTAGTCCACAGAACCAAAGTAAACTGTGAAGTTTATACTGTTCCTAATTCAAAAACTTTGATGGTAAGACTGCATGAGAAATTTGGAAGCTGAACATGGTTTGTTGGGGACCACTGCTTTAAAGAGACAGAGAGTACAAGATTTTCTGATTTTTATGGGTTTAGGACAGATCCAGACAAGTATTTTAAAGCAAGCTTGTTTGTGTAAGTATGGCTTTATTAATTTTCCTGCTCAACAATTCACCACAAACATCTGGAACAGCATTAGTAGTAGTTTTGAGGCCACATTAATTCTGCATGTTCCTAAATAGCATTTTTACAGATACTTAAGAACACTTAAGAAAGGAACACTTTTGAAGGCTCTTGGCAGAACATGAGAAGATTAAAATAGACTCTCAGTTACCTAGTCTTATTCTGTGAAGCCTGATGATTGCAAGGACTAAGTAATCTGATTCCAGACATTTTAACAGAGTGAAATGTGTCTTACAGAGCTGGTATTTCTGTGGTGTAGATTGTAACTTTTGAACATGTTGCCTACAGCAGGGGTTGTTTCCCAGGCATTCTTATATGCACAAGTAGCCTCAGTATCCCATCAGCCTATGTCTGTTTAATGAGAAGGACTTAAAAGAACACACTTATTTTAAAAGACTTGTTTATGTACTCTCTCAAAGCCTTTATTTGAGACTTTATTGTTCTTGTGTACAAAGGAAACCGGTGAATTGGATCCTGCCACAGAGCCCCTGTATTATACAGAGGTTTAAATCCTTCATGGTGTTGGTTTGAATTTTATCTTTTTTATTAGCAAGCCTTTGTAGAAGATTAATTCACTGTTGATGTAGTGCTGCTGCATTTAGATCTGCAGCAAAACCTTTTTTAAAAAGAAAAAAGTTTATGAGTGAAGAAATGTCACATCATAATAGGCAAAGAAGCCTTGCAAGTTCAATGTTCAACTGTGAGAGGAAACCAGATTTCTTAGGTGAACCATATTCCAAAAAGGCCTGTTATGTCTCTGCTCTATAGTTTGGACAATTTAGTTAAGCACAAGTCAAAGGGCTTAAACTTGGAAGAATGTGTAGTGTGGGTAAAGCTTCAAAACTTCCTTCATACAGTCATTGTGGCATTCACTCTGGTTATTGATTTGATCTTCAAAGCTCTGCTCTATTTCAGGCTAATGGAGTTTAATTAGAGATCTGATTGCTGCTGAAAGTAGTAAAAATGAAACTGTTGATGCTTTATTTGAGCTAAACATTTTCTGGCAGTTCTCCCAACCTCCAGGGCATGTCTGAACATGTTTTTACTTTCCTACCTGAAGAAGGAGCCAGTTGGCATGTCAACATATGTATATTTTGGCTTAAAGAAAAGACAGTAGTTTGGAAGTACAAAAGACAGCTTCTGTCTTTTGTAACAAGTCGTGTGTTAAAATGTAAAAGAGGTAATACATTAAATTAGAAAGAATTTTGAAGTGCATAGTTGGAAGATAGCTAACTGATCACTTGGGCTTTCTTAAAGAAATGTATTTAAGGTTTTAGTTAACAGGCAATTTCCTTTTCAGAATCTACTTTCATCTGTATGTAAACTTAGAATTTTGCTCAAATAGAATAACAAAGCCTCATGACTCACCACATCCAAATAATTGATTGGAAGAATCATCCGGTTTTCCTTAAAGGAGTAATGCAAATTCAGCTGTGGAAGCACTCCTACCCTGTGCTGGCTAAAAGATTAGAAGATTCCCACCAGTACATTCCCTAGACATCTCTGAAATTAACTGCTTATCACAATAAACTGCACATATCCTGAAGTATTCTAGATAGAAATATACTTTGCAAGCTTTGTCATATCACAATAAACAGATGGGGGCAGGGGCTGGCAGCCTTAAGACAGTGGTCCTCACATAGCAGTTGTAAAGCACATATAAATGGATTTTGTAGCTCAAAAATAATAGTTCACCAAAATATTTAAGCAGATAGCTCTAAGTGCTCAGTAGCTTGTGTGAAATGCTGGTACAGTTACAGCACACACACAGACACACAAGCCCAGCCTACAGTATGCACAAGCCCAGCCAGAACTTGTGTTTGTACACGTGCTATCTCATTTTCTCAGCTAGAAACATAAAAATTAAATTTGTGGATAACCAATTATATTAAAATTCATCAGGTTTGGAAATCTGGCTTCGAAAATTTCTACAGCAAATTTTACGTGTTCATTGTTCATATGGAGATTGAAAAGACAAGTAAACTTCAATAAGTATTAATACGACTGCCAGATTTTCATGGAAATGAAAGCTGCATGCATATGCAAGCAGAATCCTAAGATTTGCCTAGAGGATTATCTGAGCTCCTATGACTAAGATGCTAAGAAAGACCTTCTGTTTCTTTTCTGCTGAAGTACATTTCAAGAAGCTTTTCTTCTGCTGAGGGTCTTTGAGATTCCAGTAAGTTAAATGGGGATAAATCTTTGAGGTACAAGATGTCTGACAAAAATCATAAATGCTTTCATCAGATGCCATTGGTTTTCCCATATCACAGTCAGATTAAAAGAAAAAAGAAATATTAAAAAAAAAAAAAAACAACAAAAAAACCATAGAATTCTCCTTTACAATTGACAGCGGATTCCATACAGTTTTTATAAAATCAATAAATAAAATAATTTTATGTTGCTTCTCTGAGCAGGTCTAGTGAAGATGTGTTTCTGCAAAACAGCTGTGTTGTCCAAGAGCAAAACAGGTTTAAATTTTCTAGAGTTCCTACTTCTTATTTCCCACCAAATAGCATTAACATGTGGACTTCTAAATCATGCATTAAGTAATGTGATGTCATTTAGCTTTTTCATGCTAATGAATCTCAATAAACAGACCATAGAAATTAAAATACATATAAAACACAGGGCTCCCAGCCCATCCAAATATAAAGCATAAAATTTTGTCCATGATCTTTATTTATTTATGTAAATTTTAGTAAATCTAAACGAGTAATGTTTAGACTCCTTAACCTGTCAGTGTTTTTCTTCTGGTATATCCTAAATGTTCTATGTATTTCGGCATACCTCGTTATACTCCTGTATGAGAAATAAGCTCCAAAAAATCCAGTCCATTGCTTTAAAGGACCAAAAGAAAAAGATCCTTTAATAATTTATTACTACAACAAGGTTTTTACGAAGAGGAAATGTCTTCAAACCTTCGTTCTTCGTCTAGTGTTATAGTTACAGTGCCACAACTACTACCATGGAATTACCGCCACATTCAACCGTTTACTTGCTAGGTGCGGTGCTTTACACAGCTCTTTTTAAACAGTGACAGTCATGAAGTCTGGGCTGAGTTCTGCAGCCATCTCCCCCCACTGTCCCTCACAGCGAGGTGGCAGGAGCCTGCCCCAAGTCAGCACCTCTGCAGGCAGGGAGGACATCAACACCCTCTCTGTCGGACGGGGGGCAAGAACATGGCACCAGGTAAGGCAAGAAACTGCCCAAAGCTCATGAGAAACCACGTTCAACTCACTGTTTAGGCAATCCCTTATCATGGACAAACATCAGACATTTGAAAAGGGATCAAGTGAATCCTGGCTTTGTTGAAGACAGTAGACAGATGATCGGAGACATGGTTTTGTCTCACTAATTATTACAGAGCTAGGCAATTATGTTTAGTGAAACAGACATGTATTTATATTACCTAGGCTCACAAAGGTAAAATAACTCCACCCTTCCCTCTTTAAATACAACCCTCCTCCCTCTTTTATTATTACTTACGGTACAATTACTTATTCTTTATAGATAAACACATGCTTAAGGAACTCATGACAATGGTATTTTTTCCTTTCTGCATGTATTTATTTCTCATTGCACATTCCTGTCTTGCTCCATCTTGGTGCAGTGCATTCAGGCCATGTCCTAACTGTTAACAACATACAATTCTCTTAGCTGCCCTCCTAGCTTAGCAGTACTTGTCCATAAAGGTAAAAGGAGCCACAGAGAGAGGGGAGCCTGCCAATTGCATGGCCAAAATATACTCAGTCACACCCTGGTAATGGACTGATTTTGGAAGGATTGCACAGATTCCACCCCAATAGGTTTTGCTGCCACACCCCCTCCCTGATCGACTTATTTCAGTAAATCCCACAGCCGTGAAAAGATAGGTCTGACCTGATAATGCCTGGAGGCATAGTTGTCCTCCCTGCCCTGATCTGAACCAGCAGATTAACTCAAAGTTTCTGAAGCAAATTTCCTCAGCATTATTCAATTAAGAGCAAAACCCAGCTCCTGTGAAGTCAATGGGAGTTTTGCCAGTGAACGTCAATGCCTCTGCTATTTTATTCCTTGTCTTCGCAAGCAGGAACTGCCAATCATGCTGTATTACACAGTAAATTTATTAGGCATCCAATCATGCTTTCAGTGAAGTAGAGACAAGTTACCCTTTGCCTTTGCCAGAAAGAGAACTAGGTGCCTTCAGCAAACCACCAAATTCTATACATTTTTTTTTTTGTTGGAAGACACAACTCTAAATGACTTCAAACCATTCTGACTTCTGAATTGAAAAACTAAAACATTATGCCATTACATATATGTAGCATCAAACTCCTGTCTGCAAGCCTATTTTCTGGCTTCTTTCCCCTCTATTTTTTTTTCCTCTCTATTTTTGAGACCTAAATATTTTCCCATTTCCTTCCTAATAGCAAAACCTGTAAACTAGACATTGGTAGATTCTATGTTGTATCATGCTGCTAATATGAAGTGTCAAGAAAACAGAAGAAAATTTAAAAAATCCAAATCTTATTTTTCATCAGCAACTTGAACTTTATAAAAATGTGTAATTATTACTTTAGACTCTGCCTAGAGGTATGTATTTTTGACTGAGGGGTCTTTGATTATTTTTTAAAAATAATAAATCTACATATGACAAAACATACGGCTAATGATACGAGGTAATCTTACAATATTGGCATCTTGACACAGCAGCTTTTTGGCAGAACTGAAAGCAGTAGACAGATACGGCTTTACACTGTCTTCTTCTCTTTGTTTCCCTTTCCTCCAGTTCCAGCTACAGCCAAAGCAAAAAGCCACCTCCAAGCTTCTTTTCACAATGTTTACATTCAGTAGCCCTCAGGGAGGGAAAGCAGAAAAATGGCAGTACATGTATGCTAGTTCAGGAACACGAACTGTGAATAGCACAAGACTCCTCCGTCCAGGGAGGATTTATCTTGCTTTAGATTGCTTTAAAGCCGTTTTGCACCACCAGCATTGGCAGAGGCAGTTCTAAGCATGGGGTGCCATTTGACTGCACGCTCCTCCTACCCACACAATTGACTTGAACAAAGCTGGCTTTTTAAGCACTCTTGAGTGAACAAACTTAGTGTTGAAAGTGATAATAATAAAAGGCATTATAGATTAGTATAGTCTATTTCTGATACTATTTATTCATAGCGGTACTATGAAGAACATTTATACAAAGCATCCCAGGTAATATGAGTAACTAATGTCCATGAAAAGCAGGAGTTAAATAACATGGTCTGACCGCTTCTTCTGACAAATTAAACTGCAAATACAATACAAAAGCCTTAGAGATCACTGAACAAAAGGGATTACTTACAGACTGCCAAAAAAAAAAAGCAACATCTGTTACTGGGGTCTATACAAAGAAAATATTACTGTTTAACTGCAATCAAAACCAGTCTGCAGCTCTTAAAATCCACAGTTCACTTTAAATGTATTGAGGGTTTTTTGAAACTTGATATTTTGTAAGGTTTTCTTTATCACTTAAAAAAAGCTTTTCTCTAAAATATTTCACAATAAATCTTGAAATTGTTTTCAACGGGTCTTAGTATACTGAGCAATACTGCTTACAAATGCCTTTTTGTTACATCGTGGTAGCTCTTTGGATCATTAATCATTGTTTAGTCATATCTTTCTTTGAGACTGTGGTCATAGCTTTCAGATCACAGCTCTCTGGGTGCACACTGTACTTCTAAATGAAATTATCACAATAAATTTAAATATTCAAGTAAAGATTAGGGGCTTGGGGCGGTGTATGTATAAAAAACTACATTGATTATCTATTAAAGGATCAATTAGTCATTTATTTTATGAATACAGAGAAAGTGAAAAACTTTTCAAATCTAAAGTCTTTCTTATATACACAGCACTTTTAAATACAAACTCCATAAATTCCATAGCGTTTACTCTGCTCTTCCCCATTAAGTGATTAAATTAATTTTGAGAGCTGAGATTCCTCGACAGACTAAAATATGTCAGGTAATCTTTATTGTGTCAAAATCATAGAATATTAGCTGGAAAGGGTCTTTGGAGGTGTCTAGTCCAACTTCTTGCTCAAAGGAGGGTTACTTTTGCTGTTCAATCAGGCTGATTATGGCTCTTTTGAAAATTTCCGGGAGGATTTTGAAAAATCTCCAAGAATGGAGAATATTGATTTCCCTCAGCCCACTGATGATGGTCTTGCTTATACTGCTCAGGATGCTGTTTGTCTTCATTGCTGCAAGGTCATGCTGCTGACTCAGGTTCAACTTGATGTCCACCAAGAGACCCAGTCCTTTTCTGCAAAGCTGGTCTCTCACCAGTCGGTGCCCAGCTTGTACCAAAGCATGGGGGTTTTCTGCCTCAAGTGCAGGACCTCACACTTGTTTTTGTTGAACTTGTTCCTGCTTGTTCCATGGTTGCAAGGTTCCATGGGTTCTATATCACCAGCTTATTTACGTATTTCCTAATTTGATCCTCCTCTACTGTGGGCAGTATCTCTCTCCTCCAAACTTTGCTAGTAGACTAAGAAACCTTATTAGAATAGAATAGAACAGAACAGAATAAGCAGAATAGTTCAGTTGGAAGGGACCTACAATGACCATCTATCTAGTCCAACTGCCTGACCACTTCAGGGCTGACCAGGAGTTAAAGCGTGTTGTTAAGGGCATTGTCCAAATGCCTCTTGCACACTGACAGGCTTGGGACATTTACCACTTCTCCAGGAAGCCTGTTCCAGTGTCTGACCACCCTCTTGATAAACAAATGTTTCCTATTGTCCAGTCTGAATGTCCCCTGGTGCAGCTTTGAACCCTTCCCATACATCCTATCACTGGATCTGAGGGAGAAGAGATTCCCCTCCTCAGGAAGTTGTGGAGAGCCATGAGGTCACCCCTCAGCCTCCTTTTCTCCAAGCTAGACAAACCTGAAGTCCTCAGCCACTCCTCACAGGACATTCCTTCCAGACCTTTCACCAGTTCTGTTGCCTTCCTCTGGACACATTCAAGGACCTTCACATCCTTCTTAAACCGTGGGGCCCAGAACTGCACACAGTGCTCAAGGTGAGGCTGCACCAACACTGAATACAGTGGGCTGATAGCCTCATTTGACAAGCTGGTTATGCTGTGTTTGGTGCCCTCCAGGATACAGTTTGCCCATTTGGCTGGCAGGGCACACTGCTGACTCCTCTTGAGCCTGCTGTCAGCCAGCACCCCCAGATCTCGCTCTGCAGGGCTGCTCTCCAGACACTCTGCTCCCAGTTTACACTTGTGTCCAGTATTATCCTGTCCCAGGTGCAGAATGCAGCATTTGGTCTTGTTAAATTTCATGCCATTGATGATTGCTTAATGCTCCAGTCTGCCTAGATCCCTCTGCAAGGCCTCTCATCCCTCAGAGAATCAACAGCACCAGTTTATTATCATCAGCAAACTTTTTAATGGTACATTCAACTCCTGTATCCAGAGGACTGATAAAAGGATTGAACAGAAATGGCAGAACCTGGAAGGCTTAACAGGAGATTCTGCTGGTAAAGACTGGATTAAATAAAGCAATGGGTACCTCAGCCTCTTCCATGCTCTTCATTAGGAGATCACCTGCCCGATTCAGCAGCTGGTCTGTATTTTCCCTGGTCTTCCTTTGGCTGCCAACATACCTGCAGAAGCCCTTCTTGTTGCAACTTACCTGCTTCAATACCAAGCAAACTTTGGATTTGCTAATTCCATCCCTGCCTGCTGAAGTGATGCATCGATACGCCTCCCTGGTAGTACATCCCATCTTCCACTTCCCATACACTTCCTTCTTGTGTTAGAGCTCAGTTAGGTGGTCTCTTTTTGACCGTGCTGGTTTGCTGTGGTGCCTCCTATATGTCTTGCATATTGGTATAACCTCACTGGCCAAAAAAGACGTCAGGCACAAGCAGGTTGAGTCTACTTGAAAACAAGGGAGACAAATGTCAAAAAAAAGGTTCCAATTTGGGCTTCAAGAGCACGCTGTTATTTTGGCTTAGAATGATTTTTTTCCTAATGGAACCACTCCACGTTGTCCCTCCTATCTAAATTACACATTGAGGCTGAGACATACTAGTGCCTTAGTCCCTTTCTGTCAGAGCTATAGGTTATGAGTAAACCCCTATGTGACAGTTTACTTATTACCACAATCAAGGGGTTGCCAGAAACACTGTTTGAATCTTGGACTTGAATGTCATGCCTTTTTCTCTAAGCCATGGTTTCCTTTTGCCTCCTCAATCTTGTTACTGAATGAAGCATGTACACCCACTCTGCTCATTACAGAGTCAAAATCAGAAAACGAGATAGAAATCCAGTGAGAGTTCTGAAAAGCAGAAGCTTGATGTTGAACCTGAATTCAAAGATGCCCGGCTGGAGGGATGGATGGAGAATATAAATGCAAAAGTAATCTAATCACAGTATTCTGGGTCTTCTGAAGCTTAAGAGTACAGGGATTTAGAAGAACTATAAAAGAAAGCGTTGGAATGGTTGAGACAAGAAATTATTTGAGAATGAGTAACAATTTCAGCAGAGCCAGAGCTGAAGCAAGGAAGAAGCCTGGCAGTGCTGTAGAGATTGTGAGAGGCCAGTGACACGCAAGCAAACTGTAAGGAGGGTAGCAGTTTTGAAAATCAGTTCAGGCTCAAGGATGGCTTCAAGATTTCTGGCCTTCACTACTGCAGAAGATAATTACGGAAATTATTGCATTAGTTGGAGTCCTCTTACAAAGTTTTTTAAAAAAATTAAAAGATTTCATAGCTGCCAAGCTAGCATCCCTGCAGGCTTTCCCTCCCTTTCAATAAATGTTAAGGGAAGGAGGGATGCACTAGAAGAACTTCAGTGGTATTCTGGTACTGACACCTGTCAAGGCTGGCTTCAGTGCACTTGCTTTAAAACAACCTATAACATATATTTGGAAATCCACATATAGAGGATTTACTTGTTTGAGAATATATTGCAGAGTAAAAAAAAATAACTAAAGAAGCTGTAAGAGAGATTTGACATTGACAGCTCTTCTACAGGTAATAACAATGGAAAAGGACATGGAACAGAAGAGTTATCACAAATGCAGAATATTGTAGGATCATCTCACATAGACAGAGCTTAATGGGGTCAACAAAAAAGGGAATGGTACATGAAAGAAAGCTGTAGGTGCCATTCTTGAAAAAGCAGTGACAATTCAGGCTGAAAACAGTAAAAACCTTAGACAAAGTAAAGGTATAGAGGAAAGAACAGGTCAGTTACCTGCTTTTCAGGGCTGTTTGGAAAGTAACAATGATGAAAGCAAGGTGGGCAGGGTTCTGTAGAATCCCTTTTCCACCCGATAAATGTTCAGTTCACCTTGCTTGAAAATGTTGTGCAAGGCTGTGAAAATGGAGACTGTGCAGCTGGCTTTTATGCAAAGCTGTTGTCTTAGTGAGAAAATATGAAAGGCTGAAGAATAAACGTAAAAGCATAATTATTTCATAGACCTGTAAATGTAACAGAAAACAGTCCTAGAAAAGAAATAAACAACTCTTTGATCAAAGGATTCATAGGTCACCTTCACTGGAGGAATAAGTAGAATTTTATTAGTTGCCTTTTTCTTTTTTTTTTTTTTTCCCCAACAAGCTCACAATAAGTATACAGCTTAATGTCAAATTAAATTACATCTACAGTTTTGTGACAGATTCATTTGGTTTTTCAGGTTTATGTCTAACACACTGACAGTTTCTAATCAATAGGAGACAATTCCCTTAGAGAGTTATTAAAATATACCTTGCATTTAAATGCAATAAAAAGCATGACTGAACATGCCTCTGTTCCTCATAACACATAAATACCACATCTGGTCCATAAAAAGCAAGCATTATAAAGAGGTTGTATGAATGCCAGATACGTATTATTACATGGAACTGTTTTATCCATCTAGCCTAATTTCCAGATGTTTTATTACTTGTAGACAAGAGTATTGTCAAAACTGTTGCTGGAAGTCCATTTATTTCAAGAGGGCAAGGGACAGTTATAGTGACTTAAGCCACAGGAAATGTTTGTGATACAGTTAATGGCAAGTCATGTGACTAAATCATCAGTGCTATCATGTTTAAAGAGATGCACTTAAAAATTCAATTCCAGACTAAAATTTCAGTTGACTGCATTTTAAATACGCATTTACCTATTTTTCCAGCAGTAAATGGCACATAATTGTACGTAATATTTACAAAAACAGAGCAAGCAACTAATGGAAATGAAATGGAAACCATTAGTACAAAAGTTGCTGGTAACTATAACCATATTCAAAAAGATATCAAGCAGTTAAGTGAAGATTCTGAAGACATTGAAAACTAATATCCTTTACTTCCTCCAATTTGGAATGGGGCTGTGGGATTTTTCTTGGATTTTTTCTCTGTAGGGAACAGAAATGTGTTTTCAAATGTTATTTGAAATGCAAGTGACAGTTCTCAAGGAGCTGTATGACATTCAAAAACCTTGTTTGGGCCCCCCACAAAAGCGAGTTTTCTAGTGCAATAGTGAAACTATGAGGTAGAGGAGAAGATGAAAGAGCATGTAGGTGAGCGCATAAAGGAAAGAAAAAGCAGCAGACACTATGTCATAAAAATGGTGTTTCACCAAGATATCAGAAGAGACAGGGCTAGGTTTAGTTTGAGCACAGCAAGGTAGAAATGAAGCAATTGCAAGAATGTCACTAGAAAGCAGGCACTAATGTAGGGGTTGGACAGTAGCCACTAATTTTCCTTGTAATGAAAGTACATTTCATTAAATGCAGGGTTTGGTTTAGTGAAGTACAAGCTATACAGAGATGTGAAGATTACCAAATGAAAACACAATGATTTTAACAATATTTGGTATATCAGTGTGGTATTTGTGATTTTATCTCTTAAAAAAAATCAGAATGACTACAGCAAATTTACTTTACAATTCCATTCAAAATGGCACCATAATGTGATCTCATAACTTCTGTTTCTAAGAAGTAATATTAATCCCAGGCTCTTTTCTGTCCTGAAACATTTCCTATACTGGCACTGAAAACCTAAAAGTTCCTCTCTTCAATTCATTCTGGGTCCTGTTTCAAATTCTGTACTACTTCTCACACCATACCTTGTTTTTTTAGTAAATCCTGAGCAGAAACACAGCTATTTAAAAAAAAAACCACCCGAACATCTCAATGATCAGGTAAAAGAAAGCAGTCCTAACAGTGTCGTAGAGAAACCCAGAGGCTACAGTCTACAATTCTAAGGTCAACTACCCAGTTAAATGGTTAGTTTGACTACTGCTCTTCAGATTTACTGAACACCAACATTTGAAAAAGGTTTACACTATATCTACTAAAACCCTAGAAAGTATTTCCAAATTGTTTTAGATACATCATGGCTGGGAGGGTAAAATTAATTCCAGCTCTGTGAAGCTCATGACCCCATAACTTGTATTTATCTGAAACCCAGCATAAACTATAAACGTGACCCAAGGCTTAGACAGGACTCAAAAATTGGGAAATTTTTCATCAGCCTGCCCATGAAAAACATGATCACTCCACCATCACTGATAGTTCCTCAGAAATCAAGTGAGGATGATCATCAACAACATACCCTAGTTCTCCAGTTAAGCCCTGTCCTGCTGCAGCCATTAGCACTCTTCTCTAAAGACCCCTCCAGTGGTTAGCATTTCAGCAGGCCCCTTAAACCAGACAGAAAAAACTTGGTTTGGTGTGCTGCCAACTACAAGACTGGGGCATCCAGAATTACGGGTGGAGTAGCACAGCACAGAACATTATCCTTGGTAAACACCAGACCTCTTGGTGGAAGTGTGGAAGTGAGTAGCCGGCTGAATGGCTTCTCACTGTGATCTGTGTCCAAAGCCTGGAGGGTTCTCATGTCGCCTCTCAAAAGGTTTGTGTTTGATGATTGAGATAACTGTGATAAGATTAAGGAGGGGATTAATATTTCTGACTGTACATATCAGCCTAATCGCTAATGCATTCCCTCCCTTTTGCTTTCAGACTCTGTGTCCTCTTATGGCAGAAGGAAAGCAATCTGGACAGAAAGCATATCTGATTCTGCTTGTGCAATGGATTGGTCAAAGAGGTCAGAGCACACAGAAATATCCTGAGTACAAACACTACCAAGAAGAGAGAGAAAATGCACTTGCGCAGTGCTGGAAGAAAAATAGCCTGTACATTCTCTGCAATGTTTCTGCATTGGAAACATGAATTTTTCCTTTTTAGATCCCACAAAGAAGCACTGGTTAAATTAAACTTGAGACTCTGCATGACTCCTGCTATTGAAAGTAAAAAAAACGTTCTTCTGCACTGCCAGATATCCTGACACATCTAGGAATCAAAACTGTCACTTAGAATATGTCTATACTATATCTAACAGCATGAAATTAAACTTGACTGACTACAGCAATATAAACACATAATAATAAGAGAATTTGAAACAAGCAGCTTGTTACAAACATCACAAGACTTACACTTTTATGGACAGAATGGATTTTTTTCTCCAAACCTAAGAACATAAGGACTATAAATATTAATAGTAGTGTTTATGTTAGGAGGTCTTCAAATACTTTGCAACAGAGACACAGCTCTCCAAATATAACATGCTAGCCAAAACCATGCTAACCAAGTGACGGAGATGGAACACTCCCAAGGCTGAATCCGAACAGCTGCAAATTATATGTCAGATAGAACTGGCCTCATCCTCAGTCTTTAGAGTAATGCATTCACCTGCATCCCACTATCAATTTTTATTGAAAGCATCTGCAAGCTCTTACACACTATTGTCCAAGAGAAAGACAAGTGTTGTTGAAAACAAAACAGTATCCTCAAAGTTTAATCCTCTGGGGATATTTCAATATACTGTTATCTATGTTATTGCCTAAACCACAGGGTATTCCTTTTGCAGTTCTTGTGAAATCCAAGGAAAAAATGGATATCCATCTATCTTCAATTTTCTGGACTAGAAAACGAGTCTGCCTTTTATGTACTCTGGGTCTTGTTTGCATACATGCTGTAATCCTAACACATGTTCTTGTTTCATTTTATAAGGACCAGCGGAAGAGTTTGTATCCACTGGCTTCTTTACTGCTCCAAAAAGCATGCCTCTTCTGTAATCAAAGTTTATGATAAAAATGAAATGAGCCTAAGGAGCCTAATTCATACCTCCTTCTTCCACATCCCACATCCACTCCATCCCGCACTAAGGAGTCTGTATTTGACATTGGTTTAGGTTATTTTCCTCTTAACAGACTACCTGCATGCAGATTGCTAACTTTTAGGATCACAGTCCTGTTTTAAAATAATGGAAAATCAGTAACAATTTGCCAGCAGTGAACAATGCGCCAGACCTAGTTTGGCAACGCAGTAGAACGCATTAGTGGTGAGCAATACAGTCTGAGTTTTTGGATGTACAGATACCAAATAGGTATCGTAATAGAAGCAACCCAAACATTTTTGGAGCATCTTTCACTTTTACGTTTTGCTAACCCCTTTCTTAGGCGATCTCACCGCTCTTGATCGATATGGGACTTTACCTCAATAGAAAACCTGGTGTAATACACCCCCCCTTTTTCTTCTCTTCTGCCCTCCCTACAAGACTTACTCCCCTTCCAGGCCCACATAAACACAGTGGTAGCTCTCCTCCATGTCCTGCACCCTCCCTATGCCAGTGCACCAGGGCACAGTCACAATGACGCTGCAGGGTCTCTCTCCACCTGCAGCAGAGAGGGGCATAACATGGTTGGGTGGCATAGAGCAGCTGAACCTAGTTAAGGGTATCCAAAGAGGACAGAAGGCAGTATCGTTAGGGTACTGTGTCTAATAACTTTGTACCTCATTGATCAGTGCATATATTTAATTTAACTGTAGTATATGTTATAGATCTAATGCAACTAGCACTAAGCCACAGTAGCGTTGATCAAAGGGTATCAGCAGGAAAGGACTTCTGCGCAGAGTGGACTAACGCCAACACCAGATAAGGTCAGCCACAGCTTCACCTGGCCAGGCTCACAAGCCCCTGTGGATGAAACACTATGGCCTCTCCAGGTAGCTTGTTCCAGTGCTGGGCCAAAGAAGTTACCGGCCTGCACTCTGACACACTTCTTGTCACTGAAGTCCACGAGTTTTCTGTATGTCTGATCCTCAAGTTTCTCAAAGTCTCTCAATAGAAGCTCTGCCTGTAGGCATATCACCCTCTTCCACTAAATTGTACTGCCACAAATTGGACATCTCATCGCAACAGACCCAGCACAACCCTTCCTAGAGAACTGGAACTCCACTTGAAACCACTATCTGTGTTTGTAAAATCATTAGGAGGAAGAGATCAAAACTTCTCCAGGGCCCTGGCATTTGAATTCATCCTAAGTCTAACATTTTCACTGACAGTGAGGAGGGAGGCAGGAATAAAACAAGATCCACTCAGGTCCTGAGAAACAATTCTGTTTCTCGCCTTTCTAAACAGCTGGTTTAGGGTTTTGCTACTGGAAAATTCCTTTAGTGTCCTTAAAAAGCATGGGCTTACCACAGTGCATTGAATTTTGCCATCTCAGAAGCTGCAACAATTACGCAATTAACTATTATCCTGCAATCTGTAATCAGTAAATTTGAATGTTAACTACTCAGAATACAAGTAATCATCAAGTAGGCATCTGATTTGCATGGATTTCTTCAGTGACAAAATGCAGTATTTATTTTACCATATACGCATAGCACGGAGGAATACAGAAAAAAAACTATGTGTGCGGAATCCCGGGGCAGTTTTTAATCTGCTAACAAAAGGTGCAGACGAGACTAATTGCTATTTCCATCTCACCTGTAGTTCCACTTCCAGAGCGATGTCCGCCGGAGTGAGTGCCAAGCGCTGATTCACTGAGAGCATAGCGCCACCTGCTGCCCAAGTTAGGCTTCAGAAGGAAGACGTTTTTGCCATCTTTCCACGTAATATTGCTAGGTTTAACTAAAAAAAAATAAAAATAAACTACCTCTCTGTATAGACCTTATCCTCTGATTATTAAAGAAGTCTCCAACATATAAAACTTTCAAGGGTTCTGCACCTCAGACATTGTGTGGATACTCCTACTAGGTGTTTCTGAGCCATTTCAATTATTTTGTCATGTTCACATTCAGTGCTGCCAAGGTGCTTCTCTAGAAAACATGCCTTATAGCTTTTGTACACACAGGTAGTTTAGTCTAGTATAAAGCAAGGGATGTAGAAGGACCTGTGTCTTCAATGTGTAATTTATTACAATGATGCAACAAATAAGTGACTAAGATGCTCTGACAGTAATTCAACCTCAAACAAATATACAGTAGTTATGTCTGTGTGGGTCTGCCTTTGGTTCATAACACATTAGCAGGTGCCTTCCTGTACCGCACCTCTTCCTGATCCACCAGCCTACTCATGTGGATGCATTCTGCTCTCCTGACATCTTAGAAGCTTGGTGTCACCTCTCTTAAAAAATGCTGCTGTGCAGCTGGGAATATTGGGTTTGCATGGCAAGGTTTTTGTAGTGGGAAAGCTTCTGTGAGAAGCTTCCAGAATTTTTCTCCATGTCTGACAGAGCCAGTGCCAGCTGGCTCCATGATGGACCCACTGCTAGCTGAGGCTGAGCCCATCAGCAGCAGTGGTAGCGCCTCTGTGGTGTATTTAAGAAGGTAGCAAAACCCCTGCACAACTGCAGCTGGAGAGAGGAGTGAGACTATGTGAGGGCAACAACCCTGCAGACCCCCAGGGCAGTGCAGAAGGAGGGCAGGAGGTGCCCGAGGCACCAGGGCAGAGGTTCCCCTGCAGCCCGTGGGGAAGCCCATGGTGAGGCAGCCTGTGCCCTGCAGCCCATGGAGGTTAGCGGTGGAGCAGGTGGATGTTCCCAAAGGAGGCTGTGACCCTGTGGGAAGCCCACGCTGGAGCAGGCTCCTGGCAGGACCTGTCGGGGACACATGCTGGAGCGGTCTGATCCTGAATGACTGCACCCCGTGGAAGGGACCCATGCTGGAGGAGTTCATGAAGAACTGTAGCCCATGGGAAGGACTCACGTTGGAGAAGTTAGTGGAGAACTGTCTCCCGTGGGAGCAACCCCACGCTGGGGCAGGGCAGAGCGTGAGGAGCCTCCCCTGAGGGGGCAGGAGCAGCAGAGACAGCGTGTGAGGGGCTGACCGCAGCCCCCACGCCCCGACCCCTGTGCCACTGAGGGGGAGGAGGAGATAGATAAATTCAAGAGTCAAATTAAGCCCGGGAAAAAGGAAGGGATGGGGAGAAGGTCTTTTTAAGATTTCATTTTATTTTCATTATCCTACTCTGATTTTCATGGTAATAAATTAAACTAGTTTTTCCCCAAGCCAAGTCTGTTTTGGCCACAATGGTGATCAGTGAGTCCCTGTCCTTATTTTGACCCACAAGCCTCTCATTACATTTTCTCTCCCCTGTCTGGTTGAGGGAGTGATATAGCAGCTTTAGTGGGCACCTCACATTTAGCTAGGGTCAACCCACCACGCTGGGCTTGGTCCACTTCCAGAAGACAGAGCACCTAACTAGCAGGCTCGGTTCCCGGTTTATGTGCTATGCTGCCTTGTCCTGTTATCAGCTGGAGCTCTGGTGTGATCCTGGATTTTATTTCCCCCAGGAAGCAGCAAAGAGGCAGGATGCCCTGAATGCTTAACATCAGAAAACTTCTGAGGAAATTACTGTCTTGCACTGCTATCATAGCTATCTTGCACAGACAGCCTAGTGGCTCTGTCTGAGTTCCCTCTCCTCCCTCTCACCACCTGAGTTGCACCCTCTCTATATATGCACAAAGAAGCTCTAACATGATTAGAAGTTTTGCACAAGAGACCTTTTAATAGCTCATGACTAAAGGAATGCAGTTGCAGGAAACCAGACAGATAAGGGGCTGGAGACTATAGCGCATAATTATGAGGAAGCCTGCCCAGAAGTGAAGAAGAACAACTGGAGCTGTTTTGAAGGACAACTTTTTTTAGCAGGCCAGAACCACTTGAATGTTTGGTCTGTAGTGGTAAAAGACCTAGAGATCTCCAGAGAAGTGGTCCTAGAAGTGTAAGAAATTCTTCTGCTTGAATAGTCCTTATTTCTCTGTGCTCAAATTAGTGACTCATTTGCTGACTACCTTGCTTCTAATACAGGACAACTCTACCATGTCCTACCCTGCAAAACTGTTGTGCAGTGATGGACAACAGTCTGAGAAACCAGCAGGTAATGAACAAGCACAAATCACTACTCAAAACAGACTGTGCCCTTATTTGCTTCAGCCTTTTCCCCCATCTGATAACTCATTGCAATCACTGCAGACCAAAGAGCCAGGGCTGATAAAACTAAAGACCCCAGAGCTATCTACTTGGAAGCAGTAGTTCTCCACCAGAATAGGAGACTCCATTAGTCTGAAGACCCCAAACCCAGTGACAACACTGCTTCAGACCTCAGAATTCCCAGACAGCTGTGAAGCGAAAAGAAAAATCAACAAAAGACCACAAGGAGTTTTATAGCCAGCCAGTAGACAAGAATATTTCTGCTGTGCTGGTGCTTTCTCCCAACATGTTTTTCACACCTTCTAGGGGCTTAAATACCGAAGCCACAGACTTGACTCAATACCAGAATCATTCAGGTTTTCTTTAATTCAAACAACATAGCAAACACTGAAACACTAATCACACAATAACACACAGTGAGGCTGCCATCGAAACCACAATTCCCTTTACAAAACAATGTGAATATTACATGTGCTGTGTCCACAGTTTGCTTTGTAGGTGGTTCACATACTTACACTCATCATGTGTCTGGCATGTGCATCCATTCACAAACTCTTGTTTGAGGCAGGTTTGGCCTGTGAGTTTTCTTCAAGTTACACCAGTTAAACATCCTGTTTTGGTTAGTTCTCATCCCTAATTACTTATGTATGTCAACATCAGTACCAGCAGTCTCAGTGTGTAGCTCACACACAGCTCCTGTATAATCTTCTTCCATTTTGAAATTCTCTTCAGCCAACAAACATACTTGAAGTCAGCTGGTCCTGAGCTCATAATTCAAGCACTCTGTGGTTACACACAGGATTTGTAGTCTGCTGGGGGTTTTCAGCCTTCTAGATCTAACAGGTACCTGGACACCCCTGATATATAAAGGATGTCCTTAAAAATAAATCTGTACAAAGTAGCCAGAATAAAAGAGAACATACATCTGGCAAAATCTGGGCATACAATCACCCTACAGAAGACTGTGTATAAGCTAGGTGAGGAATTTACAGTGCAGCAAATGACACCCTGCTAGAAGTTTATTCCATTTTCAAACTGCAGAGTCTTCACAGCTTTTCCCTATAGGAAATTCATGTATGTAGCTACTTGTAGTATGGAATTATCTACCTATCTTAGTCATAACTCCTCCTTGTACACAAGTCCCTCAGCTGCAGTACTCTATGCCATTTACATAGAGAGTAAGCTACTGCATGTAAAGTTTCAGGCTCGTCTGCAAAAAATATGACCACGCATACTTAAAGGACGTGTTCCACTACTAAACAAAGTCAAACAGCTCAACTGCTTACAACCAGGGTGAAAACATTTAGCTGTAATTTAAGTCAGTTTCAGTTAACTTAGGAATTTAGCTTAGCTTGGAAAGGCAGCAAGTAAAGTATCAACTGGTTTCCAAATAATGGGAAAGTCACACTTCTTGCTAACTGTGATAAATTTATTTCAAAAATTAACCAACGGGCCTTCAGCATACTCTAAAAATGTCTTCAAGAGACACCAATGTGGAATTCCCAGTCTGGTGTCAATTCACACCCTATTTTACTGGGCAGTAACATCCCCATGTGTTGGCCAGACTACAGAGGCCACAGAATTATTACTCAGTGATAAGAAGTCACTATTTCCTCTCTGCTGCTTTGTTATTTCTCAAGTAAGAAGGGGAGTCAAGTGCAGAGACTATATGGTAAATTTCTTTGCACACCTGGAAACACTGCTGGGAGATCTCCAATCACTTTGAAGTGACTGTGGTAGCCACAGCAGAACTGGAAGAACTGGGAGCCAACTTTACCACTTCCTCCTGTAAAAGCTATGGCTGTCCACTGCTGGGAGATCTCCAATCACTTTGAAGTGACTGTGGTAGCCACAGCAGAACTGGAAGAACTGAGAGCCAACTTTACCACTTCCTCCTGTAAAAGCTATGGCTGTCCAGCCCTCTTCCACCATTTTGGTTAGCAAGATGAACCTTTGAGATTCCTTAATGTCCAAAACTGCTTTTGTTTTTTTCTCCTTTTTAACACAAGGGGGGTGATGTGTGAAAGAACCTGTACAATTCTGTTGTAGAAGTCAAGCTCAGCTATATTCATATCATGTTTTATTTTTCACTGCAGAAATTTTTTCCCCCTTCAGACCTCCCAGAAGATAGGGTTAAACCATAACTAATTGATGCTTAACTTTATACCTTAGAGAATGGAAAAGCCGTCACTGACAGAACCAAGGGATGCAGATTCCTTATCCGAATATTGATTCACATTTTCACTGCTGAGTTTTTAAAAATGTCCACAGAAATGCAAATGTACTTCTAGTACTCATACACTAGGTATTTATAAGCTATAAAGTTGTGTAAGTCTTTACAGGCACAGATAAGTGTACATTCTTGTTCTACACAGTTTACAATCTAAGCAAAAAGTCTACAGTAACAAAGGATCAAAATCCAATCCTCTCAGGAGCACGACATCAAACATACAGACAGGCTAAGGATAAAGCATGATAGATTTCCAAATCCAAGACTTTGAGTTGATAGTGGAGCACAGTGATCTGTAAGACTTACTGCTTGTCCAGGTTGTCCTATGAATTAGAGGTATAAAGTCATAAAGCACAGATACTTTAAAACAGCATTTGCTAGTCATAGTACAGTCTGGAAGCATTAACCTTTAATGATAATCTGTTATCATTAAAGTCTTAGTTATCACTCGATGTATCAGCTTACTGACAGTTTTCAAAAAGAAAATTCTCCCCCAAATCATGATATGTCTTTAATCCACTATAATGAGTATAAAAAATAAGGTGTACCTCATACCTGAAATCTACTTCACTGTCAAAGCCTCCTTACACAAATGAGGTGTTTTTTCCATCACTGTCCCCAGCTGTTATGGCCCCATTTCCTTATTTCTACAAATAGCTGCAAACTATTCCTTCCTTCCCAGACTCCTCTTCAGCCTCATTTACTATATCTCATCCTGCTTCTCTCCATTGCCAACATACATATCCGATTCTATAAAACAGGCAAGTTGGAGGCAACTACTAATTCTGTCAAAGACAGAAAAGTTACTCAGGAATTAAATCCCACAGTGCATATTCTTCAGGCAAAGGAAATGACCATGCCACATGTTGCCACTTACATGTCCTACTAAGAACTTCTACTAAGAAAGTCCTCACGTCCCAGACCCCTCCCCACAGACTAATAGGAAATAACACAGCACATACCTTCTATTGGTGTCCTGCTGTCCCCCGAGAACATATGGAACCATTTGTTCTGCCAGTGCATGCAGATGTGTTTCCATCACTGACACCAGGGTTCGTCATTCATGTGGCAGAGGGTGCATGCCATGTTTTTTTAGGGTAGTAATGGGGCATGGTTATGAGGTTCATAAGAGACAAGGTAACTGAAACAGGCTGTCTGGCCAGGAAGCCTGTCATGTCCTTGGCTTTAATAATAATTTAAGTGTGGTTATTTTCTCTATACCCCTGTGAATAAAGATTTTGTTTGGGGGATTAATTAATCTCAAAGAAGTTGCCTCATATTGACAACTGATTTACGCCATGCGCATATTTTCTTTCTGCCTTGTTAGCTGTCTTCAAGGAACTGAAAATGTCAACTGTGTGTGCTTGGGATCCACTCAATCATCCAGATCTTGTGTTCATTCCCTACCAAGGAAGTACAGAGGAAAAGGACAGACATACATCAGTCTGTGGCTGTCTAACCTCAGACTCCATTCCACATCTCTGCAATGCTAGCCCCATGTCTTTATTGTTTTAAAATTTCCCCTTGTTATGTTCCTTGAATTGACTGGGGTTTGGGGTTTTTTTTTCCCCTAAAGAGCATGAATCACACTGATGTCTTCTCTCCTTGTGCACATGCTGGAAACAATTACAGTCCCAGCTCTGCAATTTCATCAGTCTGCTATGCTCAGCGGAAACCCCACTGAAATCAGCAGGCCTCTGAAGACAGACGTACTGGAGGACTGCAGGCTGCGGTCAAATACTCTTCAATTTTGCCTCTCCCTGCTTATCTTCTACTTCTTCCCTGTGAGCTTAGAACCAGTCCCCAGATGCAATATAAAACTGGGTTACATTACAGCACTTCAAACGTAAATAGTGTCTAAAAATACCAATGCAAACTCAGACTGCTTGTGGTTATTAAAGACTCTACAGTCAGGTTTCCTCAGAAAAAGAGGATAGCACATTCATGTCTGTCTACTCCATGCTCCCATCCAATAACTTTTAAGTCCTAGTGGCCAATTTCAAGCAAAAATGGCAGAGAGCTAGATGTCTCAGAAGTACTAAGTTCCTGTAAGTTCATTGAATATACAGATGAGTAAAAGAAAGAAACTATATTCATAGACTTAAACAAGGAAAGGCTACCTGTTCTCTTCATTGATTATCAGAAAATCTACCCAGAGAAGAAAAAAAAAAAAAGCCAAATTATTTAATTACTTTTCTGTGCACAGAATTGCTTATTTAAAGAGTGAAAATAATAAATAAATAGGTCAGTATTTATTAGGTGACTAATAAATATACATACTTATTGGTATAGAAACTACAACCACCGAAAACGGAGCTGAAAGCAAAAATGCTTAGTGTGTCTATAGCCACCAGCATTTTCATAGAATCATAGAATAGGTTGGGTTGGAAGGGACCTTAAAATCATTTAATTCCACCCACATGCCATGGGCAGGGACATCTTCCACTAGGCCAACTAGGCTACTCAAAGCCACAACCAGCCTGGCCTTGAACAGTTCCAGGGATGAGGCATCCACAGCTTCTCTGGGCAACCTGTTCCAGTGACTCGCCACTCTCACAGTAAAGAATTTCTTCCTAATATCTAATCTAAATCTACCCTCTTTCAGTTTAAAGCCATTAGCCCTTGTAAAAAGTCCCTCTCCAACTGTCTTGCAGGCCCCCTTTAGGTATTGGAAGGCTGCTTAATAAGGTCTCACCAGAACCTTCCTTCTCCAGGCTGAACAACCCCAACTCTCTCAGCCTGTCTTCATAGGAGAGGTGCTCCAGCCCTCTAATCGTTTTCATGGCCCTCCTCTGGACTCACTTCAATAGGTCCATGATCTTCTGATGCTGGGGCTCCAGAGCTGAACACAGCACTCCAGGTGGGGTTTCACAAGAGCTGAGTAGAGGGGAAGAATCCCCTCCTTTGACCTCCTAGTCATGCTTCTTTTGACGCAGCCCAGGATTTGGTTGGCTTTCTGGGCTGCAAGTGCACATTGCTGGGTCATGTTGAGCTTCTCACCAACCAGCACCCCCAAGCCCTCCTGAGGGCTGCTCTCAATCTGTTCTCTGCCTAGCCTGTATCTGTGCTTGGGACTGCCCCAACCCAGGTGCAGGATCTTGCATTTGGCCTTGTTGAACTTCATGAGGTTCACACAGGCCCAGCTCTCAAGCCTGTCAAGGTCCCTCTGGATGGCACCCCACCCTTCCAGTGTACCATACTACCAGCTTGGTGTCATCAACAAACTTACTGAGGCTGCCACTTAATCCCACTGTCCATGTCACCAGCGAAGATGTTAAATAGCACCAGTCCCGATACCAGTCCCTGAGGAATGGCACATGTCACTGGTCTCCACTTGGACACCGAGCCATTGGGTTGAGTGCAACTCTCTGAATGCGACCATCCAGCCAATTCCTTATCCACTGAGTGGTCCATCCATCAAATCCATGTCTCTCTAGTTCAGAGAAAAGGATGTCATGCGAGACAGTGTCAAATGCTTTGCAGAAGTACAGGTAGATGACATGAGTTGCTCTTCCCTTATCCACCAACGCTGTAATGCCACCACAGAAGAATATCAAATCTGTCAGGCATGACTTACCCTTAGTGAAGCCATGCTGGCTGTTACCAATCACCTCCTTAATTTCCATGTGCCTTAGCATAGTTTCCAGGAGGATATGCTCCGTGATCTTGCTGGGCACTGAAGTGAGACTGACCAGCCTTTAGTTCCTTGGGTCTTCCTTTTTTTTCTTTTTAAAAATGGGAGTTATGTTTCCCCTTTTCCAGTCAGTGAGAACTTCACCAGACTGCTATGACTTCTCAAATATGATGGATAGTGTCTTACCCACTCGACCTGCCAGTTCCCTCAGGGCCCAGGGACGCATCTCATCAGGTCCTATGGATTTGTGCACCTCCAAGTTCCTTAGATGGCCTCAAACCTGATCTTCTCCTACAGCAGGTATTTCTTCATTCTCTCAGTTGCTGCTTTTGCCTTCTGTGACTTGGGTGGTGCAGCAGGAGCACTTGCTGGTGAAGAGTGAGGCAAAAAAGTCATTAAGTACTTCAGCCTTCTCCATGTCCCAGGTAACCAGGTCTCCTGCTTCCTTCTGGAGAGGGCCCACATATTCCATAGTCTTCCTTTTATCATGACGAGCCTATAGAAGTTTTTCCTGTTGTCCCTGGTCAGGTTTAACAGGACTTTAGTTTTGCTAACCTGATCCCTGGCTTCTCAGACAATTTCTCTGTATTCCTCCCAGGCTACCTCCTTGCTTCCACACTATGCAGGCTTCCTTTCTGTGTTTGAGTTTGTCCAGGAGCTCCTTGTTCATCCATGCAGGCCTCCTGGTGGTTTTGCCCAATTTCCTTTTTGTTGGGACACATCACTCCTGAGCTTGGAGGAGGTGATCCCTGACTACTAACCGGCTTTCTGGGGCCCCTCTTCCCACCAGGGCTTTATCCCATAGTACCCTACCAACAGATCCCTGAAATGGGCAAAATTCTGCTTTCCTGAAGTGCAGGATAATGAGATTGCTGTGCACCCTCCTCAACGGCCTAAGGATCTGAAATCTACTGTTTCATGGTCACTGCAGACAAGACTGTCTTTGAGCTTCATATGTCTCACCAGCCCCTCCTTGTTCCAGCATAGCATCTCTCCTCGTTGGCTCCTCTACCATTTGGAAAAGAAAGTTATCAATGTGTTCCAAGAACCTCCTGAATTGCTTATGCCCTGCTGTGTAGTCCCTCCAACAGACATTGGGGTGGCTGAAATTCCGTGAGGAGCAGGGCTTGTGAACATGAGCTGCCCCTCTCTGTCTATAGAGGGCCTCATCTGCTTAGACTACCTGGTTGGGCAGCCTCTAGCAGACCCCCACTATAATGTCACCTGTCCCTTCCCTCCCTTTGGTCCTCTCCTGTAAACTCTCCCATTGCTCTTCATTCATCCTGAGGAGGAGCTCCATGCCCTCCACCTGGTCGTTGACATAGAGAGCAACATCGCCTCCTTGTCTCCCCTGTCTGTCTTTCCTGAAGAGCCTGCATCCTTCCATCCCAACACTCCAGTCATAGGAGCCATCCCACCACTGTCTCCATGATGCCAATAAGATCATAACCCTGCAGGCATGCACATGTCTCTTAACTCCTCATGTTTATTCCCTGTGCTACACGTGTTTGCATAGAGGCATTGAAGTTGGGCCCCCATGAAGCTGACTTACCGGCTGGAATGGCTGGAATTCCTTTGTGGTGCTCTTCAGGTGCTCTCCTGCTCACCTGAAATCCCTCTCTGGGCATCTCTTGCTGGCACTGGCATCAAACTGGTAGGAGCGGGATGGACTGAGGTTCCTCTCCCCCTGCAACTTTAGTTTAAAGCCTTTGGGATGGCCAGGCTGGTTAACACTTGCCTGTAAACAGCAGACCTAGTTTAGTATCTTAGAGCTCCACAGCAACTTCAGCAACTCATGTTTGCCCTCTACCTCCCCAACAGTTTACTGATCTCTCAGTTGTGCAAAAGAAACCTATGAAATAATCCAGATTTTCTAAATATGCCTAAAAAGATGAACAGAGGTAGGCAACACGAACAGCTAAGTCAGCACAGTTGAGGAGACAGCCACACCAGGCAAAGGGGAGGTGTATCTAACAGGCAAGCCCAAACCTCTGCGGCCACTTGAGCAGCGAGGTGTAACAATTGCCTCTGACAGGGCCAGAGAGGCTGCACTGCCATTTCCACATACCTCACAGTATGCTGGGAGTGGGAGAGGAGATGTGCAGGCGGTGTGTGCTGTGTTACCTGTTTGGTATCACATAATAAAGAATTGCTTTTTACTTACAGCATGACAAGGTTAAATAACATTCTGCCACGGACAGGCTGCATCAAACTGTTCCATCAGGCCTTCACACTCCAGCTGCATGAATGGGCACAGTGAATGACAAAACAAGGATGTTTTGTGAGTCATTCCCTTCAGGTGCGTTCCACAGTCTAAACAGGCCTGGCACAGTCCCAGCCTTCCGCTCATCCTGCCATTTATTCCCTCTCTTTCCAAGGCACCATCACCTTTTTGGAGGGGGGCGAGGTTAGATCAGCCCCCCAGACCTGCTGACTGTGCAATCACAGAAAGCGTGACCGGGAGCAGAGCGGGCAGCTGGGACTCACCTCTTGAACTGCTGTGCAGCCCAGGCCCACAGTGATTCACCACGTGGGTGAGGTGCCAGGGTCTCCCAGGGCTTCTTGTCAGTAGGAAGAGCCGCTCCTCCAGACTTGCAAAGCGACAGGCCAGAAGAGGAGGACAAACCCTACTGAAGAAGAGGGGTTTGGCTTCTTGGTAATTCTGCAGCAAGACGCCTGTGTTCTTTGCAAAGAGATGCAACCTTCATTATGGAGACACTTTTTTTTCTGTTGTGTGGTTTGGTTTTTTGCTTTAAACTTAAGAGTCAGTTTGTAACCCAGAGCACGCGACCACAGCCAGCCTGCCGCAGACGGAAGACCGCTGAGGGCGAGATGGCTGACCAGCTCCTCAGTCACGCTGCACCGACAGCGGGCAGGTGCCAGCTCCCTGGCACTTCAGTGTTTGCAAGAACTGTTCCATCAGAGGTGGCTTAAAGCCTGAATTCCTGCCACGGTCACTTCCAGTTTTCAAACGCTCCATCCGTCCCCTGAGCACTTCACAACAGCTTCCACAATTTTGTACTGAGGTCTGCCGAAACACCCAGTTTATTCGGTTAAAGCTCAGAATACTTCACTGCGACTCGGACTCCTGCTCAGTCACAACGCAGTTTGTGACACAGCCGGCAGAAAGCCAGTTCAAACGCAGTTTCTGCTAAGGCTCAAACTGCTCTGCAGCAGTGCGAGAGATGCGTTCGTTCTCCCTTTATAAACACGTAACCCAACCCACGCCCGTTCCGCACAGACATGAACCTGGCCAGAACTGCCGACCCAGCAGCGCCCGGCCCCCGCTCCCTCGGGCGCCCCCACCGCGGCGCAACCCACCCCCCGCCATGGCGGCGGGACGCACCGCCCGCCCCGCCGGGACCCCGCCCCCGGGCCCGCCCTGGCCGCGCAGGCGCGGCGGCCGCGGAGGAGGCGGGGCCGGGGGGTGCGGGCGGGCGCGCAGGCCGCCCCAGCCGGCTCCGTGATGGCGGAGGCGGGGCCCGGCGGCCTCGTGTGACTGTCGCCGCGGGCTGCCGGGGGTGGGGGGCTGCCGGGGGTGCGGGGCCCGCCGCGGCATGGGCAGAGCCATGGGGCTGGCCGGGCTGCTGGCGGGGCTCTTCTTCGTGTCCGCCGTGTTGGTGAGCACCAGCCTTCGGCACGGCGCCCCGCGGAGCCAGCCCGAGCCGGCCGAGTGGGAGCCGGCCTCGGGCGCCGTGCCCGCGGAGGACTCGCTGTGGCCCCTGCCGCAGAGGCTCCGCACGTCCCGCCGCCAGCTGCAGCTGGCCCCCGACCGCTTCCAGCTGGTACACGGCGCCGGCTCCTCGGCGGGGCCGGCCTGCGGTCTGCTGGAGGACGCCTTCCGCAGGTGAGGGGCGGCGGGGCCGGAGGCGCGGGGGGGGGGGGCGGCGGGCGGCCGGAGCGGTTACCTCAGAGCCCCGCCGGCGACTGTGCTTCCTCGGCAGGTACTACGAGTACGTGTTCGGGCGGCCCGGCCGGCGGACGCGGGGCCGCAGGCAGCTGGGCGCCCTGGCGCGGCCCGAGCTGTTGCGGCTGCAGGTGGTGATCGGGTTCCAGGACCCCGGCTGCCGCGGCTTCCCGCACCTCTTCTCCAGCGAGGCCTGTGAGTACCGGCTGGCGCCGCACCGTTACCGCTTGCTTCACCGTCCCGTGCCCGGTGTCACAGTAGGGTGTTTTTTAAGGAACTGGAAGTCACAGGCTCGCCGAGGCACTCGGGAGCGTTTCACAACAGTGGCAACCAGAAGATAATCTCAGCCCACAGTGAATAATGAAGAAAGGGCGATCTTTGGCTACATGCAGATCTTGCCATACATACATAACCAGGTAAGACCTCTGATTCTTAACGACTGTTACCAGAAAGGCTAGCAGCAGAAATCACAGGTTAGCTAGCATTCAGCTCGTTCGCCTGCTGCTAGCCTTTCTGGTAACAGTCGTTAAGAATCAGAGGTCTTACTATGTTGTGCTGTACCTGGTTATGCATGGTGAGATCTGCGCGTAGTCAGAGATCGCCCTTTCCTCCAGCACAGGGTGCTGAGCTGAGTGAGGGCTGGCGCTGCTTGTTCAGCTGCTTTGCTTAGAAATAACAGCATTTGAACTGAAGCTGCCAACACTGGCTTACATACATGGTATTTCTGTTTTTTCCAGCAAAACTGGAAAGTGTTTGTTGAACTTCTTGTTATTCATCTTGCAGTATTATATATCCCCTTTCTTTCTATCAGTAGGGTAATAAGAATTTTCTTAATTACAAGAAAGGATTTAAAACCACAGTGGTTACCTTGGATTTGTTCTGCTATGTTGCTTCAGTACTGTGACTGGAATCCAGAGTGGAGAAGTACTCTAAATCAAGTCCTCATCACCAGAGAAATTTTTTAACAGAAATAAGGACGAGTGGGTAATACTGCTTTCTGTCTGGACAGGTTATCACAGAATTCAACATATTCAGTTAATCTTGTTCTGTCTTGAGATAATCTTCAGTACTTGGCAAGGCAGTTTTTTGGTATCCAGGATACAGGTCCTTAGAAAAAGATCCTTTTAATCTTAAGTCATATATCAGCAGCAGGATTAATTCTACCTGACTTGTAATAGAATGTACTGATATTAAATCTACTCAGTCTTTTGGGGACACTTAACCAAGTAGCTTAACTTTTTGGGCAAGTTTATCATGCATTTCAGTGCAAATAGGTTATAGCAGCAAAATTGCTAACGCTTTAGAATTTTCCTGTCACAGGCAGGTTGTTATACTGCTTTACAACTAGTTGAACTTTGATGTTGTTTGTGAACTTCAGATCTGTGCTAAAGCTGGTTCTTCCCTTCTGTTAGGGAATCTGTCAGATCATTGGATTCTTAGGTGGCACCCTTCAGAACACTCAGAGTTTTTCCCTCTGCTGTAGGAAAGGAGTTTCCTGTTAAAAATGACATGGAGGTTTCCTAATGTAGTAAGCTGAGCTCTCCAGGCTTCAGCAAGATTTTAATTTTCTGTTAATAGGATAGCTTGTTTAGGGAACAAATACTGAAATACGCAGTTATTAGTCACTTGCTGGATTGAGCAGCTTTGCTCCTTTTCTTAATAGAGAGGGTATGGATCAGTTGATGACTATCCTATAGAAAGAGTAATAATAACTGAAAGAGGGTAGATTTAGGTTAGGGATTAGGAAGAAATTCTTTAATGTGAAGGTGGCGAGACACTGGAACAAGCTGCCCAGAGAAGCTGGATGCCCCATCCCTGAAAGTGTTCAAGACCAGACTGGGACTTTGAGCAACCTGATCTAGCGGAAAGTGCCCCTGCCCATGGCAGGGGAGTGGGACTAGATGATTGTTAAGGTCCCTTCCTACCCAAACTGTTCTATGATTCCATGAAGAATATTGGATATGTAATCACAGTACAAGTTAATTGCCCTTCTCCCTGCTGGCTTCTTGCCTGCTTGCGTAAAAGGTTCCAAGCAGCCATATAAAATTTACTGTTCAGTGTTCATTTAAGGTTATATGTTCAGAAAAAAGCCTGCTGTCTTGGAAGTAAATCCCTGACTCAGCTACAATTTACCACAGAAAGACCAGTGGAGATTGCAGTGGTCTTCTAAGTTCTCCTTCTTACCCAGAACTTCCAGTATATACAGTCAGTGCTTACGTTAAAATGGAAGCGTGAGGTACTTTCTTAATGTCCCTGAACGGCTTTTCTCTTGTAGTTTAGATAAATGTTTGAACCGTATAACTTACAACCCACCATTCTTTCATACTGAGGCAGATCCAATAAAACATTGTACAGCAATTTACCCTTCTGACTTTTCCTCTGCTGCTTCAAATGTGTGACTCTGGTCAGTTTATTACTGCTTTGATGTTTAAATATTAATATGGATCCATAGATTTATAGTGTATTTCTATACATATATATGTATGTGATTTTAAAAAAAATAATTAACATATTTAAAATGTATTTGTATTTGTTCACTGAAATTTACCAAATGATCTTAAATGAAAAACCAAAATTATTTTAGCTTTTTTTTTTTTCTTTTAGCACTTTGTACTATACTTCGGTACCCAAACTAAAGGGAGGATTGTTATGGATACCTTCTGATACCATTCTTCATTTTACTTACCTGATTTCATTTCACTGTCCCTATACATGTGCTTATTAGATGGTGGGGTGGGTTGGTTGGGTTGTTTGTTTTTCTTTGGAGTTAGAACTTTACAGTAAGCACCTAACAATATTACTTGACAAGGTAAGCATAATCTCTATAAAAGGTAGGTAAAAGGAGGATTAAACTTTTGCAGTTAGGTCTGGCGTAGTTACCCATCTCTTATCACTTATGTCTTAAATGCAAAAATATCATCTGATATGTTTTAAATCAGTTGGGTTAGACTTGGCTGGAATTCTGGCCCATTAACATTGCCATTAGTAAGTACTATATTTGTTTTATCATCTTACTGATTAACTGTTTACTGTCTGATTAGTAGCTTGCATTACTTCAGAAGCACATAAGTGAAAAATAGCTGCATGATACCACCATTAAAAACAACAGTAGTCAGAATTTAAAAAACAAAGGGAGATGTGGGACTCAGCCTCCTTAATGCTTGTTAGCATTGTCCTGTCAATCATGCTTTCTTAAGGAATAACTTTTTTGTTTGTTTGTTTTTATTTAGATCATTTAACTATAACTGAGCCTGTGGCTGTACTGAAAGCAGATGAAGTATGGGGTGCTTTAAGAGGTAAGCTGATAATTTTCCTATAGAGCTGTTTGTTCTGGGCTGACACGGGCCCCATGGCAGACTAAGAACCAGCTGACCACTGAGCCTTGCCTGTCTTCAGTCCTTAATGGGAAGTAAGCTTGTGCGTAGAGGCCAGAAGGATACCCAGATGCATGTTGGTCAGACCCTCAGTCCAAATGCTCACTATCTCAGATCCAGTAGCATGCTGTAAGTTAACTCTGCTGTGCCTGGAATCAGCCAAGCCAACCAAATCCTGGGTGCTAAAATGCTGTCTGATCTACAGTGTGAACACATTATTCTCTTGGTGCACCTAATAACTGGACATGATAGACACATCACCAGGAAGACCATAATGCTGAAGTTTCAGTCTGCTCTTCTTACTGTTAGTCTAAATTAGCAGATTTTTCATGCTAAATTAGAAACTTCACCAGCTGCAGAAATGACCAGCATGTTAACACCTTTTGATGAAATTCCTACCTTACCCTCAGTAACTTCCATGCTATTCAAGGATTAATTTGGTACAGCTGAGCTGTAGTACTAATATTCAGTATGTGTGTATAATAGAGAGTTTGAGTAGTTCTGTCTTCAGAATTTCTTCAACTGTGGTGCTTAAGCAATCAAGGAACTATGCTAAAGAGAAAGAAAACTCAGCTACAGAGCATTCTTTCTAGCTATGTGAGTGTCTGTAAATAGTTCTGGTCCTGTTTTTAACTTAACTAAACCTGGACAAGTGCTAGCTTATACTCCCTTTCTCTTTCTTGGATTTTTTACCAGGCTTGGAAACCTTCAGCCAGTTGGTGTATGAAGATGACTATGGAAGTGTGAGTATAGCTATTAACTAAAACCACAGTCCTGATAACAGACAGCCATGTTCTTTATTAGGTACTTTTCTAGAAACAGCAGTTCTACTAGTTTCAGTAAGTATTTTTTCAGAAAATGATCTTTGAAAAGCTGATAACAAAATTAAAAGTATTTCCTATTTGCAAATATGAATATAAAGCAGGAATTCTGATTTTTATATCTCAGTTTCTTGTCAATGAGTCTGAAATCGACGACTTCCCAAGATTTGCTCATAGAGGAATCTTACTAGACACCTCAAGGCATTATTTACCATTGAAATCTATTCTTACAAACCTGGTAAGTGAGCAGTTTTATATCATTAATAATGAAATCTTTAGGTAGCAACTGGAGCTGGTATGTAAGGACAGCCTGTCTTCTCTGGCTGACTTCTAAAAGGACAGTGATCTCTGCTAAGTAGAGGTCAGAACACACATCAGAGAGTAATTGATAGGCGAGAGAGGAGTTGCGTAAATCTGTAAAGGAGGCTGGGATTTGTGGTACCTTGGGTTTTCCGTATTTTCTGTTGCCTAAACCAGTTCACATATTTCTTGGAAGCATGTTTTGAGACATTCAACTGTTACCAAGCAATACATGGGAGACCTTGCAAGTCCTAGCTTCAGTGCCAGTGGTTGCAGGAAAATCCCAGTCCTTTCAATAACCAGGCTTTGGTAGTCCTGTATTAGGCTGCTAAAAGCAAGCCACTAATGAAGAAGTACAGAGCAACGGGGGAAATCAGAAGCATTCATTGGAAGCTACTGATTTCTTTCACTGTGTCACTTCAAAAAGAAGAAAACCAGACAAAAAAACCCAAGAAAACCTTCCTCTGAAAAGCCTAAGTAAGCACACTAAGGACTGTGTACTCCAACCTTGATGGGAAGGTGGTGAGTTTGTATAAATATAGCAACCGAAGCTGTGAGTTTTTCTGTTTTGTACTCCCCTTTTCTGCTGTTGAAATCCTTGTAGTGTAGTAGGGATTATTTGGTGGGTTGAAATGGAGGAGCCTTTGAGTAGAGGAACATGCAGTTTCCTGTCTTGACTCTGCAGAGCAGGCTTAAGATGCGCAGGAAGAGAGTGCAGGTAAAACCAGTCTTCATTTCTGAGGTCATCCTTGAACTATGGTCAAAACCTGCCCCTCCATGGGTATTTACCACTTTTATTTACCTATAAGGTCAGTCCTTGTTCAGCAAGTAGTGTTTGTGTAGTGTTTCATTTGCAACTGAGGGTGCTTCAAAGACTCAGGTAGTTACTTGTATCAGTATTTATTGTCTTTTCTAAGAGACAACAAAGTCAAAAGAGTAACCTGATTTTTGACACTTGCATTTCTAATCATTCTTGTGTTTCTGTAACTGTTGCTATTCTGTTTTCTTTCCTTAGATTATGCCTGTCACTCTAATACTTTTCTAGAGCTGCATTTTATGGCATTTTGCTCGTTTAAGGACAAGTGTGCTTTTCCTCCCACCTCTGTGCCTGCTTGAATCCAGGCTAACCTAATAAAAAGCAGCAGTAATCCCTTCACTGACGTGTGGTAATTAGATGCTTAAGGCAGCAGTTCAGGTACATTTCTTGTTTGTGTTCAGCTGCTGTACTGTATTTCCAGGAAGGGTGTTGTCCACCTTGTGGCAGAGGTGAAGGTCAGGAGGTAGAATTTTCTATGTGGAAAGATGTTAATTTGATAGAAATGCATGAAGACATGTGGTTAATTAAAATGTAATGCTGTCTGATAAAACAGGTGAGATATTTTGGGGGAGTGGACATAGTATAAATCTTCCTTTGGATTTGGTGGGAATTCCTGAAGAGATTTCATCACTTTTTTAAATGCAGCTTGGTGAGAAAAGCAAGGCAGAGGGGTGGAAATAATTGTATTGTGGCAAGGGGTTGGAAGCAACTGTGTTGCAATTACTGAGTCATGAACAATGTAGAGAACATTTATTCTGTCTGCCCATAGCACACACCACTTCTAGCAACGGACAAACTTGGGTAACTTGGGGTATGTGTGTAACCATCCATCTGGAGTCATAATTTGAAATATGTGTGTTAAATGTTTATCTTGATTATCTTCAAGAAAAGGGAAGTGCTGACACTAATGACTGAAAACACAAGGGGAACACTATCTTCTGCAGGGAAAATGCGTGGTTTATTTTGCATGCATTTGAAATGGATTCTGCAGAAGTCACTAGTAAGTAGGCATGTATGAAATAGTAGGGAACTCGCTTGTGTTCTTTAATTTTTGAGTCCAAAGTATTTAGGTAGAAAAGTTCAAGCTTTTCTGTAAGCTGAAATAGCTGATGTTGCATAGAGAATTACCCAGATATGTTTTGAAGTGGAAGAAATTCATAACCATTTATAGTAGTTCCTCTTCAGCCAGTGTAAGCATAATCAGATCAAGAGCTTGTTAACAGGAGTGGTGCAAATAGATGGCAGAGGAATGGAGTAGCAGTATAAACAGGCTGGTGCATTTTGTTGTGTGCTTCTAGGATTTGTGGAACACTGTATGGCTTATTGGTTGGTTCCCCCTCCTCCCCCCTTCAGTTGCTTTAAGCCTGTAGGATGTACTGGGATAAAGCCAGCTTTTTGCATCAGTTTTCTGTGAGAGTGAAGTGCTTAACTAGACTGTGTTGCATTATTTGTTACAGGATGCCATGGCTTTTAACAAGTTCAATGTTCTCCACTGGCATATAGTAGATGATCAGTCATTCCCTTACCAGAGTATTTATTTCCCTGAGTTAAGTGACAAGGTGAGTAAACATCATTGGAGCAGAGTGGGAGGGCAGAAATTTGGCACTTATTTAATGGAAATAAAATGCAGAGCCTACCAACAGTTCAATACATCTGCCTTGGCTGATTGCAAAACAGTACCAGAGGACCAGTAATCAGTAGGTCCAAACTCAGGATCCTACCTGAGTGTCTATGTGGACCATGTTCAAGTCTTCCTTAATGGATGCATGGTAAATGACCTTCCTAACTCTTGTGTGCAAATTTGCTAGTGATGCTGATCCGCAGTGTCTGCAGGCCTTCAAGCAGTAATGGCATGCAAATAGCTTGATGTGCACACTTCTTGGATTTTTGTTGTTTTGTTTGTTTAACTGGTAGACTTCCTGCCACTCAAACAAATATAAGGGAGTTTCCTGTCAGCTCGAGGCTTGGAACCACTGCAGTAGTACTTTTGCCCTGTCTGAGACCTAGTTAACTTTACAAAACACAACATGCCTTATAAGAGCTCCAAAAGTGAAGTTGTTTTCTCAAATAGATATAGTTGCAATGTATCTCTTTATTTCAAGATTCACAGCAAATTTTGCTAATTAATGAAAGCCATCATGAGGTTATTGCTCAGTCATGGTACAGTAGTAGCCAAATGAAGCACGAATAATTAAGTAGACTGGACCTAAGCACGAGATTTGTGATTCTGTTTTAAAATGCTTGCTAGAATCTGACCCTCATAAAAATTACGTAGGCAGTGGTTGAGCAGATGCCATGAAGAGTTTTATAATTCAAAAACTGTAAATGTTGCATGGTGCATTCAGATTATTTTTCCTAGTAATGGCTGTGGAATTCTGTCCTGTTCCTCACTGACAGCTGGAGAGGGAGATGGCCAGTGTCTCAATAGCCATCTTTTTGAAAGGCTTTTTGTTTACCGTTATCTGTTTTTGAATAACTCGGCTGTGGAAACCATTTCCAGATAAATGGAAGCTTAAGGTGCTACTAATCATGAGGAGTCATGATGCTTTTCTTTATGTAGTTTCGCTCTTTGGCAAGCATCTGTTTCACGGAACGGTAGGAACTGTAGCAGTCTGGGCAGTTTGTCATGGTCCCTGACTGTGTGGGAATGGAATAATGCCCAAATTCAGTGTCACGAAACAAATACACCTGCTAAATTGGGTATTGTATCAACTGACAAGCAGAGGTGTTGGAAGAAGACACCATTCTTTCTGACTTGGCAGAATTTTTCCATTAGTCTTTCATGTCATGTAGCAAGGGCCCCTATGTTTTGGAACTAATGATACAGAAGTGGAGGGAATACTAACTTGCCTCTGTACAGAAGAATTGAAAAATGCATCTTTCAAACATCTGATGGAGTAGAAACTAGCTTTTCTGTTTCTTTCAGTAACTATGAGCTAAGGAGGAATGGACAGTCTCAGGAGATTTGTCTTAGTGTGGAAAAAGGGGTTAATTTTTGTTTGGGGTTCCCCCCTCTTCCCCCCCCCCGCAGCTAGTCAGCTGAAAAGTTCATTGCAGCTGCACATGTGATAAACCAGAAAAGGCCAACTTGTAAAACTGCTCAACAATCTAAATTATAACATTTTAATCCCAGTTTTATTAGCTGCTGGTATAATGTTTTGTAAACTGTCTCTGAATGTGAATACTTTACAGGGAGCATACTCCTATAACCACATCTACACTCCTACTGACGTCCGTCTGGTGATTGAGTATGCCCGGTTAAGAGGCATTAGAGTTATCCCAGAGTTTGATACTCCAGGACACACGCAGTCTTGGGGAAAAGGTATGTCCAAGAGAATATTAATGGTTAAAAGACTGACATAATTAGGGTGTAGCAAGCAAGTGAACTTGGTAAAAACCAGCCTTTAAAGTGCCTTGGAAGGCCCTTGATAACAGGTAAGCAAGGGGCTGACTTGGGAATGGTGATGACCTTTACGTATCAGAGGAACTAAAGTGAATGGAGAAAGCTTGACACTTGCTGTGCTGCATGTGTGTGTGAAGGCACAGATATTTTCTGTCTGCCTCAGACTTCATGTTATTGTTATGCCCCCATCCAGTGCTGGGCTTTCGAGTAATTGGGCAGTAGCTAGAAATAATGAGTTGCTGTCTCTAGAGTAGATATTTCTGCTTGGGGAGTGTTCTTTCAAAGTGATTGATGTTTCTGGATATTAGTAAAGTAGTAATCTGTCAGTGTACAAAACAGAGCAAAGCAGGATGCTTCTTCATGCTCTGTCCTCTGGGTTTCAGACTAATGCTTCTCTTGCTAGAGAGTGCTTGAGTCCTGAAAGCGGTGGTGTTTACATGTACTCGAGGACCAGGGAATCTTGTGCCTTAGTTCAGGGTGCACTGACTGTGATTTGACTGCAATTAATATAATATGGTTTTGGCTAAACTGGAAATAGTAAAGATTTTTCTAGTGCTTCATAGCATTAGCTTTATCCACAGGGTGAGTCTTGTGCTCATCCTGTGGAGATATGACCATAACGTTGCAAGATGCCTCAGGCTCTTTCTCACTAATTTAAACTGCAGAGGAACAAGACAAAAAGTAAATTTGCTGAACACTCATTTCCGAGTCTGTCATCTTATGGAGTCTTTGCTGTTACAGAGCACTAGTAAAAGTCAGCTTCTTGCCTGATGATATGTGAAGTGGTCTACATTCATATTAAGAGCAAGGTTCAGGTCCCTTGCCTAAAAAACAATTGTACCTGATAACTTCTTGTATAATAGCTTTTTTTTTAATGTGATGCACAGGAGCTAGTCCTGGCTTTGCCTGTGAACCTGGGTAACTATGCTTTGTTTGCATTAAAATTCAAGATACTGCAGAGAAGTCTTAAGGCATGCAAGGAGGGCAGTTGAAGCAATGTATCACTAGGGCCCTGTTTGGGGGAAATGTGCTTAGAGCAGGAAATGCACTGCCAGGAAGCTGATGCAACCACAGTTTACCAAAGAAACTGGACTTAGGAATCTCCAACCTAGAAATAATAACTTTTCCCTATTTTGTTATCCTGGCTTGTGTTCCTTCAGTTACCTTGACCCAAGAACCAGTGCTTAGTTTTGATGTCTGTCTAGCCTTCCTTGTGTAGAGGTAAATTCCTAGCAGATTGACGTAGGACATCTACCTTGAACCATGTACCACCTACTTAGGTGTTAACAAAGCAGAGTAATAAAAAGAGAGGAGAGGCCTTTGGAGCACACTCATTATATTTGGCTTCCTTCTAATTGGCTTCCTTCCTAAATCCATTAAAGCTTTTTTTATTCAAGTAGTCATCCAGAAGCTGTTTTCCAGATATAGTGACTTGTTCCATAAATTAGTATGTGTTAAATCACAAATCTAAAAGTCAGAGTCCTCATTCCAGTTAGAGGGTTCTTCAACCTTGGCCAAGTTGTTTTATTTCATCCTGCTTCTATTTGATTATAATTAGAATGATAAGCACTCAAGTCATTAATATTAACCTTTTAAATATGGCTAACTGCCTCTTCCCACTAGCAAAGCTGACATACCAACGTGGAACTGAATATCCTCTATTAATTGTTTCTACTAGGTCAAAAAGATCTTCTCACCCCTTGTTACAGTGGAGAACAGCCAACTGGGTCCTTTGGACCTGTAAATCCCATTTTGAATACAACTTATGACTTCATGACTAAATTCTTCAAAGAAATCAGCAGTGTATTTCCAGATGCATACATTCATTTGGGAGGAGATGAAGTGAACTTCGATTGTTGGTATGGTGACAGTTCAAAGAATAAATATCTAGTGCCTCTTAAACTTGCTTAAATCCATCAATTAGGGAACTCAGTTGCATGGGACTGTTTTCACTGCTTAACCCAAAGATCTCCACTCCTACTTCTGTAGCTATTTACAGGCAGAACATTTGTGATTCTTAACAAGCAAGTGATGTTGTGCAGAATTTTGCTTTGATTAGCAGTTTCGCAAATGTTCAGGTACTCTAAAGGATTTCTTTATGAAAATTAACATGGCAGGAAAGAGAACTAGCAGGGTAGAAAAGTACCATGTAAGATAATGAATATTTAAATGCTTTGTGTTAAAGGAAAAGCAGTTCTTTCCATTGAGTTCTGTCTTCCAGAACATCTGCTAACATTAAGTATTACAGTACTGACTCTTTTGTGCTTGTATCACAAGCACGGCATTTATTAATAGGGTTCTTTAGTTAGTTGCAGATTTTGAATGTTTTGGAGCATCTCTGCTGGAGTAACTAATAATACAGAATTTGGAGCAGATCTAATTGCATGATATTCAAATTGATCTAGTTAGTTTTTGTCTCTTGTAACATCAGATCTGAACACTTGCTTTAACTTTGAAAAAGAAACAATTTCTGACAAATGCTTTGTCACAGAAGTACTTGTTAGCTTTGGGGAATCTTCCCAAATTCTTGATGTCACTCCTGCAGATCCCCTGGTACTATGGCTGCCGTTTCCAGACCTGCTGGCAACCTTCCCACAAAGTTGCAGAGAAGCCAGAAACTCCAGAGCTCTTAGAAGCCTGGGTCAGCCTGCCAGAGGCTGCTTCAGGACAGGGCCTCCAGTAGTTCTACCAGAGAAGTAGGCCTATTGGCAGCTTTATTTCTAATTAGCATGAAGCTGTTTCAGTATATCTAAATCAAGTTAACCTGCTGCTTCTGCAGGCTGTGGTGTGCCTAAGGCACCAGCTAGGGTGCTGTGCGTAGGTGGAAATGGTTGGGAAGTCTGGTTTAAAGCAAAGCAAAATTATTCTTGTTTTGTTGTTGTTATTTAAGGAAGTCTAACCCTGAAGTGAAAGAGTTCATGAAGAAGCAAGGATTTGGCATCGATTATGCTAAACTGGAATCTTACTATATTCAGAAGTACGTTCTTTTCGTTAATTTTTGCTCTGCTTTTCACAGCTGCCATCTGAGGGTGGTGGTCAGGTGCAGGTACTGAAGCTAATTTAGGTTAGCCTATACTGTTTTCAAAAACTGCTTTGTATTAGGGACTACCGACTTTAATACACTGAATGTTAAGTTCACAGCTTTAAAAGGTGGGACACAACAAGGATGTGTAGGCTAGTTCTGTGGACAGTATGAACGCATGGGGTATGTTAAGCTAGGTATCTGCTGTGATGTCAGCATGCAGGGTGGGAAGGGAAAGTCCTATTGTTTTTGTAGCTATTTATTTCTCTGTTTCTTAAATAACATGGACTTAAGACACCTGTATGAGTTGCTGGTAGTTCTGAACATCACTTTGTGTTACTGCACATGCATACCCTTCTACATGGGAGAACACGCTCTTCGAGGCAGAGCACTGAAGGCCAAAACGAGAAAACCCTGTTTTTTCTTGGTCCCGTATGCAGTGCTGGGAAAAGCCTGATGTGACTTAGGGTGGAAAATGTCACTACGTGATGTGCCTGTACTGATCTCACTGAAGTTCACAAACATGATTTTATTTCTAAATTCTAGGGTTTTGGACATTGTTTCCTCCTATAATAAAGGATACATAGTCTGGCAAGAAGTGTTTGATAACAAAGCAGAGGTAAGATGGGAAAGTAAGTAAGGTACTCTTGCATAATCATATTGTGGGAGGCTTCCAAAGGGGACTGTTGAAGTAGTTATGGTTGTGTCTCTTAAGAGTTAAAGCAAGTCTGCTCACTTTAGCAAGTCTCCCCAGGTATGGGGCCTGCCTTGAAATTATCATTTGTTGAACATGTAAAACAGGTGGAACAGGAACACCAGCACTGAAGTGCTTTCTGCAGGTGAGTACATAATACAACATGTTTTAGAGCATCAGAGTAAAGGGTAGGGAAATTTCTGTAAGTTTTCACACCTTTGTTTTCTCACATAACTGCATCTCATCTAGCAACACCAGGTGCTCAGCTTTTTGGAGCTGGTCAGATAACTGGTGCATGTAGGAACCCTCTTAGGGCATTAACTGTCTATAGTATAACCTAGGCTTCACTCTAGTGTGAGGTTTTTAAAACCAGCAAAGAGCTACTTGCCTTTAGACTGGGGGGTGGGGGGGGGGGGTGGGGAACGGGAAATTACAAAAGGTAGCTTCCAAAATGTTCCTCTTGAAAAAAAACAAAACCAAACCATATATTTGAAATCTGTCATCCTTTCCTGGGAACAGCAATTAGGGTTGTCCTTAATGTTTTGGGGTTTTCTTTTGTTCTGTTTTTTCCCCCTTTTAGCTGAAACCAGACACAGTAGTTCAAGTGTGGATGGAAAACAACTATGCTCATGAACTGAGCAGTGTCACTGCAGCTGGGTTCACTGCTATCCTGGCAGCTCCCTGGTACTTAGACTACATTAGTTACGGGCAAGACTGGAAGAAATACTACAGTGTTGAACCACTTAACTTTCCTGGTTTGTTACATTTTTTCTATGCATGTTCTGTGCATTAAAAGTCTTTGGTTCATGGTAAGGTGTAAATGGAAAGAATAAGGCTATTTAGAGTGGTCATGCAGTCACTATGATCAGATACACTGTGTAATCAAAGGACTTTAATTTCAGCTAGAACTCTGGAAAATTCTCAAATAAAAATACGCAACTTTCCAATTCTCACAGGGAAAATTGTTACCTTCCTCAAGCATCTGGCAGTGGTGCTTGTATGAGACAGGATGCTGAACTAGGTGGGCAGATGCATCATGCACTGGGGGCAGAGTTGTGCAAAATGTTTGCTGGTAGACATTGAGTACATACATTAGCAAGCTTCTAGAGCGTTAGACTGTTACAGACAAAGACATGTTCTCTCCCTCCAGCTAAAGCTGATACAAACATCTAATGCTTTCCCCAGGGCTTGAATTTTGTGCAAGGTAGCTCTCAGACCTGATTAGGGAGAATACTTGAATGTAGCTTTTTCAAGGAATGTTCTGTCTGTGATAGAATGAACAGTTTTAATCAGGATTGAAGTCTTTGAAGAATGTCAGGAGGCTGAGGAATTTCTTCAGAGGATAAAAGGTAAAATCCTTTCTGACAGAGAAGGGAAATTGGTTCTCTGGGCAAATGGGCCAGTGGTTCTCATATTTAGTAACAAGACTACCAAAACATTAAGTTAGTGCTCAGGATAGATATTTTATATCATAAAACGAACAACTGAACATCAGTCCCCTCTCAGTATTGGAAAAGGAAATTGCTGATACATGCCCATCTTCCAAGCAAATAGAAATTCTAACTTTCTGCTTTGAATTCAGGATCTGAAAAACAGAAAAAGCTTTTAATAGGTGGAGAAGCCTGCCTGTGGGGGGAATTTGTGGATGCAACTAACCTTACACCAAGATTATGGTATGGACTGTTTTATTGTTAAATTTTGGAAAGCTAGCTATATGGAGCATTAATCCAACAGGACTGTATGTTAGTGGTAACCGTGCTCTGTGCTGAATGTAAGCAGCTATAAAAATGGATGCTTCTTTCTGTTTAAGACCTGGTATTAAAAACTTTTATCCATTCCTGGTTATAGACCATACCTACTCTAAAATTTAGTATATCTTTACAGGCCTCGAGCAAGTGCTGTAGGGGAGAGACTCTGGAGCAGCAGGAATGTAACCAACTTGCAGGATGCCTATAAAAGACTGACTAATCATCGATGCCGCATGCTCCGGTAGGATTAATAGTTATAGTAATGCTTGGTTCTCATGCCTTATAACCAATGGAGTTCAAGTACAGGACTGAACACTGGCCTGGAGATGAAGGGAGGAGAGCTAGCTGTCATCCTGTGTGGTTTTTGTATCCACAGAAAAGGTGAGGACAGATACATTAAGACAGGAGTTCTAGACAGGCCTGCAACTAACATTTTCAGAACTTAACTTTCTTCAGTGAAATACTAGAACTCATCTATATCTCTCTTTAAAGGAAAAAACAACACCGTGATTGACTTATTTAAGATAAAAAGGTTATTAAAGTGTATGTGGGAGGAGTACACAGGAGAAAAAATAGACTTTAAAAAAAGTTTTAGATTATTTATTATAAATCATAATTAAAGACCTGCAGCAGGCAATCAAGTGGAGCTGTGCATGAGAGGTGAGCTTTAGCAAGCTATATTCTTTCAGGTATTACCTTAGCATAGGGACTGAAAGAGGTGGATAAGGAGTCTGATAGATTTTAATTCATTTATGGCTACTGTAAACAAGGGCAGTTCATAACATATTTTTCTCTGCAGTTCTTTCCTGAAAAGTACCTAGACAAGTTACTGGTTAATTACTGCTAGTGCTTTGTATATTTGCACTTTTAGAAGTCAGTGATTTCTAGGTCTGAAGTCCAAGTTTGACTCCACTTTTAGAAGTATACAGTCAGAGAGCCTTTTAGGTTTTCCCAAATGCTGCTGCAAAGTTGGACTGCAGCAAGAACATGTCATTTGATTTCTCTGCAGAAGTTTATGACAGGAAACTGAAAATCCCAACAGTGTGAAGTATTTCAAGGGAGATACAAATCAGCTATTTAGAGCACAACATACAATGGCAGTTAGCACTTAAAACTTAAGCACTCTGCTCATGTTCCTGTAGATATCTTAGCATGATTATGTTGAAATCACTGACTTTGAGCTTACAGTATAGATAGTGATATACACAGAGTGACCAAAAGACTTGTAAATTTTGACTTGTTGGGTTTATTTCAAGGTGGCGAAAAATAACCCTATGTAAATTATCTCCCTCGGTCATGAGAAAAGTAGATACATGAAGAAAGAGTTAACAAATACATGTTAAAAACAAGATCAAAGGGCTTTAAAGACTTAGGACCTAGCACTTAACAGGATGGTACATCTCTTGGTGGGGCTTAGAGAAAACATGGATAAAACTGAAAAGTGAAGCGTACAGGGACTGTACCTCTAAGATTAGGGTTTTATAGTTCCTGGGCCTGGTTAACTATTGCTGCATCTCCATCTTCCTTTAATGCTGGCACTTGTATTGCTGTATAAGGAGCTGATCCAGGTGGCTGCAGCTGCTCTGGTAGTGCAAGTGTGAGAGATGGAGAATGCAGGGGCAGACTAAGGGAAAAGTGCACGAGTACACGGAGCAGATCTTAAACTACTTTGTGGTGCTAAAACTGCTTTGTTGGCGTAAAACTTGAACAATTCCTGTTACAAACAGACTACCTTAATAAAAGGACATGTCCTCCTGAAAATTATTTCTTTTATATAGGCTTTGAACCTGAAGAACATTAGAGAAACCATTCCCTTACTGCTGATTAAATGAGCCTTCCTTGGAGCAGCAGTTCTGTTGCCTTTTATGTATACAGGGCTTCCTCATCACTGTGTGAACTCAAAGAGCTGATTTAATCAGCCAGGTTGTTGTAGTCTTAGAGTGTGGGCAAAAAGGCTATCTCCTTACTAACATTTTTATATGTGGTATATACAGACCATGGCAGCTGTGGCAGGCCAAGGAGCTTTCCAGGTAGAATGAACAGCTCTGGTTTGCTCCAGAGCTGGGTACCAGGGAGTGAAAGAGCAGGTATATAGAGCTCCCTAACAGTTGGATCACAGTCACTATAAGAACAGTAGCTCTGCCTATCCAAGGTCACTGCTGTTGAAATAGTACCATGAAAGCAGAAGTTGCTATTCAGATCTAAACTCGGCTTCCTGTAGAATACAGCAGCCCAAACCGCAGAGAAATGGTGATCAGAGAAGGGAAACAAAAAGGTGGGCATATATTCCAGAGACTGAGACAACAACCCTGTCATTTACTAAGAGCAGGTCTTGCTTGGGGGCAAGCAGTTCAGCTGAGCCATTTCATTATTCAGTTTCTTCCACAGCAGCTCATAAGTGCAGTTTAAACACCAGTGTGTATTACCCTACAAATCACTATAGCAGTACTGTCTAGCTCTTAAATAGCCAAGAAGCGGAATTTTGACTGTAACCACTTTAACCCTGAAACATCTTTTTAGACTATCTTCCTGCACATCATAAGCTACAGTGTTTTTTTGCTTGTTTGTTTTTAAAGCCACAGAATAATTTATGATAGCATAGCTGGGAAAAATCTTGTTTACTAAAACTGGGTTCCCTCAAAAATTAATGAAAATTACTTAATTAGAGCTGCATATGAAGGAAACTATTTAGGTTGGTGAGTGTGCAAATGTCAACCGATTGATATTTTCATCTTCTTATGACTTTTATTCAATAAAAGCAATAGATTTTGCAGAATGTAGAGACAACCAGCCCCTGAATGTAAGCTTTTAACCTGTTTTCTAATACCCTGGTGCATCTATTTCTTCATTAATCAATCACTATTAACTTAAGTTCAGTTCTCTGTTTCAATCAATGGTATAGGGCCCTTTTTTCTCCCTAAACAGGCCATCTGTTATTTCTTCAAAACAGTTTTGCTTACACAGAGTAAGATGGAGTGCTGTTATCTGTCCACCTACACAGTGGGCTAGTTGTTTGATTTAATCATACACATTCTACTTTATTTTAACAGCCGTGGCATAGCAGCCGAACCTGTGTTTGTTGGATACTGTGCCCATGAAGCAAGAGGGCAGTAATTACTGCAAAGACTTCTAGTCAACAACCTGAAGTGCCTCTGGGGGGTGAATCAATATATGTACCTGTGTTGTATTTGAACCAACAGTTAAAATTTTCACTTTAAAAATAAAGTTCTTTGACATTCTGGTTGGAGTAAAAATGGTGGGGCAATAGGAGTAAATTAAAAAAAATGGGAGTAAAAATAATAGCTTTCATTAGAAAGAGGGATTCTACACTGTTAAGTCCTGAAACTTGATGCCATGGTTACTAATTCCAGTTTCCTTACACCTTCTAAAGCTGAGGAAAAATAAAGCTAAGACGCTACTTAAATAAAGAGCAAACTATTTTTTTATTTCCAAATATCTTGTAATTTTTCACTTCATTTGTCATTGTAGCACATAATCAGATAATTGCAAATCAGAACTGACTTGTAACACATAGCAATTCAGAAATGTTACAGGTTAAATAAAAAAAAAAGTCAAAAAAATCCTCCCTCAACATACTCCAAGGTGGTAGGTAGAACTCACCGTTCTGGGAGACTTCTACTTTTCTTCTGTCTTTTGCACAGACCTCAGGCAGAAGTTACACCCAGGCCTGAACTCTGGTACAAATTTGTTTCTAACAATACAGGAAGTAATACTTACAGTTGTACAGTTTAAAATGCTTATTAACCATATTCTTTTATTCAGAAAAAAAAAAATCAAGACAGACCACCACAACTGTAGTTACTTCATTTATAGACATAAACTTCACAAACTTTGGTTACTGAAGTAAGAAACAGTCCTAATGGCACATTAAGGTCCAATTAATGCTCATTTCTATGGAGAGGATTTGCATCACTTATAGATATTTACAATGATAAGGTAAGAATTTGCAAAGCAGCAAATTGTGGTTGCATCTCTGCTTCAGCTGCTTTGCAATTACAAGTTTGTGCCAGAAGAACAGTGTCTCTTAACCTTCCCTTGGACAGTTAAAAGCAGTCTGCTCATACAGCTGCTCATTCACAGCAGTAAATTCAGCATTTTGCCACAACCAGCTGGTCCCAGAAGAACACACTGGTGTACATAAGCAGGTTCCTGAAAATATTTAATAGGGAGGACAGAAAATACCGTCTTCGTTCTACAGAGTAAAGCAAATCACACCAAGCCCATCCTCCTCTGAAGAAGTGCGCTTTGCTCTTGGCTATTCAGGGCTTGGTAACTGGCAAGCTCCAAAGTGAAGGTTGCTGAGCCTGATGTTAGAGAACGCAAAACGGTTGAGTAGCCCTGGACAAAATGGACAACACAAGTCAATTTAGGATAAAGGGAAGCTAAGTTAGCACAGAAAGCTGCTTAGGTTGAGGGGGGAAGGGGAACATCAGAAGTATACTGCAACATAAAGATAAACACAGTAAGTTTGTTTTTATAATATTACTGTATTAAGAGTGCAATACATTTATCAGTCAGCCTAATAACATACTTTTTAAGCAACTACTCTCTGTAAAACCTGTTTTAATAGTGTTTACTACTCCTCTGACTTAACAGTTGAAAACATGCTCATTTAACAATGTGAATCAGGCACACACACTACTAGATTTGTGGGCACTTGCTTCAGGCCTTCAGTAATCAAAATACAATAAAAAACATACAACCATCCACAACAACAGGAAAATTGAACTGAAGCCTGATTATTTTTAAGAATATAAAAAAATATCAATTTGCATTTTACCATTAGTAAGATAATCACATACCATCATTTCTGCTAGTGGAACAGCAGCAACCACAACTCTGTTATCTTGACGACTCTGAATTTCCTGAATACTGCCTCTCCGCTGTGCAAGGTCAGCGAGTGCTACACTGAGATGATCTTCGCTTACTGTGATTTCTAGATTCATCAGAGGCTCCAGTACTTGTATACCAGCTTTTTTCAAAGCCTACATGGAAAGGAAGGATAGTTATGTTTACTCCCACACACACCTTTTTTTTTTTTGTTAGAAAATTGACATAAGTACTTGCATAACTCAAGCTAACACTGCCTCTCAAATTCTCTACTTCCAAAAGCTATGAAGTCCCCAGCGAGGGCATTACACTGTCAGACTAGAACAACTTCCAGATATCGATAACACACGTATTTTCCCAGTAGTGTAGCATGCTACTGTGTTCAGCATCTTACAGTTTCACTGTACCTTTTGCATGCAGCGGGAGACACAGGCTGATAACATGGTGTGGGACGTGTCAGGATGCACTGTCAGCGACTGCACTGTCACATCTATATCCTGCACTGGGAATCCAAGCAAAGGTCCTAGGAAAAAAAAAAGAAAGAGATAAAGTTCCCTAGTATGCACATTCATACCACCGTTCGCAAAAATGAAGTTATTTTTTAATACATTGCAGTATGTAAAACTTGTCTATTGAAACCAAAGCTCATCTGAAACAGTGAAAGCTTTTGTTTAACAAGAAGCCAGAATATCTTGTATTTTCCTTTTAAACACAATGTTACCACACAAAACCTGATACTAACCCACTACCAGAACTGCAGGGTTAACTATTCCACAAGGGATGAACCACATCTAGTGTCCCGGGTAGGTTATCTCCCTCCAACGCAGGACTTTCAGCCAGACCAAAAACTGTATTAGATCAGATGGGACACCTGAACCACATCTGAGGAAAAACACATCCTATATGGCTAGAATTTTTATTTATTTATTTAAAGCATTTAGTGGCATGAATTTTAGGCTGGAGACAGCATCATTCTGAAGTTTCTTCAAGGAGCATGGATAAAACACACAGTCAACACTCACTCCACAGCCAGAGACAAGAGATGCCTTCAAACTTAACAAAGCAACATGGAAAAAACACCTCATGCTTCTTCTAGAGTAATTCTCATTTATCAGTCCATTACCTGTTAATTTTGTTGTAAGGGCAAAATTTTTCTTTGGCCACAAGTTATTAAATATTTTTAATCACTTTAAATTCTCTAGAAATCCCACACTTTGCAGTTAGGTAAGGCTTTTTATTGTCTACTTTAATGGATTTAACGTATTTGAAAATAAAAACGTCAGTGACTCTAACAGAAGTGGTATGCACATGTTGGCTTCCCAATCCATTTCTCTTACATCACCGCAGTTTACATGATGTCATCAAGCAAACGCCTCATCTCTTATACTAGATTAAAAAGCAAACCAAAAGAACCCCAAGCTCACTGTTGAATGAGAAGAAAACCTTAAAACCAAAGGCATGCTGACTTCCATTCCTGGCACAGAGAAAGGAGCATTTGGCAAATTTGTAGTTAAGGAAATTTTAGAATTTTCCTTTGCATCTAATGTTAATATGTACTATCTTCTAGTTTTCAAGCTGCCCAGGAGTTTTTCCTCCTAGAAACATACTAAATTGCTTTTTACAGAAATGTTAGACCAGTATAGCTGTCGTAACACTTTCTTTACCTTGAATGCATGAATTCATGACTCCATTTTCTATAGCTCCTTGGAGTTCTTTGGGTAGTACTTCAATGACACTTGCAGCATACTTGATGACAGGTTTTGTCATTGCTTTCTCCCCCAACCTGGGCCTCACCTCTAACTCAGCAGTTACAAAGTGTCGTTTATCTCCTACTGTTTTGTCCAATGTATCTGCAGAGGGAAAAAAAAGGCAAAACAACCATCTGTGAAAAAAACTTACTCGTAAAATTCATCTGAAAAGTTCCTCATAAGATCCTTTAAAGTAAATCAAGCTACAAAACCAGAAACAAGATGTTTTTTCCATTCACCCATTTTACCTGTAGCTTGGGCAGCATTTAGGATGGTTTCTCTGTATGCTATCTGAAGAGGTCCCAAATAAGTCTCAATTCCATATTCACGTTTGATTCGGTCATGAATGATCTCTATGTGTAGTTCTCCCATGCCACAAAGAATAGTCTAGTAAGAAGAGAGTTAAGAGAGAAAAGGAAAAACATGCAAAACTCAGGTTTTAACACAAACTGTTTAAACAAGGACTTTCATGCTCTTAATAGTCTCTTAGAAATATTTCAAATTTTAAGGAGCCTAGACTGCTTTAGGTCACCTGACATAAACACCACAGAAATGAGAGGGTAATTACCAGTACAGAGACCACTATAAAAAAATGTCATCTTACATTATCTTTAAGACTGATTCAAACTTTTTTAAATACAGAACTGTCAAAAACATGCAGAGCACAGGATGATTGCCTCTACTTGTAAAGCACAAGTGCACAAGACTCTATTTTAGTTTGATACACAGAACTTTGTACGTATATGACACAAACATTTAGAGTCCTTTTAATGTAAGAAAAGCTCAGTATACAAATGAACTAACTGAAAGGTGGTCTTGACAGTTTTAAAATAAAGCTTGGTTATAAGGTGAGCAGTGGAAGATTCATCTTACTTGTCCTGTGTCAGGATCTATCTTCACTTTTAAACTTGGATCTTCACGCTGAAGGCAGCTCAATGCGTTATCCAAGTCTGCACGTAAGTATCAAACAAGAGAATTCAGTAACCTGAGGATCACAAGGAATGTCTAAACATCACTTTCCTCATAAGGTCAGATTCTCAGAAGGAATCAAAAGGGCCTCAGAGAAGCACAGATTTTGGCAAAGTCAACTCAAATCACAAGCAACTTGCATCTTCAATTCTCAAAAAAAAATACCGCATGCTACAGAGCGCTTTAACTTACTAAAAATATTATTTTCAGAGTGATATTTTGTAGTTGTATGAAGACAGAACATAACCAATAAATGCTTCAAGTCAGTAAAAAGTAGTAAGAAAAATTTTCAACTAACTCTTGTATGACTTGCTTAAATATTTGATTACTCCAACATGTGTCCTGGTTTCAGCTGGGATAGACTTCTTCTCAGTAGCTGGGACAATGCTCTGTTTTGAATTTAGTATGAGAATACTGTCAGTAACACACTGATGTTTTAATAGCTTCTAAGCAGTTTACCCTAAGTCAGGGACTTTTCAGAACTGACCTGAACTAGCCAAAGGGATATTCCATACCATAGAATGTCATCCTCAATATATAAACTGGGGGAGTTGGCCAGGGGCTGCCAATCGCTGCTCAGGGACTGGCTGGGCACCGGTCAGCAGGCGGTGAGCAATTGTATTGTGCATCACTTGTCTGCCTTGGGTTTTCTTTCTCTCTTTTTGTTGCCTTTCTTTCATTATTTATTATTATTAAATTGTTTTACTTGAATTATTAAACCGTTCTTATCTCAACCCATGGGTTTTACCTTTTCTTTCTGATTCTCCTCCCCATCCCACTGTGGGTGAGCAGAGTGAGCAAGCAGCTGTTTTGTACTTAGTTGCCAGCTGGGGTCAAACCATGACACATGAAAAGGTTCAAATGCAAATTATTTTTTGTGATTCCCCATTATCTTAACTGCTGAGGAAAGGAGGTACAGAATGATAAACTCACAGCTGAGGCTGCATTTATCTTACACTCTTCGGCGAAAAACCCACCCAGACACCACGCCCACCCCCCCAAAACTAAACATCCAGATTCCCCCAGAACAGGAACACCTTACAACCCAGTGCCTCAGCCTGCAGACATGTTGCTCCAAATCCGCATTCTACCTTGTTCCATTCCATCATCTACACTGGTACTTATCACTCCTCCTCTTCACACTCAACCAAGCTCAGTTTTGTTGGAATGATGATAGAGAGTTTGAAGTATGTATTTCCAAAAAGAGTCAAATAACCAAGTTCTCTGGTACAGATTCTTGGGAAAGGCAGTAAGATTACAAGTCACGCTGCACAGGTGAACCATAACCAGACACACAGAAGTCTTGGTAAGTGAAGACTTCTACACCATAAAGTAAAACTGTGAGTGCCAACTGAAAAAAAAACCAAACCCAAAACCACATTTCAAGGTTATTTGCACTCGGAACACTATGTACAGCACACCAGCGAGTCTGCAACAAAACTAGGCATGACAGGAGGAAACGGAAGTGCCTCCATCTCTTCTCTAAAAATGAGGAACTACTACTTTTTTAGATTCAAAAATTAGAAAAAGTTCTAGTACTAGTACTGCTTGACATAGTAATAGCAAATAATATTGACAACCACAACCTAAAATGTATCTTCTTTGCAAAACGCCAAAAAGGCCCTTAGTAGATCACTGATTGATAAGATTTGTGCAAGTCACTCATGTCAACCAGGTGTGTATGGATTGGGGACAAGCATTGTTCCTTACACATGAGAACATGGTAATGCTTGAATACCTCTTTTGCAAATACGTTAATCATATTCTTCAGTAGTTACGTTGTACCTTGTTGTTTGGCCACTGAAGGAGGTTCAATTGTGCAGAAGAAGACTGGGTCAGGGATCTCAACACCTGCCAGCAGAAGGCTCTCTATGTCACTGCTAGACCTCTTCTCTCCCCCAGCATCCCTTCCAGCTTGGCGTGCTGCAGCTGCTGCTGAAGCCTTTGACGACACTATGGTATCTCCAGTGGCACTCTATAGATCAACACCCAGTGACCCAGGAGACACAGAAGAGAGGATGGTATATGGAAGAAAAATCCCCAAACCAAATAGAAAAACCCAGAACCACAAACCCTGGCCATTTCTCTTCCTCAAAACCACTTGTGCTAAACTCCTTAGTTATAAATAAATAATTATATAAAAAATAAATATACTAATACATGTAAATATATAAATAAAATAAATAATAATAATTAAAATATTTATTAAAAAAGTAAAAAAGCCACCTACTGTAACTTCTCTCTTCAAATAACTAAAATTACCTGAAAAGAGGAAAACCTGCGCTCAGATTTAAAATAACATTTCTTTGTCCAGTTCACTGCATTTTAAATCTTAACTTACCAGTCAAGATATAAAGCCACAAAGAACGGTATTGGTAAATGAAAATTTATGTTTATGCATGCCAAAGTTGTTTACATTTTAGAAAATCTATGCAAATGAGATTATGCAGCCTGCTCACACAATAAAACACCGAAGGAGCAAACTAAAAGAAGCAAGCATGAAATGAACTTATTTGAACTGAATTAAACTGTTGCTTTCAGGTAACTTATTTGGAATATCACTGTCCTTTCCCACAGGAGGTGTCTCCATGCCACTGCATTGTATTTTAAGTGTTACAATATTGATAGAAGCTCAGAACCCTACTGAAATACACCTTCAGTTTTCAGTTCTTTCCACATAATCAGCACTACATCTCCCACATCAATTACTGACATTTGTACATTGTAGTACCTCATTTTAGAGGGAAGTACACGTACATGTACTTCAAATAAAGCAAGTTTACATATATATTACAATAATCAAAACCACATCTGAGATACAATACCATAGAAGTAGCAAACACACTAGTTGAACAAGCTCCCTTTCAAGTTGCACCAGGGGAGGTTTAGATTGGATATTAGCAAAAAGTTCTTCACCGAAGGGGTTGTCAAGCATTGGAACAGGCTGCCCAGGAAAGTGGCTGAGTCACCATCCCTGGAGGTATTTCAAAGACATGTAGATGTGGTGCTTAGGGACATGGTTTAGTGGAGAACTTGGCAGCCCTGGGTAAACAGTTGGACTTGATGACCTTAAAGGTCTTTTCCAACCTAAATGATTCTATGATTCTTACAGAATTAGTATTTTGCATTACCTGTTTTAACCCAACAGCAAGGGCAATGTTGCCAGGCATTAGTGATGGTATTTCAACCTGCTGATCAGCAAAAGGCAGCAGCAGCCGGCTCATTCTCTCCCTGAAAAAGAAATTCTTGTATTAATCGGGACTTTAACAGACATTCCAATGCTACACTAAACCACACCCCTAACTTACTCACGTGCAATTTTTGTTAATGTTATATACAGCTGACTGAGGTTTTAGTGAACCTGAGTAAATCCGAATGAAAACTAGTGGTCCACGGCATTTATCATGGAGAACTTTAAACGCTAGGGCACACAGGTCATCCTTGTACCACTGTCTGCAAAATAAAAAGTACAACAAAAAGCATTCTTGTATGATTAGTCCACTCAAACTTACATTTACCTAAATTTCCGCTCATTTAAGAAGTGATATGTTTGTTATTGTAATATTAATAGAGACAGATTTTTAAAAATAATTCATACTAAAAAATATTAACCTAACCAGTTTCAGCTCCAGTAGGACATATAAGATATCATGTGACTCGTCCAATACTAAAGATGATCCCTAAACCCCAATTTTGTAAAATGGCAATATCCTCAGATTAAAAATAGATTTTAGAAAACTAATATGCAACTTCGACAACTGGAGATAAATGCATACAATTCCAGTAGCACTGACCAAAGCAGGTTCAGTAGTCCAAGTGTATTTTCATGTTCACACATCTCTATTGGTATTTAATACCTAAAACCAGTAAACATCTTTAAAGATGTGAATGCTTTGTTAATATTTTTCATTTTCTCCTTTTATGCTTTCCAACTTATTTTTCCTGACCCTCCTTTTCTCCCTGTACTTACAGAAAGTCATATGAACGCTCATTAGGTGCAGGCAAGTACATAGTAACAGCATCCAGTAATGGCTGCACTCCTTTGTTCTTCAGTGCACTACCACAGAGTACAGGTACTGCTTTCTGAGCTAGCGTGACTCTGCGGATAGCAGACTGTAACTGCAAAAAGGAATTATCTTCTGTTAACATGTGAACTACAATTTGGCCTTAAATTGCATTGCAGCGATCAGATATTGCTAACAAATCCCCAAAAGTTAAAAAGTACATTTACAACTGTAACTTCACTCATTCAAACTGCTTTCACTGCTTTTCATGAGCTCCAAACCATAAATCCAAATGTTTAGATGCTAAATCACTGCTTTTAAGATTTCTAAACATTTCATGCAGATCTGCACCTGTTCTTGTTTTTCTGACAGTCCTTTTAATTCAGAATGTTGTATCTCCCCATTTTCAACATGCAGTGCCTGAAGATCCAACCAATTCATAGCAGTTGAGATGCTACTTCTGTTAAGAAGAATCAGCAGCTTGTACACAAACTGCACTAAGTCTATCTGGAAATTTCATTCACCTTTCCATAAACTCTTCTGCAGCAGCCTAACTTAAAAAACCCCCAAACAACAAAACAAAAAACAACAAACCACCAACCACCTTCCTGAACAAAGGTACCCTACTTTTACTCATGCCTAGCATGTCTGAGAATCATAGTTAGCCCATTATCACATAAAATTCATACTAAAGCTTGAATATACTTTGTCCTAAATTCACAGTACTGTAAATTCACTACAAAAGCTAGTGTGATTTTTTTAAAATAAAAAAATACACATCCGCAAAATCATCATCTGCATGTGCCAAAAGGAAGAAAAATGCAGCCCTGAGAATAAGAACTTGCAAGAACTTGTTTATAAATAATGAAATTTAAAAAATACCTTGTCAGCTGGTATTAAGTCTAAATTTTCACTATATTCTCCTAGAACCAGTTCAGCAAATTCATCATCCAGATCTGCAACCTTCAACAGAATAGTTCTTTATTATTTGGCATATGGCAGTTTCACAGACAAGTCACAAATCTTAATTATTTAGGATATATAGCTAAACAGAGCAGGAACAAAGCCTTTAAAGACATCAGATCATAAACCCATACCATGGAAAATTATGGAAATGAAGGTTTCAAGGAAGGATGGGGGACAGGGGCAGGAAACAAATCAACTTATAAAGCTGCTGTCAGGTAAAACATCAGTGGGAGAGCTTGTACTTCTCCTCGAGACTGAAAAAACCTGCAGTCATACAGTGACAGCCATGAAGGGTATAACTGAGTGTATTTCAGATGTGCAAACAAGGCGAAGTCTAAAGTATGCAGCAAGTAATCTTTATGAAACAACAAATATAGAGCTGGAAAAACCAGACAAGCCTTCAGGGCATTTTGACCTTCTTCACGTCAAAGGCTTGTAGGTCCAAGAGCTGATCTGGTTTTCGAGCTGTACCACTTAGCTTGACAAATAACTATTCTTTAAACCTCGTTTCATATACACTCTTGCACTGTCACAGACTCGGGACACCCTACGTGCAGCAAGGCATTTTGCCCCTCTAGTGGCTACAACAACCGACGACATGCCGAAATGAATTGCTGATAAAACAATTAGAAGTCTAATCAAGCTGATAGTTACAACATGAGAAAGGACAGCTTTCATTTATTTAAGTGAAAGCAAAGTGTTCAAGATGGCCAGTATTCGAACTACTAAATTTTACAGTGTTTCTGATAAGAAGTGTCCATAGTCTAGAAAGCATATAAGAAAATACTTCACAAACACAAGGTTATTTCAATTATCACACTACTGGTCCACCTCTTCCTGCTTCAGAAAAGGACCAGAAACCAAAGAAAAAAAAACCAACATTGTTCTTACAAACCCTTCTGTCTGACAATACATTTCTGAAGATAAATGGGAGTGTTACTACTCAGCCTCTTAAAACCAGGAAATTTTGAAAAAACATTGTTTATGGGTTTTACTTGAACTCAGAGCAATATAAAATGGATATCTGATTCTGATATTTTAAAGGAATCATAGTGTTATTCAAAGTTGTATGGAGGGCAGCCCTTTCAGCAAAATGGATTGATATCTGAGATAGACACAGTTGTTAACCTCCCACATTTTTGCTTATAAAATCATGCATTCAAATGTAATCACTACAACACTTTTAAGCTGTATATAAGCAAACTGAATGTAATAAGGAAAACTTTTTACTTGGAGAGAGGACTTGCTTAGTCTCTCAAGTATAACCAAATCTTCCAGTATCATCATGTCAATTACACAAAATAATGTGGGACCTTAAAATGCCAGTGAAGGGAGAAGAAAAACACTCAGGACAAACTATTTCAAATGTTCTGTACCTTTGAATGTACATCTGTACATTCAACAGGCAAATTATTATTTTACTTCCATTAATCCTTCCATTCTTCACCCCTTCTAAACTGTCAGCTGCGCAAAACCTGGTAGCAAGTAGGTCAAGTTTCTGTTATCTTTCCTAGTTTCAGTAGGACAATATATGCTAAACAAGTATTTATACCGTTCTTTCCTCATCTCTCCCATGGACTTTTTGGATGGATCTGGAACAAGATTTATGGTGTGATTCAGCTGCCTCTCACACAGTATTTAGTGCCACTTTGACCAGCCTGCAACACCCCATCCCGCTTCCAGCTGCCACTCCAGAAAGGTATGGATATCCTGCAGGTTCTGAGTCACATCTACCAGGCCTTGTGTGAGTGCCCCACATATCTTTTGACATCTAAAACAGTACAAGATGCCAAGTTAGCCAACTGACTGTGAAATTTAGCTTTCGTCAGTTCCCTATTCATAAAGCAGGGAGTATTTTCCATTTTACACATGTATTGTACAGCCAGGGAGTCCAATTCTCTATATTCAGCATATTTTGCCACCACATATTAGCATTTACAAGGTGCATTAAGTATCTGACAGATGGAAAGGAAGCGAAGAAAATCTGAAATGAGTTTGATAAGGACAAATGCATAATCTCACACCTAGGACAGAACAAATCCATGTGCTGATACAGAGTGGGGATCAACTGGCTAGCAAACAGCTCTGCAGAAGTCAGCCAGAGGGTCTTGCCGGACAAGTGAGCTTGAGTCAGCAGCATCCCCTTCCAGTGACGAAGGCTAACTGCACACTGGGCTGCACCAGGAACAGTATAGGCCAGGGAGCCTCAAACTTTTTAAACAGGCGGCTGCTTGGTTTCCCCCCCCCCAACCCCCAGCGGAGTGGGGGGGGCAGGGGGGGTCTGTAAATACCGGGGGCCAGACTGAGGACCCTGGGGGGCCGTATCTGGCCTGCGGGCCGTAGTTTGAGGACCGCTGGTATAGCCAGTGGACTGGGGCAAGTGGTTAGTACCCTCTACTCTGCACTTGTGAAGCTGCATCTAAAACACTGCTTCTACGCTCCCCAGTACAAGAGAGACTGACAAAGTGCAGGAAGTCCAACTGAAAACCACTGAGATGGCTGGAGTGCAGCTGGAGGGCCAGAGAGACAGGCCTGTAACTCAGACAGGCTATGGCAGGATGTAAATCCATCTCTTACTACTTGAAATGGGGTGGTGGTGGGCCTGCCTCAGGGACAACAGAGAGTGCCAGATTCTTCTCAGAGGTACACAAGGAAAGACAAAGTACCACTGCTGCAGGTTGCAACCCGGTAAATTCCCTTTGAACAAAAAGAAGTATGTTTCGCTACAAAGATAATCAAGCACTGGGACAGGCTGCCTAGACAGATTGTAACCATCAACCTTAAAGACTTGAAAACTCAAGGGAACAAGGCCTGAGCAACCTGACCTAATGCTGAAGTCAGCTCTGCTTTGAGCAGGTCACTGCACCAGACACCTCCAGAGGTCCCTTTCAGAGGTCCCCTTTTTACAGTTCTAAAAAACAGTGTTAAATATATTATATATTTACTTTAGAACTTTACTTGTTCTATTAAGGTATTTCTGGCATCATGGACTTCTTGGAATAGGTTGGGATCATCAGCCTTCAGCAGCAACTTTCGCTCAAAATTTTTTCCATCATCCAAATCAGAAGTAGATTTCCAAACTATTTGTTCCTTAGTCACAACATCAACCAGTCCTCTGAAGGTCTTGGCTTCCCCAATGGGCAACTGCAAACAGAGTGCTGATTTTAGATAGCTCCAAAAAATGACGAAAGGAATTCCATTCAAAAGAAAGCAAATAAACATTTAATTTCTAGGCTTACCTGTAAAAGCAAAGGTTTCGTCTTCAACTTTTGTTCGATACTTTCAACAGCATATGTAAAACTATATACAAAAAACAGATACTAAGTTACAAAAACTTAATGGCATAATAGGTTTACCATTCCTTATTTACTGCAAAAATTACTCCTACAATTACACAAAAATACACATATGCATAACCAAAGATGTATATAATAAGTATTAACATAACTGGCTTGTCTACACTCAACAGCAAAACTTATTAGATACATTCCATTACAAAGTTTTTATTAATGATTACAATAACAAAATACCTTGCCCTGGTTTTGTCCATCTTGTTCAAAAAGCAAATTCGTGGTATCTGATGTTTGTCCGCTTGTCTCCACACTGTCAGAGTTTGGGCCTAAGGCAAAAGACAAAATGGAAACACTAGTGCCAACAGCTGAACTATACAGTCCCCAATACCGCTGAGGTACTGGGTTCAGAGGACAGAAAGGAACTGTGCTGGGTGTGTTGTGACAATCCCATCGTGAACTTCACATGCAGCTTTGTCTCATCTTACATCTCACCTGCCATCATTCCTCCTCCTTCACTAAGGGCAGACAGGTATACGGTCAAAGGAACACGGGAGAGAAACTAAGCATTACAGGGGATATATACAGAAAAAACTCAGTCATGTAGAGACCTCAGACTTTATTGACAAGCTACTTAAGTGTACCAGGCAAGCATTTCTGTGGCTACATGTACAACTCTAAAAACTACTGTGGTTTTGCTAGTAATCTGTGTACTGCTGAGCCACTTATGATATGCATTGTTATTTGAAAGTTAAAACAGGTACATATGAAAATCAGTTCCGATTCAGAAACAGTCTCTTATCAACATATGGAAATAATGCAAGAATTTCCTACACAGTTTTAGCAAAAACACAAGCAGATCTAGTTGTTTTGTTCTTGGGTGTGGTGGGCTGTTACTCAGTTCAGGTTCAGGTTTATATATGACGGCACCTGAATTCTAAGTTAAATAATGTGACTCACACTGATCAAGCATTCTCTCATGCCTCATCTAGGAAAAAGGGATGTCCCATAGAACACCACGATTTCACAACATGTAACTTTTCTACAGGATTGAACATTAAACCATCCCATGCTACGAAGTCAAATTCCACCTTTTCTGCACTATGCCCCAAAGAGCATGTTAAATAGGCTGTTGGGGAGGGAGAAATTCTGGCTCAAATTTACTCATTTTCTACATGAAATCTGAAAATGAGAAATGAACAGATATTTCTTTCCATTGGTACAGGTAGCCAGAGGCATTCAGCTTAATCAATGTGTATAAAGGACAGCAACAAAACAAAAAAACACCAGACTTTAATGGGAATCCCACCTATTTGCCCCTTATTACCACGGATATCCCTGTACAGTACAGAACTTGGAATTAAATGCTCAGCTTCTTGAAGCTGAATTTTGATCAAAGCATCAAAAGAGATAATACTGAGCAACATCTCTGTGCTATCATTATTATTATTTTGGTCTGATTTAAGTCATTACACACAAAAAAATAAATATCTACCAGTTATTTTTACCTCAACACCAGCTGAAGCATCAAACACCGCTACTGCTCCATCCAGGACTCTCAAGCAACGCTCAACTTCCACTGTAAAGTCCACATGACCTAAAAAACAATCTTCCTTTTACACCATCATAATTCAAACAGGCAACATTAACAGTTTTACATTTTTAAGTTTTACATTACAATTTTTTTTTAAATCATGTCAAAACAGCCCTGTCTTTACCTGCAGAGAAATAACACCCATCAGTCCTTTAAACACAGAAGACTGTTACACTGCAATCCCAGAGCTGAGAGCAATTTAGTGTGGAAATGTCTGAGTTCACTTTAAACAAACTAGATTAGGCACCAGAAAACAAAGCTGAACAGAGCTCAGTATAGGCCTTTTCACTGATGCAATTAAACCAATTAAATATTGCGCTACGACATTCTACGACATCCCACCTCATCTACTCTCCTCTAATAATATGAGTACTGCTAAAGTGTAGTACCTGGGGTGTCAATCAGATTGATTCTGTAGTCCTTCCAGTCAAATGTAACAGCAGCAGACTGAATGGTAATACCACGTTCTCGCTCTTGTACCATAAAATCTGTCACTGTGTCCCCATCATCAACATCTGTGAACAGGAGGCAGGACTACAGTTACGTACCTAAATTATTCAAAAGCTGAAATTGTCTTGGAATACAGACACTGAGAGAGATTTGGAAACACTGTCCCTTTTATATAAGCTATGAAACTAGTCTTTTTCAGAAAATTGTAATGTCAGCCAATTTACCCAGGCTCCCTTTCCAGGGAACAGATGCTCTGTAAGTCAAAGACAAGCAATTCTAACAACATTTTTGTTGTTCTTAATCATAACTAACACCACAAGAAACTTAAAAACCAAAGCAAAGACCAAAATCACGAACAAACTACAGTTTTAAATAACATGGCTCCACTTACTGTATCAACGTGACTGACATTTTAAAATTTAGTAATTAAAAGGTAATTAAGTTAAAACTAAACTGAAGTCAAAAAACCCCCCAAACAATTAAGATGTTGAGTTTTACTTCTGTTTTTTCTTATTTTCATTAAAAAGAGAAGCAGTTACAAATTTTTAAACAAGCAGGCCACCAAGTTCAACCACTCCACAAGCCTAACATCATCTACCATTCTCATACACAGTAGAGAACAGGAAATTAAATTCAAAAGTCAAGAAGTAGCACAAGCGGAGGCTGCTGTGACCCCTTCAACCTTGACGAAGTTTGTGAGAGTTGTCGAATCAAGGAATTCTTCATGTGCTATGGCTTTCAAAAGAATGGTGACTTTTTGTTAATCTGGTTTCTTTACAGGTTAGGAAAGAACTGAAGGAACAGCTTTACCAGAAAGGCCAATAAGTAGCAACGAAAACATGGAGATACTCTAATTAAGTGTTAAACAAAACATAATGCACTGAAACTAAAAGAAATATATGAACCTATGACCTCTCAAAATACAAATGCCTTAGAACATAATGGAACGTGCATTAAAATGAAATTTTACAGAGCACAACTTTGGAACAGCTGGCTTTACGCTAAGTGTAGCAACCTCTAACTGCGATGCATGTTACTGCATACTATTAAATCTCTCAAAGCTACTGAAATACAAAAAATACTCCTAACCTCCAAGTGTTCTTATGTATCCAGAATAATACAGCATTCTCTCTGTTGTCGTAGTTTTCCCTGCATCAATGTGGGCCATAATGCCAATGTTTCGGATTCTGCATGAAGTGAAAACATTGCTTTTACTGCGATTTTTTTTTATTCATTGATACTGTTATTTGTATAAACAATTACTACTGACTGAGAATAGCATACCAGATGAATAACATTTTCCCTCTGTTGCATATACAGTATACCTTCTGATACTGAAGCACATTAGTATTGAAATTGTGAAGTCTTGAAGTTTTGATGAGGTAAACAAGAGACAGTCCAAGACTTCTCTGACACCAAAACTCTTACATATTGAAATGTCAGAAGGCTAAAAGTAAGGAAGTACTAATTTTAATTTAGAACATGCACATGACCTATGCACATAATGGGCACGCAACCCCTGACTTTTTATCACATCAGTTCCTTTGACTGCCAGTTACATCCAAAAAATAAGCTAGCATGACATACCTGGATATATGAGGATTAATGACAGAATGTAGAGACTTAATATCTCCTGGAGACAAACAAAACAAAACAACACAACAATCTGTAAGACTGATCCAAATGTAGAAATTATAGATTTTAACAAAACTAAATATATTTCAGACAATTACAGAAAAAAAACGATTTAGAACCACAACTCATGACAATCTGTAATTTTTAACACCTCAGATATGTACATCTACAGATATGTACACGTTCATTTTCAATAAATTTCACTCTCTCTCAGATAAAGATAAATTCTCCAGAACAGCTGTAATTTATAAACAATAGGGAAAAGCCAACACAGAAAAGCATCAGCAGCACAGCAAAATCTTACTGTGCAGGAGCAATAACAAAACATGCCACAGTTCAAGACAATTCTGATGATGACTTTCACCTGAACCAGCTATTAGGTAACAAATTTCAAAAGTCATTTCTTCTTTAAACACTGAAGCTAAGACAGCATAACTCTCAGGGACAAAATGCAAACTGACCTAAGTTAAGAAAACATGGTACTGAGGAGTTTTAAATGCGTATTTTCCTGAAAGATATTTCCTTTCTCATACCCTGTTTAGTTGTAAAATAAGCTGCCAAGCTAAATTTTTATGAAACTAACCATAATTCAGTAAGCCCTGGCAACGCCCCCAGAGAAGGTATCGCTTCCCTTGGCTGACTGGTGTCTCAGCCACTCCTGCAACTGGAGCAAGAGAAGGTTCCAGAAGTCCTGGAACTAAGGCCAATAAATAGGGGCATGTGCAAGCCTCTGGGGTGCTCTCCACACTGAACACCCCTGTTGGCAGGTCTGGGGCTGGATCCAGGACTGGTGATCTCCCTCCCTCTTTAGCTCTAGCTTCTGAGTCACTCTCCCCTGCCTGCAGGTGGGATGTGACAATTCTAGCACGCTTCACAACTCACCTGACTTCTTATACATCTGTATCTTTTCTTTCTCTTATTTTCTAAAGGCTTTATACCATACATCTACTGAGAAAAGAGCAGCAATACGAAACACCTCTTTCCAGTCCCTGAACCTTTTAACTGTTCTGTTTGTGCTTCAGACACCAAATTCTATAAATAATGACCAAAAGATAAACAATAAAACACAATTTAGAAAGTATTCTCACTCATTTTTAGAGTAATCTTTACTATTACAAAAATAAACTTATACCTGGTGGAGAACTGTACTTTCTTAGACTGCAGTCTTGCCATGTTACGCTTACGAGTCTCATTTTTGTCTTGCTGAAACACACACGCTTAAAAGGAAAAAAAACACAAACCCATACAGAATACTTATCACTATAAATAATTACTTCGTAGCTACATTTTTGCCAGCTGTAAAAAACTAAACTGAAAAAAATATCTACGGGAACGGATACTGTTGTTGGGTATTTATATAAGCTCAAAATACCAGCAATTTGGAAACAAGAAGCATGAAGTTGGTAGCACCGTGGTTTAAATCAAGTCCAATCCCAATGTTATTTGGGAAGTCCAGTAAAAATCTGTGATGGCACCAAAACATGCTGTCAGTAGCCAAAATATTTTAAATAAGTCCAGTGATTTGTGTCAATAATATAACTTTAACAATGACAAGTGTTAGGTAATTAGAATCGCAGAACACTAAAAAAGGTTTACAGAAAAATTACAAATCCAACTTTCAAATTCTGACTATGTGAAGTCCAGTTCCAACATGAAATTATATCTTCAGTTCAGATTACTGAATTGTAAACCAAAACCAACAAAAGTGTGTTTACTCTGAGTAACCAAACTACTTCTTTTGCTCACAGTGGCAGTATCAAAATTTGAGGAAAGAGTTTACCTCATTGCACAGACTTGATGACTTGAATGCGTTCACCGAAAATTTCCTCACAAACCTCAACATTCTGACTCCTGTACCTAAATCTGTTCCCTGCCAAGACAGGTAAGGAAACATTGTACAAAACATTTACATGGAAGTAATATAGCTACCGGTCATAAACAAGTCATGAAACTTTGCTATTTTTCAAGTTAGATCAGGTTACTATTCTTCACATTGCTGCTTTGCAGGTTAAATCGGTGTCAGATCTGTAAAAAATGTTATTAAGCCCTAAAAATGCCGCTTAATGCATGCCCACAAACACTAAATATATTTCTCAAAGAAATCTGTGAACAATAAAGCTGCAAATTCACCATCGGAGTTTACACTCGCGCTCAGATGAGCTCCAGGGTATCGATTACCAATCACTGGAGCATAAACAGGTCTCCCGATTTTGGAGGAGGAAAGGGGGCAGGGAGAAGCACGTATTTGGGATAGAAACAACACAAAATATTAAATACTATGCGCTTTCAAGCGCTGCCAAAACCACTGCGACACAGAGGCCAAGTGCGAAAGTTTCAGGAATAATCCTAGCCGGCTGCGCTTTTTTTACGGAGGCGATGTCCAGCTCTAGCGACCTTACGCTCCGCGGCAGTTTCGCGGCGAAGGAAGGCGCCTGCGTGCAGGCCGCGCTCCGGCCCCCGCCGCCGCGCCGAGCGGGCGGGAGCGGCGCCCTCACGCTGCCCCTGACGAGCCGACGAGCCCCGCCGCCGCCTCGGCGGCCGCTCCGCAAACCGGCGCTGCCCTCCCTGCCGTGCTGCGAGCCGCCGGCACGTTACACCGCCGGCGCCCGCGTTACCTTCTGCCTCCGGATGAAGAGTTTTAACGCGACCACGCTTGGGCGGTCGCTTTGGGCCCAGACCGGGCGCCGGCCGCGACGGCCACCATGCCGCCGGAAGGCGCGCTCCTTTTTCCCTTCCCCCCCAGCCCCCGCACCTAGCCGCCCTCCCCCCGTTCCGCCTTCCCGCCCCCACCTGACAGACCCAGGCGGCAAGACAAGACCCTCTCCTTCGATCTTTCCCCCTGCGTTTTTCCGCTCTTCGCGGCCCCGCCAAGTCGGAACAGCCGCCCTTGGGGGACGCGGACCGTCGCCCCCTCGCCGGCAGGAAACAAAGTGCCGCGGGGGAGCGTTTCCAGCCGGGGCCGCTTCTCGGGCGGCCCGCCCTTTTCGCCGAGGAGGAGGCGGCTGCGTGGAGGCGTCGGTGGAGCGTGGGGAGACGCCGCGGGGCCTCCGCCATGGTAAGGGCCGGGGTGGCGGGGTGGCATGGGGGCGGTGGCGGACGGGGAAGGGGGTGAAGGCGGCCGAGGGGGCCCCGCGGTCGGGCTGCGGCCCCCGTCGGGCCCCTACCGTGTGTCCCAGCGGCGCCGGGCCTCGGCCGCTGCTGCCCGCTCACCGCGCTGCCTTGTGCCCTCAGCCGCAGAACGAGTACATCGAGCTCCACCGCAAGCGCTATGGGTACCGCCTGGACTACCACGAGAAGAGGAGGAAGAAGGAGGGACGCGAGGCTCACGAGCGGTCCCGGAAAGCCAAGAAGATGATCGGGCTGAAGGCCAAGCTCTACCACAAACAGCGGCATGCTGAGAAGATACAGATGAAGAAGACGTGAGTACCCGCCGCTTCTGTGGCGCCGTCCAGTCATCCTGACAGCTGAAGGATGAGATGAGACGTTTCAAAGAGCTACTCATTACTTGGAAAAGTTCTGCTTCTAAACAGCACTCGGGTTGTAGGAGGGTGTGGGTTTTACCTCAGCGAAGACATTTCTGATTTCCTCAGTGGATAATTCTGCTCCTAAAAGGCATCCATAAGATAATGCATTAATTAGCAATAGCAGTGACTAATGTAGTTATGACACAAACATGAATGCATTTACTTAGGTCTTTTACATCAACTGATGTATTAGTGTAGCAGGAGGCAGCAGGCATTCTCACAACAGTGTTAATAGGAACAGTACAGTAACGTATGCAGTATTTGGGCAGAACATGAAGCTTGTATTCCAGGATAATTGCAGCATAGGTAAACAAAAGCATTTTTCTGAAAATCTCTTGTTCAGAAACTGAAATCAAAGCTGTTAATGGTATTCTCTTTTATCCACCGTGGTGTTCTTGTTGTTTTCCAAGTGTAGATAGTTATTTTCCTCTGCTACTTGTTAAAGTATTTGGCTTGTTAAACAGACCTACAAACTAGTTATTTCCCCCTAAATAGCCTCAAAATTAACAAAACACAACCTCTTTTATGCACATGTGTTCCTGGTATTTGTACATGCTGCCATCAAATCGTGGAAGAGTAGTAGTTTGTTTTTTGTCAGAGGAAAATTTCTATCTCTCAAAGTGCTTGGCTACTTGTTTTAAGTCATTCAGAAATCCTTGAAAGTTGCATGTCTTGTGTTCTTGCCTTGTTGTGAATTGGCAAGCTTTTATGCGCTGTGCAGCCTGTCAGTTGTTACATTAAGTGAAACTACTAGTTTACCTTGAAAATTATTTAGGATTATTCCTCAAATATAAGCATGTACTTGTTTACAAATATTTCTTAAAAGAAAACTTTGAGCAGACATGAGCTAAGTTAAAATACATAAACACGAACATTTCTTTTTTTTTTTCCCCCCTGCTTTTAATACTGGTTTTCTTTCCTTGTAGCATTAAAATGCATGAAAAGAGAAACACAAAGAAAAAGAATGATGAAAAAACACCTAAAGGAGCTGTACCAGCATACCTGCTGGACAGAGAAGGCCAGTCCCGGGCTAAGGTTCTCTCTAACATGATCAAGCAGAAAAGAAAAGAAAAAGCCGTAAGTAATTGTATTAAAATTCAGATACTTACAATTACTTGTGACAGTGACCACTTTGTGTTGCTGATGCTCAGGTGTCTTATAGCCTAAGTAAAACCTGAATCCTTGAGTAACTGAGTAATCTAGGACAAAGTAAGCAGATGCAATATCTTGATTTTCATAACTTGTAATTGCTAGTTAAAATAAGTAGCTATGAGTTATATAAAAAGTATGTTTACCACTACACTCTACATAAATTTTACTTTATGTTTTGGTTGTCCCCTTTCATTCAGCAATGCAGCATGTAAGATTACTGACTTTTTTTTCCTCACCTCTTCCAGGGGAAATGGGAGGTTCCTGTGCCAAAGGTCCGTGCACAAGGAGAAACAGAAGTTTTAAAAGTGATACGTACAGGAAAGAGAAAGAAGAAGGCCTGGAAGAGAATGGTTACAAAAGTTTGTTTTGTTGGAGATGGCTTTACGAGGAAGCCTCCTAAATACGAGCGATTCATTCGACCAATGGTAATGTTCTCCAGCCTTGAAGAATATTGAAGTAACGATTATTTTTACTTACTACTTTGAGTTTCTGTGGTGAGGAAACTTTCTTCTGTGATAATGCACTTGATTACTACTGATGCAGAACATTCCTTTTAGTTCCCTTGCAGAAACCTAAACTTCTAATAACTTGAGGGTGGGGAGATGCCCCTGCAGTCACAGTCTCTGTTGAAATCTCTGCTCTTACACCCATAACTGAGATGGTGCCAGTAAGTTAGAGCTACGAGTTGTCTAATTAGCATGGGAATGTCTCTAGCAAAAGCACTTCGAATAGGTTTTAAAGTTGGAGGCTTCTGTTTCAAGCTACTGTGATTCTGTAAGCTGCAGAAGCCAACTTTGTTGTAGGAACTCATGAACTCCCTCCTCCTGGCCTGTTAAATAAGCTTGCAGCACAGTTCAGACCGTAGGCAAGGGGAGTGCTGTGCTGTGTTCTTACACAGCTGCAGGAACAGTGCCTGAACTCTAGCAGCCTGGCAGTGCACAGGAGATAAAACTAGATTCACTAAGACTGTGTAATTTTTCTGTGAATAGCTGTTCCTGTTTCCTCACAGGAATCAACAGAATCACTACGCAGGCTGTGTGTTGGATCGTACTTCATTACTAGTTCAACTAGTTCAATTACTAGGTCTTACACAGAAGCCTTGGATAGATTTTTATTGACACAGAGAAGTTTATGGTACTTGATGGTAAAGTACCCTTTATGAAGCACAGGTCATTAGATGGAAGGTGCTGTAAGAGATGGGTATTTAATATTTCACAATATGTGAAGTGTTTTTCTGTTTTACAAGAAAAAAGGAAAAATTCATAGTCTTAAAAACTAGTAGCACTGTTAAATGTGTTACCATAAATGTCTTATTTCTTCATGAAACAGAAGCCATCTGAGGTAACAAGTATTCTTGTACAAGTATTAAGAATTGACGTCCTGAATATATGCGTGGAAAGCTTTATCTTGCCACTAAACAGGTTTTTAAGCAAACCTGGCATTATATAGTAGGCATTCAGTATTCAGTATTCGAAGTTGTTTCATTTTTCCCAGTGTCTCAAAACATCTAAAGCTGAGGACATAATGCTTAAAGTGTTAAACTAGATTAGTCATGAGGGCTTAAAGCAAATATTAACTCATTCTGTCACTCCTTATACAACAGGGCTTACGTTTCAAGAAGGCGCATGTGACACATCCTGAACTTAAAGCTACATTTTGCCTACCTATCCTTGGTGTAAAGAAGAATCCTTCTTCTCCTTTGTACACAACACTGGGTGTAATTACCAAGGGTACTGTCATTGAAGTGAACGTGAGTGAGCTTGGCCTTGTGACACAAGGGGGCAAAGTCATCTGGGGTAAGTAGTTAAGCTAGCTGCTTTTAAAAGTTTTCAGTCTTCATTGCCTGAGGTATTGTTAAGACAACATCCTATAGTCATAATTGATCCATTGTTAAATGTTAGGTTTGGGCTGTAGCAGAAGCAACTACTGGGCAACTCTAAAAATGCAAGTTTTCCGTGTTAATCTTAGGCTTTCTGTTTACACTTTCAAAATCAAATTAGGTGAAGTTCAGAACAAAGATTCAGTTTGTTTGCCTGTGTCTCAGATTAAGCAATGCTACAAGTCTAAAGACCTATCCACGTGAACAATTAACAACTGTATTATGTTTTTAGTGGAAGTTCTGTGTAGAAGCTTCTTTGTAGGATTAGGCTGACTTCTTTTAACAGAGGGGTTGACATAGACAATAGCAGGACCTCTGATGTTATTTTTTTGTTCACCCAGAACTCTAAATGGTCCATTTATAAAAAGCAACCTGCAAAAAGTTATTTTGAGAACTTAAGTTTTGCAGCTCAGCAGAAGATAGATACAGATTTCAAAATGCATTTCAATTTTGGAACAGGAATTCCCTACACTTAAGAGACTTGTGGATTGAACTTGCAAACATAGAAAAATCTAATTAATTATATGAACTACTTCAAGCTTTTGTAGACATTTAATTCCCTTTTCTCTCTAGGGAAATATGCACAAGTAACAAACAATCCAGAAAATGATGGCTGTATTAATGCAGTTCTACTTGTTTAAGTTGTGTTTGATACTAAGCATTGGACGTGGGCTCCTGCAAAATCAGTGGTTTCAACAAGTTTGCAAGATCTCCGGAACTGTCAACCATTCAAGACCATTGACCCCAGGGGCTGGTGAGGAACTTAAACATGCCAGAAGTGACTGCTCAGGTTTTAATATGTATTATGTTTGCTCAGCTGAACAATGTCCAAATAAAGTGTTTCAGTTTTCATGTTTTGCTGATGTGGTATGGATTTGATTAAAATTTGTTTTTTTCACAGTGTTTTCACAGTAGTTTTTTGGCTTAGATATATTGTGTAAAAGCTTAATTCAGCTCACACTCCTACTGATGGGAGATACAGCCACTGTTTCCCGTGATGGCTGCTGTAACAGCTAAAGGTGCAGAAGAACATGCTAACTCGGGAGCTGGAAGAATGCAGCTAGAATCTTACTGCAGACTGACAACAGAAATTAAGCACTCAGTTTGATACTTGCCTCTGTAGAAGCATGGACGTGAGAACGTATTAGGAGCATGGGGCTGCAGGATGGGAAGATAACTAGGAGGGCAGCTATTCTCTTCAACCCCGTCATCCTGCCTTACCTCATGTCTTTCTCCCCTTTGCTTCCATGACTGCATTAATGGAAAGAATAAGGACTGGAGAGTGTAGCACTGTAGTCCCAGCAAGAAAAGAACAGTTTCAGAAGTTTACATTGGGGTTTAAGATGTGAAATTTGAGAATAGTGTGATAGGCCTGATACTACAACTACTTGTAGATATTTTGGTGACTTTAAGAAACATTCAAGAAAAACTAAAGGTGACAAGCATCAACTGATCAATATATATTAAGGTTTTGTCCTTGAAATACAAGAAACAAAAGCTGCTTCTAAGGTGGAGCCTTTCAGCAATCCTGTATGCAACTACACCAGTAATATAATCAATCAAGAATTTGGTGGTAAACAAACAGCACAATCTATCACTACAAATAAACATCCTCGCCATTTTATATTCCTACTCTTAAAACAGTACTTCACTTCAAGCCAAGGAGCTTTTAACACAAAATCCAAGTCAAACCCATATAAGCTGTCTCCAGTTGATGAGGGCACTCCTATCTCTCAACACTGTAAGAAGGAAACTTTTAAACAAAATGCTTAACATATTTCAGAAGCCAGAATGTAAATAGGAGTGCATGGGTGTGGTGGTGTGCCTTCCCCCCACCCCCACCCGAGCTTTGTTTCAGTGGCAGTGCTCAAGTAGCAACTGCCTGAGGCTGTCAAAATGGATGTGTCTTGGAAGTGGATGTGTCCGGTTGTGATGGCTGTATCTGACTCAAAGTGGATTCCAGAGAGACAAGTAACAACAGGAGCCAAGGGCTAATTTGAACAGTGCGCCCACCTAGCAGTGCCAGTCAAGGTCCGAGTCAAGCCAAGTCTGAAAGAAACGAACATCTGTAATCAGAATGCAAATATGACTATTAGTCAATTATCTTACTCCATTAAATAGCGAACAGCCCAAAGCCCGTTGAGCCCTCCTGCATGGCAGCAGGCTGCATGCCAGAATCTCCCCTTGGGTAGGGGCGCCCCTCAAGGTTACTCCCTGGGGCTGCACAGATGATCGGCAAGTGATTAATAGCATGACAGAACTTCGAAATCTTAGCTAAGTGGTATAAGGGATTGATTGTGCACATGTAATATTTTAGACATAAACTGTTGATTAAGGCTGAGACTAAGCCTGGATCCAGGTGCACCTAAACTGCCTGCTGAGAAGTTCAGAGCACAAGGGGGTCCTTTCTGAACCTCAACTCAATGGGAGGGTCTCCCTGACAGTTTTGTCTGACCTGTCTTCTGTGCAGTAAATAATAAGGTGTACCTTGCCATCAAATCTTGTTAAACCACTGTTGCATTTACTATCAAACCATTAAATAAATAAAATAAATAAAACCACTGTTTTATACCAATAAACATATTGCTGCTTCTCTTTTACGAGCGAAGTGCGTCATCCTCCATCTGTGACAGTGGGGGTTTTTTTGCATTAACAAAAGTCTAAGCTAGAGGTGGTCACATGCAATAAGCAGGTTGAGTAGCAGATTATAGAATCACTGTTAGTGTAGTTACGGTTGGAAGGGACTCGAGATGGTGTAGTGCAAGCCCCCTGCTGAAAGCAGGGTCAGCTACAGCAGGTGTCCAAGGGCCACATCCAGTCAGGTTTTGAGTTTCTCCAAGGACAGAAACTCCACCACGTCTCTGGGCAACCTGGTTTGGTGTTTGACCACTCTTAGAGTTTAAAATGTTTTATATTTAAATAGAATTTCCTATATCCCAGTTTGTGCACACAGCCTCTTGTCCTGTCACTGGGCCCCACTGAGAAGACTCTTGCTCCACCTTCTTATACCCACCCCCCATATTTATACACAAGGTAAGATCCTCCTGAGCTTTCTTTTCTTCAGGCTGAAGAATTGCAGCTCTCACCCTCTTGTATGACAGTTGCTTTAATCCCTCAATCATCTTCCTGACCAGGTCATGTTTTAGACCGTGAACTCTGGCCAGGAAGTCAAGCTAGCTGCTTTTGTACCGGCTTTCAAACTTCTCTTACACTATCTGACAGAGACAAAACAGATAAGCCTCTGTTTTAAGTTCTTGTTGCTTTACCCTTTACTGCACATTAACAAATAACATGAACAGAATAATTTTCTACAGCTGTCTCAAGAACATCACTACATTTTGTGCTCAAAATACATGACTTGTTGGCTGAATAACACAATTGTTGCACATAAAATGTTTTAATACACCACACTGTAGGGAGCTGGTTACAGCATTTCTAGTTGGCTTGTCTGCAGCAAACTACACCAGTAACTGCTAAGTTTACATCATCTTGCATAGGTCGTATAAACAGCAGAATGCATGCTGTAACATTCAGAAGAGCCTATTCTGCACCCTTTTTCATAAAAGTCTTACACATAAGCTAATTAAGTACAGGAAATTATTTTAATTAATAGAAGATTTTTCCATTAATAATCTTTGACCTTTTAAAGCTCCTTGGTAGCAGGTTGTAACATTATGCTAGTTCTAGTGAACTGAACCACTTTAAAACATTCTTCCTGTACAGCAGAAAGGACTCAAATACTAAAACCCAAGAAAAAAATAATCACAAAATATAAGTTTAATTACTACTTCAAAATATTCCAAAAGCAGCCAAGACAGTACTAAAAAAAGGAAATCTATCACTGTAGCAAGACTTAAGTACAATACTCTAGAATAGCAATACATCTTCAATAAACAGAGTATCACTAGTTTAGAAAACATCTAACAACGCGTTTGTGAACAGAAATCTAGAGGTGTATCATCCTGCAAATAAAATTTTAGAATGGTCATGTAAAGCAGAGAAGCTGAAACTTAGGCCTATTTGTTGCTATGTTTAACTTAGTGCTGATGACACTGTCAATTATCAATTTGATTACAGACATCTACAAATGAAATGGTATTTAAAAAGCAATAAACAAGGGTCAGACATAATTTCAGGTAAGTTAAAAGCACATTTGAAATAAAACATGTACATTTTCATGTAAAGTGCTATGAAGCATGAGAACAGCAAACAAGAATTCTGCATGAAATGAAAACAGACCAAAAAAGAATGGGGGAGAAGCAAATCAAATCCTGTTAACAAGCAGTACAAGAAACACATTTGAACAAATGTTGGATTCAAACACAAAACAATTTATCATTGAAGTGCAGTGCTGAAGTTACAAATGAATGTTCTTTAAACTCTATTCCTAAACTATATAAAGCTCAAAAATAATACTGCTTGCTTTCACTGTACACATGTAGATCTACAGCATGTTGTAATAGAATTTGGTACAAACTTGTATAAAGTTGATGTTTTAATCATTGGTTGCTGGTGCAGTAAGATCTTAAAAATCTTTTAAGAATTTCATTGTAATAAGACAGACAGGTAGCAGACCAAAAAAAATTGCCCAAGCCTAAAAACCACTGGTTTTCCCAAGGTAAAACACTTCAGTCAATACAACTGCCAGGTAAGTTCCCTTGCATTAATGTAAAAGAAGGTATAGACTATTAAACTGCTGTTCCAATGGGACAGTCAGTACAGCAATAAAAACTATTATTTAAAATCACTGTTAAGATTTTGCTACAGTCTTTACTGCAAGACGATTGATGCCAAAGAAGTTGTTACAGAAATAAATGATGCCCTTTAGTTCAAAGTACTGCTGTGATCACAATTAGAACAGTGTCGAGTTTTCAAGAGTGTACCGGTTATCAGAATTGCTAAATGCATCCCAACTGTCCACATTCTTTACCAAACTGGCTATCAGCTACCATTTCAAGTACCCCACATCTACAGAGGTATCTACTTAAGAGCATACTTAAAGATATGAATATTTAAAGATGTTTAGTATTTAAAACTGACTCACTGAAATGAGATCAGAAATCTGATTGTTCTCAGTAGAAAACAAGACCGTCCCAATCTAATAATCTTGTTGTAATATTTACGTGTTCAGTATGCAAATGTATTAAAAGAAAGATACTAATGGTATCAGTTCCAATTTAACCATGAAAAGTAAAAGCCAGATGACTGACATTACCTTCTCAGAAACACAGTTTTCCAACCTCACAGAGAACACAAGTGATAACCACACTTCTCAAAAATCCACCCAGAAGTAATTGAAATAACTGGGACTTAGTTTTCATAAGCAAAAGAACCCTTAACTTTTTGGAAGTGGATATATTTATATCAATTTGATGAGAAACAGCTGAAGGAGGAATGTGAAATGATCCAAGGAACTGATAAGGCTAACAGAACACAGACACAGTGACCCTGAAGAGTCCAGCAGAACACAGTGACCCTCAGGAGTCAATGCTGTGGAACTAGGATAAAAAAAAACATTTGCAGACCCACTAATTGCTCAGACAAACTAGGCAAAAGCAACCTGTCCTCATCATAATATAATCATAACAGTAAAAGTATTCCCCTTGAGGCAGAAACTTTGAAAAAGTAGCCGCCCTGAACCTCTGGAGCATGTGCATTGTACATAAGGTAAAAAGTTATAGCCGATCATGTTGTACAACTCGTGTTTGTTGAACTGTATGTAAACCTCCTAAAACCAGGAAAAGGTGTGCTAGCTTTGCTGATTTACCGCTCAGCACCCATCTCTGTGCAGGCATAAAATAAACGAATGTCTCAGCTCTGTGTGTTAATCAGCTTTTGCATACTGGCCGAAGAACCCTCATTTTGGGACGTTTTTGGTGATCCAGATGAGACAGCCATAAGGCCTTGCCTGGATTGTCTTCCCATCCCCAACAGCGGACCAGACCGGACAGAGCTCCAGCATGCGCCACCCTACTGACTGGGGACTCCTCCAGATGCTCTCTAAAGTCAAGGTGACAAGTGACTCAAAGATAATTTGTAATTTGCAAACAGAGATATTTGCATAAGGGCAAAAGGGGGTGAATTACTTACAAGTAAGTGTAAAATTTAATTATAAATTAGATTGCTTCTGTGGAAGATTAGGTCACATGTAGAGGCTTGGCAGGAGTGCCCTAATTGGCCAGGGAGTCAGAGATGAGTGCACACAAGGGAATTACCGACCTGGGGAGGGTGGGCAATGAGACCCAACAAATCTGAGTACTGGGTTGAAATGGGATCAGGCCAACCCATAATTACACCCTGTAGTCCTTTGGGTTGTATTTTGAAACATCGGAGTAAGTTTGGGGGTGATACGATGACTACAGATAAAGAGATACTGTAATGACTAGTGGCCAAACTATAAATTGGACGATGATGAACAGGGGGCCAGAAAATGGGTCTTTATAATTTAACACCATATTACAATTCATACTCTTTTTTCATTGATCGGGGAAGTGGGACAAAGTGCCTTTTACTGATACCTTTATGACTTTGTACAGAGAACTAGATATTCAGAAGAAGTGCCAGCTGGGGGGGAGATACATTGATGCTGTGCGGGCCAGAAAAGGAGTGTATGTGGAGACGCATGTATATGCAGTAAGAATGGGACTGTATGTTGTAGTGGGGAGGAACCAGAGGACGTACAACTGCTGGTGCCCACAGCCCCACTCCTACAGGGTACAAATTCAGAAAAATCACCATTATTTCAAAAAACAAAACAGATGTGTGATAAAAATTTTAGTCCTGTTCCTAGCAGGACCAGGGGGCAAACCCAATGAATGAGTCAAGCACCTCTGAGATAAGCAGTGGGGGTGGAGGGCTTACAAGTTTTTGTACATGCCGTTTACGACCTCTTATTTATTGAGCTGGAAACTATCAGTTCTTACTAGGAAAACCCTGACAGAATGTACTCGCTTTTGGGAACTACAACATTGATGCATAATCCCTATATAAGGTGAGACAGGGTCCTAAAGAAAGTCCATCAGATTTTTATGAAAGTTTTTGGCTACCACACACAAAGTAGATAGATTTAAATCCAGATGAGGAAGCTAAATCAGAAAACGTTTAACATGTTATTCATTGGACAACCATCACAAGAAAAAAAGTTGCAGAAGGTTGACAGGACAGGAGGAATGGTCTATCTTGCAGTTGATAGAGGGAGCATATGAAGCGTGTAAAAACCTAGAGGAGAAAACAGATCAAGAACAGACTAGGATGAAGTTGCAGACATCTATATTGGCAGCAGCTGTAACCGACACTGCTACAGGTAACAGAGGAACAGGTAGAGGAAGAAAAGGGGAAGAGAAAGAAGGGGGTTGGGAAGAAATCTGCAAGGTCAACGGAAAAACTAATGTCCCCACAGGGCAGGCAAAAGCAAAATCAGTCAGGAAGCACTGATCACGTTGGAGGGTTCAGATAACAAATGGAGACCAGGCAAGAACACTTAAGGCCTCCCCAGCTGATCCCCTGGTTCCAGTAAAGCTGGGGAATGATACCATAGATTTTTTAGTAAGACAGTGGGGCCACCCACTCAGTTGCAACAAGTTGTAAAGAGCATCTCAGTAAAACTACGATCCCAATTGTGGGGGCAACAAGAAAAAGGACTTTACAGCTGTTCTTACAACCTATGGAATGTATGATTAGAAATACTAAACTAATTCACAAGTCTCTATATATGCCAGAATGCCCCCTCCCTTAATAGGATGAGACTCACTATGCAAATTGAATGCTCAAATAATTTTCTCTGAGAACTCCATACAGCTCCATATCCCACCTAATAAGGCTTGGCAAGCTCAAGTTTGTTTGCTGACGGATAAAAGTTCAGAGGAGCTTGAAGAGAACATCCCAGATGGTGTATTGAATATGGCAATTCCTCTGGGTATGGGCTTCAGAGATACCAGGTAAAGCAAAAAATTAACTCAATTAAAATGGAACTGAAACCAGGAGTAAGACTGGTAAGAGTAATAATTTATTAGATTGGAAATATGTAAAAGATCTGAGCCTCTGAAAAATACTTTTGTACTGTATAGACTGCTTAGAGAATGTCAGTCTGAGTTCCATACACCAGTCCCGTCCATAAGGAAACCTCACTCTCAAGAATATTGACTAGTACAGGATCTAACAGTAATAAACCAAGTAACAAAAGATACACATCCCACTGTACCAAATCCTTACACCTTGCTGGTCTCGGTACCTGAAACCAATGCTTATTTTACTATGCTGGATCTGAAAGATGTTTTCTTTTGCATTCCGGTGGATGAGTGTTTTCACCTTTGAACAGGGAAACCTTTCTACAAGAAGGCAGACACAGTTATGTTGGACTGTTCTGATACCAGCAATGCCAGAGGGTTAATGTATAACCTTAGCGTATGTATATCCTCAGTATATGTACAGCCTTAGTATAATTATTAGATTGTAATCAAGAAGTCCTTGTACTACTGTAATTGTTAAGATAGTCATCAAGAAGACGTGGTATTGAATGGACAAGATTTATGATCTAACTTGAAAGGAACACCTAGAATGAAAGAAAAAAACGACTGAATCTCACGGAAACCTAGCAGGTTTTGCCAAGCAACATCATAAAAGGATGAAGATGACCGGGTCATGAAGTATTTAGACATTAATTTGGGTTGCAAAAGCAGCCCTTTGACTCAATTCAGAAGAAACTATGCATGTGCAAAAGGAGAGAATTACTGTAAATGAATCCAGGGAAGATAATTGAGTATGTACGTGGCTTTGAATAATTTAATGCATATGTATGATTATACAGAATATAAGGAACAAGTATTTGAGTATAAGGTGAGCCCATTACCTGTGCTCCCAGCGCCATAATAAATAATGCTGCTTTTTAAACTTCAAAACAAGTCTCAGTTTCTGTGACTGGTCTTTCAGCAACACTTCCTCAAGGATTTAAAGACAGCCCTACTTTATTAAGTGAGTCGTTGGCTGAAGCATAAGAGCAGTGGTGAAGAGGTAGTAACAATGCTACTCTTTTACAGTACATGGACACCATTTTGATTGGAGTTGACACTGAACAAATCTGCATGGAAGCAATGATAAGCTTATTGAACTTTTTGGGACTAACAGGATACTGAGGACTAGCAGGATACTGAGTTTTTAAAAGGCAAGCTCAGAAAACAGAAGTTATTGTTTAAGGGCTCTGGAAATCGGGGAAGATCAAAGTTAATATTTATATGGGCTCTAAATATGCCTTTGAGGTTCTACATGCTCACAGAGCTATTTGGAAAGAATGAGGACTAATGAACTTCCAAGGATAATGTTATGAAGTGTGGACAGATCCTAAAACTATCCAAGCAACATTGAAACCAAAAAAGTAGGCATAATCCACTGCAGAGGCCATTAGAAAGGACTGGGAGAATTAATTTAGGGAAGTACAAAAACTGATTTCACTGCAAGAAGGGCAGCCTTGCATGAATAGGTAATTGGAGCCCTAACACCAGACAGAAAATTAACATGAAACCTCTCCGGCACTCAGAAGGAAAACCAATTGGCAGAAAACATAAAATGCTCAAAGAATATGGAAGGATGGTGGGCAACTCTGAACCAAAAAGCCCTCACTACAGCCAAAATGATGAAAATTTTCCTCAAGAAGTAACATCAAGAACCTCACATGGGAGCTGATGCTATGTTAGGTGGCACCAAGAGGTATGCCACAGGGCCAAAAGTTCGGTAAGCACAGACACAACAGTTAGGAGATGCTAGATTTGCTCCACAAATAACCCCAAGATCCACAGGAAGCCACCAGCAGGCAAATTAAAAAGGGGCATAAGCTCTGGAGAATACTGGCCGAGACTTCTCTGAGTTACCAATATGTGGACAAAGTACCTGCTTGTCCTAATAGATACATTTTCTGGATGGCCAGAAGCTTTCACTTGCCGCAACAACTGGGCTGTGGCAGTGGTTAAAATCTTTAAAAAGTAATCTCTAGGTTTGGAATCCCTGAAAGTTTAATCCCTGACAATGGACCTCAATTTTATTTCAAAAGTAGCCCAGTGAATGTAAAGAATTCTCCAGTTTAAATGGGATCTACATACCCCTGGGAGGCCACAGTCTAGTGGAAAGTAGAAAGGATGAATTAAACCCTTGAAAGGCAAATTTCAAAGTTCTGTCAGGAAACCCAACTTAAACAGGTAGACATCTTAACAACTGCCTTAGCCAGGGTCAGAATTACCACCCAAGTGAAGAAGGAAGCCCTTTTCAAGTATTTTATAGAAAACCATACCCAGTTAGTAATATAAAAATTGGAGCAACTAGATGCATATCAAGGGAGAAGGAATAATGTAGGATACTTGCTGTCTAAGTGTTATCATCTTTACACAGGTAAAAGCAGCTCCCTCACTCAATCATGGACATTAATCCCCATAGGACCATTAAAAATAAAACTGACTAAGACTAATGAAAAACCAGATTCTTAAATTGAAAAACTGTTCATACTCATGTAAGATTAGCCCTTATTTAAGATATATTTTGAATGTGAAGAGCAGGGACCTAGAGATGAATGGATTTTACATCTTATTGTTGATCTTATCTAGACTTGAAATAACTAATACTAACTTGATTTTACAGCTTATACAACTTTAGAAGAAATCTCAATGTAACCCAGATCACTACTTGTTTGCCTACTTCAAAGTCTGCTGAATCACCTGTGCTATGAGGAATCCTCACAACAATATAGGAAAATATGTGATAAAGTGGACCTAATTTAATAAAGCGGTCTTTGGTCTCAACAATCACAACACAATGATGGTAGGATTAGAGAGAATACATAAAGACATTGTAATAGAAGATAGATTAATAGGATATATCAGAAAATATATCTAAGTCTCAAAGAGGTGAATTGATAAGCAGCTGAAGGAGGAATGTGAAATAATCTAAGGAACTGATAAGGTTAACAATACAGACAGAAGACAGTGACCCTCAAGAGTCAATGCTGTGGAACTAGGATAAGAAAAACATGTGCAGACCCACTAATTGCTCAAACTACCCAAAAGCAACCTGTCCTCATCATAATATAATAACAGTAAAAGTATTCCCCTTGAGGCAGAAACTTTGAAAAAGTAGCCGCCCTGAACCTCTGGAGCATGTGCATTGTACATAGCAAGGTATAAAGTTATAGCCGATCATGTTGTACAACTCGTGTTTGTTGAACTGTATGTAAACCTCCTAAAACCAGGAAAAGGTGCGCTAGCTTTGCTGATTTACCGCTCAGCGCCCATCTCTGCAGACATGAAATAAATTTCTCAACTCTGCATGTTGATCTGCTTTTGCACACTGGGTGAATAACCCTCATTTTGCAACAATGAATTGAAGTACTCGGCAGACAAATGTTTAGTAAATCTTGCTCTAAAAATGGAAGACAAGTCACAATATACTGTATGCAACCACCCTTTAAGCTACTAGCCCACAACACCCCCAAATTCTTAGCAATGCAAGAGGTGTTTTCTAGCAATTTTTAACACAATAAATCTTAGCAGTAGAAGAGAAGCCATACAGAAGTAAACAGAAGATTTGTCTTATGTGCCTTATAGAAAGTACTTGATTAGTTTTAGAGATGAAGGTTCACTTGAATGTTTATAAACAATCACAAAAGATCTTGAACAATTACCAGTCATGGCATTCAGGAGTACCCGTATGGACACTGATAAGGCTACACAGCTACATGCAATAGTTCCAAGAAACTCAAGAGTTCACTCAGTAATCCTGTGCACTATGAATCTAAAGTTTTCATATAAACTGTTCTCAACAGCTTTAAAAAGAAAGTATAGTACTTCATCAGCTGAAAGAAGTACAAATACATCTTAGACTGTTAAAATATATTATAAATACGATTCAACTGCATAAGCACAAAATGCAAAACCAGATTCTTGCATCACTTCATAAGAGGGATAAAAGTTAAGACAGCATTGCAACTATTCAAGTGAACCTTGTACTCAGAAGTCCTGAACAGCAATTTCAAGACACCTGTATTTTTGAGACACTGCGGGAGACTAGTTCACTCACATTAGAAAAAGCATATAGCAGGACAAATAGTGGTGTGACTTCCCATTCTTAGAACCATTGTTCTTTCTCCTGGATTTTTTAACCCATTATGAGAGGAGCTTCATTTATTGGAAGAAACACACTGCAAACTAAGAATAACTTACTGTTTGACAATTAAGTGAAATACATGATTTTCAGGAGAACCTCTGAAGGAAAACATGTGAAAAGCCTGTTTTATTTTTGTTTGCATTCAAAGTTTAGTTGCTGCTTTTAAGAAAAGCTGTGAACTAGGAAGCTATCATCTCAGAAGTGCACCCAAGATAGGAAGAGAAAGTGGGAATCAAAGTTACTTGCAAGCAGTCACCTGGTAACTCCGAAAGGTGTAGAAGTTTCATACTAATGAATGTCACAACCATCTGAAAAACAACTCACAGGAGTCACACCTGGCAGACAGCATTTTAATAGTTACCCCACAGCACCCGCCTAGTATTTGGAAAATACAAAGCACTGCTTCCATTCAGACCAAAACGAGATAAAAAGTTGTCATACCCTTTTCCTGTAACATAACAATTAACCAAGTAACCACTCAAACACATGCAAGTAGTTAGGAATGCAGTTCAGACACTTCTGTATATGTACTGGGAAAACTTAGTTTTACCAAGATGCTCACTTTGGAAACTACAGATTGTTTACTTTGTAGGCATCTCTTAATCTTCACATAAAGAACTTCATTATTAGAGTGCTATGGCAGAACTGCACTGACCATGTTTCTACTGACTCAGCTGTTCCAAGTTATTCTCAAAGAGAGAAGCTGTTTTAATCTGCTGGATTACACCTTCTTGCATATTTTGAGACCTAGAATTACAGAATCTTACATTCTCTTAATCTCAATATGCAAACTGTTCCCTTTGCTAGCACAGTTGTATTTATTCAGCATGTATCCTTTATAAAAGGAGGAGACTGGCTATTTACTTTCACACTCAGATGAAGCTTAACATCTAGTGGCTAAAAATTCAAAAACACTTGAGGAAAGGTGATGAATCCCAAGAGGAAGTCCAACCCAGAATTTTAAACATGTGTCCATGTCCCATATGGTTTAGTTACACCCTAGTGTTTTACACAAAATAATAACTTTCTTATAAATAAACAAATTAACAATCAGTATTTCATTTCTAAGCTGGCTTTCCTTTTTTCTTGAGTGGACCTTTGTAGCCTTTGGCCTTTCTTCGCAAGGTTCTCCGATCAACAATGGGCACCTCAATTTCTGCTTCCTCAGAGCTGCTGTCAGCAGCCCGCTCTGTTGTCTGCGTGTACTGATCCATCTGCTCAGGAGACTCTTCTGAGTGCTCTTCCAATTGGTTCTTCGGTCCTTCCTGTCCAGGAAGCTGCTGAAAAGAAACACCTTCAAGTTCAACCACTATCAAAGAACTCTGACTCAAGCCAACAGGGGCCTCCTGTGAGTTGTGCCCTGCTTCCTCATTTTGATCTTCCAATGAGGAAGTTGTTTTGGGCAACATGTTTTCAGAAACAGATTCATCTACTGCTTCAGTTACCATAGAGCTGGGCAGGCCATTATCAGAGGGCTCTTCCTTCAATGCCAAAGCAGCTGCATTTTCAACAGCGATCTTTTCAGATTCTTGCTGCTCTTCAGTACCCTCCTCCTCTACTAATGTACCTCCTTCTGCCAGCACTTCTGAATCAGTTGCATTTGAAACCTGAGGGTAAAGGGGAAGGGTGCCAAAACAACCAAAGGGAACAATCAGTTGAAGATACAAGAGGCTGAACAACTACTGCCCCTAGCTAGCAACCTCAGAAGGTATTTTGGCATTCAGCAGGTTTTAATACTACATGTACAGTCAATAAGTCAGTTCTTTCCTCCTTTTTGCATGAGACTATTTTGTGAACTGCTTTTGACCCAGAGTTGCTCTCCTATTTTCAAATTATTGAAAGGATGATTCAGGTACAGTAAAAGCATTCTGAAATTACTCCCAAGAAAAAAGATGTGTTTTATGTTTTAGACATACATAGTTATTTTGCATTCATAACAATCTGCTTTTGCACTATAAACAAAAAAAAACCAGTAAAATCTGTGCCCTAGAAGGATATTTTGCCAGCAATTAATTGCTTGTATACTTCTTCAGGGTAGAATTACTAGACAAAGAAAGAATGTGGTTTTCACTCACATCCAACTAGTATTTTAGTGAGAAAGAGCTGTTTCATTACTGCCAGGGCAAACTGGAACAACATATCTTTTTTTCGTATCACATGCATACATGTCCCCCTTCTGCATATTAAGACACAAAACATTAGTATATTCTATTTACATCATCTGGCCTAGTAATTGCTTCTCCCAAGATTTCATATGATGGTAGGGGCTACTTTTTATCTGTTAGTTAACAAAAGAAAAGCCAGCAAGGTATGTACACTCTGAAGGAAAGATAACTTCACATTTTGCTTCAATTCTCTCACCTTCTCTGATACAGTGTCTTCTGAAGGTTTTGCCTCAGACTCAAGGATTAATGGAACACACAGTGTTAAAGGTTCTTCCCCTTGACCCTCAGGCTGCAATTCTGGTTCACCACATAGAACTTCATTTGCTGTTTCCTCTTCAGACATAAGTGGGGTCTTACCCCCTTCTTCTGTTACCTCACCATTATGAGGTTCTGATGGAGTTTCCTAAAAAAAAATATATATTTTTTTTAAATACCACTTTTCTAAATCAACCTTATGTCCAGCCATTGCTCCTCAACACTAGTGGGTGTATCTGTGATCTACATTTGCAGCTTAATGTGAGAAGCAGATAGCTCAGGTACCTAGAAATGCATAGTAAGATGGCGGAGCACCTAACTTATCCTGCATGAAACTTCTGACCATAGCTTATATACTGCCAGGAGCCAAACCAAGCTGTTTTTGTGTCTCGAGCATACATCCTGCAATGGTTCCCTGAACCTGACATAGCGCGAGATCTACCTTCTCACCCACCAGTAAGATCACCACCTTGAAGGTATGGCTAGGCACAAAGGGTACTCAGATTTAAATTCAAGCTGTTAACAAGTTGTAGATAAAAGTTGAATTTAAACATCAAAGCAGGTAAGCTTTAAGCAGAGAACCAAAAAGAGCTCACAGCAGTCACTAAAGTATGCCAGCTATTGGCTTCTTTTTTAAAAACTTAATAAGAGATACTGGATCAGATCTTGACCTTACTCCAGTTCTCCAGAATATATGAGTAGAAGAAATCAAATTAAGAAAGTTAGGTTGGTAGACAAGCTAGAAATTCACCTTACTGAAGATCATATAACTATTATTCAGAGAAAGTATAATGAAATACACCCTAAAAGTAATTCTATACTGGCCTTAGTTTCTCAGATAACTTTTCAATGAAGCATCACTATGAAAATCAAAGAGTTGATAGTCACATGGATCAAGTAAGCAAGGACCATATTTAACAGAAACTGTAGTTGTATTCCAAATATCTGCTATCACTATCACATCCAGCTCACCTCCTTCTCACTCTGCTTCTCAGGGGGTGATACATGTAGCTCCTCTTCTGATACAGCCAGGTCCTCATCTTCAGCAATCATTTCATCATGCTCCACAATAGTAGAATCCTCTAATATCACTGACAAGCTTTCAGACCTTCCAGATGTGCAGGCAGGAAATTCCAGCCTGCAGGAAGTATTAAGATATATGTTAATCCAAAAGGATTAAAGGATGTAATTTTGGTGATCTCAGCAGGGAAATTCTTTCATGACCAATTATAAAGTACTGCATCACATGCTGGCCATAGGCAGTCAGAATCCAGAAAATTAAATGTCTAAAAATGGCTACCTCCTCATTAAGAAAAAAAAATCAATTAGAAAACATTGCTTTGGCCATTACAAAGTGTAGACATCTATCTCAATTCTGTTTTATGGAAATAAAAGTTAGAAATTTAAAGTTATTTTAAAATTAGAAAGCAGTAATCTATTGCATATTTGGAAGCCACAAAGGAGTGAGAAAGGATGCAACTTCTCACACTCCTACTGTAGAAACAGGCTAAAATCAAAGAGTTAAAGGCAAGTATGTTTGTATATTCAATGAATATACAATATACTACAAAGACCATGACTGGAATTCAAGGCAATAAACACATCATGGCCGAACAAGATAATATTAGCTAGAGATTAAATGAGCAAATACCTAAAAATGAAGTTCTGATGCACCTGATAGGTAGGGTGTAACACTACATCAAATATTCAGTTCTCATTTTTGAGGTAAAACAGATGAACTGGAAGTATTGCATACAAGAAGAGAAAAAAGTACATGTAATAGATTTGCAGTAGGCTGATTCACAATCTCATAGTAAAGGCAGTATTGAAGGGTTTTATCCCAGGTGCCAGTCTTGACATGAAGGCACTCTATAGGAGAAAGTCTCTGACAGAAGACCCTGCTGCATTTGCTATGTGCACAGAAGGACAGAACCAAGCCAATATCATGACCTGTGGCCGTCAGGATTCCTCTTAGCTCTGCTCACAACCACCATGTTACACACCTTCAAAGGAGCAGTGGCACCTCATTGACTTCATCTTGCAAGGCCCAAAATACTGACACTGAGTAACAGGCTAGTCCTCTCACATGCCAACTAGTACCACAGGTTGAGAAATACTTTGCTGTGTCAGTGTTAAACCATGTCATTGGGCCAGCACACCCAAGCTCTGCTTAGTTCCACAGAGCAATTTAAACACAAAGAGGTAGCTGTTTCTAGCTGAAGACCACAACCTCATGTGGAACCTTCCCTCCAAACTGATTATCTTTAAAGAAACCTAATGGAACAAGTTTGATGGAAAATCAGGTTATCTTCAGTTCTTCAGATGATGTTTTTGGGGTTGCAGTGGGTTTCTTTGGAAAAGAATAAGAGGGGGAGAGACATATATGGGGGGAGGCAGGGAGTGTGTCTATGAGCATACTCACACAGAAAAGGGGAAGAAGGAACAATTTCTTTATTTAATAGCCAAAGTTCTGTTTTCTGGATGGAAGGCAGTGCAAATTAGTACTTCAGGCCTTGCATTGTACAAATTATGGCACACAAGTGGTATACATCCTCAAATCCCCACCTGAGAGTTATTACAAAAGGATAATATTCTTTAAAATAGACAACTTTTTTCCAGGATGTAATTTTGGATATTATTGTTTTAAATCAGAATTTGTCTGAACAAAGCACTTTACTTTGAAGACTTGATTGCGCCCTGTAACTCTTTTGTTATCAAGTGAGAAGCAGTAACCAGCTTCCAAACTAAATACTTCTTTTACTGCAATATGCCACCATAACAAGAGGTTGGGAAGGGATACCTCTCCAAAGATCACACATGGCATTGTGGATACATGTCCACTTATACTATCACATGAAACTATGCTGTATGAATGCAGATGTTTTTACTTTCATGCAGACTCTGTTATAATAGAACACTGTTAGCCCTCACTGTTTTCTTACTGTTATTTCCAGTATCTGCTGAGTTTTCAGAGACACTACTTTCTGGTGTAGTCACCCTCCAGGTGTGTCTCTATTTTCCTTAAATCAGACTATTTTTTACCACTTTTAAAATCAAGCAATAAAGTAGGAAGAAAGGAGAAGGAGTATCAGTAGGACATTGAGACACTGATGTAGTTTTGTGATTGCCTGAACAGAATAAGAAGTCAGTAGAATAAGGGCTCCTTTACCTGCTTTTTGACATATGAAGCACTTTCTCATGAACTCGTGTTGAAGTTCCAGGTTCCCAGCTGCTTCCTGCTATCCTGGGACGTGTTAAACTACTGCTTTGTAGCCAAATGGCACCAGGAGCTTTGTTAGAGTCTTGGGGGAAAACCCAAACAAAACAACAAAATAAGTGCCAGTGAACAAATTAGTCTAAGACCTGCATATAATTTTCCCAATATTTCATTAAAGGAACTGAGTGCAAGTAAATTTCGTTGTGGTACTTTTTTCCTAAATACACATGTACAATATTGTTACCAAGACACTCAATTTTATCTGAAGCCCTCTAAAAGTTAAGTCTCAGCACACTGTAGAGCAGGGCATGTTTTCATACACTTTGAAGACTAAAACGCCGATTGAAAGTGTAAAAGAGTCTAACCTATTCATCCATAGTAATCACAATACTGATAAAGGTTATTTTTACCTCGAGATGTGCTTGCACAGACATCTACTGATTCTTCACCTTTTTGAGAATCTGCCTGTGAAGCAAAAGCAAAACTAAGGTTATTCCAAAGACTTCTGAATTGATGGAAATATCTTCATCTCCCTGTCTGTGATTGCATCTTTCTAAAGCACTGCTTCACAGTAACGATCCTATGAAAAAGCAACTGAAACCATTCTTAATATCTGATACCTAACTGCCTCTTATTTCTCAGATTTTTTAATATTTTTTTTTTAAGTTACCTTTATTGCAAGGATGAATATATTTTCTGCATTTTACTTCTGGTCTCAACACAGAAGATAAGACCTGAAAGAAACCTGTCACTATAAACAACACTACCAAGACTTTTCCTAACCATTCTGTTTATAACTGGTATCCATATAATTAAATGCTGTAAGTCTTTTACTTCCCCTTTCTGTATAAGCCCAAAGAACTATACTATAGTAGCTGATAAAATTTAACAGGGAAGTTTTATTTTCTATTTGTATTTTATTTTGTAGTCTTTAATTGTGGCATGCCACAGAATATGGCAGCCTATGTAACAAACCCCAGAACTTAGTGAGTGAGCAGTAATGCAGGTTACATGCACTCAGCAGAAGAGGCTGCTTATGTCAAAGTTCCCTCTCTAGAGCTTCTGCCTCTTGTTCTTTGCCACCATCCCCATGATTTAGCTGATGACTCAGTGGTCAAGCACTTTATATTCTGAAGTGGGTATAAGCTGGACACATTAAAATAAAGTTATGCACATTGCTCTTTCTTAGCTTCTGGTAATAACCAGCATCCAGGTGTTCTGTTGCCTTTCCAGCCTCACTACTATCCATGAAGGCCAGCAAGAAGTGGCCATATCTACATTCTGACGCTTGAGGTAGTTTCAAGCGAGTTTTGAGTACCTAAGAATTTACAGACTCACGACAAATTCTAGCATTAAAACACACAAAAACAGGGAGCACCAAGTACAAGGTGAAAATGAGACTTGGGGAATGTGTTTTCCTGGCTTGAGGGAAGGTGGGGTATTTTATTTTGTTTGATGGTCCAACAGTCTCTGAAGCATTGCAGAATGGCTTACAGTTAGTTCACGTGCTAAGAAGAGAGCTGCTACCAATTCTACCAAGCTATGACAAGTTGGAGCACTCTGCTATCTAGTCTTTGTCTTCTGGAATAAGGCCAGGGACATGGCTTGAGTTCTTAACTCATGGCAAGAAAAATCCTAAGAACTACTATCCCTCTGGTATTTTCTCCAAGTATATCCATACAGCTATACAACCAAAACATGCAATTTTTTAGATAACTTTGCTGGTATGATCATTACTGGAATCTGAATCTAGAACTCAGTGATGATGGTAAAGACGCTGTTACAAATGAAAGAAAATTGCTTCTTTCATTTGCTTTTTCAGAAATGAAAGAGTTGTTGCTTCCAATCATTTAGAGACTAAAAACATCATTACTTTGCTGTCAGTTTTGCTTTGGGAAATGCTCATTTTCTCCACTAGGAAAAGTGACATTTGACTTAAATCTAAACTTCAGATTTAGAATATAATAGCTAAGAGTATCAATTGAGCCATTTCTTCCTATTTTTAATTAAAGCATTGGCTTCTACAAGACCATGCTCATGTTGATACTACAATCTTTAAGCACACAAATTCATGTTCATGGTATTTGGAGCTACAAGTTTTTCCTCAAGCGCATTCTTGTGTGGCCTCAGAACACAAATGAGAGGGGAACTGCTTTGTAATATTCAAAGACACAAATATATTCATGACTTCATATCTATGTGTAGCTGGAATCTGGTTGATATTTCAAATATGCACGAAGAAAGCTGCAGTCATACATGGACAATGTGTAGCTTTGAATGTGAACTGAACACCTTCCACTGCACTGAACTGTGATTTGAATATGTACTTCTACAAACACTTTTCCTCATTCCTTCTGCTCTTATGATGACTCTACTGTTCAACAGTTTTTCTAGACAGGTGAGTCTGAGCCATTTGAGATCCTCGCAAACGGCTCGGCTTGGATTACAGACTGACAGCTGTGGCACAAATCCTCTACATTCATGGAGTCACACCCTCACCCTTGCAAAAAAAAAAAACCAAAGGAAACAACCAGTATTTTTAACCCCAGCTTGGTCATTGGTGTTGCACCAATAGGAAGCTAACATCCACCCAAAAAGCAACAAAAGCGTTTGTCCTTTATATATAGTGTAGACTTGACAATTCAATTATGAGATGAACAGAAACCATTTCTCATACTTTGTTTTTTAGTAACAAAGCAATAAAAAGGTAACTGTGTACCTACATTTAACTGTGTTTCTAGCTCAGTCTTCTGTCCACTTGCTTTAGATACTGTTGCAGTCTTCCTGGCATACTCCTCTGCTTGGACACTCTGATTTTGTTTCATGGAGGCCTCTGCTTTAAGATTTAAAAGAGGAAACAGAAACTTACAGTACCTTTATATAACAATTAACCATTCCAAATACAACCTCACAGATCTTGTGACCAAAAAAAAGTCTTCCTGCTAGTTGCCATGGGCACTGTTCACAGAAGTCACTGTTGTAAAGTGTTTCTTCAACTCTTACAACATGTCAGAAAACTAAACAAAGCATCCTTACCTGCAGTTTCAAAGTTTTCCTTTTCCCTTATAGATGTAATAGAAGTTCTCTGGTACCAAAGTCCTGGTCCCTGCACTTCCCACAAAAGGTTACAATCCTGAGGGTACTTCTCAAGGTATTGCTTACAAGCTGAACAAACATAAGAAAAAAACACACTGTATCATATATACTCAGTTAAACCTCCATTTCTGAAGTTTTCCTGCAATCAAGTTAATTTGCAATCTTCCATCATACACAAACCATGACAGAAAGACCTGTTCAAGAAAACAGTGAAGTCTGAAATAAACATAATATTGCTTTACACTACTCATCCTTCTCCAAATCCTTTCTTCAGGTTTAAAACACTTTCCACTGCAAACAAAGGTGTATGGGATTTTCTTCTCTAAGCATCTACTTGAGTTTTAAAACTTTACTGGTTACTCTGTCCCTGCCAAACATAAGACCCAACCCATGATGGAAGGGCTCTTAGGCAGAGTATACAGCAAAGTCATTTTGTCACTCCAGGTCGTTATAGGCACGAGTGAAAAGCACCCTTTGGGAATGCTAACATGTTACCATTGCATAAGTCATCATCCACTCACAGTTAACTCTGGAGTATTTTTTCCTCTGTTCTTCTTCTACCTCTTTTCTCCCAATACATATATGAAACATGCATGTGGAGAGGCATGTTTTGACATTACTCTACAGTAGCTACCAGGAAAACTACTGTTTTTCACTTTATTCACTACTGATGCATAACATCAGTGGACAAGACCCCTGCCATATCATTCCTTGACCAGGGAAGCAGATCAGTCATTAAGTTTTGCTTAAGACAGTTTGCTGGTTCAAGCCAAACAATCCAGATCTAGTCAGATCCAACAGACACTGGTACTTGGAAAAGCAGAACGTTTCCAGTGGCTAACAATGCCAGATGAAAATGTTCACAGAAGAAATCCTGGCAGATGGCCTGGGAGTAAACAAGTCTTCCTTTGCCCTCCCTCTCAAGTCTGCTTCTTGCCTGAACACAAGTCCCAAGCAGCATCATTTCCAGAATGCAAATGATTTCCTAGATGACCTAACTCTTGGGTTGCTAATGGAAGAGCCATAAATGTTTTCCTTGTACACTACAACTATGCCTTCTCATAACCAAGTTAAAGCATAGCTTAGTATGTCGTTTTGACCAGAAATTCTAAGAAAGCACAAATTAAATGACCTTGTGAGGCTTAGCTGTGAGCAAGAAAGAGGTGCTACAAATACATTAGATCACACACAAACACGTCAGTCCAGTTCTGGATGCTTTGTGGGGACACAGTGGTAAACTTCATGGTAGCACAAAGCCAATGGAGATCCAATAACCTAATCTCATGTAGAAGACTAGATTTTTAATCAGGAACTAGATCTTAAATCAGGATTATTAGCCTTCACCAAAGAGTAGAACATTTAATACAGCAGCTGAGGATGCAGCCACAAACATGAAGCTTTAGTGACATTACTCATTTGGACATGTAAAGAAAGCACAAAGATGGTAAGAATACATTAAAGAGCTTGCCTGTGTACACAAATGACGACAGTGGATACTGTAGGCCAAGACAATCATCACTAAAGGAATCCACGAAGTCTTCCAATATGATTAGCCCAGAGTCTTTCCCACGATGTTTCTTTCTTACGAAGATTGTGTCTAGCACTGGCAGCTTGTAATTCTGATAATAAGACCGGCAAACACTTCCTGAAATAACAGGAGAGGAAAAAATACCTGTAAGTACTTCAGCACTGACATGCTGCAGCATGGATTTTAGCTTTTTCAAATACATTATATAGTTTGGTATAACTTATAAAAATTACAGAAGTCTGTATACTACCAAAAATAAAATTATATATAAACTATTAAAAATAGTGACTTAAAATTATGTATAACATGCATAAAAAATAATTGCTATCAGTCATTTAGTGTCTCTTTGGGCAAGCTTCACAATGTTGCCAAGATATATCAATAGATTAATATGGTAGAAAAAAGTCTGTAGTACCAGAAAATAGCAGAGATAGTGAGATTTCAAAGTAAGCCTTTCCTCTCTATACATTTCCATAGGATAACTATATTAAACAAAGCTGAAAAAGGGAGGAGGAAAAAAGGAGACAACGAAATTCTTAAATTGCAGTTTTACATAGATTACATCACTCAGGACAAATACGAGGACTATAATTCAGCCCTTGTTTAAAAACTGAAATAATTTAAATGAAACCACAAAAAATTCAAGGACACTTTACACTGGAATTCTCATACCAGCAACACGTTATCCATAGTTAACAAAGAACATATAGGTGCTTCAGTATCAGAGATTTAAAGGATAGCTGTGGACTCAGTGGTGAGAAAGGGCTGCCATATGATGGCATTAAGACAGCCCATCAACTATCCAATCTGGTTTTAGGCCCTCACTTTGTGAGTCAGTGTGAACTACGCCTGAAAATTGCCCTTTCCTCTAACAAGAGCAAAGGGAAGCATACAGCTGTCTATAGAACATAGTCTTTTCAACCTTGTACTTTTGAGACTAATGTAATTTTCATTTTTCAAGCAAGAAAACATGGACAGGGAGGTTAAATTTACTTGGGTTTGTGGTACCAGTCAAGCTCCACCACTCTTTCCTAACCATCTGCTTCCAGAACTGTCTTTCTCCACACAGACTACTCCTTCGGAGAACACAGCACAATCAGACATGGATGAAATATTGATAATGTCCAGAAAGATTGGCCTTCACTGTTTGCTGACTCAGGGTAAGTAAGCAAGAGGGCGTCATGAGCAATGCAACAAGTGAGCACAAGTACAGCAGAAATTCAATGCCACATAAAGAAGCATCCCCATTCCAGATTAAAAATAGAACCACTACTTTGAATTTCCAGCAGTATAAGGCCACAAAACCACAACTACTACTTTGTGACCACCATACTACAGCTATTTTGACACTGAAAATACTGAGACATACACAAGTTATGCAGTGCATAATTTCTTTAAGAAAAAAATTGCGACAAGATAACAGAACCAGAGAAAACAGCCAGTTGCTTTCCTGTCTCGATCGCCAGACCAGAATGGGTCAGTGACCCAGACAGTTTACTATTTTACTTTTAGCAGTTTGTAAAGGCATACATGTCTGTTAGATAGTGGAAGTCTCCAGCATGTCTCCAATACCATCATTAATCCTGAATTAGTTAATACCCTCCAGAGATGAAACAAGAATGCCAGACTTTCTCCTTGATCCAAATACTGATACCCCATGAAGTGCTATCAATGTGCTAAACAGCCTACTCGAATACTGAATTTTATTCAGCAAAAAGTGAAAATATATTCCAAAATAACTAAAAGGAAATTACAATGTTTAAGAAAAACAGCAAGCCTGTAACATTAATAACAAACCTGCCAGCTCAATTGTAATCTGAGGGAATGCATGTGTAGAGAGAAAGGCAATCTTTTTGTTATCACCAGGTATAGCTAAGTCTTATGCCTGTGAGCAAGATTTCTATGCTATCATGCTATAAATGTTTAAGTGATAATGACATCCAATTTGACAGTGATTTCAAATAAATATCTGAACCTCTGCACTCTGGATTTAGGTCAACCCTCCTCCCCCGCCCCAAAACACCACAAAAACCAAACCACAGCCCAATCCAACCATGAATAACTTTTCTACAGAAAAAAATAAAAAGCTTTCTGGCATACCTGATTTTTACAGTTTTAAATATATTTTGTAGAATATGAAGAAATCTATGAACTTTTAGATTGCTAAAGCACATAATCATTTCAGCTAGAAATTTTAACTGCAATCTGACTGCTTAGGATTTCAGGAAAACTCACTCTGTCTGCAAGGCTTATGAAGTCTACTAAATACAATATTCTTCAAATAATCTCTCATCTCACCCCCCATGCTCCCAAATCCCACAATACTCAAGTGTTTTACCTGTAAGTTTAACAGAATAGAACCCAATGGCCTCTCCATTTTTCCACATGATCTTTGCATATTCATTGCTACCATGACAGAGAAATGGTGTCTCAGCTGCTCCCATTTCTTGCGTCCGATAGATAATTCTATTCAGAACGTAGAGAACAATCCTCTCTCCAAGAGATTTCACCTAAAGAAACACAGAAGAATGTTTTAGAAGAGTGGTCAGATTAGTTAATACTCACACATCAGGGACCTTACTTTTCAAAACTGCCACCTAACACAGCTGCAGACAGACAAGAGAAGCTTAAAAGTGCTAAAGCAGAATGAAGCTCTGGGGTTTGAAGGCAAGGAGATGCTTGGAAGCCATAGCAATAGGTTAAGTATAAGCACTACCATACATAGAGGATATTTCACAACTTTAGCATTGCTACTAATTCAATGTGTAAAAGCTGAGACAAGTGCTGCAAGTGGGATAGGGGGAAATATTTTTAACTTAAAGCTATTTTTTGATTTAAGAAACATTCACCACACAGCAGTACACCAGCCTCAGACTTCCTAGGCTAGCAGGTAATGGGGAATCCTACAAAGGAGAAGTGAGCCTCATGGGGTAGCAAGACTTGGCACAACTCAGTCACTGCTGATAGTAGCAGACAAAAGGACATGATGCAGTGGAAAATCCTACTGCAACAGTTTGTGGCATGAAACAAGGAACTCAATAACCTTTTCTGTCCTGCAGGATTCTTTTCACACGCAAATTTTAAGTTCACTACTATCTTACCCACTGTGAAGGAAGAATGTGGGAACCATGCTCTCTTCCTAATGCCCAGTCTCAGCTACCCTACCTGTAAAAGATTCAGCTCTCCTGATTTAATCGCCATCCTACTAAGAAGCACATGGAAAACAAGACTACATGCCAAATTCTCTAGAGTAAACTAAAAAAATACAAAAATTCAAGGTGTCCTGATTCCATGATCAGATACCAATTACATTTCTGAAAAAAATATGCATTTCTAGTTCTGGAAAAAAACCTCAAACTCCATACTACATAGGTGTCCATAATGGTAACAGAGGTCAATGAGGAGCAATAAAGCAGATACCAGATAACTTTCCCAAGCCTCACGTATTGCCACTGCAAGCCACCAGCTCCAACTCATTTCTACCAAAACAGGTTGCCAACAGTATTTTTAGCTTACTAGTCTCCCGATAAGATCAACAGCTACTGCTACAGTACAGTGCATCACTAACTTTTCAATACAACCAGGCATAAGATGTTCTAAAGAGTGAACAAAAACTCTTAACATTGTTAAGAACTAAATAGCTTACATATGAAGATAACTGTACAATAGGCACTCTTGCTCTAGACACTATCTTCAAAGTTCTTTCCCCTAGTACCTATTCTTCTGTGTCCTCTGAGTTTACTTTTGACTGGAGACAGCCAACTCATTTCTGAATAAAATGAAGACATGTAACTTCTCACACACTAGCTACTTGTCATTACTTGCCATTATCTTGAAGGATAACTGCTAGGTGGATATTGGAGTGCTTTACCTGTTGAAGGCCCTCTCTGGCAGGGACAGATGTTTTCACAATATCATCAACTGACCACCACTGGTTACCAAGGTACAGGGCCACAGCTTGAAAGAAACAAGGGGAAGTAAAGAATCAGTGATTCCCACCATTCTGAAAGAAACGTTCATTAAAGCTGCTAAACAATTATGAGTAACACCTGTAGTAAACATCTTCTAGTCAGCACTGTATTAATGCAACTCCTACTACCCTAGCACAACAAATGTGGTGCTATACACACACCCCAAATGCAATGCTCCCTAGTCCAAAACTTGTTTGAAAACTGAGAACAATACAACAAAACACAGATTTTGTGTAGTATGACAGAGCAGCTTTTTTGGACATAAGCACTATTCTTCATCACTGTGCTCTGATACCTCCTACTACAAACTGGGCCTGGCAAGGCAAGTCTCATTCATACATGTATTTTAGTTTTGGGTTGCTAATGGATATTGAAACTGTGCAAGTTTTAGTGAGTCAGATGAATTAAGAAGGTTGATGGCCATATGATTACCAGTCAGGAAAAGCGTCATCTATGACCATTTGCAGCAAAATTGGCAATCATGTAACAGCATTAAATGGAAAGAGAATGGAACATGGGAGACTGGAAGGGAAGGGAGAAAAATCCCACCAAAACTAGTGAGACGTCATCTTAGCCAAAGCTATGTTAGGATCTAAAGCTAGAGACAAATTTATACTAGAGACTGATCAGTCACTGCTAATAAAGAGGATCTAAATTCATGAGCAAATTAATGCATTCTATGAATGCTCAATAAATTCCTTTTGGAGAGATGAGGCATACATTGAAAGATCAAGAGATATGTGCTGTACCAGGATTCAGACAAGCACCATGTTATTTTGCTATGCATCGCCTAAATTCAATGGGTCCAGTTTGGCTCTGATTACTGTGCAAAGTTCTATCACTTGTGTATATGAATACAAGACAAAAGTATGGGAAGAAGAACACAGTGAACAACAAATGCAGAAGTGCCAAAGTTATGAGCTACACTAGCATGGAATGAGCAAGGGCCTGGTTATGTGTATGTGTCACATAGGAAAACAGCAACACAGAGATTAAAATCTTAAAATGAAACCTGTGAGCAAGTCCTCTGGTGCAAACAAAGCAAGAACTTTGTGTGTCTGCTCTTCACCATAAAGAGGAACGAAGCCCACAGCTGACAAGACAATAGGAACCTGAAACAAGAGTGTACAATACTTCAATAGACTCTTGCTAAAACAACATTAGTAAAATATACAGAGAACATTTAGCAGGGTAAGCAAGACAAGTGTTGAAAACAGAATGCTTAACAGTAAAGGACAAGCATCAGACCCCAGCCCTTACTTCACGCATTTCTTTGTAAAGACTACATTATGAAGAGCTCTGACTCTCAAGCTCTGGCAGATACAGCTACAGTAATTTATACTGTTACAGCTCTCTACTGTCAGCAGTTTGCATTTATGTGCAAAACTGAAATAAGTTGTGCAGAGAGCCAGCAGTATGTTCACTTCAACTGTTCCAGCTATGCAAGCTGTCAAAGCCAATGGAAGAATGATGCAGGCAGTTAAGCACAGAAACAAACCGGCACAGCAAAATTGCTGTTTGTTAACATAAGCTCTAGTGTGCTACAGTGGGAAGGCTGGATTCAAAACTTTTCTTCCCTTAAATTGCACACATTTTAGAAATTCCAGAGTGGTCTGCTTGGCTTCCCCTCGGGAACAACATGAGAAGGCTCAATCCACCTCTCAGAAGTCAAGTACCTTTGTGGAAATGCATTTTGATATTTAAATTCACATCTTTTCAATATTTAATTAATGCATAAAAATTAGACAGACATTAAATGCTGTGGTAAATAGACTTGCTTACCCAATTTAAGAAGATTACAATATGCTATGCCACATATGAGGATGTTAATATGAACAAGAATTTAGGCATAAGCACCTGCAGAAATGCAGAAGAGTGCTTAATACTATGCTGCCAAGGAATCTGCAGCACTGACCTTTTGCTCCCACAGAGAATCCTCTCAGCTCACTCTTCATTAAAGCTATACACCATTGCTTTCACTGGTACTAGTTATCTAATAATAGAAGTATTCATCTAGACAGAACCAACATTGACCAAATTATCATGCAAGGGATAAGTGTTTGTTTAAAACAAAGTGTTACAGCCAGCCTCTACTACAACTCCCAACCAACAGCAGTGAATGCTTCAGAGAAAAAGAAAATAATTACTTCTTAAATTAGTGAAACTTGCTGATCAAGAATTGAACCCAACCACGAAGAACACTGGACTGAGATACAAAAAGAGCCAATCGATTTCAGTAAGTCATGAACTCCTTAGTTGTAAGGACAGATTTTTGAGAGTGTGTGAGGTAATGCTTTTTAAGAAAGAGTTTGACTCAGTTGAAATTAAGTTTTTTTAAATTACTTTATGCACACAGACCCATTGCCTAAAAGCAGCAAATAAGTCACTGATGCCCAGATTTCAACCCAGTTATCAAATAAAAAAAAGAGCTTAAGACACAAACAGGAATTTGGAAAATACAAAAGCTTTGCTAAATCAATCATGTAATTCAATAGTTATGGACTGGATATTTTCTACACATATATCAAGAAAATTGGGACCAAGATATTTGCGAGTTCTTACTTTGCCATGGCGTGGCAGAGACAGGAATTTGGGAAAGTGTGGATTCTGTCTCCGAAGGTCAGACAAATACTCTTCTGCTGAGATCTCCAAGTCCTTATGAGTGCTGCTGTTCAACATATCCACAGGGAATGACATACTCTTGAGAAATAAGCAACATTATTATTGTAGGTAGTTTGAAACATAGGATGCATATTTATCACATATTTCTATCAAACATGTAATTAAGACTGTTCAACACCCACCCTCCGCTGCTCTCTTGAAACCTCTATATCCAAGTCAGAAAGGAGAAATGCTCCGGGCATTTAATTAGGATGGTGCCTATTAACACCCAGTCTGTAAAACAATACATTAACCCAATCTGTGTTGATATGCAGAAAAGGAAGGGTTCAGGCCATAGATCCCCCCTAGACCCAGAAGGGGCAGACTTCCACCATACAAGCTCCCCGTTAGCAACACACCTACAATACACCGCATGCTGCCTTGAGGCAGCAGGCTCAGTAACCTCCTCCCAGCTGATGGTTTTGAGGCCACAGATTTAAGCAGTAAGTGGCCAGTCAAAAAGTAAACAGCCCAAAAAAGGTAACAAGAAATAAGTTCATTTATTCCAGATACTTTGTATTTAAATCCATCTCTGAAGAAAACAAAGCATTGTTCAGAACTTCTCTCAACTGGCCAGTTAGCATGCCTACCAGCTGATTGTTTCCAAAAGCATGTTCTTTTGATACAAGAAAATAAAGTTCAAAAGAACATTTTATTTTGACTCACCCAGCAGCAATTTAAAAGCCTGCATTTTAAAAACTTTTTAGCAGCAATAATATACTACTATTAAGTTACCTGAATAAACAGAGGTGCTCCTTCTACAGAAGGCTTTTTCAGTCAAAACTGAAAAACAAACTTGGGACATGATTCCATTGGCATTTACAACTGCCACCTTTAACACTTTTGCTGATGAAATTGCTTTTCCATGAATGCTATTGTTTAGCTATACACACACACACTTCCCACAGCCATTTCCTTTCAAATTCAGCTCATTCCTTCCCCTTCTGTTGTGTGGATTTTCTCTTGCCTTCTCTTCCAGCCTCTCACATCCCTCCAGCTATTACTACTCATGGCCCCTTTCAGACAGATGCTTAGCTGCATCTCTCTCGACCTGTTCCTTCCCACCTTCCAGGTGCTGCCCTTACTAACAGGGCAGAAGCAGGGAAGAAACTCAACAGCAGCCTTCCCTGTTTGCAAGAGAAGGGACTTGAACAGCCAAAGGTGAGGCATGCACACCTCTGAATGCAGCAGCAATGCACAGAGCAGCTGCTGCCAGAGAACAAGTTCATGCACCACGGGTCTCCTCACTTTGAGCAGATGCCGTTTGCCCACCCATATTAAGCTCTGAAACACACCAGCAGTACGCAAACAGACTAGCCTGCTATAAGTATATTACAGAGGAACAGAGGTGAAGTGCAAGACTACATGTCGCTGCTTCTACAAAAGGAAGAGGATATCACCCAGTTAGCTGCAACAGGCCCAGTAAATTCTGCTTTAAGCAAATACAGACACATGAAAAACACAAAACTTAATTTTCTGTATGCTGGCAGAAATGGGAAACCCCCCTCCAGTATTAAAGAAATAAAGTGCTCAGATAACTGAGAATAACAAAAGCTCTGCTCAATTTGTCTGTTATTACATGACAGACAAGGAAGCCACAAGCTATCACTGAAAGCCTCTAGGTAGTAATTCCTGACATTTTTGTAGAATAAAATAACAGATGATCAAAACAAAATATGCAATGAGAAATTCAGTAGATTATCAGTTATAAACCCTACAACACTATGAAAATAAAAGCAACCACCAAATCTTTGCTTATAAGCAAACACAACAAAAACCTCTTTCCCTCTAATTCATAAATTCATTGAATTGCCCTAAGAAATCATTCAAAGGCCTCCTTTCTGTTCAGCTGTTTGGGTTACTTAACACTTTCATATAGCATACTTTGGTTTCATTCACTCCCAACTCACTTACATTAGTCACTTTTGACTTTTCATCTTGTATCATTTACAGAGAACAGGTTATGCAAAAAACCCAATACAGAGCAATGTTCAACACTGAACTGAAGCACATCTACTCAGCACCACTGCTGAACAACCATTTATCACTTGTACCAACCGTACGTGTTGCAGATTCAACATGTAAAGTGACAAGCTTTCAAACACTTGTGTTATGTAATTTGTCTCAGTGCTGATGACATCAGAAGTATTTCACAACAGGTAAATTCACCAGATCCTTGAAGAAATCACTATACACAGAAAGTTCAGTTATATTAAAAGCATTAAACAGGTGATGAAAGGCAAGTGTCCCATGCCACTCTACAGCAGAGCATAAGGAAATATTCAACAGTCCAAAATGCAAGCATCTTCATTTCAAAAGGCAAAATAACCTACCAAAGACAAACCAGATAGCTTCCAATACTAATACATTAATACATTTCCCTCACAAAACCACAATTGGTTTGTCCGTGTTTTCAACAAAGTAAAAATACAGATGGTTCCACATGCAGCCATTCTCAAGTAAAGCAGGAGAGAGGAAAAGGGAAGGAGAAAAATAGCTTTTCAGTTTTCCTTTGCAAAATTAGTACACTTTCTTTTCTCTAGGGGTGGCAGGAACAGTGTAAGTCTCAGCCACACAGTCCCTCATACTCCTTTTTGTTGCTTTAAGGCTCTGCATTGCATGACTGTAAAACACCCATGTTCTTATCATCGGGTACCACTCCAACTGGTTGGCAGTCAGGTTGACTAAGCACATGCAACGTAGCCTTAAACAACCAAAACCATCATGACCATTTGTACAAAAGGCATATTGGAAGTGTGTGTTTAGGAGGGGGGAATAAAGTCTGTTTCTTAAATGAGGCAAGTTAGGCTTTTCATGTTTCAAGTGAAAGAGCAAATCTTGCACTCTTCATAACCATACCATTTCCAATAATAGCATTAAAGAATGTATGTTATAAACTCACATGAGCAACTTCTGCTCTAATGTGGAATTGCATGACTTTCCCCTTTGTCAACATTATGCAAGCTACTATGCGAGAAACAGCACGTCCTTTTTTAGGAACAGCTGCAGCACCAGAGGGTAATGGAGATCAATTCAAGGAACATCAACAAAAAGCACATTTAACAGGATTAGTGAACATGTTCCTGTGCAAATGAGGCAGCTCCTTATTCACAAAATCTTTATTACTATAAGTATTAAGGTTAAAAAAGTATAGTAAGTGGGTAACATTGCTAATTTAATTATAAATTATAGCTGCAACTCCTATTACATCTTAGAAGTGCATGAGGGAGAAATGCACAATACATACAGCTTCCAGCTCACACATGCATTTCAGCAGGAATTGACAGATCTGTTCATCCTCTTGCAGACCTTCAATACTGAGTGCTATGAAATAGCAGCAAGATATGCTGTAGGAAACAACAGAGCTTTTGGCTTGTCAGAGGGCTTAAATACAGCTTAAAACTGGTTTTGGGTGCCTTTGTCTCAGGGCAGCTGAAGTCTCAGTGGTTAGGCTGCCAGCCAAGAATTTAGAAGAATCAGGATGAACTACCAGCTCCAGCACAGACATGTTACTTGATCCGCCTGAACTTCCCATCTACAAGATGTGAATAACCATTAACTCAATATGATTCTCTGTATAAGAAATGCTTTACCAAAATTATGAGATACTTGAACACAAGCTGGATCAAAACTTGACAAGTACTGGAAGTATACAATTACTGACACAGCAAAACTTAACTGCACAACTCCTTTTCCTTTAAAAAAATAATCACAAATAATTTACCAAGAACTTTTCAACAAAAAAATAACTGGGACAGATAATCTTGCCTGATATTAAAATACGTGCAAAATTTAACTTCATGCTACTTAGCACATGAACAATCTTCAGATTAAAAGCTTGTTTAACAATAAATAATTGTAACTTAATTACTATTTGGTTTTTTGTTTGGGGTTGGTTTTGTTTATTTGGGTTTTTTTGGGGGGGTTATGGGGGCCCCCATTAATATCTGAAGTTTAGAGAAAGGACACTGGGGTGCTCAAGCTATGACCTGCAGCATTCTTCTGCTAAAACAGGAAAATTAATCCAGTCTGTAGGACACACATCAGGTCCAGCCCCATGATGAAGTACTGGCCTACTCAGACAAAAAGTAAACTGCAGTAGTGTCTGACCTAAGCTTTAATCTATTTAAAGGAGTGCTGAAGTATTGATCACAGAAAACCTCAAGGACTGCCATGCATTTCTTATGCATCATTACACACTTGAACCAAGGTCTATCTTAAAAATATAATCCTACCATGATCTCCTAGGCTAGCTACAAGCTACAACTGGGGTAGCACAATGAGAAGAGAAATACTAAACTGATATCTCCATTTATAGACTAGCTGCTGATGTTTCAGACAAAACTAAGCCAGGACACTGCAGCAGTCCCAAGCCACACTCCAGAGCCAGATCTGATGATGCACCAAACCAGCAGTCACATCCTCAACCAGAACAGCAGGAACATAATTTCCATTTTGTTATGTTGCTTTCCCACCTTGCAATGTCCAATTGGTGGTTTGGTGAAAGCTGTGAAAAGACATAGAAGTTGGAAGGAAAATAGAAGTTTTTTAAAAAGCAGTGTTTTGAGCCTTTCAGCTTCAACTACACACACAAAAAAAATACCACATCTGTCACTTCTAAAATTGTTAAGTTCTACCAACTCTATTAACAGACAAATTACATAAACATTTCTTTGCTTAGACTACCAGCTGTCACAAACACAGAACATTCTTTGCTTTTATTTCTTCAAGATCAAATGCTTTAAATCAGGAGGGACTGTTTTTAAATGCTTTTTCTTGCTTCTATCCAAATACTTGGAAACATTTAAGTAAAAAGGTTGTTCATCCTTTTCTAATATAAAAATAATTTAAAAACTATGCTAAGATAATTAGTCCAAGTCCTCAGCTTCCTTCTCCTCAGGTGACTGGCCAGCCATCTGGAACACATCCAGCCATGCTGCTCTTGTCCCTGGTTGTCTTCCACAGCTAGGTCCTCCTCATGCTTCTCCAGGCACCTCTTCAACAAGATAACAAAATATGCCTCCTAATTTTTTGCAGCTGTATTTGCCACTTGCTATCAGAAGACTATCTCCTATGCCCACCTGGCACCCATGTTACTCAGCAACTTGCTCAGTTTTCAAGCCTTCATATCTTCTTCTAACATCCTTCCAGTCTGGAAGGGCCATCTCAAATACTCTAGTGATTTAAGAAGTAAGAAAACTCCTCTCTTGATGATACTTAGATAAAACCCGCTGAATGTGGCTAGACAGCTGGTGGACCATCAAGCCTAATGTAACTAACCTAACACCACAGTGAGACTGGTGTGGCAATAACCTATGGGTACATTTGCATCTATTTTTAAAACACTGTTGTGCTGTCCTCTCCCCTATCCTCACAACTGGGGTGGACTTAAAAGCACAGATTAAGTCAGCCAACTTCAGACACATTAGAACAGCCTAATGAGTTACTGCTCACCAGCCAAACAGCAACTCTTCATGACTGCTTTGAGAGTATTCCACAAGCAAATTCAAATGTGATGGTGATCATGGTTACTAATGCTGAGCAGCAGGTCCTTAAGCTTTGCAATCACACCCTCCATACCCAAAGAGTTACTAAAACAGCTGCCTGAGCTACAACTATGCCACATGAAGTCTGTGTATGTCATAGCTTTCAGCAGAGAAGCTATAGGGAATTCAATGGCTAAGGAGAATTCAAGCTCTTCTCGCCTTTGTCTTGTTTTTAATGTAATTTACAGCTGAAGACCTAGAACTAAGAAAGGAGCAATTGCCTTGGTCTTGTGGGAGATTCAACTGAAAATGCAGAAAGGGAGGTTGACATGGGATCTTCTCAGCAGGAGTTGATCACACAAGTGAAGCAGGGAAAGCAAACAAACAAAACTGCAACAATAGCTCCCTATCAGTCAACCCTAAAGCTTTCTTCCAGACCAGCAAGTACATTGAATTGAGAAGTTTCATAGTCTGACTATAGGGCCTTATGGCCCATTTACAATAGTGTGAGGATCAGAATCTGGAAATCAGCACTACAGCAAGTGTAACATTTGGAAGCAGTAAGAATTTAAACCTTACAGCAGATTGGGGGAAAAAGTGCAATTCTTAAAAGGAAATAGGCATCTATCTCCAACCATTATTACAGTGTTCTTCAGAAGATGACAGATGGTTAAAAATATGGTGCTTAATAAAAGAAAATTCTGAATTCTACCTGCTATTTGTGCTTAGTGTTCTACAGTAGCAAATTCCTTCAGCTGCACACAGCTAAAGGCTTGACAGTGTACAACAAAATTATGAACAGGCAATGCAGTTTGTGGACTTACCACAACACGGTGGAAGCAAAAAACCAGACAAACTAGGGACAGAGATAGCTAGAAGGAACTACCTTCCCATTCAAGGGAAAGATGGGTGAAAATCGGATGACAAGATACCACAGACTTCCAGCACATTCAAAGGAAGTAATTGTGCTTTCAGATACCATGCTTGGGCAACAGACATGAGGAAGTCATTACTGAGTGTCAGTCTGAGCCCAGTCATTTTGTAAAGAGATATTTCAAGCTACCATCCCAGATGAGAGACACCATTCTCACAAATACAGTGGTAGGTATAATCATTTCCATACGTCCATGCAAAGCAGCACCAAAGGCCACACAGACAGACAACCCCAATCAAGCTCACAGCTGGGCACAGCAGTGAATATGTTTTTCCTCCTCATCCTATCTTCAGAAGGATGGAAAAAAGACACATATGAAATAGAAAACTGGAAGTAAACTCCATCCTCTGATAAATAAGCGTTCAAGAAAAATTCACACCTAGTAACAATACAACTACTAAGCTAGGAAGGAGTCAGGCATCTTGTAGGCTGTTTCAGCTAGAATGGAAAAATAAGGAGCAAGGTCTAGTATTTCTTGTTTATGTAGAAGTCCTGATCCAAAACAAAGGAACAATAAAACAGAGGAGTGTATTTCACTGCTCAGAACTCTCAGGAATCTGTTCAAACAACCTGATATCCCACTTCTCTAAGCTTTCCAAAGGGATGACACAAATGAGCAACAGCTCAGGGCACACTATATTTCCCAAAATGAATCACTTCTACTCATACCTATGCCATCATGTCCATACCTATTGCCATCAGAACCAATATTTAACAAACTCCTTAGCAGACAGAGAATATTCCTGATGGCTCTGTATGCCTTTGCTTTCAGTAGTCTCATACTTGCAGATAGTTCATTTTTTTCCCCACAACTGTCTGAGTATAGCCACTGCTGTTTTATTTCAGCTTATCACAGCTGCATTATATATAAAACATTTGTTAGCATGCATTCACTAGGTAAACATGTTACTGCAGGACTGACGTTCTCAATTTTAGCAAGAATGTCTGTAAACAGTGGAAAGGAGCTTGTATATAACCTCCTCCCTGGTATCATCCTGTCCTTACCTCCACCAACTGTTCCTGACATCCTTCCAAGAACATACACACTTCTTGAACGTAACACTGTTTCCTCTGCTTCTCACTGTTACGTACATTTGTAAGAATCAAACTTCTAAGCTAAACTCCTAGTACCTAGGCTATCCAATTTTTGAAAAAAATGTCTTCACTACAATAACTGATCTTCACTAGAAATACAGACATGACTTGCTTGTTTGGGTGGAGGGTGGTTAGAACAAAGATAAGCAAGTTAATCATACCTCTGAACCTATCACCACACCATACTACATAAAGAACTGGAACAGTACTACCACTGCCAGTTCATGATATTAACCCTGAAACAGTGTTCTGCTTTAAGCCTCAGTGGCAGGAATCAGGTAGTTACCTCCTGCTTCTTCAGAAAACTCCCTTCTGCAGCTTCAGCGTAAAGGTTGACAACAAACTCTCAATGCTGCAGTAGCAAAAGAAATACTTCAACACTTTAAAACCCTGTTGTCTGCGCTGCACTGTAATAACATTTACATTGTTATTGTTAACATCCCAAATATTTTATTAACTCACAAATTAAATTTCTCCAATTATTGCTGGCTAATTCTACAACAGCTGTGAGAAGTGCTATTCAAGCCTTTCTATTTGCAGAAGAGCTAGATCAGGGGTCCTCAAACTACGGCCCGCAAGCTGGATACAGCCCCCTGGGGTCCTCAATCCAGCCCCCAGTATTTACAGAACCCCCCCCCGCCGGGGGTTGGGAGGGGAAGCCAAGCAGCTGCAGATGACTGCCTGCCACTGCATCCGCGTGCCGGCCCCCTGGTTAAACAGTTTGAGGACCCCTGAGCTAGATAAAAGATTGGTCTTCTACCAACATATTTGCCAACCTAAATAAACTTCACACTACACCCGTTGTATTAAAAGTATAAAGTCACTTAGGACTAATACAACATTCCACACCATTCAAAGTTCATCAATACTCGGTGCCTGGGAAAGGCTGGTGCAGCAGCAGACCCACCACTGCTATGCTCAAACTCCTGAACAGGGTGTATTCTTCCAGCACTGCCTCAGGGGCTACTGATTGACAGAGGCCACACCTTTACCAACTATTCCTCCTCTTCAGTGATCCACAGAATTAAGGAAAACTATTTGACCACCCTTACTTTACATGTTTTGATGAAGCCTAGAACAAAGAGTAGCAGTGAATTCAACTCATATGGCCCCTAAACAATTTCTAACCATAAGTAGAAGGGAGAGATGCTGGTACTGTGAATCCACAGGTCCCCGCACTACAGCAATGGTAAAATCGTAAGATGTTATTTTACTACAAAACCAAGTACAGGACCAAGAGAGGAACAACTTAGATTTGAAAGCAAATCAAAACCCTAAAAATGCTGTTTTGAATAGCTGTACACCACACAGTTCTGATCACAATTTAGACTAATGCAACTTCCTAGACTTCCAAATCAAGGAATCATTTAGTACATACAGATGCATCATTTTAAACACCAGCAGGTTTTCCAATTAAATTTTAAAACAGGCAAAGATATGTTAGCCCTGACAGTTTTCACTAATTTTAGTGACATTTTTAGGGAAGATCTGAAAGCTCATCATTCCCCTTGGGCAGGATACTTTTACGTATTTTAGGGAAATGTTTAAAAGCTTCTTTGAAGTCTCAGCCTCACTGGAGAACACCAACTAACTTTATAACAATTAAATATATGTTGTCACATCCCATTGTTAAAAAAAATCAGCAGGCAATACTGGAAAAAACATCAGAGAAAAGCTATCAAGACTGCATATGCCATTTCAGTCATTTAAAACAATGCAGTAGAGGAAACATATCAAGCCAGGCTTTTCCTCTCAGGATTGTTTAATTTATACTCTAACAGCTGGAAGCAAAAGTTTGAGAGTATTGAATTTTGCTTGCTTGATTTTTTAAAAAAATCCATTTCTATTGTATGAAAAAGGGTTTTGTTCTTAAACAGTTTACGAAATGATTACCCAAGAGACATTCACCGATGAAAGCAGTTACAAAGAAAAGTATGCATCTCTACCATAGCTGCCACAAACTCCATTTCACAGATCAAAGGATAGCTATGGCTTTCTGCAATGTATAGCTGATACAATTTGATGGCTAGGTTACAACCCCGTGAGTCTGGAGGAAGCCATTTACCTGTGAGGAAGTGAGAAACTAGTAACTTGACTAGAGAAGTATCTAAGGAATAGCAATGTTAAAATAAGCATAGTACACATTGCTCCAGCTCTAATATTACTACTTGTATTTGAAGTTTAGAAACATAATTGGTAATACCTTTCAATGATTACTACTACCACTTGATATTCATTGATTGGTACAAGATGTATAATAAGCTTGGTATCAATATCTTATAAGAACGTAAGCAAAGGCCTCTTCTAATCTGATTAATTTCTCTAATACCAGTAAATTCCATGTTCTTCTTTTAGTGATTTTGTAGCAAAGATTTCAATTTTTCACATTTAAAAATGAAAACAAAAGCATTAATAACCATCCACTTAACACTGAAGTGAACTTCCTCAGTCTTTCTCCAGTGAAGATTCTGCACAGTAATACATACACAATCACAACTATTTAAACCAACCTGCACAGCCAGGATGTTTGGGTAAGTAAGGAGAGTGCGGTGGGTTGAACTTTGGCTGGACACCAGGTGCCCACCAAACCTCTCTATTACTCCTCTCCTCAGCAGGACAGGACAGGGGAGAAAGATAAAAAAACCTGCAGGTCAATACAAAGGCAGTCTAATGAAAGCAATAGTGAGGTCGAACAGGGTGAAGCAAAGGAAAACAGAAGATGTTGTTCTCTACTTCCCATCATCAGGCACTGTTCAGCAACTTTCCAGGAAGCAGGGCTTCACCATGTGTAGCGGCTGCTCTGGAAGACAAACTTATATAACAAATGCCCCGCCTTTTCCTCCCCTCCCCCTTTCCCTTAGCTTCTATATCTGAGCAGACTTCATATGGTACGGAATACTCCTTTGGTCAGTTTGGGTCAGCTGCTCTTGCTTCTCTCCCAAGATCTTCCCCAGCGTCCTGGTGAGGGAGGGAAGGTTGAAGACAGCCTTGATGCTGTGTGAGCACCACTCAGTAGGCAACACCCTGGTGTGTTATCACCACCTTTCTAGCTACCAATACAAAGCACAGCACTACAAGGGCTCAGTGAGACCCAACACAAGTTACCTTTACAATACTAACAGACGTAAAAAACACACACACACAAGACCTGGTTTTAATAATTAAAAATGTAGAGATATTATCTGCCTTAGTATGTGTGCAGAAGAAATTAAGAGTACTTTTCAAGTAATTTCTCAGAGTAATGTTTCTTTGTAAAGGAGCTAGTTATGAAACACTCCAAAGAAACTTGGTACTGTGTGTCTTGATCACACATTGCTGGAGAGATTATACTGGAAGAGTACAGCAGAATCCCATTTTAATTACTCATCCTCGACAACAGTAACGAAAGGCACTTTCTTCCATATAGAGCAGATGCTAAGAAAGATCAGACTGGGGGAAGGGGAACGGGTGAGCAACTTTAACACCTGTCTGCTGTATCACAGTCCTCAGCAGCTTTTCATTCATTACTTCAGTGATCATTGCAATGAATTTTAATACCTGAATTTATAGTATAAAACCACGCTGCCCTAATGTTTTTTCCCCCCTCTATGAAATACATACTAAAATATTTTACTAGTGACCATTAAGACAAGAAGTGACAAGTTCTTCAGTAGCTAAATTAAGCTACTGAATCAAACAAGAAAGATGCAGGTGTGGTTAAGGACACAGAAGATTCACTCAGTTCCTAGGGGAAGAGTTTGAAGGCGAGACCATGCTCACTCTGATCTGCAGCAATTTTTTATAGATCCTCCAATAAGGCAGCACTTCTTTTCTTACACTGATCACCCTGCCACAATACTTTTCCCCTTAAAAGCTGCTGGGTTATATACGAGACTATGACCAACGGTGCAGCTCAATTCTTGCACTCCTGCTGCTCCAACTTCCCACCTCCCTCCTGCACACGCACAAAAGCTCAAGTATCAGCTGGGAAGTTCCTCCTCACCACAGGCTAGCTTTCCAAATTTCTCATCATTAACACTGAAAACTCCACAGCCCAGAACAGCCTGAAGATCACTCTTCAACGGTTTCCTCTAAACAGGACATTATTACGTAAATAAAAATCAGTGAATCAGTGGATCTGGTTTTTCATTAATGCTAATAAAACCTCCTGCTCCAGCTCACGGAATAACCCACTTTCTCAGGCTGGATTTAACACTCCGTAAGCAGGATAGCAACGCTACATCAACAGATATCTTAGGCAAGATGCTTCCCCTTGTTTTAAGGGAGGGAATCAACCCCATCTCAAAATTAAATTCCCGAACCCCACACATCACACATAGGGACACAGAAGAGCATGTGTGTGTGTCACTGTGCATGTCCACACGCATCTGCACATACACACACACACAGAGCCATCTTTTGTGGGAGGCACCTATGGTAGCACTGCAATTATTTTCATATATATGCAGAAAGGTAGATGCACGTATATTAGACGTTACACACGAGTGTGCCTATAATACGCAGAATTGCACAGCTACAACAGACGCACCCACAGAAGATGGCTGGCCCTAGCCGACACGGAGTGGCCTGGGCCGAAACTCGCACCAAACTTAGCACCGCGCTAGCCACGGCCCGCACGCCGTGGGGGCCAGGCGAGGCCGGAGGGGCCGGGCCGGGCCGCCCCCCGCCGCGGGAGAGCCTGCGCGACTCTCGCCCGGCGGGGCTGCCCCCAGCCCCCGGCGGCCCGCACGGCGGGATGGGCGGGCGCCTGCCCGGCGCTGCCATGGCCGCGGAGGGGCCGGGCGCTGCCACAGGGTGGGGGCGCGGGTGGCGGGGGCACTGCCGGGGCCTGCGGCGGGCGAGGGGCCGCGGCCGCTCCGGCCCATCCCCACTCGGGCTGCACGCCCCGCGCCCGCCGGCCTGCCTTCCCCCGGCCTCTGCCGGCAGCCGCCCGGCCCTCCCACCTGCGGGACGCCCCCGCAAGCTGCCCCTCGCACCCGCCGCGCCTCACCTCAGTCGGCCGGGAGCCCCCGCGGCGCGGCAATGAATGGAGACCGAGTGGGCGGCGCCACCGACTCACCTCCGCTTAGCACAGTGCCGCTGCCCGGCGCTTTATATCCTCCTCCCCGGCGGCCTCCCCGCCCCTTGCCGCTGACGCACTCCCGCTGCTACGCCCGCGGTCGCCGCTGCTTGCCCCGCGCAGCCCGCCCGCCATGGCGGCTGTCAGCGCCCCTCGCTGTCGTCCCCGGCATGCGGGTAGCGGCGTACCCGCGCCATTGCCTCCTGCCGTGGCGGCGGGTGCGGGGGAACCTGCGCCATCGCCCCCCACCGCGGCAGCCGGTGCGGTACCTGTGGGTACCGCTCAGGCGTGGGGGTGGTGGCACCTGCGCTGTGGCCCTGGCACGCAGAGGGAGCCCGGGGCTGCGCCCCGGAGATCGGTGGTACCCGCGGAGGAAGGCGCAAGGCCACGCGTAGTCTCCCGGTGCTGGGCGGCTCGCCATGAGTCTCGGAGTGAGGCGCCCCCTCTGCCAGAGGTGGCCTCATGGCCCACGCCAGCATGGGCTGCATCCCCCTCTCCAACAGCCAGCCCGCACTGAGGGCCAGCCCGAGGCCTTACCACCGCTCCTGTTCACCAAACGGAGGGGCCAACGGAACTGAATTACGGGCAGGAGCGTGTTTCCCGAAGGAAAAGGGCCAGCCCTGCCCGCCATTGGCCACGGCACCCGAGCGGCCGCTCCCGAGAAGACCTTGTGCCAGGGAGCTAAGAACAACAAAATCAAAGCAAGGCTCTTGTGAGAGGACAGCACTTGCCCTTGACTCGTGCTGCACAACATACCAGTGCTCCATAGCGTGTGTTCCTTGGGAAGTACAAGGTGCACAGCTATGGTGACATTGGTGGGGTAGAGGAGGCTGGGCATGAAATAGGGTCACTGCCCAATTTGGGGGACAGCAGTCATTCCAGGGACTTCGCAGTGCTATCTGCCAAAGATAGGTTTGTCGTTCCAGGGGCCTTAGGAAGAGGGATTCGGTGTATTAATAATGATTATGTGTGTGTCTAAAATGATGTAACTTTGCTGAAACTATCAGATTACAAGGGGGGTTGAGACAGCACAAACAGAACTTTAAATTCAGTGATTACCTTAAAAATCCTTTTATGATCAAGCTTTGACAAATGTCTGCTGCCTATGGAAAAGGAATGGAGATGGGAATATCAATACTTTAGGTCATACTAAAACACTTAGTCCATGAAGAAGCCTTGTGATCTCAAAGATCAACTTATAGAGCTCTATGTGGTATAACCAAGGTTTCTGCTACCTTGACATTTTTTCTCCTAATTAGAGTAATACTGATTATATTTTGCACTTGCATTTCAAAGAAAGACAAATATTTTTTACACAGCATTAATGAAAATTGTTCCGCTAACGAAGCATGTTAATGGAGTAAGATTAGAATTTAACCCTGCCAGAAAATTCTTAAAATTAGTAGCTCTGCCTCCTGTATTTTTTGCTTTCCAGATGAAGTAAAGAACCTAGAAGCTGGTTGTGGGTTTCTGCCTTTTATTTTTTTCTGACAGTTCCATGGAAGGACCAAGAACCTTTGGGCCTTTTTTGGTGAAAGATTTTTCATCCCATTTTGTGTTACAGTTTTTGCTAGTTATTTTAAAGGAGATAAGGAGACTTGAACTTACATAATGCAATTTAATAAAAATATTTCCCTTCTTAGTTGCTTAGGATATGGATGTGCTAATAAAATCTTGACCTTCATAGGTCATCTCCAATAGTATTTGGAAATAGATTTGCATTTAATTTTCTTCTTTTTTTTTCTTTACTGTTGCTACTTCTTTCATATTATCTTTTATGTCTGGAAGAACCTCCATGCAAAACCCACAAATAAATACACACTTCCTGCTGTCTTTTTAGCTTAGGTTGTGAGTCTTGCAGGAATCTTGACAAAAGGTGCTTGGTCATAAGTAGTTCTTTTTCTAGTAATCATATTAATCTCACTGTAAGTTTGTGTATCCATTCCTTCTGTCCTATATTGTGCTTACATTGCAAATATTTTAAAGTATGTGCAAACTTACTAATAAGACTACTCACACCAATAAAATTAAATATATGTAGTGGAGGATCTTACAGATTACATTACAAAGAACTGGGATGTTCCCCTGAACACATATGCAGAGATCACACACACACGCTTACACACTCACACTTCCCCGCCCTGCTACCCCCACCCCCCCACCCCCCCCCGCCACACACTACAAGAAGGGGGCCTTTAGCTCTCCTTCAGCATTTTGGATTGCAGTGGTAATTTTTACAGCAAAGACCATATGCTATCATAGCTGTGGTAGCGTACAGGAAAAGGAGATGCCTCCCACAAGTCAATACTTCTGTAAAACCTTTGCATTAAAGAGAGAATGTAGAAGTGGAAGTTCTAGCATCTTACCTTTTTTTCACATCATCTGTGTGGTCTCTTAGAGCAACTGGTAGTTTCCAAGAAATGTGACATTGGAAGGAACCTCACCCATTGTGGTGTGAGGCAAGACTGTGGCTGGGAGATGTTTGTCTAACCTGATTTTTCTTAAATCTCCAATGAGGGAGATAGCCACAGCCTGCCTAGGTGGACTTCTGTGTTAAGGGTTTTTCCCATAATGAAAGACTAAAAGGACAAGTAGCAAGTTCTCATAGTGTCATGATTGTGAATATTATATGCTAAATGACAAGCACACTATGTGGCATGCCAAATACTAGCATGCTGTGTAGCTGCAAGGTATACATCTGACCACGCATTCGCACAGCTTCTGTAGCTTGTACTTCAAACATATGTTCCAGTGATGTATAATATACTTAGAAACAGAATCATAGATTGGCTTGGGTTGGAAGGGACCTTTGAAGATAATCTCGTTCAAGCCTCTTGCCAGGAGCAGGGACATCTCTCAGTAGATCTGGTTGCTAAAAGCCCTGTCCAGCTTGACCTTGAACACATTCAAACATCAGGCATCCACAACTTCTCTGGGCAGCCTACCTGTCCCAGTGTTTCACCACACACATTATGAAAAATGTTACAAAATATACTCATTAGCAGACGTTACAGCTAGTGATCATGGGGCTTACCACTAATTCAACAGGCAAAATACTGGGGTTTACCAGTGGGAGACACGGGTTTGACAGACAAAGAACCAGGTAGCACATGTTGCTGGGGTAGCACTGGTGGCTACACACCTGTTGAAGTGCACAGGTAGGGCCAGCAAGATTTGATGTCCAAGAAGGAATTAGTTGTTTATTGTTAATGACTGGGGAGTGGCTAATCCATCCAGAAAGAGGGACAACCTGCTCTTTTCAAGATTTATATAACAGACCAAAGCATAACAAACCAAGCATATAAAACATCCAAAATCACAGCCACTGATGATCCCACTGTATTTCTTTCCTTTCACTTCTAGAAAGGGACAATCTTCGGGGTGTTATTAAATCAGGTGTAAAGAAAGAAACATGCATATTGCAGTTCCTTTTACTAACAGGTTTTTTTTAAACCACATGAAGCAGCTGTGTCAGGTACATCCAGGTACTCCAGCTTTCTTTTCTTTAACCCCTCCCACCACCCTTTCACAGCATTTAGCATCCTTTGCAGAGCCATGTTCACTCCAGTAAAAGTGATGTTACCTTGTCATCTCTATTGATGAGATATTTGGTCCATCCGTGTGACTTACCAGCAAAAGTCTGTGTGTTCCGCTGTGGTGGGCTGACCTTGACTACTGCCTGGAGCACACCAAGGCACTCTTATTACTTCCCCTCCTCAGCTGGGCAGGGGAGAGAACATATGACAAAAGGCTTGCAAGTCGAGATAAGGACAGGGAGTCATTCACCAATTGCAGTCATGGGCAAAACAGACTTGGCTCAGGGATGTTAATTTAATTTATTACTTTATTAATAATAATAAATTAAAAAAATTACAAATCAGAGTAGGATAATGAGAAATAAGAACAAAACTTAAAACACCTTCCCCACACCCCTCCCAAGGCTCAACTTCACTCCTGACTTGTCTACCTCCTCCTCCTTAGGGGGATGGGGAACAGGGGATGCAGTTAGTCAGTCCATCATGCATCATCTCTGCTGCTATTTCCTCCTCACATTCTTACCCTGCTCCAGCATGGGGTTCCACCCACACCACACAGTCCTCCATGAACTTCTCCAGCATGGGTCCTTCCCACAGGCTACAGTTCTTCACAAAATGGTCCAGCATGCTTTGGCAGAGGGTCCTCCCTGGGCTGCAGGTAGATAGATATCCACTCCATGGACATCCATGGGCTGCAGTAGAGCAACCCTCAGGTCTTCACCAGGGACTGCAGGGGAATCTCTGCTCCAGCACCTGGAGCACCTCCCCCCCCTCCTTCTTCACTGACCTTTGTGTCTGCATAGCCTCTCACATCTTCTCACTCCTCTTTCCCAGCATGCTGTTGTGCAGCAGTTTCTACCCTTTCTTCAATATGTTTTCACAGAGGCACTACTACTGTCGCTGTTTAGCTCAGCCTTTGCCATTGGTGGGTCTGTCTTGGAGCAAGGTAGAAATGGCCCTGTTGTACATGGGAAAAGCTTCTGGCATCTTCTCTCAGAAGCTACCTCTACAGCCCCACTGCTACCAAAACCCTGCCATGCAAACCTGATACATCCACACTTGCATAACAAGGTTTCGCTCTTACGTTTCTGTAGTAAAGCTAGAAACACCTCCCTTTCCTGTCATTTTATTCCACATGTGAAAGGACTTTTCTGTCATCAGAAGTTTCATTATCCAGCAGCATGTAACAGAAATAAGAGTTCCGTCATTAGCACCACTTTTTCAATTTCCAATTTCATAACCTGAAATCTCCCTTTTCTCTCCAAGTACCATATAAGTTTTTGTGTTCCCACTCTGAATTTATTTTGCCTAGCCCCTACTCTCTCAAGGATTCCATGTTCTGTCATCTGGTATGAGAACATTTTTGTGTGGCTATAGTAAGTTTTACCAGGACATGAAGATTTTTGGATCATTTTGGGAGTATTTTGTAAGCTTCTTTCATCTACACTTTCCATTTTTTGACAAAACCTTCTTACTCCCCAAGTACAGAATGGGCATTTATAAATAAACCAAAGGCGCTTTACATGAGCCAGACAGAAAGCTTTCTCTTGTTAAAAAATGGGAAGGTGAGAATAACATCTGGATTACATTGATTTGAGGAGTCATGTCATATATACGGAGATCTTCTGACCTCACACAAGTGGAACTGCAGTGTAAACCATCAACATAGACCTGCTCTTGTACCATGTTGATATTGCAGTCTGATGCGTGATTGCCACACAGGCAGACATATTAATGTGCAAACAGTGTGCAGACCTTTAACCACATCAGCTCTGCTATTTTGCTATATCAGCAAAAGGGCATTAGTAATGCAGAGACCTGTAAATGTGTTAGAAGAAGATGCAACTTGGAATTGCATATATAGGAAGTTCTCTAGGACAGCTCTACCATCACAGAGCAAACCCAGAGAAAACACTTCATGAAAGCTTTGCTATTCTAAGACTGCCCAGATTTGCTTGCTTCATTATTGTATCACCCTTCACATCTTCCACTATTAGGACTGCCTGCGGTCAGTAGTCTGGCCTCTGCAGAATGCATATCTCCTATCCCCCTATTTCCCTGCACAATGCTCTTATTATGCAGTTAATTTGAAACCTGGCCACGTGGCCCCTGTCCTCTTACTGGCCCTATGACTTACTGCTGCTTCTGGTCCTAGGCTTATGGCCCCTCACAGCTTTCCTAGTGTGAAGTGAAATACCACAGCAGTCCCATCTGCTCTGTGCAGCAACAGTCAACGAGGCATTCACTAGTAGCAGTCTTTGGGAGACAGAGAGGCCCTGTGCAGGGCACATATGGGAAGAAAGAGGGAAAAGACACAGATGGAAAAAAATTGCAGTTAAATTTGCACTGAAAAACTTAAATCAGATTCATAAGATACTACTTACATGGTGAAGAGCAGAAAGAGTTAAGTTAAGCAAGCTCAATTTATCTTATCTCAATGTGTAGGGACAAGAATAAGTTACTGTGAAGCAATTCTTGGTGTGCATTTAACTAATCTAGTAACCCATGAGAGTACTGTTACCCAATGATGAGTATAAGGTAATTGCATGGGGGTTACCCCTTTCAATTTTTTAAAACAAAACTAATTTCTGCTGTGCTTTTACCCTAACTTCTGGCAGAAATACACACACTTCCCTTGCATTTTAGAGATTTTTCCAATAAATACCAAAGCAGCTTTCCGTGGCTCCCTTCAAATCCTTTCTTAATATGCCTTTTGTCTGTGATAACTGTAAACACTTGATATGCAGACCACTGATGGACTTGAACCGCTCCTTATCAGGCTGGTCACTGTTGTGTCCCTGTTACATTGTGCTGCTTCTGTCAGCCCATAAAACCTCATGTTTTCTTTCTTACCACGAAAGTGTGAACCGTCTGAGCAGGAACCATCTTCTGGTCATAGATAACACCATTCCCTGTCTATGGCAGGATTAACATTTTACGGCAGAGGAGAAAACAGAAGGACAGCCTTTGGCCCAAAAAACCCACACGTCAATCACCACAGGCAAATGGTAATCCTGAAGGCAAGATTTCATCTCCTAGCTTCAACACACCCAAAAGAACGATAGGCTGTTGTGCGTGTGACAGGAATGTTGCCTGGACTATGCTTTTGCAGGTAAAAATTTTCTTTTCACCGGTCTAATACGGGATTTTTAATCTGGATATGGATGCCAGTGGGTTTGTGAGAACTTTTAAAGGACTTCTGAAAGATAAAAAAAAAAACCCAAGTTTACTTTTTTAAAGTCTTTAGACTTAATTTCACTATATAGAAGTGAACATCACAAAGCAGAAGTCTGCAACGTGGGAAAGAGTGAAAACAATTGCTCTACTTGAACACATTTTTAATGTCAAAGAGTTAAAACCCAACAAACTCTGTCTTTCATCCTCAGATATCTGTGTGTTTATTACTACAACACATTAATTTGGTAATTGGTCTAATTGGTTGTTAGCACTTTATTTGTTCAGGGGTTTTTTTCACTTGAAAAGCAGTGACCTCGCCTATTGGACAGTCACTTTTTCAGAAATAAACTATTTTCTGCTTTTTTACACCCAAAATTCACAGCAAAAAAAGCTTTTAAAATTCTCTTTTAGTTCTCCCTATGTTCCAGTTGTTTCCATAGACTGGTTCCTCTGTGGCTGGGGAGGGTGTGTCTGTACTGATGTACAGGACAGTGGTGGCATTGACACTCACTGCTGTGTGACCGCACCTATGTTCTCCTGCTCCAGAGGAAGTGTCCATGTGAGCAGAACAGCTGCTGCAGTTTGTTTCTGAGGTAAATGAATACCAATCCCAAGTCTTCATTTGCTGCAGTCACTATCAAATAGCGTTCTCTGTGAGGAAGAAGGGGGACTTGTTTGGGTGATGGTAGGAAGAGCTTCTGGAGTTGTGTCTGGAAAGGTGGGGAATCTCCCCGAGGAGCACTCTGAAGAGGAAGCACTTAGGTGACAACATTCTACAGAAGGGAAAGTCCCCATAAAGGACAGAAAATCACCAATGGGCAAGAAGAAATCCACTGCATCTCTAATAACGGACAAGGAGTGTCAAGGTCACAGAGATAAGCATTTAAGACTTTTGTGGGGGTGTAAGAGGAACAGAGAGGCTGCCTGACAACCTAGTAGTATTTTTTTTACATCTTTTTTTTCTTCTACATCTAATAGCAGCAGGCCCTCTCTCAGAAACATAGGATGAGAAGGACCCTGAGTCCATCCCTTTGTGCTAAGGGGTGAATGAGCCTGGACACAACTCTGGCAGATACTTGTCTAAACTTGCTCTTTTAACTTCTAGTTAAGAAGAATCCACAGAATTTGACTAGTAGTTTTTAAAAATCTTTGATGATGTCTGACCAAACTTCACATCGATATAAGTCCATTATTTTTTGTCCCTTGTCATTGTGTCCATGAGCATGATTGATCACAGTCCCCTTACAGCCTAGAAGAACATTTTTATGTGCAGTGCTGTACACTGTTTTTTCATTTCTTCACTAACCACCCCATCCTTTTGTGTTTGCCTCAAGGATTATGTTTCCAGTCCTCTTTTCACCCTTTATGGTTCTCTCAACACTGCAACTTGTCAGTATAATTTAAAGTACAGTACACCAAACTGGAAAAAATATTAAACTGACAGACTAAAGCTGAGACTCCACAAGCACAAACAGACCAAAAGAATTACCATAATTATTTCTGTTAATGCATCCTGGAAAATTGAAATGAGAAATTCTGACAGGATATGAGGAAAGACTTTTTAAATGATGAAGACAGTCAAACTTTGGAACAGGTTGACTGGAGAGGCTGTGCAGTCTCCATGCATGGAGGTTTCCACAATGAGACTGGGTAAGGCCCCCACCAGCCTGGTCTGCCCTCCTAGGACACCTTGCTCCAAGCAGGAAGTTGGACTAGAGGCCTCCTGAGGTCCAACCTCAATTACCTTATGGTCCTGCAAACAGAATTGCTTCTCTGTCAGTAATACCATTGCTGACCCTTATTCAGTTTGCAATGTACTGTAATACTCAGGTCCTTTACTAAGGACTGCTGCTTACCCTATTAGTTCCTATGTTCTAGGTGTGCAATTTGATTTCTCCTTTCCATATGCGGTGCCTGTTCCTCTTACTATTGCTCCCAAACAGCTCCTCTTTGCCATTTTATAAGTTTGCTGATGTTTGCTTTTTCTGAGGTCCACTCATGATTTTGTTGCTACTACATCTTAGCCTTGCAAGAATCACCCATTTTTAAGAGCTTTCTCCCATACTGCAGAGAAACTGCTTTTGGCACCATATTACATACAAGCCACGTTACTTGCAAGCCTTTTGCTAAGTCAGCTTAGTGGGTCTCAAGCACAAAGATGGAGAGATACTGCAGCCTGGGATGCTCTGTGGGGTTTGCTGAGAAGCAGTAGTATCTTCACAGGCAGGCAGGGGCTGTGGGCTCAGTGATCCAGGCTTGAAGGTGACAACTTCAATTTCAGTCTCAAATAGATCCTCATGTTCCATTATCCTTAAATTACATACACCCTTTGACATTTCCAAATAGCAGCCTGAGATTTTTACCTTGCAAAATCAAATGTTCAAGAGGATGAGCAAATGTAAATATAGAATGAAATCAAACTGCTGAGTAAGTGACTCTGAACATGCCTTGCCTTCAAATGCTATAATACCTTAAAATGCTATACTACCCATAACTTTAATTTGGTCTTCATTTTTTAAGGACAAACTCTTAAGGAAACTTTGAACAGAACCTTCTCACCTGGGAAAAAGCAGATCTCACCACCTGCCAAGGAGTATTTTTATGCTGAGAGCAGTAATCTGGAAGAAACTGTTCTGCTTTGGAACATTTGTGATCGAGAACCCTAAAAGTCAGTTTGTCTACAGACAAAGGAATTAAAGTTTTTCTTCCTTAAAACAAGGATAATCTTTATGGATAGTTGTTCTGTAGTCAATATTCACAGCAAGCTGAACAAAATTAACCTCTTTCTTGATTACTAGTAGCAAGTACAGATTTACTACCTGTGTTCAGTATTATACTTGTTCAGAGTGGACAATATTAAGTAATTAAGTAGCTCTGTGTCTTCCTGCAGGACCAGGAGCTATATTTGTTTTAATTCTTTATGTTACACTCTTTGTACAAATAACAGTTATATTATCCAGATAGAAAAGCAGTGGTTCTTCAGCAAGATGTGATTTTTGCTGAGAAATGCTATTTTTTGCATATTTCTCAATTTGTTTTTCATTCATACTAGCCATTACAAAACAGGCAAAATACTTCAGTGAACGGTATGACCCAGATAACTTCCAAACAGAATCCAAAGCAAGAAGGAAATGTTGCTAAATTTCTTCTTAGTAGCTGGTATGGAGCTGTGTTTTGGATTTATGATGAAAATAGTGTCAGTAACATAGGGATCTCTTCATTACTGGTGAGTAGGGCTGACACAGAGCCAAGGCCTTTTCTGCTTCTCACCCCACCAGCAAGTGGGCTGGGGGTGCACAAGGAGTTGGGAGGGGGCACAGCTGGGACAGCTGACCCCAAGTGGCCAAAGGGATGTGCCATAACGTATGATGTCATGCTCAGCATATAAAGCTGGGGGAAGAAGGAGAAAGCAGGGGACACTCAGAGCAATTTTGTCTTCCTAATTAACCATTACATGTGATGGAGCCCGACTTTCCTGGAGACGGCTGAACACCTGCCTGCCAATGGGAAGGAGTGAATGCATTCCTTGTTTTGCTTTGCTTGTGTGTATGGCTTTTGTTATACCTATTAACTGTCTTTATCTCAACCCAAGAGTTTTCTCACTTTTTTCTCCAATTCTCTCCCCCATCTCACTGGTGGGGAAGGCAGTGAGTGAGTGGCTGTGTGCCAGCTGGGGTTAAACCGTGACAGGGACACTGGAAAGAACATTTGAAGGTTGTTTGACACTTAGGTTCTTGAAGATTGTTTAAGGGAGTTGGTTGTTTAGGAGAGAAGGTTGTTAGGTTGTCTTCAACTTGAAGGTTGTTTAGGGGAGAAACCAAGGGTAGGAAAAGCAAGGGATAAAGGTGGTTTAGGGGAGGAACAAGTGTGGGAAATAGAACAATAAGGGGATAAAAAGGGTGGTGACACATAAACACATTGCTGCTCAGCATGCTTGTATGGCCATGTCATGCACCTGGTCACCACAGTCTGTCCTACCTTCTCACTAAAATCTGTTTCTAAGCAGTTTCCTGAGTGAGGAACTCTCTATTCCACACTCACATGCGGGTATGGGTGTCTGAGTGTCAGCAGCTGGAGATGGGACCACACGCTACAGGGTTCAATCCATCCATGGTGCCAGCAACTGTCATGAGTGCCTGTGTGTGAACAAGTATGTGTTCTTGTTCTAGCAAAGATCATGCTGGACTATGTGGCAGGGAAGGGTGGCATGGGAGCTGGGCGTGCATGTGGCACTGAATGAGCCCACAGAAGGTTCTGGCCACTGGAGGGAACAGGGGTCCAAGCTCGACCGTGGGGGCTGAGAGATTCCGTTTGCATCTATATGCATGTGCATGTGTCCATCCCTATGAGGCAACTGCAGACAAGAGGATCCAGGTGACGCTTACTGGGGGATGCATACTGTGCTTATATCTGAGTGGGGCTGCAGGTACTGCAGGCTTGTGTGCACAAGTGCTAGCAACTGTGGAAACTGAGGATCCAGGATCAGTTAGTGAGAGTCTCAGTCAGCTGCCAGAGCAATCCATATTTTGTTTAAACATATAGGTATGTTTCCCACCAGCTCACCTGAACCCTGACGAACCAGAGAAGGGAACTGCACAAGGCCATTGGTGCAGCTTGTGTTTGTGTGAGCCTGTGTTCATCAATGTGGCCAGCTATGTGTGTATGTATATCTGTATTTTATATGTGTGTCTGTGTGTGTGCCTATTGGGACTACATACTCAGCCTTGCTCCTGATTGGACCTGGGAGTGTGGAGCTGTGATGTCTTCACCTCTGTTGGACTTCCAGATGTCCCCTCTCCATTGCAAGGCTTTGACATCATAAGAACATTGTTTTCATCCCATTGCAACAACAACAACAAAAAAATTTCCTTATAATAATAAAATCTTACGTCAGTCTCAGACTGCTTTGATTAGGAGAGACTTTGGCTTCTCATTCCAATTCAGAACAAGAATCCCAAATACGGGATTTTTAATGGGGAAAATAATTCCTCATCACTTGTATGTCTGGGAAGCTCTAGCAATTCCAGAAAGGGTAAAAAAATTACTAGAAATTTTGCATCTGTATATGCTTGTTAGGCTGTATTTGAAATCAGAAAGAATTGTCATAGATTGAACCGCACTAAGAACCCCACGGTTGTTATGAAGTACTGGCATCCACATATCTGATCATTCCAAAAGGCCCAGGATGACCTGAGGAGAATATCCTCATTTTACCTCAATCATTTATGCTGCAATTGAAATGTTGTCCTAGTTCCACTGCAAATAAGGTTCCGCTCATTAGTCACAGGGAAAATTTCTCCTCTTACAACTACCCTTATGTGCTATAATAAATGAGGAACAGACTGCTCTGATGTTGTATTTCTGTTGTAATGGGAACCTATACACAGTGGGATGCCCGAAATCCTCCTGTTGCTGCTGGAGGATTAGGCCATTGTGAACAGCAGGTTTAGGACAAGAAGTATTTAACCTCCTATCTGGCTGGAATTGTAGGGCAGAATTTAGATAGGCAGAATTCAGCTATCCAAACTGGTATAAGATTGGACCAGTAAGAAAAAAACCCAGCCATTTTTTCCACAGGGCAGATATGGAAACATCTAAAAAGCTTTTGTTAAGATTATCAGAAAAAGTTGAACTTTGCTTATGCTTGTAGATTTTAGATTTTTCCAAGGGCATTTTAGGTTTCTGGGGTACTGCACAGATTTTAAAATGAGGCAGGTGTAGAACACAGTAGTTAAAAATTTCAGTTCACCATTTAATTCTGCATCTAGAGCTCATCTGAAAGTCACAGTGGTCTGTCTGAAGGGACTGATTCAAGAAGATAATCATTGTTGCCTTAGCTAGAATAAAGTGTGTTACAAAACAGATCTTTACAACCTGATAATTGATAAGGTCTGCAAATTTAATGGCAACTTCAGTGATGACCAAAATTAATCCTTAAAATCAAAAATTGAAATTTAAGTATTAATACAAAATATTACTCTTGCTTAACTCTATGTCCAAACATGATCTTTTAAAAGTAGGTCAATGTTATTGTAATCAATATTTATAGATTGAACATACTAGTAAAGTTGTCTTTAACACTACAAACTAAGATCTAAATGGAGGCTTTCAAATACTTATGAATATAATGCATGCACTTAGCTGTTATTTATTTCAGTACTTTGCTGATCATTCCTGACTTCAGTTACGCTCCCAAGAAATTGCCAGAGCTCCAGGATACGATAGTGCCCATAGTGTGATAACTTTACATGGAAGCAGGGGAATTTCCTGAGACACAGATCACTGGTCCCTCTCCTCTAAACAAGAAACTTCCAAGGGAAGTGATTGTCCCCTAGCACTGGTGAAGCTGCACCACAAATCCTGTGTTTATTTGTGGGCCCCTCACTACAAGACAGACGTCAAGGTGCTGCAGTGTGTCCAGTGAAGGGCAATGAAGCTGGTGAAGGGTCTGGAGCACAAGTCCTGTGAGGAGCAGCTGAGGGAACTGGGGCTGTTTAGTCCAGAGAAAAAAAAGGGGGCTCAGGGGAGACCTTATTGCTCTCTACAACTGCCTGAAAGAAGGGTGTAGGCAGGTGGGGGTCTGTCTCTTCTCCCAGACAACAAGTGACCCGACAAGAGCAAACACCCTCAAGGTGCACAAGGGTGGGTTTAGAGTGGATATTAGGAAAGAATTCTTTACTGAAAGGGTGATCAAGCATTGGAACAGGCTGCCCACGGAGGTGGTAGAATCACCATCCCTGGAAGTATTTTATAAAATGCATAGATGTGGTGCTTAACGACATGATTTAGTGATGGACTTGGCATTCCTGGGTCAATGGCTGGACCTGATGATCTTGAAGTTCTTTTACAACCTAAATGATTCTATGTTTCTATGAAATCTATCCAAGTTTTTTCACCTTAATGCTGCAGCTCACACTGCACTCTCCCGCCAGAGCTTGCTCTCTGTCTCTCACAGCTGACAAAGCAACCATTGCTTTCCTGCTACTGCCCCTAAAGCAGTTTGGTTGGCAGAGAGGAAGGATCACAAAATGTAGATCTGACCAGTTTCACAATTGAATTTGTAAATCAACATCTTCAAAAGGCCCATTATGTCCCTCTGCACCAAAACCAAAATGACCACACAGTGAATTGTTGACACCCTCCAGGATTATACAGGTCACTTTATGCTGTACGTAAGTGATAATGTAGGGAAGGAGGGAGAAATTAAAGTGCCACAGAAAAGATAAAATTACGTTTTTACATTTCTTCTGCTGATTGCCTTTTCCCATCTCCAGCAGGTGCTGTGGGCACAGGCCTGCTCAGCTCACATTTCTCACTTGGCAGCCTTGTGGCTTCACAGCCTGTGGGTCAGCCATCAAGCAGAGAGCACTGTTCTCCATATATAACACCAGCTTTATCATTGTACTTAGGCTTTTGTTACATACACAGTACCTTACTCTGGGACTGCCTTTCAATATTTAAGAGACAACAAGCTGGGTTGTTTGCTGTTTGTCACCAAGGAGATCTTTTTTTGGGCTGGTCTGAAAAGCATTCACCTTCCACCTCACTCTATTCCCTGGAAACAGTAAAGAGCTCCAGGAAGAAGGCTTGCGTGTGTAACTGATCAGTTCCCTTAAACTACTTTTGCTTAGTGTGTACAAGAAGGAGGTAGCTTCAACCTTCATTCTGCTTTTCTTCCTGCCTCCCTATCTCAGAACAAGCCAGCCATACATAGTTGCAACAGAAATCATGAAGCCAAGAACATTCAGAGACCTTAGCAGCCAGCATCACTGATCACACCCCTCTGCTTGCTTGTCCTCTAGGAATCTCTAATGTACTTCTCTCCATGCATCATCACTCACACTGAAAGGTCTCTAATTAGGTCCCTAATTGAGAAGAGACAGTCTCAGTGGTTGCTGATGAAAAATTATGGAACAGGTTACCAATAACAGGCAACACATGAGAGTACTCGTTAGCTCCCTGAATATCTTGATGTGTGTTGATGGGACTAGTTGTGTTGATGGGACTAGTTGTCCCCATTTCAGGTTTCTTTAAGTCTGACCTGGACACACTGCCATCAGGATGCTTCAGCAGGAGAATAACAAATCCTGTACAGGAAGACATGCAGAACAGACACAGTCAGAGAGATCATTTTGTTATCTGGGTGGCAGGGCACACAGGACACACAGGTCACTTTCTGCTATTTAACAACTTCTCAGTAGCTGGCAGCCACTGCAATTTCTCTCTTCTTTTTAATAAATATGTTTATTTACTCAGTAACTACATTTAGCCTCCCCAAGAAAGGACAGTTGTTTTTAGAAAGACTTTGGGCATAGCAACTGGATAAGTTTCCTTTAAAATATTTTTGTTTCACCTAGAGTGAAAACAAGCTCTATTCTCTTATCCTGTACCAACAGCTGTCTGACCTCCATGTTCAACCCACTATGCATCCGCTGTTGTGAAGTGTGGCTAATTATTTTCCATCACCGGTGGAAGGTGAAGGGTGTTGTTTTATTAAGCAGCCTGTTCTTTCTGTAAGCCACCACTTATTAGCAGGAGCAAACATAGCACATATGACTGACAGTGGTGAAAGCATTAGTTGAAATCGGATTGACCCTGGGTTTAATTTTAACCTGATTTAACAAAGACAGATTGTGAGCTTGACTTGGAGAAAAAAAATAAAAGGACAACATGGATTGGAGCATTTAACAAAACTGTTTTCCCTGTTTCTGAAAGAAAACAAAATACACTTTTGTTGGAAGTCCCTTGTTTGTCCTCAGTAATTTAACGTTTTGTGGGAGAGGTGTGAGAGAACAGAATGCAGATAAAAGCCTTCTGGGAAGGGCCCAGCTGAGATTCACAGAAACAGAAGGATGAGAAACAGAAAGAAGATGCAGTATCAAAGTGCAGAATTGAAAGTTATAAGTATGAGATCCCAAGTGAGTTAGTATTCATTTATCAGTAACGACTCATGGAAAAAACACGGGAATTGTGCACTTTTCTCTCACCTGTTTTAAAGGAAGCAGAAATCTGACAGTATTTATTGATAGGCCTTGAGATAAGAAGGATTTTCTGGTTTTTTCAAGGTACTATTTAAGGCCATGCAAAGCCCACATGCAGATCTGTGTGACTTAATACCTGAAACACAGCCTGGTTGACGCGTTAAAGCTAACAAAGCAGAGCATCTCGTCCTGTTGCTGCAGCCAGCTGCTTGATCTTCAGGCTAGGTTTCATCTGGAAAGGAAGATGTTTAGTCCTGTCTCAAGCATTAAAAAGATCTATTGGGTAATATAAGGAATGGTCTTCAATTCAGAGCATAAGCAAAGACGTTAAATTGGAAACTTAAGATAACAGCAAAAGAAAAGCTTTAGCAAATCAGTTTACTACCAGGAAAATTACTCTTTACTAGTGAGCAAAGTGTGAATTTTGCTAGCCCTCAAGGTGGTATAAATACAAAAGGCAGAGAGCAACACTTGACAGGAACAATATAGGCAAGTCTAGATTTCAATAATAAAATTGTCCATATTCTCAAATGTAACATTTCCAATTGTATTACTCAGATTATCCCCACACTTTTAATACTTAACTGGCCATCAGCTAATTTTCAAGAGGTTTGTATGTGTTTGTATGATAAGTTATATGTGAAAAAGCACTGTTGTGGCAAAATTTGCCAGAGGCTTTTATCTAAAATATGTGTCTGTCTAGATGTTATCTACTTTAATGTCTGTTCAAGTGAGATAATATTGGTGTTCCTTAAGAAAAAAACTATTACTGTGTGTCGCATTAAAAGTCTGACAAATGGCCAGGGTCTGGGGGGTGAGGTAGCAGAGATAGCCCATTGAGTCACGAAGTTCAGAAGGGATCCCCTTGCTTTATACATTTCTTTTCAGAGAGGAAGGAGTGTAGGTGTGGCTGAATTCAATCCTAGTCTCAGATATGGTCAATGGTTTTGAGTCTAAATCATTATATGTACAGCCACTCATAAGAATCAACATTTGCCTGCCAGAGTCCAGTTTAAGAACTTTCACTGAGAACCAACATTTACCTGTCAGAGCCTGGTTTAAGGACTTTCACTGAAACAGTTTTGTAAAGCTGAAAAAATAGAAAAATAGATGAATTATTAAAGCAACAGACATATATATACACATATATATACACACACATATATCTATATCTATATATATATCTCTCTATCTTAGGACTAAGGCATCATCCAAACCATGGGTGACCTGGACAGATAAAATTCGCCTATTTTCACTCTGGGTATCTTTTTTATTCCAGTGGAGTATTATTCATAAGCTTATTAACCCAAAGCCTATCTTCCCAGCACCACTTACAAATGTCATGTTCACCAACCCTAATCACATCCTTCACCTCACAGCCTACACCTTTGTTTACAATCCGAAGTTATCCTACCCAAACCCAGTTGTTTTATATACAATTACCAAACACACCACACATATACATACTAAACTTACACAAATCTTCCTAAAACTACTCACACATAATAATAGGACTACTGATTGTTAAATGGCAACCAAAGTTCTGAAGCAATCAAATCAATACCTAAATATACACACAAGTTATTACAACTTACTATCTCAAACAATATCACAGGTTTGTTAGCCATGTGCATACTAAAATTTTGGTTTCCAGATAAGTACGAGGATTAGAAACAGAAATACCCAACAAATAAAAAACAGCAGTCCTTGGTTTCAGGTGCAATTGCATGACATTTGGAGCACTTGTGGACACAAAAAGGAAAAAAGGTGCTCAGTCATCATTTGACCAGCAGACATTAGGGTAAAAGGTGGGTACTGTCCATCTAGTACTGATCTGATGCAGTTTTCCAGAACTATCTTTTACTTCTCATGTGTAAAGGTACTTTTGGGTTATTAGGACCATTGCCACTGTTCCAATATGAGGCATTTTAACTAGGACAGACAGGAGAATTATAGGGGGAGTGCACCTGAGTGATGATACCTCCTTTTTCTATGTCTGTTACCACCCTGTCAATGCCTGAATGTACAGCAGCTGGCAAAGTAGCTGTTGAGTTTGCAGTGTTTGGTACCGCAGCTGTTAGCGGGGCTGTATCAGCATTCAGGCACCGATAATCAATTGTTAAACACCACCTCCCATCTGGTTTCCGAACCCTCCAGGTTGGTGAGTTATATGGGGAGCAGGTCTTAGAGATACTTAGAATTTCTCTAGATCACCTGTGACTTCAGAAATTGCATTTCATGCCGCAGCAGGAATCAGATATTGTGGTACATTAGTGATTTCTGGGTCAGGGAGTGCAGGGGCTGTGTGCAACACATGCACTGCAGCCTCCAAATTTCTGCCAGGGTTGGGATCGATGTTTGAGCTGAAGGATTACATGCTGCCGTGAGGCAAGCCCCAGGTTCATTCACTTAAAACATCAAACCCTAAAATATTTTCATGATTAATTTAATTGCAAAGTGAGTAGTGAACATGTGCTTCTCGCCTGGGAGCCATATTGTTCGATACAGAACACTCGCTCTGTGCACACCACTGATCTTAACTCTGTCCTGTCCAGATTGCATGCCCAGCTCCTCAGTATCTTCTGTTGGAGTTGAAATTTGTGCTCCTCTGTCTGTTAAAAACTTCATCGGTTGTCTCTGAGGATCAACTGGAATTACGAGCCATCATCACTTACCCACTGAAAAGCTTCCCCTTTTCTGGACAGGCAAGCCCAATTGCCTTCTGGATGTTACTCATTTTTTTCACTTTGTGTCCTGCTATTCCTCCCTAAGGGGGAGGAAGGGGTTGTCTTCCTTTCTGGGGACTGGTGCTGAAGAAGTTGAAATGTGCTCCTTCCTTTCACTATTATCTTGTTTCTGGAACGTTTCAATCAGACTCAAAGTAGTGCCAGTAGGCAGACCTTGAATCACAGCTCTGGGAATGCCTAGGACAACACATCCCTCTGTAATTCATTCCTCTGCTCTTGAGATTCTGATCACGGGTTTTTAAATTTGTTTACCTTTGATCTAGTTTCTGTCCCCTGTTTCAAGGGTCTGTCTCTGTGTTCTCCTCCCTGGGACTTCAGGGGTTTTTTTTCAGCTGTGCATCATCCCAGCCCATTTCGCAACTGCAGGTAACAATGCCATGCACTAACTCTGCACATGTAGGGAGTTGCTTAGGAGCATTATTGCCCTGGATTTTATTTTATTCAGTATTTCTTTTAATGTCATCCTATTTTGCAATTGGATTGGGTTTAAGAATTGTCAGGGCTCCTCTAATCACTGGTTTTAGCATTGCAAAATCTATTAAATCAATTAAATTCTGCTGCGGGGCTGAGGGCACAGGTGTATCAGGAATTGATTTATTTCCTGCCAGGTGACCTCCCCCTGCTGAATCAGTTCTCTGGCTTAGGCTTAGTAGTGTGGACCTGGAGGTCCCGTTGCATGTGGGGGTTCTGGTGGTTTCCTGGTGGTTGGGCCAGCCCAGCCCATTCAGCACGCATAATTCACTATGTCTTGCACAAACTCGCTCCAGGTGGTTACATGGATTTGCTCCCATGAGGGCTGTGCAGCAGCTGCAGCAGCAGTCTTAACACTGGTGGTGAGATTATAGTCCTGGGCACTGGCTATAAGCTTTCGAGCTGTGTGGGAGGCCATGAATAAAAAGACTTAGTCTTGCCGGACCTATAGGAGCCAGCACTGGGGATTTCAGTAAGACGTTTCTCTCATACATTGCTTGTATGCAGGCTGTCTTCTGCACAGATGCAGCCAAATCAGAGAGTCCTGAGGTTTTGATAACAAGAGGGTCACCTCGCTGTTGTGGGTCTATACCACTGGCCCAGTGGGTGGCTCGTGTGGTGTAAGGGACAGGGCCCAAGTGACTGTACTGTGAGCCCAGGCAATGCCCCGAGAGAAAGTTCCAGAGGTAGCACAGGCAGTCACGAGGCAGGGCCTGGTGTTGCTTCCTGTGACTGACTGGTGTCCCAGCCACTCCTGGAACTGGGGCAAGAGAAGGTTCCAGAAGTCCTGGAACTCAGGCCAATAAATAGGGGCATGCACAGGTTTCTGGGGTGCTCTCCACACTGAACATGCCTGTTGGCAGGTCTGGGGCTGGATCCAGCACTGTTGAGCTCCCTCCTCCCTCTTTCTCCCCTCCCCTCCTCTTTTTCTTTAAAGTTATTAAGTAATGCAGGGCCTACCTCAACTTCTCACAAAGCCACACAGCTTGGTTGAATGTAATTGTGAAAGGGTCAATGTTTACTGAATGTTCATTCCATTAAAGTTGATGTTTATGTACAGACCTTCACAGTGTTACCTCACCTTAATCCACACCAAGGGGATCTGCAAATCTGAGTCACTTTCCCCTTCCCGTAGGTGGGACGTGACATATAAATCGGCATCACAGGCAGGATTCCCTCAGTGTTGGAAGGTCCTGAGGGACACCAACGCTCCACCTGGTGAGTGTGGGTGGGGAGACCCAGGAGGTGACCTGTCAGTGATAAGGCAGGAGAGATCTGAGCAGTGGCAATCCATGGCTGCCCAGGAAACCTGGTGCTTGATGGCTCCTGTTACTGAAAAGCTGAAGGAATATAAGGCGTGCCCTTCCCCACTGGGAATGGCATGGGCCCATATTAGTTGGCTCGGTCCAAAAGTTGTAGCAGCTAGAATTACACTTACAAAGGAACAAGAAGCACGACCAAGTAGAGAAAAAGCCACAGTGTGTGCTGTGTTGGGAGCAGCACTAGTAATGGCCCAGAAGGAGAGGCACTTGATTAAACAAACTGATAATAAAATGGTTAAATCCTTGCAAGAACAAATAAAAACCCTGCAGACTTGACTAATTTCTGAATGTAATACCTCTCAGTGACTCCACATGGCTCTGTCAGATGTGCTGGACCAAAAAATTAACAGTCCAAATTAGAGGAAAAGGGACAAGAATCTCTTGATCGGACAGATACTAATTCTGTTCTGGATAGTGTGCCAGGATTTACAAGCTTGGCACAACTGGCCAAGAAGCCAAGCCTAAGACCCTTGTACCTGACTAAGGCATTAGAAATTGACTGAGAAATATGAGATGGTGGTGATGAAGCCAGTGATTAAGACAGAGACCACTGATAATGGCCAAGGCAGGGGAGCCCCACAAGTTACTATCCAGACAGTGCTGTACCCAGTGGCTGAAATGTTGAAAATCCAGGAAAAATACGCCAGGTTAGCTCAAGAAACTGAGGCAGAGTATGTATGGAGGGTATCACTGACGAGTGGCAATTGAGTTCTGCTGTCGGAAGGCGAGCCCCAGGGGAACTGGGAATCAGGGTTTTTCCTAACTACTGGTGACCCAAGAGAGCTGTGGTCATTAACTCAGTGAGCTGACTATTGAGCGGAGGGTCTGGACCCTTTGGAAACAGGGGACCCACTATGTATCGAGACCCCAACTATAAAACCTTGACTGTAGATTTGCTTATCTTCAATTAAAGCATGATAGGCCTTTAACCCCTCAACAACCTTCCTCGATGCTATTAATTGCTGACCCTGACAGTATGACTACCTTTGAACAAGCAAGAATGCCTGGAAATAAGAAGGAGCTACAACATACCCTAGGCCTTCTGGTATTTTGGAGAAAAGGCATTCCAGATTTCTCCATCATACCCTGCCCCCTTTACAATTTAACACAAAAAAGGACCACCTGGGACTGGACCCCTACCCATGAAGAAGCCTTAAAGTTGTTAATCTTCGAAGCTGGGGTATATTGGGCCTTAGGGCCTATACACCCAACAGACCCACTTTGTATTCAATGGGGCTTTGCAATGCATGGATTATCCATACTTATGTGGCAACACACACCTGACTGACTTGCCCTATCAGGTTTTATTCGCACAACTTCAAAGATGCAGAAAAACATTATTCAGTTTAGGAGAAGAGCCTCTTTGTGTTTAGTCTAGCTCTACAGGAAGGTGAAAAAACTGTATGGCAACAACCAACCATTCTACAAGGACCTTTTAAGGTCCTGAAGCTGGTACTGTCTGGAACCCCAGCCCCTCTGGGGACTGTGCAGCGAGAAACAGTAAGAAAGTGGTATGTGCAATTAGGTCATTACTGCCACATGAGCCAAATAGAGAGGGAACACCTGAAATACCCCAAATAGAAGAACTGCCCAGCAATCAACTGGACCAGAGACTTCCTCCCTCGTGTATAAAAACTGGCCCTCTGTTTGAACCACACCTAAAAAACATACTGTTCACTGATGTGTCATTTAGAAGAGAGGGAAAGGTATGGAAATACCAAGTGGTAGCTCTACATGTTGATTCAGGGGGCGTCAATCATGACAGAGGAGAGGGAAATGCTCAGGTGGGTTATTAGAGAGGCTGAAACTAAAGAACCAGTGTTTATTTACACAGATTCTTTCCCTGTGTTCAAGGGATGTACTGAATGGCTCCCATTTTGGGAACAAAACCAATGGAAGGTCAATTGGGTAACAGTGTGGCAATGAAGAAAATTGGAAGAAATCTTAAATGTCGCTAAACAGAAGTCCTTTCTAGTAGAATGGGTTGCTGCACACCTGGCAGGGGATCACCAGTTGTCTCTAAAATGCAAGTCCATTCCTGGTGTGCAACAAGCCAATCTTACACACTGAGATGAGATACTGCCGTGTTAAAGAGTTGTGCAAGTCTGGATGCTATCAAACAAAGCTAACATACTGCAGTACAAATCTACAAACATTATATACAAAATCTTATCACATTTTCCCTGCCCAGAGGGCAGGTCCATATAGAGATTTGCTACATATTTGCATATCCATTATCTAACTTGCCTTACTGCTACACATGCTCTCTGAGGAAGGGTCTTTTAGTGGGCCTGGGTCTTTCCCTTAGGGGGTGTGATTTTTAGTATTATAGTGAGGATAGTTCACTTCTAGGGCAAGGCTAAAGACCATAAGAGCTGACTAATCAGAGTTTAACATAAACAAGGTAATCTAAGTGCGCATGACTTACATCATGAAGACAGCATGTTCTTTGTTTTGTCTCTCCCAAAGCTGACTGCCTTGGTTAGAAGTCCCTTCATTTGTCATTCTTGACAACTCTAGAGGGTCAGCTTGACCAAAACTCTGTGCACGTGTAGTTAAGCACTAAATCAGAGTTCAAAAATTTGGGAGTTTTAGGCAACACACCAAGTTCACCTTTTGAATAATCGGGTGGATTCTTTGACCTGCTTAGCAGGAATGGCCATGAAAGGTAAGGAGGGGAAAATGGGAACATTTGTGGAAAGGTTGCACTTAAAACAGGGCCATTCAGGAATTAAAGATCTGGTCAGGGAGGCAGTTAGCAGAGCATGGTCTGTAACCAGAGTTGTGTAAAACCATTATTTCTGCACACGGCCTATGCTGCACTCAATTAGGAGAACTCAACGCTCTTAAGGACCAACCTTTGCACTTACGAGATAATAAAGGGTTGTGGGATAATTGGCAGTGGACTACATTGGTCTATTTTGGATCTCTAATGGAAAATAATTTGTACTACTAGGAGCTGAAGCAGTGCTGGGGTTAACCCAAGTGGAAGCAGTATGATGAGTGATAGGACACAGTACTGTGAGGTCTGTGAAGCTGTGGTTTAGCTGTTTACCCAAACCCCAGTCAATCCAATCAGATAATGGAAGCACCTTTACTGCCAGGACGGTTCAAGAGTGGGCACAGGGTGAAGAAATCCAATGGATCTTTCACACCCCATACCACCCCCAGGCAAACGGCATTGTTGACCGTGCCAATGGGCTCTTGAAGCACATTCTGAAACTTCACAAACCTGGGTGGGCTTCACAAACCAACAAGGGTGTCAGGCAGGTCATAAAGTCAATAGCTGCTGGGGAATTAATGGGTGCCCATGACTTACTACATTGTGTCCAAGCTTCTGTCCATACTCCCCAGGAAAAAGGAGGCTAAGGACCCTGCAAACCTGATCCATTTTCTGGGACAACTTACTTTGGTGGATCCACCAACAGTGGAAGCAGTACCTCTAACTTTAAAAAAATGCTCAGTCTTTATACTTGGGTGGCCACTGACACATATGGGAAGGATCACTGAATTCATACCCGATGGATTGTCCCATCCTTCTAATCATTGTTCATTATTGTGTGTATATTTTGTAGGTTGTCAAAAGCCCACCATGGGACTTAGGTTTTTGGTTGTTGAGTCATTATTTGCATTGTTTTTCTGATTTTATTAAGCCTGTTTTGTTACTTTACTAGGGAAACATGGTGTGGGAGAAGTTTATGTTTTTACTTTGTGGGTGTATAATCTTGTTTCAGTCAACTGGGAATTTGGACAACAAGCCTAGCTTGGCATGGGAACCGTTCATTGTTTTTAGCCAAATCTGGAATCAAACAGACCAAGATCTTTGTGTGGACCTCCCCATGTCCACATCAGTGGGCTTTAGGTTTGCCATCATTTGGTTATATTTCTCATGAACTTTAAATCTGAAGCTAGAAATGCTAAACCAAAACTGCATTCATAATACACACAGAAAGGGAAAATGCTGGGGGGGAGTTGACTTACTCCCATCCCAAGAGTATAGTGGGACAAATTGTTATGTACCTTCTCCAGTGGTCTTCTCATTTCCAGCTAACATGACCTGGCGAGACATGTGGAATGCTACCTGTTGGAAGCAACACCTCTGTTTGGGAACTACAAGTAAGATCCTTGCCACATGAAAGAATCGGACACAGTGTCCCCAGAAAGTGTGGACTGCCTTTCAACATGTACTGAACATGGCATGGTGTACCCACAAAGACCCTCTGTAACCTGGTACATTGGTGGGACCCCCCCACCTCATGGTGAACCCCTGCACCTCAAATAGAACTTCCCATTCTCCCCTGCTTGATGTATGCAAATACCTAACAAATGGGGTGACTATACGCACCATAATCATTCTCATGATAAATGTGCTTGGTCCTTAAGCAGTTTTTGTCCAATCCAGATAGGATAGTTGATGCACAGGTGATCCCCTACCCCATGAGAATATTCCCTTAATGAATTGTTTGTGAACCATTAGTTGTGAATTGTTATCATGGGACCCGACAGAAACATGGTATATCCCAAAGCTGCAAACATTTATTTGTATATGTGTACTTGTTGGGGTTTAAACCTGGAGATCCCATGTGATATTGAAAAATTACCAATCGAGAAACTGCGTTAAAGTGTGGAGTTACACTCACCCACAAAACAAAGTTGAATTTTGTGTGGGAAAGGGAAACCAGGCATGACCCATTTGCATGATCCACTGTTGAATATCTAACCCTTCTGGTTACTTCCTGGGCATGTTCAGATGGGAAGATGTACTTGCACCTGCATGTACATGAAACAGTGGGTTTATGATATACCATTGGTAGTCCAACAATGTGTCCCTCTAGGACATTTGACTTTATTGACCCCAAATATAACTGCAGGAAATGGGATGTTCAAACACCTCAGGCTGCACTGAAGTGGGTAAGAGGGGTCTGAGCACCCAATTATTATACTGGGGAATGAAAATGGCCCTTGTGCTTGAGGCCCCAGGTGTGCTTCTACAAAGACACAAGTTTGTATTGGAAAATTTGACCTGGCAAGTTGTCCTGGTTTCAGGTGGCATAGAGTTAATTTTCTTCTTAGTAGCTGGTGCAGCGCCGTGTTTTGGATTTGGTATGAGAACAAGGTTGACAGCACACTGATGGTTTTGGTAGTTGCTGGGTGATGTTTATACTAAATCAAGGACTTCGGTTTCTTGGGCCCTGCTGACACAGAAGGCATTCGGACACAACTTGTACGATCAATGTGATCAAGTTAGTGCCAATTTATTAACAGACTTACAGCAAATTTTTACCCTTAACAAAAGATACATGTGCCATGCATATGTTGTTATTCAAAGGTGATAGGCTAAAACTACTTGTCCACAAGTACTCTAGTCATCTATGATTGGTCCTGGTGTGGTGTCCACGCGCTGCTCTCTTGTCACGTAGACATCCTGCTTTCACATCTTAGCTCATCATTTTTCAGTCCAACTTCCTTATCTTCTTGACGCGTATGCAGTTTCACAATCTCCTTGTCCTTGTACACAGTTTGTCTCTTTTAGCCTTGCATATGTCCTCCACAGCAGCAGCAACTTGCTACAACTTCAGCCTGCTATCACAACAAAGTTACTCGGTCTGGATTGCTTATAGTATGCCCATTGTCTTCTAGTCACTCCACACCCTGCCAGCCAGAGGGCTGGAAGGACACAAGAAATTGGGAGGGGACACAGCCAGGACAGGTGACCTGAACTAGCCCAGGAGCTATTCCATACCAGATGACTTCATGCTGAGTATATAAACTGGGGGAAGAAGAAGGAAGGGGGGACATCCAGCATTTATGGTGTCTGTTTTCCCAAGTAACCGTTACGTGTGATGGAGCCCGGCTGCCCTGGGGATGGCTGAGCACCTGCCTGCCCATGGGAAGTGGTGAGTGAATTCCTTGTTTTGCTTTGCTTGCATGCGTGACTTTTGCTTTACCTATTAAATTGTTCTTATCTTAACCCTTGAGTTTTACATTCCTTTCTGATTCTTCTCCCCGTCCCTCTGGGTGAGGGGGAGTGAGCGAGTGGTGGCATGGTGCTTGGCTGCCAGCCCAAGTTAAACCACGACACAAGTACGTATTTTGGGTAATTGGACTGCACGTGCTTTTGGGGAACTACATTTGCAGGTTCAATGGGTGTCGATGATGGGCTTGCAAAACCACCTGGCCCTGGAGATGTGTCCTGTTTTTGGCTGGGATAGAGTTAATTTTCTTCTTGGTGGCTAGTGCAGTGCTGTGTTTTAGATTTGATGTGGGACAGTGTGGTCCAGGACTTTCTGGTTTCTCAGGCCCTGCCCAATCAAAGCTTTTAGGTACTGTAGAAGGGGATAAAGTTCCTGTAGTGCACCTTAAAAACATGCTTGGGAAAACAGTCTGGGTCCTTCCTGCCTCAGGAAAAGCAAACCCATTCATGGGATTGCTTTTGCTCAATGACCTGGGAGCCTTGGTGGGTAATGTGGGAGGATTGGGAAGTTCAATGTGTGCCTCAAAGGGATTTGATTTTGGGTGAAAATAGTCAATGAATTGAGCTGTGTGATGTTAATTGTTAACATAATATTGTATATTGTCACTTCCATATGTTTGTTATTACACTGGGTATCTTGTGGTGCCCATCTCTACAACTTGGGATTTGAAGGTCGGAAACTGACTACTTTTCAACTGCCACACCAATGAAGAACAACTTTGATGAAACCAGCTCAGCACAGCCGTAATAGAATCAGAACTGGCTTTAAAATGCAACAATCCAACACCTCATACAATCCTCCCTGCCCAGAAAGACTGTTGTAACAGATGGAGCCCAACGTCATGGACTAAATGAACTCAACGGACTGTGTATTCATGTTAAAGGACAGGAGAGGTGATTACATATTGGAAATTGTAGCAGTTTACCTTCAGCTAATACTCCAAACTACATGAAGTTATAATCTTGTTTCTTGTTAGGTAATTCTGCTATTTGGTGTGATTAATACTGTGAAGTTCTAGCTTAGATTGAACCTGTTGTAGCTATAACAGAAAGTTGCTAAGAGAATACTCCTCTGGATGTTGGGTGGTTCAGCAGTGCAATGCATTGACTATGGAATTAGGCTGTGACATGATCAGCACGTGAAAGGAAGGAATAAGGGAATGGTAAGTATTCTGCTATACTGGGACAATCCTGGAAGACCTCTGTGGGGTGACATCCGCTGTTAATGAGGTGCTTTGACCCTGGCTAGCCACCAGGTGCCCACCAAGCCGCTCTATCACTCCCCAGCCTCAGCTGGACAGGGGGAGAAAATACAGTGAAGGACTCATGGGCAGAGGTAAGGACAGGGACATCACTCACCAGCTATCATCACAGGCAAAAAAGGGTTGTCTTTGGGAAATTAATCTAATTTATTACCAATCAAATCAGAGTAGGATAATGAGAAATAAAAACAAAACTTAAAACACCTTCCCCCTTCACCCCTCCCTCCTTCCCAGGCTTAGCTTCACTCCCAATTTCTCTACCTCCTCCCCCTGAATGGTGCAGGGGGATGGAGAATGGGGGTTGTGATCAGTCCATCATGCATTTTCTTTGCCACTCCTTCCTCCTCATATTCTTACCCTGCTCCAGTGTGGTGTCCCACCCATCGGACACAGTCCTCCATGAACTTCTCCAACATGGGTCCCACCCACAGGCTACCACTCTTCATTAACTGCTCCAGCATGGATCCTTTCCAATGGGATCCTTCAGGAAAGGACTGCTCCAGTATGGGTGCCCTGTTGGGCCACAGGTCCTAACAGAAGACATGCTCTAGTATGGGTTCCTGTCCATGGATCCACAAGTCGCACCAGGAGCCTAGTCCAGTGTGGGCTTCTCATGGGGTCACAACCTCCTTTGGGCACATCCACCTGCACTGGCATGAGGTCCTCCACAGGCTGCAGGTGGATATCTGCTCCACCGTGGACCTCCATGGGCTGCAGGGCACAGCCTGCCTCACCATGGTCTTCACCATAGGCTGTAGGGGAATCTCTGCTCTGGTGCCTGGAGCACCTCCTGCCCTCCTTCTGCACTGCCCTGGGGGTCTGCAGAGTTGTCTCCCTCACATATTCTCACTCCTCTCTTCCAGCTGCTGTTGCACAGCATTTTTTTAATCTTTTAAATATGTTCTCACAGGTGCTACTACCGTCACTGATTGGTTCAGCCTTGGCCGGCAGCGGGTCCATCTTGGAGCCAGCTGACATTGGCTCTGTTGGACATGGGGGAAGTTTCTAGTGTCATCTCACAGAAGCCACCCCTGCAGCCCCCTGCTACCAAAACCTTACCACACAAATGCACTACACTTTAGTTTTTCTCTCTTTTCCCTTCCCTTCCCTTCCCCTTCCCCTTTCCCACTTGGAGTAAAATCAGGTTTCAGTTAAAGGCTTTAGAGAAAATGTAAAGGTTACTTTATGTTGGATTGAAGGTTACTATCCCAAAGGGTTTCCATTATTCTTCTGAGGCACCCTGGCATGTCCCTGTGGCAAATGAGGTGTGTCCTCACCTCTGTAGCTGACAGAGCTGCCCTCACGTGTCACATTCGTTGCACCGTTAACATGGGGTACACTGGGAGCAGCATGTGTGGGTGGTGTTCAGTTATCGCCGAAGCATGGGAATACCTTAGCCAACCTACTGCTCGGTAGCAGTAGGGCACACGTTAACCAAACTATTGGTTTGAATGACGGTAGTTTTAGGAAAAAAAGTGCATTCAGGCAACATAGAAAAGCGAAGCTATATGAGGCGTTTCCAGGAGATGGTGCTATTCTCAAGCCTTTTGCAGCTTCTCAGGGACCAGCCTCAGAGGATCACCTACCTTTCCCTGTTAAGCTCCTGGTTTCCATCATTTATAATTAAAATAACCACTGGTTTGATAGGATTCCTGAAATGCAAGAGAGCATGCTGAAGGGCCCGCACTGCTGAACTACCCTGAAGAGATGTCCTGTGACATCAGCCCGCAGAGGTGCCTGCTTGGGGTAGAAAAGACCTCCTGCACCCATGTGGAGGCAATCTTTTCTGAATCTCCACCACAAAGGGAGATTTAAGGGAATAAACCTCAGGGGGTTTGTTCTGTGCTTTTCTTCTCCAAAATCAGACCCTCATGTATTATTCTAAACATCACATTTAAGCTCAGATCCATAATGGGAGTGGGACACTTGCTGCCACAGCACCAAAGCTATAAACACTCACCTCTGCAGAGAAATCCTCAGTTTCCAGTTCAGTTCCCAAATAAATGCCTGTGGAACTGACAGCTTCTGACTGAACAGCACAACAGACAGCATGCTGGGCAGGGAGCCGCTGAAAATAGCCTGAAACGGTGACACCAACCAAAAGAGTGTGCATCTCAAAACCTTGCCCATGCTGACTCCTCACCAGAGTAGCTGTGGATGCCTGATCCATGGAAGTGTTCAAGGCCAGCTTGGATGGAGCTTTGAGCAACCTGGTCTAGTGGAAGGTGTCCCTGCCCATGGCAGGAGGGTTGGAATTAGATGATCTTTAAGGTCCCTTCCAACCCAAACCATTCTGATACTATGATACTATCATTCATAGCCTACACCATGCTATGGGCCACTCCTGTGCCTCTGACAGAGCTCCTGGGACCAGGAACTTTCAGTGCCAAATGGTTACTGCTCAGATGAGTTACAGGCTGCAGAAGATTCAGCTCCTGTTCTCACTTTTGTCTCAGGGTACTAAACCACACATCTCTCCAAAAACTGTCCTAGACACCTACTACAGGCTGGTTTTCAGGAGAGAAGCTGGTTTTGTATTGCATTTTAAATCAAGCAACAGTTGTAACAAAGGCTAAAAGTAAAGATTAGGGAAATCTGCTGGAAAGTTCATGGATGTTTAGTGCCTCATGGCTGAGCATTATTGGAGGAGATAAACAGGTGGTCTGATGTTCTCATGGTCACTTCTTTTTAATATTTGTTACATTTTTTGCTGGCGTTTGTTTTATACGTGTAACAGAGATTCTTGGCTCCTGTTCCCTTAATCAGAAAACTGCACTGAACAGTTAAACATGTTTTGATTTAGGTGCCTTGTAATTTATCTTCTTCTGTTTCTCGGTAGACAATACCTTCTCCACTGTTTTTGGCACTAGTTAAGAAAAGCCTCTTTACTTTGGGAGAATATTTAAGCATGAACTTCAGTTTTAACATATACTTGAGGCCTGTGCAGTTGTGGTTAAACAATTCCCTGGTGATTTCAGCTAAAGAATTGGGGTCTTTAGCTGGTTCATATTTTACTTACCAAGAAAGGTCTTGCCTGCAAATAACTGCCTTGTCTGCAACAAGAAGCTATAAACAGTGAATTAGTGAATCAATGGGATTTTAGACCAGGAAGCTGCTTTGAATTACATTTTTCAGCTCTTAGAAAATTGCATTAAGATCTGCAAATGAGCCATTGGGGATACAAGAGCAGATCATAAAAATCCATTATGAATATATTAGTTGCATTGGGTTTTAGTGTTGTAAAAAAATAGTTTCACTGCTTGGCTGAAGACTTACTGAAAAAAAAGAATACAGGAGAATCTGTTGCTCTGTTCTGTTACTCCTTGCACCATGTGTGGATATGCAAACAAAATAAGAGGTTGTTTTGTGTAATTTCTTCAATATGCTTAAATTCATCTCTGTAGTCGCTCCATTGACTTAAAAGTAAGGACTGCATTTGGCTCTGTATCGACAACAGAGCAGTGGGTAAATAAGCAAAGCTTGGGGTTTTTTTTTCTGTGCCGTTATGGAAAAATTAAAGAACAAATGAATTTGTTGTTTATTATTGATGTGGCTAGTAGATGGAAAACATTACAGCCACCCTGCACAAAGTTAATTTTTGGTACTAAGAAGTAATAAAAAAAAAACTTATCTAGTGTGGCTATCAAAGAACCTACTGCAAAAATGGGAATGTGTAACATTCATATGCAAGCATTACAGCTCCAGTACTGCAATGCACAACACTAAAGGAACAACTACACCTGCAGAAACTTCTCAGGACCCTCTGCACCCAGATAATGTAGAGGTACTGGAAAGACACTGTGCCTGCCCAAATTACAGCGCCCACTTCTCCCCTCCTGACTAGACATTTTATGCCAATTTACCCCAATTTACGTATTGGTCTAACAAACAAATAGGAGTTCCATTAAAATAAACAGGACTTCCAATGGTGTGGGAGATCTCGAGACATCTTTTTCATGCTAGGTACTATCCTTTAGACTAAAACCACTTTGCAAAACTGGCCCTGTTTTCAGTGAAGCTTCATAGAAAGCGAGGTGCAACTTCCATTCAACTTGAATATAACTAAGTCCCTTTGAAAATTCCGACTAAGACTTTTCCACTGATAGTGGAAACAGTTTGATGAGCTGCAGATTTACATGCAAGAAAATACAATATGCGTGTGATGCACCTGTTTGCAAGCTATAAAAAATATTCTGTTCAAGAAATCCAACTGCACTATCACTGCTACTCCCCTAACCCTAGTGTAATCTGAGTACCTGTGCATCTAAATGAAACTAGGGCCAGCCCAGCCCTTTCAAAAAATCTGTATTTTTAATTATTAATCTTTTCTGTGTTTTGACAGCATCCTGCTTATTAGCTCCTTCTGTCACGTTTTGCAGATACAGACTCAAAGCCCGACCCAGAAATACTGACTAGCTAGATTACAGGAAAATACAATGGAAACACAAAAATTTTTGTTGGAGGGGACTGCTAAAAGTCAACTAGTCCAAACCCTGCTCAAAGCATGTCCAAACAGATCAAGCTGTGCAAGGCCTTGTTAAGTTTTGAATATCTCCAAGGACGGAGACTAAAACCTCTTTTGTGCATAACTAAAACTTGTTCTGCACTTGCCCACCCTTTCAGTGAAAATATTTTCAATATACCTAATAAGAATATCTTGTGCATAACTTGTGTCTGTTGACTCTTGTCCTGTCACTGCGCACCTTCAGCAAAAATTTCTGTCTTCTCCATAGTATCTGTTGTGGTTTAACGCCGGCCGGCAACCCAGCACCACACCACCACTTGCTCAGTCCCCCTCACCCAGAGGGATGGGGATGAGAATTGGAAAGAAGTGTAAAACTTGAGAGTTAAGATAAGAACAATTTAATAGGTAAATCAAAAGCCACACATGCAAGCAAAGCAAAACAAGGAGTTCACTCACCACTTCCCATGGGCAGGCAGGTGCTCGGCCATCCCCAGGAAAGCCAGGCTCCATCACACGTAACGGTTACTTGGGAAGACAGGCACCATAATGCCAAATGCTGGATGTCCCTCTCTTCCTTCTTCTTCCCCCAGTTTATACACTCAGCATGAAGTCATATGGTATGGAATAGCTCCTGGGCTAGTTCAGGTCACCTGTGCTGGCTGTGTCCCCTCCCAGTTCCCCATGCCCCTCCAGCCCTCTGGCTGGCAGGGCCCAAGGAACTGAAAAGTCCCTGATTGGGTATAAACATCACCCAGCAACAACTGAAACCATCAGTGTGCTGTCAACATTGTTCTCACACCAAATCCAAAACACAGCACTGCACCACCTACTAAGAAGAAAATTAACTCTATGCCACCTGAAACCAGGACATTGTCCTATTGGGTAACTGAAGAGAGGGAAAAGGTGTCCTCTTTGCCTGCTCTTCTTCAGGCTGAACAGATCTGAATGTCTCACCTTCTCCTCGTATGCCATGTGCTCCAGCTCCAAGCAAATACTGTTTCCATTTTCCATCTTTGCTTTGTTGGCTCCCTCTGTTGTGCTGCCAGCCAGATTCACACGCTTTTGCACACAAAACACCTTTCTGCATTTCCACCTATGCATTCTCATTCCCCAAAAACCAGCTTACTCTAATCAAACTGGTTAAGGAGGAAAGTAAGCACACCCTCCTCCTCTTGTTCCAAGTTTTGGACACAGGCTAACATACCTGGTGTAGACCCACCATGCCAAAGTGTGGGACCAGCATAAGTCCAGTGCTGAGTCTGATCTAACAGGTCCTTTCACTGCCTGGAAGGAGGTGCACTCCCAGGGGACTCCAAATCCGGTCGGTCTTCCTCGGCACAGGCCAGTCCTCATGAAGGTGGAGCCACCCCTAACTTGAATCCCCATGCTCCACAAGTGTGGTCACCAGTGCTCTCCTGTGCTGGCCAGCAGGCAAACACAGTGTGATGCCAGGAGGGGAAGGCTTTGTGAATAATGCCAAATATTGTCAGGGTTGCATTGAAATGTTGAGGTTTGGCAAGACTTGACTATACTTGAAGCTTCTCAGAGCAGGATACATGAGAGACCCACACTGCTGGCTCCAAGCTTTTGCTCTGTAAGCTTAATACAAAAAGCTGCCCTAACAGGCTACTCCTCACATCAGCTGAAGCCCCAGCCAAGCATATTTCAAGTTGTATAAACTATTCCCTGACTGGAGGAAGTGTAGCAGAGCATTATGGACACTTTGTGGAGGCCAGAACCCCTGCTCTTGCTTGAGGACCCTCAAAGCGTATTTGTGCAGGTTAGAAATAACAAAAGGTCTTTAAGCAGTGAAGTATTCTGTATTCCTATAATTAACTGATGAAGATAAAACATGGTGAGAAAGGAGGGCCACCCTATGCTCCTCCTGGATTCACTCTATAGAATCTTATAGAAAGACTTGGTCATTCTACACAAGCAGTTTGAAATGAGTTTTAATGCATGAACTGCATTTCAACAGCCATTGCTCATAAAGCTGCTTTTAATCTCATCTCGTGAAGTTATTGCAATCTTCATGCTGCACATCAGGCAATACTGCCATCTGTTCAGCTCTGTTGGTGCAAAAACGGCTTTAAACCAGCAGGTGCCTGGGTGCACAAGCTCAGTTTGGCATAAGGATGCAGAGGAGAGGGAGTCACTCTGCCACTCCTGCCCTCTCAAAGCATTGTCTGGTGTATCTCACTCTATCAACAGGTTAAGAAAATTCAGCACAGTGTCAAAACATCACTAATTGCTTCAGTAAAAACTAAATCTGCTTCCTCTAGTTGCTTCCAGGTTTCATTGCTTTTATCTTTCACTGTAGGCTTGTGTGAAAGGGCACCACAGTCTCCCACACATTCCTGGAAAGTTAAAGCTACACAGATACAGTTGCTGGTTACTTTATAAGTCTTTTTATTAGGTTGGCAGCTTTTATGCTGGAATATATTTTAAGTGAGTTTAAGTTTGTACACGTTTTCTGGTGTAAATCAAACTGCAAGCCAGTTTGCAATTTCTAGTAGGATGACAGAAATGGTAATGGCCATACTGCACTCAGAAAATGAACTAACCACTAGGGGACAGCAGAAATCCTACTATTATGACACATAATAAATAACATTTAGCTGTAATGCAGATAATAGACATCAAAACCAAATATATTGTGCTATCTACCTGGACTAAGATGTCTCTCAGTCTGGGTAGCAGCCCATAAGATTTAGTTAGTCAGGTGGTATAGCTAAAAGTTATTTAAGAAATTGCAATAAAATGCAATAATGAATTTTACAAATCTTTAAAAAAATAACTTCTGGTCCTGAGCTTAATTCTATTAGAGACAAAATCCTTCTGTCCATACTACTTCAACAGACAGAGACAAATTATTCTGGTGTATAAAACCCTGGACATGGGAGCTAGGGCTGGATTTGTTGAAAACAAATTAACAGTATCCAGAGACTGAAAATTTTGAAGAGCTTTAAACGGAACAGTCTGAAGATGTTTGTGGACAAAAGGGCTTTTAGAAGAATTGTTCTTCTGAACTATTAAGTCTCATGCTGTTGTTAGTGGAATACAGAGGAGGTAATAATTTCCTGATCAAAATTTCTGGCAAGTTCAGATGATTGTGTGTTCAGAATTGAGATGTATTTTTCTGCACCAGAGCAGAAATATAAAAAGTTCACACATGTTGACAAATGCAGCTCAAGGAGGCGCAATGCAAATGCTGTAAAAGGGTGGTGGTACACTCTGAGCTCTCGTTCTCCAGCTAATACAAACCTGCCCAGCCTTTGCTGCACAGACCCCTTCCTGCAGGAAGGAATTTGTCTCGGGCTGCTCAAGGCTCTTTCCAAAGACATGCTCTGACCAAGGTTTGCATTAATTGGTGAAATGCTTCATTGCTCTGTAATGGATGTTTAACAACGAGGCCTTTGCTAATGCATTTTGTAACTGCATGCTAAGATCAATGTGAAGACACTAGCACAAATATAGTGTGAAACAAACAGACAGTAAATAATCTATTGCTGCTCCAGTATCAGATATTGGCTTGCAACCTAATAGCTGTTGCAGTGTCCCATTAGACTTGATAGCCACTCATTTAGTCCCCAGGGAAGAGGTACTATGCAAAACAAATGAAGAGTGCTGGGCTGGGCTGGACTTGTATCTCTTGTATCAAGGGAGCTTAACTGGTTGGTCTGACTGGGGGGCTTTTGATGAATGGCACCATGGCAGACACCCACTGCACAGCATTCAAACACATCAGCAAGCAGAGTGAATAAACACAACTATTGCTTATCAACAGGTTCCAAAGTAAAAGTCTATCTGGGGCTTCCTAGTCACAAGAAGAATGGCTTAAAAAAATTATGATATAAAACAATAATAAAAAGGAATGTTTATGCTTGCTTTCTGGTCCAAGGGCTTTCAGCCTTTGGCACTTCAAGGCCTCTCCCTACAAGCAAGGAGGTTCCACGCAACTGCCACATCTGGGGCTTAAGGACAACACCAAATGTTCACTTGTACCATCAGTTTAACTGTATATTAATGACACTGCAAAAATTCTGTGAAAAGTCTAAGGTACCTTTTAGTGTAGAGTGCATGCTGATATGTAATCTAAATGAAAACCTAAATTTTACATGGAATATATTAAAAAAATTACTGCTTTTTCTTATAACAATAGCTGTACAATAAGAGCTTAACCTTACTAGACAGATGCTAATGAGCATCTCTCCTGGAATCCCCATATGACACTGGGATACTGAAGCCATTTTTCAAGGCAGTGAACGTGCAGGTGCAAGGAATGAAGTTCAGGTATTTTCCTGGCCACCTCCCTTGCTCCAGCCCCAGCAGGTGCCACAGAAATTTGTTCTCTGTAAATCCCCCACACCCATTTGAGAGCTGCTGCTGCTGAAAACTCATCATTACATATGATACAAGACTTACCTCATTGAAATGTTTGATCTTGAAATGAAACTTAGATGCTACAGCAATTGGTCTTTGATGCTTTCACAGAAGCCTAGGATGATACTGAAAACAGGGACAGGGAATGGTCTAGAAATATTGAAAACATTTAGGAGCACCATGCACCAGATAAGGTTTGCTAGTGTAGAGATACTGGCAGGCTCTCCTACTGTAGAAAATCTATATGGCAAAATATAAAAGATTGCCTGGCTCACTATTGTTTCTGAATAAAAGAAATTGTACTGGTAAGACTTATTGCCACAACAGCAGCCATGCCACTTGCTTTCACTGGAATAAACTTGTTTAAATACAAAGTAAAATAATGCCCCTAGCCAACATTTCAATCTGATAAAAATCTGGACTTTTTATGCATAGTTCCCCACAAAGAATGTGCCTAAATTCCCTTGCGCTTTTGAAAACCTCCACTTCATAGAGCATGTTTGCTTCAGTACCCCCTTAATGTCCTCTTCTAACCATATTTTAAAACTATATGCCAATTTCATTCAAGGTTTAAGAGGGTCATAGTTCTCTCAAGTTCTTACACTTTTTCCTAAAACTAACAGCACTGAAAAAAATGCTAGCCAATCAGTTATGTACGTAGGTACTGCCTACTTGTGCAGCACTTTCAAACTAGCCATAGGCAAATCAGAAAGGGGCACAAGAAGAAAGTGAAGGAGTTACAGGAGGATGCAGTGGAATGAGGGGAAGAAGCTGAAGCTGCTCTGGGAGGAACTGAAGGTCTTGGGGGTGGTGAGAAGGTCTAGGACCATGGGAAGGTGCTAGCATTGCCCTGGGGGTAGGGTCCCAGGGACACGAGGAGAGCTGGAGAGGGAAAGGGACAGAAACCTGGAGGAAAGCAGGACACATTAATTCCTCTGCTCATGGAATCACTTTATATGAATACGAATAATGAAAAGTTGTTAGGTCATCACTAGAGAGACTAACTAACTTTCTAGGATTCTCAGAGAGATTTGGATACCTGGAGATACAAATGCATTAAATTCAACTATACAAAAGCAAAGCCTGCACCATTTAAAAGTTATTTTATTTCATTGCTACAAAGGCCACAGAATTTACCATTGTTTATGCCACATAGATGCATATTGATGGAAGTGAATGTTATCTCTTGTTTTCTTACTTTCTGCATGTCCTCCCATATTGCTATACAGCTACTACAGTGTGCAGCAACATCAGATGCCATGAGAAGAGATCTGAAATGAGCTTCCTGACACTCCAGAAAATAAGCACTGGAAGAAGATTCCCTAACTTTTAGAATATTAGGCAGCTCTGTTCCACTGTATTTGGAAGAAACAATGGGAGTTCAAATGTGCCACAAGAAAAGCACCATCACAAGTTCTTCTCTTGTTCCTCACAATCTAACACTAAAGACACAGTCAGCAACTAGATACACTATGTGTACCAGGGAGAGGGATACAATAAGTGTACCAGACACATCTAAAGAGAGAGAATTATAGATGCACTGAGGTATTGGGACATATCTGGGATGTATCTGGGGGAGGAGGAATGGAGGCAGTGAAGGGGATCAGGAGCATAAGAAAATTCTGGCTGTGCTCCATCTATAGAAAAAGAGACCTCAGGCTTTCCTAGACTACCTTGCCAAATTAAAACAATGATGAACATGTTGGGACAGTACCAGCATTATTCATGTTTTTTCAGTATTTATGCTGGAGCTTTTCCTTTAAGCCAAGAAGAAAATGCCTTGGAGACAAGAGGAAATATCTAATGCTTGACTGTCTTTCAGCATCTGACTGCTCAGATTTTTAACTGCTCAGAATTATTGTATCTTCAGCTGTGAACATCATTATGTATATTTAAGATGTTCTAGAAAGTTCCTAGCAACCAGTCTCATTTGAGCAATGAAGCATCATTCTTTTGTTATGGTCCTGAAGACTTTATTACATATGGTATGAGTCAACCATTAAGGCTTGGTCTTAAAGAATCAATGAGGAGAATGACCTTTGCTGTGGTCAAAAGCCACAATCCTAAATATAATATTGTACAGATAAACTTCATACTATTTTAAGCTAATATGAAATCTCAAATTTCTTTCAATTTAATCTTGGGGTTACCTATTTCATTTACCAACTATTTTATTATAGGAAATATGGTATGAACAATACTAGAAAAGTACTTATGGCATTAGAAAAATAGTAAAATTAAGAGGAATATCTCAAGAGATTTTATCATTAAAGAAAGTATAAAGCCCAGACATGCTTTCCTTTAGGCTTTGATTTGACTTACATAAAAGGAAATAAACAGACAGAACACCTCTCCCATACACTATGACATAATTTAAGAGATACAGTAAACCATATGTCACAGATGAGTGAGTTAGGGTCACTCAAAGAATCACCATCAAAGGTATTAGAAAAGTAGGTTTAATATGAATTTGTAGAAGTGCACCTTCACAAAGTTGGATTGCAAGATTCACTCTATTACTTTCTACACATAAGAAACATACAAAGGAAAATCGATTTAGAATCAGGTTACAATGATTTACACAGAGACTGGAGACACAAAAGGGTAAGAGACACCCTCCTTCTGAGTCACAAGGTTCAGAGTCAACCCCCTTGCTCACTAAACTGATAGAGCTTAGATCTGGCTGCGTCCAGTCTTAGTCTCGGACTGGGACAATGGTTTATGTCCAATGGAAGAAATATAAACAGTAAGAAATTCCACTTTGTTGAGTCGTGAGGTTCAGACTAGACCCACTTGCTTTCTAAAATCCTAATGGAGCTTAGGTATGGCTACGCACAATCTTAGTCTTAGATTGCAGCAACGGTTTGTCTAAAGAAATTAACAACACAGATTTTATTAGTATTAATTTAGCATGCTATCACTCACTTACCGAGGATCTGTTGTGAATAAGGACTCTTTCTGCCTTGGGGAAGGAGGGATCTCTTGGTCTCAGGTAAGGAATCCCAGACCTTCACAGGTGCCCCAGCTCAAGGGGAGATTCTGTGGTGTGCAGTCCAGTTGCAGTTTCGAGGAAGCTCGAATTAGACTCATCCAAAGATCTGTCATTAGTTAAAAGCTTCTCTGCCTTGAGGAGCAACCCTGAGGGGTGTCTCAGCTCGAGGGGAGTTCACTGCCATGCAGCCATGCCACCTAGCAGGGAAAGCTCAAAGGCGGCTCCCTTAGGCTGTCATATTTATGGGATAGAGTGGTTGGCTTATAGTCAAATTGCATAATGGGATCATATGTGTGAGACTCCTTGTACCCACAACTAACTTTGTTTCTTGGTAAATAAGTCTTGGAAAAAAACACCCACTATTTATGAGTTAATTGCATGATCAGTGTTCCAAGACCATATGCATCAATGCTGAGCGGGTCACTCTGTTACTTTGTGGGTTTCTTGCAGGAGTTCTTGGCCCAGCGACAGCTCAGCCCTTTACCTCCTCTGAAGCCTCTACCACACTACCTCTAATCTGGGTAAGGGGGTCGAGTGCATCTATCACACTGTATCATGGTTCAGGCATTCCTAACTCTTCCTATATTTTCTTCTGCATCTGCTTCAAAATCTAATTCCAAGTTTCCTGCCTTCTCATCTAATGTCTGCAAGCCATCCAAACTCCCAACAGACCATTTCTTTAGACAAATTGATCTTTGTATTTTAGCTTCATGGCAAAACTTATGTCACATGACAATACCAGAGAAAATTTTGTGCAAGACCCAAGAAAAAGGAGACTACTTTTAATCTCTTATTTTTAAACTCTTGACAAAAACTTTGATCAGATTCACAGACTCAAAAATTACTGTGATATGATCTCTTCTACAATACAAGATTCCACAAGTCGCTAGCAAAACAAAAATACCTCACTCAATCATAGCATATTTTTTCAAAACATTTCCCGTCTCAGTGTGAAGCCCACAAATGGAGATAAAAAATTCCTCTGGAAGAGAAAAAGATTACACTGAGTTGTTCAAACAGTTAATTGTCCTCACTGATAAAAGCAAGCTGGCAGCCCTCTATTCTCCACCCACACCTAGCATTTCTTTGACCCCCACTTTCAGCCATTGTTATAAGTTGGCTGTTAAACCTTTGCCCTCAGGTAATTGTTAGACAGATTTGATTATGCCAATCTATTTTCTACCACGTGACTTGTATTATAGGGCTTTACTGCGTTTTTTTACTAAACAACAAACAGAATCCTCCTTATGAACAGATAGTTCATTTCCCTAGAAACTTGGCATGGGATCTTTAAAGAATTGTAACTCATCTTCTGCCTCTCTGCAGTTTCAAAACTAGTTTTTTAATGTCCTCAAAACATGAGTCATTACTTAACAGAGGTCAGCTTGTCCCAGTGTCTAAATAATAGTTCTTGTGAAATAGTGAAAACTATTCATTTCTAAGGCTCAGAAAGGAAGGTCTCCATTAAATATTTTGCAGTAATGAAGTATTACCTCTATTTCAAATGGACCTGAAGTTTTATTATGACTCATGTCATTACAAAGCTTATCCCACCAAATTGTGTTCAAAAGGTCATTGCAATCACACTGGATTTATCAGTTGAGCACAGCTCATTACTTTCTGAGTTCAAGAACCACTTCTGAACATACTTTCAATGAAGATAAATTGGATGAATGAAAACAATTTAGAAAACAGAGATAAAATGTAGCTGCAAATCAAATAAAAGCTCCATGCAGCTTTAAACTGATGGCAGATGGTTTGGGCCATGCAACTTTTGTCTTTGCTACATCAGACACAATAATTTTGGGTCAGCTCTTCTGACACAAGCTCTTCAACGTTGCCAGGGTTGTGAGTGGTTATCTTACCTGAAATCGGTCAGTCATCTGAGATTGCTAGGATACAAATTCCAGATGAGAATTTGTATTTCTCTGTCTAACAGGAGATATATAGATAGATAGATAGATATAGATATATATCAGCCACTTTGAGCCCTCCTCACAGTGTGTGTTGACCTGACCATAGCACATGAACTCATAGGGGTGAGACAGGTAACTTACTCTTTTCTGTCTCAGGAGAGGCTGACTTTGAGGAATTTATATGTAACAGCAATCAAAGAAATATGGTCCTCACCAGTCATGCAACTTCTTTCATAATTAACAGGGTCAGTGTGTTGGCAGTGAATGAATTCCTGAGATGCAATCTGCAAAGGCCTCAAAGTGTTCAGAGGTTTCTGCATGGAAATGATAAATGTAGCTTCTCCCTCTCAGTGGCATGGTCACTGAACTTCTAACACAACTGCCAAGAAGCCAATTCCTTTCACCCTGGGCATTTATAGTTTACAAGACTGAGTTTAAAAGCCAGCTGAAAGGTTTAGGGACAGAAGACCTACTAAATTCCAGAAGACCTTATGTTCTGATCATAAATCCTCCAGATGCTTCTGGAAGTCTCCCAGCACACGATTTCTCCATGTCTGAAATAGCAATCCAATGCACTTAGTCCAGAATGGTGTTGACATCAGAAAAAGTCAGGTCAGCAGTGAGGCCCCAAACATACTTAAGTATGCAGTTCCCAGCTCCTGATACCCACCTCTTTGTCCCTGACTTGTCTTTGAATGTAGGCTTTCCTCCTATCCTATGGAAGAACACTGAAATACTGGATTCTAAAAATATCTGCCCCCTAGTTCATTCTGTCTGGCCATCACATCTGTGGATGTGCTTCCCAGGAGGGGCATGTCATCTCTGTCAAGAGGACATTGACCTGAAATATGAATGCATTGGGAGGGAGGGGTGCAAGACTGTGAGACAGGAGGAGACTGTCAGGGCCAAGACAGTCCCCCACTAGCTTGGGCAAATTTATGAGGCAATTCGTTTAGACAGACTACACATACCAGACATCCACTATACCAATTCCCAGAAAGTTCCAAACACTGCCTAATATTCCTCAAAGATGACCTATAAAGAACAGAAGCATAGGAGTGTAGAAGTCAGTAGGGTGTAAACTCACACTGAGATTTCTTGGTTTAACGCTAGTAAAGGTGCACAGACATTATTATCAGCAACTTTATACATCTAGTCTCACAACACTTCAGTAGTGCACCAATACAGTACAACTGCAAGGTGTTTATTTTGAAAATAAGTATGTTGACACATTGACATGCCAAGTCAATTAGGGTCATTTCCCTGTAATGGATCATACCAGGATTCATAGAATCACGGCATGGCTGGGGCTGGAAGAGACTCTTAAGGTCATCTGTGGTGGTGTACTTCTCCCCTCCTCTGGGCCACTCTACGATCTCAGGAATCCCTGTTAGGCCTTGGCCTTGGCCTCAAGTAATGAGTTGGGCAGTTAAGTGTCCCTTGACTGTACTAACAACTCTTGCATGGCTGAGGTGGGGAACAGCACTAACCATACCAGGAACTCCTGTTACCTGGCCAAGGTGGGGAATGAAAGCAGAAATAATCAGTCATCTCCTGATGGCATTGGAATATTCCTGACCTGAATCATAGCCTGAGTGGAACAGTACCATTGTTATTGGAATTCTGAAAACTGACTGGTCCAGATTGTGGCCAGAATGGAAATTTATGGGCGACTAAAACCATGTTGTGACCCTATAAACAGCAGTCCTAAGTGAGACCCTTAGAGCTCTCCTGGACTGCAGTGGGCTGTGACCAGCATCTCCCTCCAAGTGGGGCACCACTCAGAGCTCATGAACTCCCAAGTGTGTGAAATCAGGAGGACCATTGCTGAAAGCTGGTGATGGGGCCTGGGCTGAAACCCCCACTCCTGCAGGCTCAACCCTTTGCCTGTTAGACAAATGCCAAGACTTTCAATGTGAGTTTTTTACTGAACTTGAGGGGAACTTTTGACAGGTATGTCTTTGCAAATTTATATACATATATCTTTATACATTTATCCTTTGTCCTTGTGTCTGTGAATGTGTATGTGAAATGATTTAGATACCCTATCTATAATTAAGTTATTGCTGTGTGTTGTGTTTAACCCTGACCGGCAATCAAGCACCACACAGTTGCTCACCCACTCCCACCTCACCCAGAGGTGTGGGGAGGAGAACTGGAAAGAAATGTAAAACTCAAGGGTTGAGATAAGAACAATTTAATAGGTAAAGCAAAAGCCGCACATGCAAGCAAAGCAAAACAAGGAGTTCACTCACCACTTCCCATGGGCAGGCAGGTGCTCGGCCATCCCCAGGAAAGCCGGGCTCCATCACACATAATGGTTACTTGGGAAGACAGGCACCATAATGCCAAATGCTGGATGTCCCTCTCTTCCTTCTTCTTCCCCCAGCTTATATACTCAGCATGAAGTCATATGGTATGGAATAGCTCCTGGGCTAGTTCAGGTCACCTGTGCTGGCTGTGTCCCCTCCCAGTTCCCCATGCCCCTCCAGCCCTCTGGCTGGCAGGGCCCAAGGAACTGAAAAGTCCCTGATTGGGTATAAACATCACCCAGCAACAACTGAAACCATCAGTGTGCTGTCAACATTGTTCTCACACCAAATCCAAAACACAGCACTGCACCAGCTACTAAGAAGAAAATTAACTCTATGCCACCTGAAACCAGGACACTGTGATTGTAGTAAATCCTGCTGATTCACTTTGTAGATGTTAAATTACTCAATGATTAAATGCTGCTAAAATCTTGAGATCAGCCTTAAACGGTGAATAAACCTTAGACATCCTTTAGATATAAACTGTTGTCCAGGTCTGAGACTAAGACTGGACCTAGCCACAGCTAAGCTTTATCAAGAATTTAGAAAGCAAGTGGGTCTAGTCTGAACCTCATGACTCAATGGGAGTGTCTCCCTTACCCTTTCTCATCTCCAGTCTCTGTGTAAATCATTCTCACTCAATTTTTCTTTGTATGCTTTATCCAAAAGCAAGGGTGTCTACTCTGAACCTCGCAACTCAATGGGAGTACCTCTTACCCTTTTTCATGCCCAGTCTTTATGTAAATCTTTCTAACTCAATATTCCTTTGTATGCTTCATCCATATAATAAGTAATAGAGTCAACATTCTCTTGGAACTTTGTAAAGTCACACTCCCACAAATTCATATTAAAACTATTTTCACTAATACCTTTGATGGTGATTCTTTAAGTGACTTAAACCACCCATTTGTGACATCACCTGGTCCAACACCCCTGCTCAAGCAGCACCACCCAGAGCCAGTTGCTCACAACCAGGTCCAGATGGCTTTTGAGTATCTCCAACAATGGAGACTCCACAATGTTTCTGAGCAACCTATGCCAGTGCTCAGCTACCATCATAGTAAAAATGTGTTTCCTAACATTCAGAGAGAAGCACTTGTGTTTCAGTATGTGAATACTCCCTTAGTGAATCCATGCTGACTACTTCTGATGACTTTCTGGTCCTTCATGTGCCTGGAAATGGTTGCCAGGACTATTTGTTCCGTCACCCTTCAAGGAATCAAGGGGAGGCTGACCAGTGTATAGTTTCTGTTCCTAGTGACATCATAGGCCCTTGGTGACTTCAACAGGCTTTAGTTCAAGTCGCAAAGAAGTTGAGAATAGACCTAGGAACCTTCTTTTTCAGTGTTAGCCACCAAATGCATCTCTTAATGTTATTGTTATGGTCTACACTGAGCTAGTAGTTGCCTTCTGGACACAGAAGCAGAGCTCATTGGTTGAACACCCAAGTAGTTAAGTGCCTTCCAGTATCGCTTTTGAGGAAATGAGCAACAAAAAGGATGTACTAAAATTAGTGAAATGACAGGACAGTAAGCCTGCTGCAGTACACAGTTCAGAGTGATTTCTGTAAGTCTCTGGCTAGTACTTAAAAGAGATGATTCCCTCCAAAAATACTTTCTCTTCTGTGAAAGTACAAAAACATCCTCTCTGCAGTTAACTGGATTTTTTTTTTCTGTTTGTACATTCTTTGTCACTTGCATTCCCTCCTCTTTTTTCATAACTCTGCAGTGAACAGACATGCTCTCCCCTTCACATCCCTTTTCCGGGCCTCGTGGTATTCAGCCTCTTCTATTAACATCTCATCTAACTTCATTATTTTTTAAATATAGAAAGGAAAAATCTATTCCCTTTCCATTGCACTAATTTATTTCTTGACTACATGCATCATTTAAATATGTAGTCCAATTGTACGAGAGCAAGACGGAAATTCAACTTGCACATCACATCTACAACCCCTTCTGGGTTGCATAGCAGGGAAGAGATACTAAATATAGAAAATTCATCTTTAATCTAGATCAAATTAAATTTTAATACTGAAATTAAATATCTAATGTGATATTTAATCAGTATACTAATGGGATCATGTTTCAAAATATGAAACAGAAAATAGGACAGTCAGTATTTTCTACCCCGGAGTCTAACTCTTAGGATCTGTATCAATTTTTTCTTAGTGCCTACAATTCCCTTCATACGCTTTACCAGCCAAAACAGCTTTAAGTAACAGGAAGGCTGAGCCCTTCTGAGGATCTACTGCGGGGTCTGCTTTGGCATTTACACCTGGCACAGGACCCCACTGGCTGAAAATTGTCTAGGGAGACACTGGGAAAGCAGGTTGCCACCTGGCATGAGCTGCTCCATGCTGATTTAAATCCAGTTCTCCCCATAACAGCTGTGTTCTCTTGAGGGGTCTTACTCTTTGCTTGGGTGCTGGTGATGCCTCCCTTCTTCAACAGACACACCTGCTGCAAACCGTGGATTAAGTATCAGAAGAGTTTATATCACCCCAAGAAGTACTAGAAGCACAACTCTCAGCTAGGGAGCTGCCCTTTGTGTCCCCCTCCCCTGGATGCTGCTGTGTCTCCTTCCTCACATTGGATATCTCTGCACCATAGGACCACATCCTCATCAGGATCTAGAGGGTCTCAGCTCCCCTTAGCCTTGCCTGCGCCACAGACAGTGCCCTTGCAGCCCTGAGGCGGCTGGCCATGGCAGCAGGCTCTGGTGAGCGGGTGGAAGGGTGGAAGTAGCAACTCTTTCTCCTAAATGTTTCATGGGCTCCTCTTCAGCAGCACTCCACAAGTGCTGGTACAAACACCTGTACATTTACAGTACATAGCACAGCGTTATATAAGAGATGACCATATGCATTTCTTTCACAACATGCTATATAACTGTGACGTAATTCCTCTCATCTACTTCCAGTCATGTCAGGGACATGACTCAGGAGCCAGAAATGAGATTAAAAGAAATCCAGTTGAATAACCTCACAGTATCTTCCCCATAGCAGGAAAATGGCAGTCACAAGCAGTCACCCCTGGGGTCAAATGCAGCAGGTTTCAATAGCACAGAGAAACGTTGTGTGCGCTTTGGGATGGGGAGTAGACCTGTGTACTATAAGAGACACAGAGCAGAAAGCAGTGCCACACCTGTGTGCTCAGTTTGTAAGGCCAAGCTTCATTATCACCAGCAGGAGCAGTTCCCAAGAACGGTAAGTATTTCTTTGTTTCAGTGGAAAACAGAATATGTGAGTAAAGAAAACATAGAGGTTGTGCATAAAGGAAAACAGCATTCCAACAAATGGGAAAATGGTGGCTCCTAGACCAAAAGTGGTGTAGCTAGAGTTAAAAAAAAAAATTCTGGTAATATGAAGCACTGCAGAGTTAGAGTTATTTAAAAATCCCCACAATTAGAAAGTGAGGCAGTTCAAACTTCACAAGTATGATTTGTTTACTTTCATTTACCCTAAAACACAGGCATGCTGACACCTCCCATCCGTATTTCTAAGATAATAGGAAAAGCCATTACATGTAGACCACTGAGTTTTATTCATGTCTCCTATTATAACTTCATACCAACCTTCTCTATCTTCTTTTCCTAACCCCCTCGTAAAATTAATACTGCCTTCCAGACACTGGCTTAACTTTTCTCTTTACCCAGCCTCTCTCAGAAGGTTACCACCCACTAGTGTTCTACCAACAAAACTGACTGGTAACTTATCCTTTCTTGCTTATGATGGCTTGGCTTTCAAAAAAAAAAAAATCCAATTAACTTTGACCTCCTAAAATGTGCATTTGAGGTTTCATATTTGGAATGTGAAATTAAAGATTCCCAACCCGGAACTCTGAGAAACTCAGAAACTCAGGCGAGCGTCAGATGAACTGAAAAAATAAAAAGGTGTTTCATCTAGACTAGAGAGAATCTTCCAACCAATTGTGACAGGCTGCAGCACCTGAGCACAAATATGCCTTTCAAAGACAAGTACATTTAAGCTCTAATACTAAAATAACTTGTGCATATTTATGGCAACTTAGCAAACCAGAAGTTTCCACTGGAGCTTAAAGCATGCTTTGACAAAGTCCCAGCCTAAGATAAACATTGCTTGTAAGGACAGTACCCTTTTGAAATCAAAGTATCACTTCTTCACTAGAATTCAGATGTGACTTCTTATGCACAAACTATAAATATCTATGGCTTTGTCTATCTGTATTCTGTGCCACAGCCTACAAGAGGCACAGCCTTAGCCTATATTTCTGCCTCAAGCCCTGGTTTGCCTGGCATCAGCAGCATCCCCTTCCCAAGCTCACACAGTGAAGAGCTGAGGGAAGAGTCTCTGAATGACCACGTACAGAGGAAATTCCCTTATGGATGCAGTTCTGTCCCTGTCTGCTTCTCGTAAATGTTGATCTCTAAAATGAGGTAGGGGATAGAGGAGCTCTGCAACCATGTACCTGGAGTGCCTTGAAAGCTTTGGCCATGGTGCATCTTGCAGTGCCAGTCCCGTGGCTGCCCACACTACTGCACATCAGGGCAAGGCACCCATCGGTGCTGCCTGTGCCAGACTGGGGCCAATGGCTGGTGCTACAGAGCACACAGCTGCTCTTCTCAGCTGTCACGGGGCCCCAAAACCTCACAGTCCTATCATCAAGGAGCAAATATTTCAGCCAAAATTTTGATTTCATCAATTTCATGTTTGTCTTAAAGCTGATTTTAACTGCTTTCGTACTCTTGCTTCTTCTTGAGTGTGTTGTCTAGATCTTGTTTCCATCAAGTTCAGTGAAACCCTCATCACTAAACTCAACAGGTCTACTTCACAATCTTCACAATCACCACCAAATTTCTGATTGCAAAGCGCTGTATCCTGGCTTTGTATTTATCTTGTGTCCCTGTCTTGCCTGATCTTAGCAGCTGTAGCACCTTGCAACTTACAGCTAATGGGTCTACTTTCTAGTTAAAGTGATAGATGTCTGCTTTTTCAAGCTGGTCTTTTCCCACAGCTGCTGTGCTTTACTGTTAGGCAAGAAGTTAGAAAATTAGGTGGGGAGCTGTACTTTAAGAGAACGGTTCTTTTACTTTCATTTAGCCGTAGAGTTAGTTAGACTAGAGGCACACAGATATCAAGTAACATACATAAAGCAGCAGGAATTAAAGTTCGAGATCTGGTTCCCAGAACCCTATCCAGAGATAGGAGGTGAAACCCAGGATTTGCAGAGATACTCAGCACTGGAGGAATTTGGTGCCCATCTCCTGGTGATGAGGGACAGACACCAAACAGAAAAAGAAGAAAGCTGGTAAGACATGGGCAAAGTCTTGCTGTCTTTTTAGAAGAAGTGAAGATCAATTAAGTGTGAACATCTTTGAGTATTTCCCCCCTCAGAAAAAAAATACTGCTGGAATAGCTTTCATCTACTGAATATGCTGCTTCTTAACAACCACTGTGGCTGCTTGCCATATTAAGCTTGACTTCTGCTTTTTTTTATTTTAATAATAGTTAAAAAAAGTTATTGTCTCATCAGACTGTTGGACCCAGCAGACCAAGATGGTAAGAGACAAAAATCCCAAACAGGCTTGGTGTTGGCTTCCCTGCTTGTCTGCCGAAGACACCAGTCCACAAGGGTGCTGAGCTTTGTGCTGTTCTTCTGAGTTGCCTGGGTTTTCTATATTACAGCAGGGTTAATGTGCTTTGTTAGTTAATCCCAAAGCACACTGCATAAAATCCACAAGCTTATAGGGCAGCCTCTCCTCCAGGGCTGGGAAAGACCTGGGGGAAGCAGAGACCTAAGCAACCAACTTCTGAGGAGAGGAAATTTGATGAATGATGAAAATGCCTTCCTTTTTGCATTGCTGCCCTCAGGGAGAGATGCACACCTGGCTTTCTTCAGAAGGCAAAAACTGAGGGTGAAGGTAGGGGGTGGTTTTCTTTGGTTTGGTTTTTTCTGTGTTGCTGCAGAAATGTGAAACTTGCTTCCCTAATCAAATTGCATGTTGTCTAATGCTCATATTTGCCCACAGCCTCAGCAGTAAGGTAGGAAAGCTGTAGAGAGTTTTGATGTTTCCCCTCCTGCATGTGGCCATATGCTTGATGTGATGCCTAGAAAAACTCAGGTGCCTCCAGGAGACTGTGCTGGGAGGAGGCGTTTAGAGGAGCCCTGCTGCATCTCATCATGCTCCTCTCTTCACCTTCCTGATGTGAGGGGTACACAATAAAGCAGGTAGCATAGGCAAGCACAAGCCGACATACCACTCTCCAGGGCCCTTCCATGCAACTGAGACTAGCAACTTGCCCTTAAGGCCAATTTGACTCAGCATTACACCCACAAGGTGGCTCAAAGCAGGCTTTGATTCATTTTCTTTGCAGGATCTGGCACAATGTGCTTTTTGAGTCCAATGTTTCTTGTTAGCCTCTGTAGCGTCTTACAGTGGGGTCTTGAGGGCTCAAATCTTTAATTACCCCACCATTTTCAAGGGTGGTCATGAAGGCCCAGGTGAACTATGCCCTAGTCTTAGATTTATTATATCTCTGCTTTTTGTTTCTGTTAATCGGGGTCCGCTGGAGACTGGTTTATCAGACACAGATATTAATATCTGTGCACTAAGGAACATGAGCTCCTGGATCAGGTTAGGACATCTGGGGCCTCTGGTTTTGTCAATGCATTTGTGAGGAAATTATAATCTCCTTTTGCAGGAGGACCACAGAAAAGATGGCAGGAAGTGGTGAAAGCAGGAGAATCAAATGGCTTGTAAGGAGCTGGCACAGCTACTCTTGCACATCTGCTCCATGGTGCTGTGCCTCACAAAGTACGTATGACTGGTTCCCATCTGGCTGAGGCAGAAGCCAGCAGAAGAGCCACACCATTAATTTTTGGCAACAGACACTGCTGCCTAAGTAAGGAGCATTAGGCTCTCTAGTTAATCGAAGGACGTCCCTCCAGAAGTAATTCAGTGTTTCATATGGCGTGAATTCTTTTAACGTAATCTAACTTTGTGGCTTTTGTAGCTAGAGTCACAGAAATATGATTCCCTAATTACAATGAAAAAAAAATAACTGCAGTTTCTGCCTTGCACATGTTCTAACTGTTCTCTGTCCCCACCTCTTCTGAATCAACTTGCCCACGCCTTGGTTACATGATATGTTATCACTTCAATCAGCAGCGAGCAGGAAATTAAAAAAAAACAACGCAAAAAGCAAAGAAATATCATGCTAATGTAATTCTTCTCACTAGAATCTATGTGATAACACTCATAACAGGAGGTACTGCCCCCCTTCATTGGTATTAGTGCAGAAAATACTGAGAATCAGGCCAAGGCAGGCATTTCTGTGTCTTGCACTACTGTAAGAAAAGCAGCAATGAAAGAGAAGGACAGAGCATTAGAGGTGGGGAAACTCTCAAAACCTATAGAGTACTAGGGTTAGACATAACTAAACTGGTATATAATCTGATGAGAATGGACTACAGGTATTTGCCAATCATAAAGCAAGTTGTGAAGGTATCAGTCCACAGCATGTTACAGAGCTAGCAATTCTCACCTAAGGACAGATAAAATAAGGTTACTTGTTAATTATTTGAGAAGGAACCTAATCTGCTGAACCAGTACTTTTCTGTCAATAAAAATAAACTGTTTCAAACTGCTGTATCTCCTCATTCCCTTTTGTTCCTGGTTATTAGCAAGCACCATCTCCTCTACGAGTCAGTACAAAAGCTCTATCAAACACACTTTGGTTTAATCTGTCCACTGGCCAGGAGAGACCAACTTTCTGTTGGATCCCAGGGTAGACTTTACTCTGCTTGACTGAAACACTTAGGTCATACCTTAATCCTAGGTATGTAGGAAAGTCACCTTCTGAAAGTGAATGCCCGTGTTCCCTATAGAGAGGACGACAAGATAAAGGGGCAGTCTGGCCTGCCCAGGACTAGCTGCCTAAACAGGATCCAGTAATCCCAGGTGTTCGGGTTTGGCTTATTTGGCCACTGAGCCAATTGGGTCCCGATTTAGTGGGTGGGTTTTATTTGTTGGCAATGGTAAAGCTGATTGCCCCAATTTGCACCGCAGTGTAATACAGGGTATCTGTAAACAGTATGAAAGCAAACATGGTGCTGTTTTCCTGGATGCAGCCGTCTCCTTGGCTACAGATTTGCTTTGAGCCTGCTATGCTAATGCCAGCAGGGTTGGATTGCAGAAGGTATTGCCAAGTGCTTTAGACACCTCAGCAATGCAAAATATTCATAATAAAAGGCACATTCAGCCTTTCTGATTAATTTGATGGCCAAGGAACTGTGAAGGTTTCTCTGCCTCTGACCAGCAGTTACATGGATGGGGAGTCTCAAAATTACTCCATACTGTGTCCAAGCACAGCAGAGCTCTATTTCACACTTTTATTTTTCCTTCAGAGAACATAAACATATCCCAGCCCATGCCTGGGAGAACCAGCACTGCAGGTTCAGCTGTGCATTTTTGCTTCAGAGCTGCCTCAAGGCTTGTTTGACCACATCAGCAGCGAGGGCCAGGGTGGACCAAGGTCATGCTGCTGTGCACCCAGGAATGGAAAAAAGATTGTGGAGAGTGAATCTTGATGCTCTTTTACAATCAGCTGTGAAAGATTTTGGGAAGAGGCGTGCTGCCACTGGGAGGAGCAAGCTCTGCACACCTCAACTCCTTATCTTGGCAGAAGCAGCACCCCCAGCCCAGCTTCCCAGCTATCTGGCATGGGCTAAAAATGAGGTCATTGCCATTTTGCTGCACTGAGCCATTTCTTTCTTTGATTTGACTACAGCTAGCCCTGTTTTCTCATATGCCTGGGTCAGCAATGCAGGCAGTGCTACACATTATGAGGTTCCAGTGTTGCAGCACTTCTTCATTTGATTTTGTCAGTGCCTGTGCCCCAAGACAAAGTGTGGAAAATCCTTTCTCTCCTTTCTGTCTGATTTCCACTTGCTGTGTGCTTCCTACAAAACCATGATAAATATGGATTAGGCTGCTACTAAACGGAGAGGTCTGCCAGCGAAGGGTCACATCCAGCAGATGCAGTCTGCTCATTTTAACGGCCTCCCACTAAATACAGTCATTGAGTGAGACAGATTTTGTTGTACTTATTCCTTTCACCAATTAATGTTAGTATGACAGCTTTCAGGACAAGTCAGACAGGACCTCAGGGAAGCAGCTAAATGCAGAAATCCTTTGAGCATGGAGCTTGCTGCAACTGCAGCCCTTAATAAAAAACTCAGTATATTCAAGCATTGCAAGTAATTAGTATTTTCCCCAATGACAGTTGCCTGAGAGTGAGTATGATAATGAACTTTGTTCCTAATAAAGAGTCAAAATGTATTTTGGAAGTTTATGACTATGCACTCAGACAGATATGCAAGTTCTGGATGCTGAAAATTTATATATCCTAATTTTCTACTTCCATACCTTGTTCCAGTACTCTATTGGGCCTTGCAAACGATCAGCATAAACTTTAACATCAAACAATGCACCAAGACTGGGGCTCCAAACCGTTGATACAGCTGGTGATTCTTTTCAGCAGAGGTCCAAAAGGACTATGGAAAAATTGTTTGCTATGCAGCATTCACAGACAGGTCTGCGAAACGTTTACCCGGGAAGCCATTTGTCTGCCCTACTCACAGTGGATCAGTTGCAACCTGTAATTACAGCTCCATGGGCAGAACCGCTCACGTTCATAGAAAGGCTTAAGTTTCATGTTGTGTCAAATAGATGGCCTGGGATTTTAATAGGACATGAGCTACACATACCTCTGTGACAATCTAATCTACTGATTTTCCTTTTCTCCATTTTCTCATAGGTAGTAACATTATAATCATACAGTTTCTTCTTGAGTCTGCTTAGTTCCTACTACTACCCATACACGCACACACACACACTCCAAACAACAAATCTGTTCAAAGCACTAAAATAATGTTTTGTGACCTTTCACCTTCTGGTACACATAAGGAGATGATTAATTTTTCAAGGTATTTTGTAGGTATTTATGCATCAATGAATTTACAGTCCAGAGGCTGCATTTTGTGCTCCTCCAATCCTTTTCCAAAGAATTAATTTATTTTGGCCAAGTTCTTACCTCTGGCACTATGAAAACAGGAGATCCCATAGAGTGAAAAGAGCTACTGTAGATTTGCTTACTGAAAAATGCAATCTGTATCAACAATTTCTCTTCAGCTAATTCACACAAAAGCCAGCTCACATCCACAAAACCCACAAGACTTTACATTAAACTATTATTGCATGAGTGGCAGGAAGAAACACTGTGGCAGGAAAGCATTTGTTAGGAAAAGAGGATATAGTCAGCAGCAAGAGCTTATAGATGTTGTGCCACATAATGACAACCTTTTGAAGGTTCTGGGAGATTTACTTTTATCATCTGAGGAGATGATCAGGACTTCATGGAAGAAATGTTTTATTTTAAAGACAGAAGGAAGGAGATCTCTGCTATCTGGGACACAGTGAAAGCAGATGTGAAGAAAGAAGTGGAAGAAATAATTGAGTAGTTTTGACACACAAGAGCAGAGCAAAGCAAAAAGGAGCAGGGACACAACACTGTGGGTATGGGTTGCACAGGACAACCAAAAGCACAAAGAAGCAGATTCTACACATTGATCTCCCAGCTGCCAGAAAGCCTCCCCGCATTTTATGTAGCCTGTGTTATTTCAATGTCCTAGCTCTGGTACAGGGATGTTTTTGAATCCTGAAGGGGTGGATGGGAGAGCAGCAAAAGTCCTGAGCAGTCCCTGATGGGCCAGGCTGTGCTGGACTGGAACAACCCAGAAGGACATGAAATGATGTGCTCTGCCTAGGGACTGAGCCAAATACTGCTGTTATGGTCAGGGTAACGTGACTGAATTCACACCCCTTGTTCTTCTCTTTTTAACACATGCTTTCAAAATTCCCAGGGAAAGCTCTGGGAAGCATCAAAGAGAGGTCCCAAAGATCAAATCTAAGCAATGTCCTAAATAAAGCCAGTAGGAGTAAGGGAAATGTGGAAAGGGAAAGTTCGTTCATAACTGAGCAAACTACTATGAAATGCTCTAATGGCCACGCCAATAAAATGGGAAGAAATTGGCCAGACAGCGTCACTGATATGACTCATGAAAGCATCTGCCTAAGTACAGAGAGCAACAAGTTAGGCCTTGAGCAGAGGCCAAAGAGCAAGACACACATTGTACACGCTGTTTGCAGTATTTTCTTTTTGAATGGTACAACAGCATAATTACCTGTGAATCAGGAAAGCAAATACAAAGCCTTTCATTTAGAACATGTATTTAATGTCTGCATTTGAATAAAAGTCTGTCTTGATACATGTACACCTACATAAATACACACAGAAATAAATATATGGATTTAGGCATATGCACGTGCTTGCACAGGGATGCCGCTTTTGCGGTCTCTGGCACAGCAAATGACCAGAGGCAGCCCCACTAAATTTCACCTCCATTGAGTGACCAGATGCTAAAAGGCCTGCTGCAGAAACATAACTTGCTTTGAACCCAGTGTCAGCTGGAGCAGAAACCTGAAGATCTTACAGTAGTTGACACAGAAGAGCCTCTGATGTCCTGCATACCACGCACCAGTGACAGCTTACCAAGTGGCAGAACCCACAAAGCCAAAGGGAGTCGTAGAAAATTCTGCTGTGCAAAAAAGCTTGCTGAAAGAGAGTTTCAAGTTTTCCCCAAAACCGTTAGAACTCCTTTCCTAGTATGCTTCCTCAGACAGCATTCTCAGTAATACAGAGCAATACTATTAAAATTCACTAGAAGGAAATAGGAGAGGCTGCTGTTCACAGAGTGCAGTCCTTGCAGTCTCCCTCATTTTCTCCACCCAAAGCTTATCAGACTTACTCTGCTGTTTGAGGGATAACCTGCAAAAAAGCTAGCCTTTGCAAACACCCTTTTTTTCCCTGGAGGCTATTAATCCTGAAAGCACAAGCAGGTTTTCCATTGGGGGATTTCTTTGAAAAGGTGCCTGCCATATGTATTAATTCTTACTCCTCAGGCTGCATTGCAAACTCCTATTCTTATATCTTCCTCAGATCTTAGCCTTTGAGCTTGTGTCATCCCTGTGACTCGTCCAGGGGCTCAAGCAGCCTCCCACTTCCCAGTGTGCAGCTCTGACCCTGTCACTCACAGCTCAGGAGCATCCCTGCTGCCTTCACAGCCCAAAGGATAAGAGTTTTCAGTCATGCGCATCCACCTGAATATGGCTTCAAAAGAAAACATTTTTGCCTGTCAAGAAAGCATTTTTTCACCATCCTTAAGTCTCTTCAGTGCTATGCACACAGCTGATAGGAAAGAGCAGTCCTAGCAACACAGGCTCAGGATTTTCTATGATTTTGCTGCCCAGTTTCTAAGCTTTTTTATCAACATCTCGTGTGCGTAACACTAACAAGCTTGCAATAAAATTAACTCACCAAGTTCAAATGAAAACACTCTTGCTTCCTCTTTTTTTTTTTTTTTCTACTGTCTTAAAGAGCACTCTGCACCCTGGAAAACAGTTTAGTCACTTGCCCAGTGCTGCTGTGAGCTCCAAGCAAAAACCACACTCATTGGGAAGGACAAACACTTAGCCGAACACACAAGAATAAGTCCTGCAATACTGCAGCTACCTCTGATGTGCTTCTGAGCACCTTCATCTAATTAGAGAACAAAAAAGGCAGTATTTGAATCTGTGAGCAATAAGCAATACATTAAAGGAGCTGAGCAACCTGAAGCCTCATGGGGAATATGCAGAAGCATCCCCTTCACATTGCAGACTTGCAGCATCATGCATACCCCTGCCCTCCTCAGAGGAACAGCACCACAATGGCACTTGCTTGAGGATCCACTGATAGAAGCAGATACACTCCTCCAGAGGACAGACAGCACCCTTAACATCACCCCACCTGTCTTCCCTGCTGTGTGGTGTACAAAATGTTATCTCTATTTAGAGCCAAATTTGACAGGTGAAGGAGTATAAAACATATTAAAAAAAAAAAAAAAAAGAAAAAAAAAAAAGAAATGCTTTGATCACTGACAAACACATCAAGCTTTCTTTTTTTTCTGGAGCCATCGTCTGCCCCAGACAATGGTAACATTTCTATGAGCATTAGAAAAAATCTGCCTTTAAGTTTTTTGGTAGGAATTTCTGCTGTTTATTCTATAGGATTTTTTCAGCCACCCATCAGAAAGACCACTTCCTGCCAAAACCTCAAGGATTTTTCTGTACAGAGTTGCCTGAGTTGTTCTGGTCTCATGATGTTCTCATGCACCTTGCAGAGCCCAAACTGCTTACGCTAGGGAGCAACGAATGAGTGCCCATTGAAATATAACCTTGTGTTCCACTTTCCAGAAGCAAACACAACGGTCTTCAGCACAAGAGAGGAAACCCTTGCCAGTGAATCAGATTTCTGGGTAGCAGCAAACATGACTCATTGCCAAGGCTTACAAGAGACAAAACCACAGGCTGCTGAACACCAATTTATTTACGAAAATCCAGATTAACTCAATTGTATAGTGGAAGATTTGGCTTCCTCAGTTTCTACAAGGCATCAATCATTCTCTGACAAGTTCCTTTTGTACATGCAGCCCAGATAGCACTGCCCTTCTCTTCAGCTTTATCCTGCTCCTACCCATTTTTGTTACCAGGTTTGCTATTACTTTGCTACCTTTGATCGTCCTGGTGCTTCCCAGAACAACTCTGTTCTGAGCTTCCTGTAATTTTCTTGCAGGTAGCGGCTTGCTTGAATCTCACTCATCTTTCCCAGCTATAAATTATTCTTCATATTCCCCTGGTTATGCAGTTAAGCACAGCCTCATTTCCCGTAATTTGAGTTGCTTTTAATGGGCCAGCGTTAATGGGTCATGGTTAGCTGATCTGGGCAGCACCTTCCTGGCATTTTGACTGTCACCAACAATCACACTTTCTATTTGGTGCATCACACAGTATGTCACTTACTGTCACAACCAGACAATCACTGGCAACAGGACACCAGATTGTTTTTAAGAGCTATCTGTGAAAAACAAGAAGTATCATTCATCCTCAACCAGTGAAGAGGTTTCTGTGTTGGGAAAGAGGACAGGCGTTGTTGCAAAAGTATGGAATTAAATTCTTATGTCATTTGACATAAATCTTGGTGATTATTAATGTGTATGACTGTCTGGCCCATATTACAGCACCCTGTTCTATTTTTAACGTAATTTTTCATGAAATTAATAATATCTTTCTGGTTCATTTGTTAGAAGTCCTAATTAGTATGGGTTAGATTAGGCAGGACAGGAAATTTTTCCTAGGCCACTAGTTATCTCTGCAAATAAAAGTGGCCTGAAAAAACTCTGCGCAATTTCTTAATAGCTTTTGTACAAAGCAAATGGATATTAAAAGCTGGAGCTTAATGTTTGTTTGCGCAATGGCTAATGCAAATGGGATTGCATCTTGCTCCCAGCTTCCAGGACTTGCCTACACAAAATGTCCACTATCACAGTGATTTTCCACTGAACAAGCCTTGCCCTCCTGAAACTATTACATCCTGGACTGTGAGTCTGGTACTGTATCACTATTTGAACCAAATGTGTCCTAGGAATAACCAAATACCACAACAGTGGCTGGGACTTCAGTTGCACCTCTTTCCCATGAGATGTTGCACACCTGTCCTACTAAAGAAGATGCAGCAGAGCTGTTAAGGTGAGAAAACCAAAGATATTAGCGCTTGTGCTCATTAAAGATCCCATATCTTTCACATGGGAGCAAGTGGTGAGCCCTAATATAAACGCCAGAAACCAGAAAAAAAAAAAGAGATTTTGAGCTCAGTGTTATAACTGTGGTGGAAAAGGAGAAAACAAACACCATATGAATTATAGTTTTGTCCCTGTGGTTATAGTTTTTATGCTTTACTTAGGGATGGCACATTATTTTTGTGGTTGGGGAAATCTGCTGTGGTGATTGGGTTACTCTGAAGCCTTGTAGGCAGCAAAAGTGCAGAAGCCCAAGCCCCTGGAGGCAGAGGAGGGAAGAGGCTTTTCAGCAGAGCTGAGATGTGCCAGGGCAGTAGACTGAGCTCTCCCAGGGCCTGGCCTGGCCAGGGCAAACCTGCAGCATCCCAGACCCATGGCAGCACAGCACAGGACCTGGCATGACAAATATGTCAAAATTTGAGCAGCCTGGTCAAGCACAGACACCCTTTTCCTCCATTTGACAACACCCATAAGTGCAGCCCTGAGTAGCTGGGTGAATGGTGGGTATATATACACTGATACTTCAAATGCACCGTAAAGTCTTCCTCAAAGCAGCCCTGATGACTGATCTGAGTGGCTAGGTCATGTACTGCACAAGAAAAACATAGGCCAAATGGCAGAATTTCAATTTTGCTGAGAAAAATTCATCAAAAGGACAACCCCATATAAATCACCAAGGTGACTGACACACACATAGATACATCTACCACCCTCCACACCCACCATCTTCAGGGAAGCTACTACACCAACAACTTTTTTCCCCTTTGCCACAAACTTTGCAGTTGCAAACCTTCTTCATGAGTCATTGTGAAAACTGCATGGGTACTTTCTGCAAGTTGCACGCTCACAGCTCAGAAGCAGTGCCTTGGGTGTCCAGTCCCCTGGGTTTTCATCCTTTATGAAGCATTGCCACTCAGAGAAACAATGGCAGCAATTTTGTTAAAAGGACTGCTGTGTTTCTGCATTGCTTCCATCACTGCCTGACTCACTGTTTTGAAGGTCACTGTCTGAAGAGATGACTAGATGAGATCTAGGTATCAAAGCTCCTTCCAGAGGTCTCATGAACCATCAACAAAAAATAAAATCATCCCTACAACACAGAGTGCATAAGTGACCTTCACTATTTGTCTTGACTGCAATGAGACCAAGCCTAAAAAAACCTTTCAGTGGCTCTTTCAGGTCAGTGCCATGCACATCAGGAATGCATGGTAAGTACCATTTCCTCAAGCGATTCTCCACAAAACATGACACATTGTTTTTCAGGGAGTTTTCCTAATGGCTTTTTATATCAGACCTGTCTAAGATGAAAAGTGGAGCATTAGGCTTGGTAAGTCAGTGAACTGCTCCATGACACATTTGTCCTACTGCTGCTACTGAAGCCAGCAAACTAACTGAATTACATAATTTTTTTTCCTTACTGAAAATTCTACTGTTTGCAGCTTGTGGTTATGCAAACTGCCCTGAATACTGTGTGTCACAGCTACCCCCTCATGTGAAATTTGCAGGAGCACTATACACAAGTCAGCAATTTTCAGGAATTAAAACTTCCTGGTACTTTTCACTTCTCCTTACTGTTTATCTGTATCACTTAGCCTGCGTTTGGCACAGTAATTTTTCCAAGATTCATTTTCAGCCCAGTTGTGCTGCTTCCTGGCCCAGCAACCAGTGTCACTGCCCGAAATACATGCCTGCATACTTTGCAGCAGCTAGCATTGCAGCGGGACAGATTGCTTGTTATTAGCAAACACAAAACACACATTTTCTTAAACAGTAAAAAGTCCCTTCAGTAAGATACATGTTACATTAACTTGAAAGAGAGCACTATATTCCTGTTCAAGATTTCTAGACACGTTGTTTCTTACATAATAAAAAGCTGCACTGCCCACAGACATTAGCTGGGAAATCACAAGAGCTCAAAGAACCTACCGCAATATGGATAAAACATGACAAATCAATTTGTTACAGGGGTTAGAAAACATATGCAAATGATGGCTATGTTGAAATGGAATGAAAATACAAACACATGTAAAAAGAAGGAAAAACAGATCTTTAAAATCAAGAGGAAAGATTATAAAGAACAGTAGGGAGATCTCCTTTTAGGGTGAAATTTTACTAAATTTATCTCAGCTTCAGCAAGGGTTTGGTTATGTGCAGATTGAACTTTTACATTCAGAGACAGAGGACTACAGTCATGGTGCCAGACCAGTTATTTATTATCTTAATTAATAATATATGTTACTTTATATCAGGTAACTGTATATGATCACATCATCTTGGTAAGATTAAAATTACTTTTGCTGACAAATTGGTACTTAAGCTGCTGCTTCCTACGACTTGTGGAAAGCCCAGGCTCAGGTCTATCATTCACCTCTGACATTTTCTGATTGCCATTTGTTAGCTCAACTTTAAATTGATCTAGGCTTCCAGCAAGGCTTATTCCTATGTGCCAAAGTATCTGTTCTTCTACCCCTAAAGGTTAGCATGTATTAATCTCTATATTGTCTTTCGGTACCTGCGATGTCTAGGCCTTATAAAAGGCCTGGGATTAAATGATAGCTCTCACCCTGGAGTTCCATGGTCATGGTATTCCCAAAATGGGGAGTTCTGATGCTGTTAGCAAATAGACACATAACCTGTACTGGAAAGGAAGAGATAGCTTTGGTCCAAAGAGATTGCTTTGGCGTTGCAAATCAGAATGGCTCAGAAACCCTTGCTCTGTAAAATGCTCATTACTTTTTTGGTGCTACAATACCAGCATTGTGTTTCTTTAGGTACTCCTTTTTTTCAATAAATTCTAACCCACAGCATTGTTACTTCTCTATTATCTATCCTAAACTGCTCCTCATTGTTCCAATAGACTATAAAGCATTCCTCCTCCTCTACTCTGGAAGAAGTCTGTGTTCCAGTTACAACCACGGTCCATTACAACCCTTAGGAAATACAATGATGTTCCTGCTCCTCCAAGTGTATTGGACAAACACAGGAATTTCATAGGTCTCCTTCCTCTTCCTTTTTGTAGTACATGATTCATTCTTACTACTGGTCTCCGAGGGACAGAAAGTCTAAAGAAATATAAGGCACATCTGACTTATAGGCAGAATGGTGGCATCCCCCTGCCACTACAATGTATGTCTGCAGGGGAACAGAATGGGTTCCTCGATCAATGAGCATGTCCCTGGGGAGAGGAGAAGGAGTTGTACCTACAAGCCTATAAAACCACAGATAACTTTTTTAAGAAGTGCATATGAGTAAGCCGAAAGGAAACTAATATAGAAAGATAATGATCAAATCACCATCAGCAAATTGCTTTGGCTGTAACTTCATTTGTTCTCTAAAGATGGTCTCTAGGATCTGCCTGTGCAGTGCTGTTGTAGCAGGATTTAGTGGTGCATTTGTTCTCTTGTGTTTCCCAACAGACCTCACGCTCTCAAGTTCTGCTGGGCCCAGATTCTGAAACATAAAATCATGTTTATTCTAGCCAAGCTCAGCCTTATTCAAGCCTGCTGCTCAGCTGCTCTGTCCTCACAAGCAGCACATGTGAGCTTCTTGGTCATTGCAAGAGAAATATGTAGGCTAGAAAGGAAAGAAGCACAACATAAACAATAGACAGGTCAAACAAGGACATGAAGCCCCAGATCAGTATCTATGAGATCCAGTGAAAACACACACACACACACACACATACACACACATTTATCCATTTATACCTGTCTATATTAAGTGACAGAATATACTGAGCAGGTTTGGGGATTTTTTTTGTTAATACTGTGGGAGGAAGCTGATATAAAGCAACCAGAACAGAATCCTTAGAGTAACCTTCTGGGTTGATGTATGCTGCAGACGTTCCCAAAGCTGATGGAGACAGCATGATTAATTTTCATAAATTATTGAACCAAAAACAACTTTCAGCGTTTAGAAATAAATATCACATTGGTAACTGTTGCATTATTCACCATATATGGGCTGATTGAAAATCTGTGTGCCAAGCAGTGAGTCAAAGGTTTGTTCACGGCAGAGAGGTAACAAGGACATACACACACATACACCGAGCCACAGGGCGTTTGCAGGAGACTTACTTCCCAAATACAGGTACCACACTTGTTTATTATTTACTGCTAGCTTGCTTTGCAATAATAATTTACACTTTTAATACTAAAGGTGACAACAAGTCTCAGAATTTCAGTATGTATTCTGAACACCACAGTTCTGTGCATGCTGTGTGAGTGGTCAAGTCCAAAGTCTTAGCTCCTGTTCATGTTATATTCATATAAAGATTTCTTGCTTATTTCAGAGCACAGGTTTGAAGAATACAACAAGCTTTCCCTTTCCCCTAGCCAAAGGCAGTATACACCTTGGTAATTCATTCTTCTTCAGTTTATCAGGACAAGTGGTATTACAGACAGGCCGCAGAGCAGAAGTTACCTAGCCACAAATGTGGAAAAAGAGTAGTACATAAGACAAGCCAGAAAAGAAAGATGAGAAAAGGAGCCAGCAGAAGGAGAGGACTTGAGGTGTATATATATGCCATCAAGTTATTAATATTTGGTCAAACCCTCCTGGAGATTTTTTTGCTTAACTTTCATTAGCACTTCCGTTCTTCAGCACATTTTGCAAACAGAAACCATTCACTTCCAGTAGCATGCTACCTATTACAACCTTGCAGCATCTGGACATATTTTCACTGAGAAACTAGGAAAATGTTTCACCGGAAAACCTGAGTTTTTCATATTCAAGCAACAACAAAAATAAGGGGAATCTTTAAAACTTAACTTTTTTCAAAGAAAAGTCAATATGATTGCAGAAGAAATAACTTAATCAGAAGTCCAGTATTCTGCAGAACAGCAATTTCAGCAGATATTTTCTGACAAGTTTACTGGTAAGTTCCTCAAAGCCTAATATAATTCAGTATCAAGCTCAGAGCTTTGCTTCAAGGCAAAATATAATTAGCATCCAACTGTCATTATTTAAAAGGCTTTGTTGTAGCAGAGCCCAATCAAAACTAATTTCTTTGCACTTTGTTTTTTTTTTTTCCAGAGATATTCTGCATCTGTGAAGTCTCGTCTCTTCTTCCTCAATAGCATGACTCATGCTGTGCTCTCACACCAGGTTACTTGCAGTATCAAACCCACCACATTCAGGGGCTGCCTGATTTTACACCCTTGTACAGACATGGGAGCAGACAGAAACAAAAGCAATACAACTTAAGCAATGGCTTGCTTAAGCACAAGAAAGCCAGCATACGCACATTGGCACTATTTAAGCTATATTCAGGCCCTCAGAAATTGCTGTTTCTTTACATACAGATCCAGGAAGAAGATAAGGCTCTGGGCATGTGATTAAGGCATTTGCCCGGATCTTAAATTGGAGGTCATCTAAGATAACCTGCATTTTTCAAAGCAATAAAAGTAAGAATGGAAAAATACTGACAAAAGCTAAAACAACAACATGCATATTGAAGAAAAAGAACAACCTTCAAGCCATCCAGATCTTATATATACTCTGCAAGGAGCTCACCACAACATTTATGCAGACACTCCCTTTTCTGTTGCTCCCCAGCCCTCTCTTCCCCACCCCCCCCCACCCCCCCCCAATGCCCAGTCTCTCCATCTGGCCTCACAGACCTCCCTGTTCTCCCAGCAGTAATGGAGGAATGGAGGGCTGCAGAGCTCCCCAGTCCCTCTGCTTCGGCCTGGCACAGCTGTGCCCAGGGGGGGAACGTCCCTCTCTGCCTCCCTCCCACAAACCCCCTGCAGTAGCAGGTCCTCCAGCTCTGCCACCAGCCCCAGAAGACACCATTGTATTCATAAAGCAGCCCTGCTCTTAGAGCAGTATCCACAAAACCATAGGGTTTTTAGCCAATTTAATTCTGAAACAAAATTTCATAAATGTAGGGTAGCAGTTTGTCCCCGTGGACAAAGCAGGTGACCAGCCCAATGCAGCTGCAGGTTCACAGTCCACTTATTAACACTCCTGTCACCCTAACACACGAAAACCCATTTCAGAGTCATTAAATATTTGAGATATTTTCCAGCAGAAGTGTAAAACTGATTTGCCATATAGGCCATTCCTGACACTGGAAAACAAGCAGAAAACCAAGCTGAGTCACTGCAGCCACAGCAGGAAGGGATCAGTCCCTCAACACTGCAAGCACAGGCATGTGTTGCTGAGACAACAGCAAGAGTTACTAGCAGATATTACCTTTTACTTCCATGGCTCGTTCACATTTCAACCATTTCTTTTTCCTCCTAATATTTAATTAAAGTTTAATCTTTCTCTGAGGCCCCCATGGAGCCTGGCAAACTGGAATTTAAAACTCTGTTTCAGGAAATGGCAAAAAAGTTTCTGGAACTGGAAAAGTTGCTTGGTAGCTGTCAAGCATTAGACTTCTCAGAAAACCTTTGAGTAAGCCCTGCCTATAGTTTTTAAAGCAGCCTGGTGGCAGGAACAGGATTCATGTGGAGGCAAGGAACAGTGAAGAGAAACACTTTGGAGTCCAAAGTAGAATTGTGCTGGGAGAGAAAGTGGTTACCTTACACCAAGGATCATTCAAGGTGGGACTGTGCAGCAGCAGCACCTTTTCATTAACTTCAGTTACACAGGTCGCTTTTCATTAGTGTTTGACCCACTGAAAGCTTCAGCTTGGCTTTTACACCAAGTTTGCATCACTGGCTGTTAACTTTCCTTTACCTTGTAAACCAAGACGCTTAGTAGGTGTACTGGTGCAGAAGGCTATAGCATGAAAGCTCACATACATCAGGCTATCGCTGCAAGACCAGCAATCACAAATGACAGCTGCAGACCTTCCCCCCATACCCAAGCTGGGAGCATCATTAACTGCAGCTGATACCTCAGCCCTGACATTTCAAGTCCCAGGGCCCACAGTTACCCATTTGGATCACTGGTTCCACACCAGATTCCCTGATCTTAAGTCTTCAGACATTTATGCTGAAGTGTTTGTACTGGTCTAATATCTTTGATTAGGCTTATGGCTTGTTACTGATGTGTATGTGCTGTAACAGGTAATCTTCCCTTTCACTGCTTCCTGTCCTTCCTAACAAGAGTAAACTACATAAGGATAAGCACTGTTGAACATATGTGACTTCTCCTACTAGTAGGGCTTCAGCTGTTTCAGCAAGAGCGGAAAAATTAAAGCTAACCACTTCTATATGTAGATGACCATCACTGGTGTTTATGAATGGTTTTATAATGTTCAATATCACAATCGTGGTTATAATGGTCAATATGAGCAACTCCCACTACCACTTAAATTTAGCTGTACTTTTTCCTAAGTTGATTCTACGATTTTTTCTGCATCCTTGATCAAATGCAGCCTGCTTTCTGCATAGTACAGGCCATGGAAAATTAGAGTAATTCCCTCATCAAGCCTTGAAGTTACAGCCTAACTACCAATATCTTCAAATGACACAGGATCAAACATACTCCTTGGCAATTTGTTCCAAAGGCAAATTCCTTTGCTGAAAAAGAGTTATAACTTGAATTTTATTGCTAATATGTGGCATCATGTCCCAGCCACTAGACCTCCATTGTATGTCTGCCTGCTAGATTAAGCAATGCTGTAGTAGCTGCTATGTTCATTTTCTGCATTTGTGGCCCAGGATCAGTTTGCTTTTTTGCTCGGGGTAAAAAAGGGCAGGTATCTCCATTTATCAGAATCACTGGCATAACTCCTTTTTGGCTGCTTTCCCTTTCCCTTGGGTGTTATTTTATTTTTATCTGGTCAAGTCACTCATCTGTAACTCAGTTTCCATTAAACATTCAGCACATGGTTCATTCACATCAGCAGGGTCAAACTGCAGTGATGAACAGTCGACTGGTCATGCCTTCCAGGACTCCTCAGCAAGGCGATGCAAATGAATTTGCTTTTCTGTACATATCATAAAAATGAAGAACATAATCAAATGGTTGATCATAACAACAGACTCAACAGAAAACAGAAACAGGATTCTGCAGGCGGACTTACACAGCAGCCAGAGGAAATGTGAATGAATCCACTCTTAGACTTCAGGACCAGTTTGTTGTGAAGCAATGTGCCCACAGGTGGAATCAGCAGCTACACAACCCCACAGCTTTCTAGTCTTCAAACATGCCCCCACCCCAGCCTTGGAGACAAGAGAAGCTGCTGGGTGGCCTACCATTCAATTGATAGCACTCCAGGACTGCATCACCTTCTGACTCTGTGCAAAACCAGCTAAATCTTAAATGAACTGTCTGAGCAGGCACTTCCCTATGCCTTGACTGGGTGGACAAACATGATCTTCTCATCAGTCTTTCCAGCTAACTCAGCCTTGGACATTCAGGTCAATTAACAACACCCAAAAGAGGATGCAGGTTCTCTTCCCTTATAGCCCAGCAGTCACTGTGCTTCCTGGAGCACAAAGGTTCACAGCCTCATCATGCCTTCATCAGGGGAGAAGACACCAGCCACCAGAAGAATGGATTTTCAGAGCCATCTCTCTCAGACATCATGCAAAGTGTCCCTTTTTTAACAGGAAATATTTCATTTTCATTTTAAACTCTCTGTTTGGATCTGGTGAGCAATATCCAAACCACACTATCATCAGCTAATGTGGCAGTTGTGGAAAGCCTCTAAAGGCAGCTGAAACCCTTTTGAAATCAAGTCTATGTCACTCTACCCATCAGCTGAACTTGAACAACTTCAAAAAAATTTGAAGTAGATTTGAAAAAAGTCTGTCAAAAATGCAAACAAAACAAAAATAGTAGAATTACAACAGCCAAGAAAACTCTGTTTTGATGAAATGGTGGCCAAATACTCCTGGATTAAGCAAGTGAGTTCCTGCTGCAAGTTAAACTAGCTCACAGAGTGCAATTCATTTCCTTAATGCAACTCAAACCTCCACTTTCTGCATCTGGTCATTTGAAGGGAACATCTCTGCACGCCTGAGTCTGTTTTTTCATGTTGGGATCCACTGCAGGCCAGCCCTTGTCCCCACTCTTTCCCAACGCTGCAATATTGAAGCTCATTGTCTGTCATGTTTACCTACTCCAACAGCCTTTGAAAGCTGCTGGATAATCGGATCACTGCCCAAAGGGTTATTTCTAGAGCAGTGGGACAGATGCCACCTCTTCTGCCCCCTTGCCTGTTGACTGCAGTGACCCTGCCCCACTGGTGGGAGAGTGCAGCCTCTGAGGCACTGGAGAAGCTGGCAACCGTGCCACAGTGCCAGCTGCAGCAGCTCGGTGGTGTGCAAGTCTGTCCAGCTACTGAAATGAAAGAGTCATAAGCACAGACATAAGCAAAAACTTCCAGGTAAGTGCTCTGGGTAAATTTTTCTTTAATATCTCCACTTCTTGCTATTCCAATTTATGAAATGTCTCAGGTTTCTGAAAATGAATATAAAACTCTCCACTTAATGACCACAGAGAACCAAAATGCTAAAGCTACTTAATTTTAGGATGACTCAGTTTTTCATATCTTTGACTCTTTACAGCTTTATAACTTCAGAACCTGATTTGGCTGCTGTTTTAAATGAGGACAAAGCATGCAGTACAAGAAGACATACTGTGTCTGTTCTCAAAATATATGTACAGAGATTTTAAATAAATCTTCATTTAAGAAAGCCATAAAAGAGAATTCCAAGATTCTTCAGCCAATGAAAACAACACAGATAATACAATTAGCTGCCTGGTCTGGAAAATAATGATGCTGATGTGCTCTAATGAAATGAAACAGAGTCAGTGTTTGTTCTGCTGGCTGAGTAGGCTGACTCCTGCCCCAGCTTGGTTTCTGGCAGCAGCTTCACCTTTGGGAGGCTGTGTTGCCTGATCATTTGCATGCCGCTGGCCAGATCTTTTCTGGTTCTGCTCTACCTTATAGGAAATCTGGAATCAGAGGTCTGGTGAAGAAATAAACCATCTAAACCTGCTCATGGTTTCAGAGGCTACAACTCTTTTCTGCAAAGAAGGATGAAGCTTTACCCATTGCAGTCATTCACATGCCAGTTGAGCAAAAGCTTGGAAATAAGAGTGCATTTTTAAGAACAGTGCAAATTTTTAAGAGCAATGCAAAAGTCAGAGAAGTGACTGTCCAACTGGCTGCAATGACAGCTGCATATATTTATCCCTGTTCAGTACCAGCATCATCTGTTTTTTCAATCACTTGACTTCTACAAACCAACTATTTTTTTCCTTTTTTGGTGATGTACATAATGTTACTCCTTTGGATGCATCTTCTTGACACAACTTCTTTTACATATAGTCTGTGCCAAGCAGAATTCAAGACAAGAGAAAGAAGTTAGGCATAGGAACAAAGTTTGGCATAGGAACAAAGGATACATTTGATAATTTTTCCTTGAAATACAAACACAATAAAATAATAAAATATTCCTAGTGATGGAAGCTCATAGCTATTGTACCAGTTCAGGCCCAGGGTAGCTGAGCACATGCACATGTCCTGCTAAAGCCAATTAAATGGAAATTTAGCCATGGCACATGCTGATTGTATTAAGAAACCTTATACATGCTACAGGACACAAAGCAAATTCTGGACTCAAAAGCAGCTTAGAATAAATGAGAAGTAAGTGATAAAATTTAATTCATATGGGTATCTTAAAGCCATAAGGAACTGGGACTGCCATACCAGAAGGTAAGAAACAACCGTAGGAAACAAAAGCAAGCATAAAGTCTCTTGGAGAAAAGAAGTTGATGTGTAAATTCTTCCATTTTGAACCTCTGTAGGAGGAGGACTTCTACTTTTCTGCTGAAAGGTCTAAATTCATCTACAGCTAATTTTTCCATGCATCAGATAAAATTGCACATACCACTTGTATTTTCATCCTATTTCCTATGGCCTCTAGCAATTTAGCACCATATTATTTGCATGTAGTTATTTCCAACAGTATGATTTCTAATTCCCATCATGTTTATGAATAGATGGTGACTTGAGCCTCTACAGCATAAGATGCAGTTATTCTTATTTCCCAGCTGTTATGCTGTGGTGGTAATAATGCCACCTGCAGTCTCCATATACTCTCTAATCTTCTCATCGCCCCAGGTAAAGCTTAGACTTGCTATCCTTTCTGTCTCAAAGAACAAACTCAGGCAGAGAAAAGAGGCTCAGCTGCCTTTAATTAAATTGCAATGAAGTCTCTAATTGTAGCCCAGGGAAGAGTCTTTTTAAATAAACTCATATGTGTTATAGCAAACAGTTGAGTTGCAAGGTGGAAGTCAAGCACTACTTTTTCAAAAATCACTACTTTTTCAAATTGGCACATCTTTAAATTAGTTTCTAAAAATAACACAGAAAACATCATAAAAAGCATTGACCTGCCTTTGAACATTGAGCAAAAAAAATCAGGGGCTCCTTCTTCTCCCCTCGCTGATGCTAGCACAGTCTCCTGAGTCTTTTTGTAACCTCTTTGTCAAGATGCAATAAATTTTCAAGATTTTTCACAGCATTTATTTTTTGCAACAGAAACAAATACAGGCTCCAGGCAGATTTTCCTGAATGATCTTTGTTTTCAAAATGTACTAACTGGAGTCTAGCTTTCTTTGATCAGAGATGGCAGCAGCAACTGTGCTATATGCAAGCATTTCAATTTAAGCAAATCTCTGCTAAGACACATTTGTGTCAGCCCTGTAGCAAGAAAAGGTACTGTCCCTGTCTCCCTTTACAATATACCATCTGGCTCCTTCTGTCTCTGGTGGATTGACACTGGTTGTGCTTCTGCTGCTCCTGCCCCCTCAGGGGAGGCTCCTCACGCTCTGCCCTGCCCCAGCGTGGGGTCGCTCCCACGGGAGACAGTCCTCCATGAACTCCTCCAACATGAGTCCCTCCCTGTGGCTGCTGCTCTTCACACCCAGCTCCAGCTGGGTCCCCCACGGGGTCACAGCCCCCATGCCCTGACCCCCTGCACAGACCTGCCAGCAGACCTGCCCCAGCCCAGGCTGCTCGCTCCACAAGGCCACAGGTCCTGCCAGGAGCCTGCTCCAGCGTGGGCTTCCCACAGGGTCACAGCCTCCTTTGGGAACATCCACCTGCTCCACCGCTAACCTCCATGGGCTGCAGGGCACAGGCTGCCTCACCATGGGCTTCCCCACGGGCTGCAGGGGAACCTCTGCCCTGGTGCCTCGGGCACCTCCTGCCCTCCTTCTGCACTGCCCTGGGGGTCTGCAGGGTTGTTGCCCTCACATAGTCTCACTCCTCTCTATGACTGCAGTTAGACAGTTTTTTTCCCTTTCTGAATATGCTGTCCCAGAGGTGCTGCCGCTCGGCCTTGGCCAGCGGTGGGTCTGCCTTGGAGCAGGCTGGCACTGGCTCTGTCACACACAGGGGCAGCTGCTGGGGTCCTCTCACAGAAGCTGCCCCTGCAGCCCCCCTACTGCCAAAACCTTGCCATGCAAACCCAATACACTGTCTCACTTGAGAAAATCCCTCATTCCAAAGTTTCATGGCTTTGCTTTCTCCCTTTTCTAAGAAGGACTACTACTATAAAGATTAGTTTAGTCATAGGAAAATAGAAGAGCCCAGTATTTCTGAAAAAACAGGCCCAGGACAGAGAGTTCAGCTATCAGCTTGAAATACTGAACAGTGCTGGGGTACTTTCAGTACAGATTTACCACATCTCACTAACAGATCACACTGTTCTGAGTATCTTTTCTATGTGAGTGGAAATTACCACCACCAGGAATGACGCAAGTTCTGTAAAAGCACCAAATAGAAACAGATATGACACCTGAACTAAAAATCAAGGTCTCATTGTAAACACACACTAGTATGCCACATATACTCCACACCTGCTGCCCAAATACTGCTTTTCTCGTGTTTATACATTCTGATTCAAATGCCACGGTAATGATAGCAGCCATAGAAATGCTGAACAGGCCAAGTCTGTTTCAATTACAATTACAGATTAGGTGTCTAATTTCTCGTCTTTCCTTTCACATCCTTTTACTCCAATATCAAAGAAAATGTATAGTGAGGCATTTATGTTTGTGTATACCATCCTCCTGTCTCCATGTCCAGCCTAATAAATTCATTAGTAAGACAAGTTGTACAAACGTTTCCTCTGCAACTCTTCCATTAAACCTCCTTATTTCCTTTCCTTCCTCACTTAACTTTTCCATGTTAGAACGCATTCAGCATTTTTGCTGTTTTCAGCCACTAACAAAACAATGGGTTGGACCCATGCACCAGTGCCGACAGGAGCAGCACTAGCACCCTGCCCATGCATCCTTCCTGAATGGGAAAATCAGGTTAACTGATAGTCCAGGTGCTCCATCCAGCACTGGCAGAACAGAGGTAACCATCTAATACATACAAACATACATGTATTTCAAATTCATGAAGTAACTTATAAGAGGAATCTTTTTCAGGAGAAGTGAGGAAGGGGAAGAGAGGGAAGAGGAAAGGTGTGTCTGAGCTTTACTACAACCAAAAAAAAAAAAAATCCTGTGAGAACAGAACAGCAGATAACTGCCTACAGTTTAAATTTCAGTCCAAATAAAACTTCCTATTTGCTTTGACATAAACTCTCTCACTGAAAGAAGGTGTTTGCAGAACATGCCTCGGGTCCATTTTCAGCAAAGAAAGACCTACCTGTGTAAAGAACAAAGATGATGAAGCCAAAAGGTAAATGATGAAGTCATTACCCACCCTGATAGTTTAATCACTTAACTATGATACAGGCATTGGTATTGCATCTACACTGCTGAACGAGAAGTCAAAAACCACAAAATTACTCAAAAGTTAAGGAACTTATATTTTGGCTGTTCTTTCTCCTGGACACATTGGCAAATGTTGCCCCAGAAGGCTGCAGAATCTTCCTCAGAGATCTGAAACTCCCTGTGACAATGTCCTGGTTTCGGCTGGGACAGAGTTAATTTTCTTCTTAGTAGCTGGTGCAGCGCTGTGTTTTGGATTTGGTGTGAGAACAATGCTGACAGCACACTGATGGTTTTAGTTGTTGCTGGGTGATGTTTATACTAAATCAATGACTTTTCAGTTCCCTGGGCCCTGCCAGCCAGAGGGCTGGAGGGATGGGGAACTGGGAGGGGACAAAGCCAGGACAGGTGACCCAAGCTAGCCAAAGAGGTATTCTATACCATACGGCTTCATGCTGAGTATATAAACTGGGGCAAGAGGAAAAAGGGGGACATTTGGCTTTATGGTGTCTGTTTTCCTGAGTAACCGTTACGTGTGATGGAGCCCCGCTTTCCTGGGGATGGCTGAGCACCTGCCTGCCCATGGGAAGTGGTGAGTGAATTCCTTGCTTTGCTTTGCCTGCATGCGCAGCTTTTGCTTTACCCATTAAATCATTCTTATCTCAACCCTTGAGTTTTACATTCCTTTCTGATCCTCCTTCCCATCCCTCTTGGTGGCAGGAGGTGAGCAAGCGGCTGCATGGTGCTTGACTGCCAGCCGAGCAGAAAGAAACCCAGCCCAAATCTAGTGTCAAACCTGTTGTGAGCAGGAGGGTGGGCTAGGCTAGATGATCTTTCACACTGAGTGATCCTATATTTTTTGAGAACTGCCTTTCTACAAGCTTGAATAGCCTTTAAAGTCACCTCCAAAAAACAGAAATATCTATTATTCATTAGAAAATCAGCACTTCATAAAGTTGCAACTGTGCCTGTAGAAATTTTACTTCCCTAGCTAGCAAGCATACAGCTGTAGTGGTGATGTTGCCTCACACTGTGCCATATCTGCATCCACTTCTTCACTATCTAGAGAAGCATGAGCTGCCTTATTTCAAACTAATTACAGGCATCATTCCATCCAATTCAGTTAAAGTACCACAAAGCTGCATGTTGTTCAAAATCATTTACTTAAGTTAAATGTGCTGGGGGATTATTTTTATAAATTTATGGTAGAGCAAACCACTCAAACACAAATGGGGATGTGTGTATATACATACATAAAGCCAGTTTAAGTAAAGAAAAAATTTTAAATGTATCATTACACATCAACTTATGTGCGCAGAAGGCAGTGGCTTGGCCCTTTGGGATCCTAACATCCTCTTTATCAACCTTTTGTCCACAGGGGAACTCTCTATATACAAGTACTGATGCATGAATCTGTAAATACTGTCAATATTTCATTTTCTACAAAGTATCTATAAATTGCATCAAGTCAGGACAGCCCTGGGCAGACATGGGAAGTCACTCAAGTAAGCGACACACACTTTAAAAATAAGCTTCATTTATTTCAGAATCAGTACATCAAAGAAGTACTTGACCTGTGCATCCACAGACTCCATAAATAGCTTAATAAGCAATTAGTACTGTGCAACCCACCCGCAACACCCATAGGTTTTGAAGTGTTTAGCAAGGTAATAGAACATAACTGTTCCCATTTTACAGCTAGAACAGCTGGAACAGAAAACTTAGATGTGGTCTCATAAGAAATCAGTGTTACAAATGGGGAAAAAGGCCCATGATTCCTGACTCTCAAACCCAATCTCAAGCCACAGATGACTTGACCATGAGTACATTTATAAACAAAAACTGAGACCAAAAAATTACTTCATTCTTTCAACTCAAATAAAAACCCAAAATTGGTCATGGGTATGAGACATGGTCGTTATTGCAACCATTTGTGGATCAATAAGACGAGATATCCCCAAGTCACTTGTGGGAAGAGGCCCCTTAATAAAAGCCAGATGGGTAGAAAGAGGACAGTGGCGTGGAGCAAGCTAGATCCCAGGGTCCACTGGAATCACCGAAACTGAACTTGTGGCACAGCAACATCCCAGACAAACCCCCAAAATGCCAAGAGGTGTTCCTGAGTTGCAGGAGTTTCTGCAGACCCCTGGATTAACAAACTTCTCTCATGCTGCAGCATGGGGACCCAGCTGCGAGGAGGCCCCTGAGCTGCTTCGCTACCAAGGAGGCCTGGCACGGCCATGGGAAGCAGAGGCTGTCAGAGAACAGATGCTCTGCAGCTCAACCAAGGCTTGCTCAGGCCCCCATCAGCCTGGGATCATGGTGGCACAAGGCAACAAGACTTGCACACAAAGACACTTCTACACAAGGTCTTCATTTGTTCAATATGGCTGTTCTTACGATTACCACTTGACTTCACATGTTTTGCATTTCATCGTAGCATCACACTGAGGAACGCTAATTAGAAATAGCACTTGTTACCTACAGTGTGTAGACATACTGTCTCAAGAGGACTGGGATTTCAGAGTGCCTGTGGGTTGATCCTGGCTAGACACCAGGTGCCCACCAAAGCCACGCTATCACTCCTGTCCTCAGCCAGACAGGGGAGAGAAAATATAACGAAAGGCTCTGTGTTCAAGATAAGGACAGGGAGAGACCACTCAGCAATTGCCATCACAGGTAAAACAGACTTGACTTGGGGAAATTGGTTTAATTCATTGCTGATCAAATCAGAAAAAACCCACAACACTTTCCCCCTACCCCTTCCTTCTTCCCAGGCTTAACTTAATTCCCAATTTCTCTGCCTCCTCCCCCAGAGCAGTACAGAAGGTTGGGAAATGGGGGTTGCGGCCAGTTCATCACACGCCGTCTCTGCCGCTCCCTCCTCCTCAAACTATTCCCCTGTTCCAGCTTGGGGTCCCTCCCACAGGAGACAGTTCTCCATAAACTCCAGCATGATTCCTCTTCACAGGCTACAGTTCTTCACACACTGCTCCAGCGTGCAACGCTTCTGTGATGTGCCACCCTTCAGGATCAGACTGCTCCAGTGTCCACAGGTCCTGCCAGCAAACCTGCCCCAGCACGGGCTTCCCCTGGGGTCACCATCTCCTTTAGGAAACCACCTGCTGCGGCATGGAGTCCTCCACAGGCTGCAGGTGGATATCTGCTCCACTGTGGACCTCCATGGGCTGCAGGGGCACAGGCTGCCCCACCATGGTCTTCACCACGGGCTGCAGAGGAATCTCTCTGCTCTGATGCCTGGAGCACCTCCTGCCCTCCCTCTGCACTGGCCTGGGGGTCTGCAGGGTTGTTGCTCTCACACAGCCTCACTCTCCTCTTATGCTGGCACAGATTTCACCCTGCCCTCCCCGCCCCCCCCCTTCTTAATATGCTATCCCAGAGGCACCACCACCACTGCTGATGGCCTCAGCCTTGGCACTGGCTCCATTGGACATGGGGAAAGCTTCTAGTAACTTCTCACAGAAGCCCCCCCTGCAGCCCCCCCACTACCAAAACTCTACCATGCAAACCCAGTACACACACAGAGGAAGATATTTCTACAGGCAGAGGGAGAAATGAAGATCAACCTCTTTTGGCATGGATGTCTACTGTAAGGGGCTGCAGAGACTGCCTGTAGGGCATGCTTGTATACTGCCTTCAGAGGATAACACCACCTAATTCTGCTTCAATCAACAACCACTGATTTCATAGGCAGGGCACAGCACCTGAGCACACGCTTCACAGAAGGAAAAGTAATGGACAAATGAGCTGGGAGAAGAGAACGATGCTACAGACAATATGGTGTCTAAGGATCTTTCCCTTGTATCATCCAGTCATAGTCACATTGCAAAGGTCTTTGTTAGCTCCCACAGACAGGCAGTTTGGGACTTCAGGTGAGGCCACATGGCTCATTTGGTGTCATGCGGATCTCTTGGTTTTGTCTGTGAGCTGGGCACTTCCAGTTTTCCTGAGGTAGCAGATACAGAGGTCTTTGTTTCATACCTTTAAGAAAAACAAAAGTGAAGGAAAAGGGGACAGGCGTTGGAGTTTCTTAGGAAAGACGCAAACACACTTGATGCAAAACACATTTCTAAAGTACTCCATTGGGACAGACACCAGCAGAGCCTCCAAAAGCAAACCTTACCCTCACAGAATCACTCTGAAGAACAATTACAGGATTATTATGGCAAGTTACAAAACAGTTAATAGGAAAGGCAAGACTTTTCATAAATAAATGGCCAGGCACCTGGCTCTCCAGGCCCCTGAGCTTCATGCAGAATGTATGTTTCGCTTGCCAACATCCTGCAGCAGATCAAGGCAGAGGAACTGCAGGCACTGTGCTTAACAGTACATAGTACTGACAACAGGGAATACAGTGCTGCTATAGCAAGGCATTCACAGGATTTATGTGCAGAAAGTATTTATCAGAGGACAAATATACCCACTCTCTCTGTTGTTCTGCCAGTTTTTCTGCCAAGCATTTTACCAGGACAGGGTCTACTTTGGAGTCAAACTTGTTGGCGAACCAGTGCCCGTAATTCAGAAGCCATCTTAACTCTGCGGCCCCATAGATGCAGACACTGCGAAGGTGGGTACCAGTGCAGGGAGGATACAAATGGTCTTCAAGGTAATTCCATTTCACCAGACGAGTTTTGCTTTGTAGGTCTGTTATGTCCTGGGCTGACCTTGGAACTTCCCCAGGGACTCCAGGAACACGTACAAGAGTGGCCCAGAAATGTTCATCTGGAGAGTATGTATCCCTTGACCACTCAAAAAAATCTTTTGCAAGAGAGCTTTCAAGGGTATATTGAATAAATGCTCGGCTTAGAACAAAATAGGCACTGCCTACAAATACCTCAATATCATGAGGTGGCGGATTCTTGGAAATGTTGGTTTTTACAGGCATCTGCATGTATTCATAAGGCACTTTCATAAGTTCATAGTGATAAGTAAATCGTTCTCTTTTGCTGCTGCTTGGCTTTATAGTTTCCAGCATGTTTCCTCCACCGAGTTTCTTCAGTTCAGCGACCAATTCAAAATTTGACCTCAGAGGAAAATCTTGGCCACACAAATTAATAACGTACTTCCAGGGAACTGAGGAGTCCATCAAATCAGACAAACAATTAAAATCTGCTTGCAGACGTGAAATATGTGCATAGTCCACTGTCTCCAATTTTGACGCAATGAAAATATTGGGGAAACATTTAGCCAGATTGTTCACAGCAGATTTGAAACTTTTTGCTGCTTTTTGGTCATAATGGATGCAGTAAATATTTTGATGACTGTACAGTGAATGTATAAGTCTTTCTACCATTACTGCATCTTTGTGAACAACCAAAGAATAGGCAATTGGAAAATTCTCCTCCTCAGGAGAAACAGGTTTAAGGTGGTATTTCCTAAGTGAACGATACACATGGCAAGCACTTGTCATTGCTACGACATCTTCATCAGCTAAATCAATTATCTCTTTTCTTCTTATCTCTAAACTCTTGCCAATTTCATGGGGATCTTGTTCATATATAGATGAACAATTAATCTCATACTGGATCTCATTTCTAAGGTGGGAATACCTGTTTGTAACGTAAGAAGAAGTGCTCAAGAAGTGCTCAACCAAATAAATGCCCTTAGAGGGAAAAAAGTGTCTTTCGACATGGAGAAGCTTCAGCAGTGCAATCAGCCACCCCGTAACACACAGGATCAAGATCTTCCTTCGTGATGGACATTTGTAGGGACACTTGTGTCTCTTCATTCTGCAAGAAAACAAAGACACGATGGTATTTTAAATCAGGAACTAAGCATCAGAGACAATCAAGCTTCTAACAAAGACATGTGCACACTGGTCTGTCCACAGTATAAACACCACCTTAGCAGGACAGGGCACTGGAAATCTGCAGTTTCTCCTTAATCATCATATTAATTCAGAAACAGATTTGACCACAATAATAGGCAAAGATTTTATTCCCCAGAAATAGCTGACTGAAGGCAATAAACCAACTTGGAGTTCAGATCATTTCCAGCTAAATAAGAGTGTTGGAACAAGACTCCCACTGTTTATTTTCCAAACCTTTTTTTAATTTCTTATGAGTCACAAATTGAAGTACAGTAACCCCTGCACTGGCAGAAACATGACTGTTTTCTAAGTGAGTAGGAAGGATTGTTTATTTTCCCAAGTAACTCCAGGGATTCAATGGGAGCAGCAAGGGGATCTCTTGTGAGTCTGCAAAGAATGTGTGCTTAACAGTAGATACTAGTGTTCTTGTTAAAAAGAAGCATTAAACTGAAAGCTTAAGAATTCAGTCAGACCATCCTCGTTGTCTGTAACACTGGGGCTGGCCCATGAAGATGTCCAAGGGGAAATTCATTTCCTTCCTGTCCTCTCCCAACAGGGTCTGACAAGCCCAAAGTCCTACCTGTGTCGAGATTCCTTCTGGAAAATACTGCAAACCTGCCCTGAAGAAAGAGATGGATGAAGACACAGCACTTCCATTCACTGGACTGAGTATATAATGTAACCTTCTGAAGGCAGGAGGGGTAGTAGTGAGCAATAGCACATCCATGCTGTTCTCTGCTGTGTGACACAACCTCAGATGTGACTCCAAAAACACACACATGGCCACTTTTTATGCAGCAGGGTATTTAATAACATTCCTGTGTAGCAATTTAACAACTGAGGTATGACCACAAGAAAAGCTATATACAGCTTTGATTAACCAGCTAAGTGCAAGCAGCGTTGTTGCTAGCCTTGAATTAAAATTAGACCAGAGTCCACATCCAGGTGCAGCATTAAACTTAGCTCTACTTATCTAAAACTAAGTTCTGCTTTGTCTCTAAATTTAACAGTTTCCAATATTTTCTTTCGAGAGGCAGCAGCTCCGGAATGCTTTGGAGTGAATAAAATGGTGGGGTCACTAGAAGTGGCTCAGATGTCTGCAGATCCCACGTATGCATGTAAAAGCAAGTATTGAGGTGTGCATGCAACACTTACTGGAAGATTAATTTAGGCATCTTTAGCATTCCCACCACTGTCAGGTCTTACAAGCTGTAGCTTCAGTTAAAATACAGCCTGTTGAGGTACAGCTGCTTCATGAATCTGTTCTCCCTGACTTTCTCTTTCCCTACACATCTTTCTCCTTTATATTTCCTTTCTGGGGGCAACAGAAAGAAGGAAATGCCACCTCCTTGTTTCTCCTGGGCATGCCAGGCATAGACTGTGGAAGGGAGCAGGGTAAGCCAACACATACCTATTTTGTAGAAGCCAGAGCTCAGCAGCTCCCTGCAGGTTTTACAAACAGCCTCCAGGTATGCTAACAAAGGGAAAAAACAGATCTATCTCTTCATGAAGCAAAAGATCCCAGCAGGCGCTTTCCTTCATTCGTTCTCCAAACTAATCCCGGCTCAATGTCTCAGCTCTCCCCTTTACCTATTTCCTTCTGTGTTCCTGGAGAAAAGTTGCTCTTAAAAGCTGCTCCTAACCAAAGTCAGGTTTCCAGCCATGTGATGGAAGCCCTGTGGAGGGGAACACTGCTAACCTACCCTGTTTTTCTTTGGAGGGAGAAGACCTCTCTGTGTGGTGTGATGTCTCTGTGAAGCCCGCCCTGTGACTCTGACCAGTGGTCTCCTTGGCTACCAAGGATGATTGCTACCATTCCAGGCTGAACAAGGATCACCTCATCCAGGGAGTGAAACTTCACTTGCTCTCTACTTCCTTTAAAAAGGCGGCCTGGACAAAGAAAAAGGAGGGGGAAAATAAGCATATTTCCACTGCTCCAAACCCCCTCTCCTCTATCTATGGTAGCCCTGGACACACGCAGTGCCAAACATGCTGTTTCTAGGCAAACCAACAAAAACACCATCGCATCACACTTCTCTGACTGAAGGTACCAATCTAGATCACCAGAGCCCGGTGTGGTCCAGAGTTAGACCGCAATGTGCAAGAAATCACTTGGAGAGTCCTGAGGGCTCCCTCTTTGCAGCTGATGAGCAAAGGATCCACAGTCAGCTCGCTGAACATTCCTATGGTTTTTGGCACTGCCAAGCACTAGATGCTAGTGTCCCATGTAAAGAGGTCAGAAATCCAGAAGACTGTGGCGACATGGTTCAAATCCTCTGTGGAAGAAGGAATTAAGGTGCACTGGTGAGAAATTTCAGCTCCTCCACTGACTCCCTTGTTTATGGAGGACCTCCCCCTGATCCTGGCTAGCATCTGGTCACATGAGAGCATCAGGAGCCAGCAATTAGCCCCATCTGTTTGCATGGGGGGGTTGGTTTTATTCTTTATTACAAAACACACTATGTCACCATCTCAACAGTGGTCCAGATAGTATCAGGCCATATGTGTCCCCAACCACTCGGAAGCACTCCAACATCTCTCCAGCAGTGCAGTTCATCACCACCAATATCCCGTTGACCCTCCTGTGCCATCCTTATCACATGAAATTCATACTCCCTTGTTGTTACCACCATTACACTTCACAGCCAGGCTTGGCATAGCAGTACAAGGGCAATGGCTTTGTTCTTTAAGCATGAAACATTTGCTTCTAACCAGGATGAAGTTAGTTTCTGTAGAAGACCAGAATTTCATGAGGAACAGTACAAGACCAGGGAATGAAACCCCTCGGGACAGAAGGGGCACCACAAATCTCATCAGGTTTTCATTCAAGTGCAAAACCCCTATTTCTTACCACATGCAGCACACAAAGCCCTACTCAGACATCACAGTGTACTGTACACACAGTCTTCTCCAGAGCAGGAGGGAACAAATGACACGTGTCAGATAGGAACAGGCACCTAGAGCTACCTGAAGCACCTATCTGGGGTAGCACTGACAAGACGCTGCCTCTGGTTATCTTGCTTTCTCAGTTGCTACCATACTATATGCAGGACCAGCATTCCATCTTTTACACAAAGATTTTATAGTGGGAAGGGGGCTTGGCATTGCCGTCTTGCCTTATTTTGTAAAATGTTTGCATGTTCTCTTCTACATGCAAGACTCCTGAGGAAATTAATGGAGACTGATCTTATCTTGAGACAAACAGGTATCACACAGCTGGTCTATATACACACATACACAGCATCTAACCTGGTAAAGGCACTTACTGGCTGGCATGCAAAGTGCTGAATGAGAGAAGGTGAATGGGTTTTTATTTATCCTGTGCACCTCTAAAGCAAGGGATGTTCAAAGAAAACGGACATCCAACAAGTCAAAGGGAAACACATTTGCATTGTGTAACAAAATGTGTTCTTACACAACATGTAACTATAGCCTGTCACAAAGCACATTAAAGACCATGAGCTCAGCAGGATTCAAGAAGGAATTAGGCAATCAGCTGGCTGTTGAGAGTTTCCACAGTTACTGTTGCCAATACATAAATACGGATGGAAAGCTAAATTCCCTGGAACCATGACATCAGGCAATTACCAGCTGCCAAGACTTCTGACAGGAATTTTTTACCAATAAAAGTGTTTCTTGTGACCATCACTCTGTTCTCTGCATCTGCTTTTATCTACTGCTGGACCAGAAGAGGGATTGGTAGTTAGATCCATGACAGCAATATTTGTATCCCACCCAGAAAATGGACGGGTTTTCCACTGGTGTATTTCACTGCCTTTTTTTTTATTTTTCTCCCTTTAAGAAACTGTTTGGGGCAGCTTTACACCTTCAAAGACTTAAAATAATTTGCTTTCTGCAAATGCACAAGCTGGTCAATGACACAAAAGGAGGAACAAGGTGGTGGAAGAACTTCACACCCTCTTGAAAAAGTTCAGACCAAGTTTTTTGATCTGGAATATCAAGTCATTCCACTTGCTGAATGCTGTGTTGGCCTTAGTCAGCAAAATAAACACTCCCAGGAGGACTGGGCAAAGACTAAGCCATGCCGCTCTCAAATTGAAACTCTCAGTCCTCCCTTCCAAGGCACTCTCCAGCCAGGCTCAGCTGTCTGTATCTGCCTAAGACAAGGAGGCTGGGCTTGCAGAAGGACCAGAAAATACACAGCACTATTCTAGCAGGCGGTGGAGCTCCACTCCTTCCTCTGTGCCTCAATCCAGTGCACATGTCCCATCTTTCGGGAGGCTGTAGAAGAATTCTGCAGCTCTCCTGGAGCTCGCACAACACTCACCTATAAAATCCATAAAACCAGAGGATAAGCTTTCCCCTCTGTGTACCAAAAGTTATGAATCGAGCTATGGCCAGCTAAAGGAAGCACTGGGAAGGAAGGCCAAGTTGAAGGCAACAACATGCTAGAAAATACACATAAGGACATACACTAGAATTAGACCTCAGTTACTATTGACTTACAGCAACTGGGGAAGAGAGAGAGAACACAGAAATGAGAACAGAAGAAATAACACATATTTGTCTATAGACATTCATACATATATATCCTGGGTAACACAGCAAAGGTTTAGGGAAGCAAAGTACAGTCTGATCACAGGGTAATATCTGTAAAGACCTGTTGCCTTAACAGTCCCTTCCAGCTGCTGTCAGCCAGATGTGCGGAAGTTTACCTTCCTAAAAACAATCGTTTAGGATTAGTAGTAGCAAACTACTGGATCTTCTTCCAGCAATCTGTAAACATAAATTAACAGCCCATGAAACTGCAGAGTACCCAGAAGTGTGCAAACCCCTACAGTGGGCACATCGCAAATATGAAAAGCAGCATTTGCACCTGTACACCAAGCAGCCTGCTTGGGTAAATCACCCAAGTTCATACTGAAACACGGTAGAGAGGCAAAAGTTAAGTGCCAGAGAAGCAAACTGAACCAGTGGCTACTTCTCTCAGCTTTTACAATACAGATTGCTATAACAACACAGAAATGTTGAATTTCTGCTGGGAGACTGTAACTGCTTGAAATGTTAAATGCTTGCAAGGGGAAACCAAAGGAAAGGCTAATTGAGGGTAAATTAAAGCCTGCTTTTAGGATTCTTTTGGGATGGGGAAAAAAAAAAGTATTAAAACAATTTAATTCTAGCTCAACTAACTTATAACATTTCTACACACCACCAGGCACTTAGCCTGTGGACCTCACTAAGCATGCCTTTGGGGCAAGGCTAGTCTGGATCTGTCACGAGCAAAGACTGCCGCACATCACGCATCTATCCGACTGGGTGCCTCTATCAGAAGGAAACAACACCTGCAGCACCCCAAGTCCACCCACTCTGCTCTCCACGTCAACCCCGGTGCAGCCTGGCCTCTGGGACTCTTCTTTTGGGTGCCAAGAGGGAGACAGGACAGGATTCTGTACGAGGGCACAGCCACTAGCTGGTGATTTTCTTCCATGCCTGCCTTTCCTCAGCCCATCCCTCCAGGAGTCACCCTGACTCCTGCAGACAAGAATGGGGGTGAGTTTGCATGGCCAAGCACTCAAGGAAGGCAGGTGCCCCGGGTCTTGACCAGGCACAGGACTTTGTCCAGATTCTCCCCAAGTTATACAAGCCTTTCATGAACCCTGGCTCCCAGGGTAATCCTCTTTTCTCTCTGCACCACACTTTTGTTAAACCTCCCAGATTCTACCCTCTCCGTGTTGGTCAAGAACAAACACCCACATTTGTATCAGTCTGATTAACAGACACATTATCAATTTGTCACATCAAAGTTTAATCCACGGCAATTCATTTGAAGATTTCCATTGGAGAAATCTGCTGGTTGCTAGCACCGTAATGCAATACACAAAAAAAGGTTATAAAAATCTGGGCAGTGGCTCTCCCTTCACAACTGCCACTGGCATTCAGAGAAGATAGACAAAAGCAAAGCATCTATCCCCCAAGCACTGACTTAGCCACTCAAAGATCACGCCCTCAGCTGCAAAGATTGCTGTGTCAAAGTTTTCTTTATTCATAAGGCCACACACACCGCCCAGAACTCAATGACGAAATGAAAACGGGTGAAGCTGTTGAGCAGAGGAAGAAATCCTCTCCCCACTCAAGCTTCAGGTGGGAGCACAGCATGGTGGCTGGGGAGCGGTCCAGCTAAAATCTTCCACTCACAAACCACAGGCATTAATTGCAGCTCTTCTGATTGACAGCAAGGATCTAGTATGCCTTCTGAGATACTGAAATTTAAAAGGCAATCCCTGAGAAGGATTAAGCAAGGGTCAGCTGTGCTGATAACACCAGATGCAACCTGTCCAGAAACCCCTGAAAATCCCCCGCCCCGCTCAGTTAGCCATGTGAACGAACAGGTGCTTTTGCATTTCACTGGCACTCACAAAAAACATGTGCATTGTCTTTCAACAGTTCTTTCAAATTCAAAAGAAACATTTCCTATTTCAGGATTTTTTCACTTAAACTGAACTAAAAAAAGTTCTAAAAGAGATTCAGTTTTGAACAGGAACAAAGTATCAGAGATGGCAGCAATCCATGTTTTGGCTTGTTTTGCAGTTTAGCTTCTGTGGTTTGTCAAAATTAAGCTGGATTAGAGCAGTTTGCTTCTTCATTTGCATTTCTCATAATATAAACATTATCTTCTGTAAAAATTTGTAAGAAGTAGCAAATGGCAATCCTGGCCTCCAAAGCAGAGCCCAAGAGGGAGTGATGACCTGCCTGCCTAAAAAGCTCTTCTGCAGTTTCACCTGAAACAGTGTAATTTTTGTTGCATTCTGATCTACACACACTGGCTGAGGCCACTATGCACTATCAAAGAGGTAGCAAGGTCATTGCAAGTGAATGAATTGTAACTCTCCTATATTATTTAATTTGTATTATTTATAGCTCCATTATATCGTACATCTAGGATGCTGTGGAAACAGCACCAATCAGTGTAAGCTAGATTTAAAGAGACATGAAGAGACATGGATTTAGTGGGTGGATTACTCAGTGGGTAAGGTGGATGGCCGCAATCAAAGAGTTGTGGTCAACGGCTCAACATCCAAGTGGAGACCAGTGATGCGTGCTGTTCCTCACAGGTCCATAGTGGGACCAGTGCTGCTCAACATCTTTGTTGGTGACAGACAGTGGAATCGAGTGCACCCTCAGCAAGTTTGCCAAAGACACCAAGCTGAGTGGTGCTGTTGACATGCTGGAGGGAAGGGGGGACATCCAGAGGGACCTTGACAGGCTTGAGAGGGAGGCCCGTGTGAACCTCATGAAATTCAACAAGGCCAAATACAAGGTTCTGCACCTGGGTTGGGGCAAGTCCCAGTATCAATACAGGCTGGGTAGAGAACAGATTGAGAGCAGCGCTGAGGAGATGTATTTGGGCATGCTGGTGAGCAAAAAGGCCCAACAATGTGGGCTTGCAGCCCAGAAAGCCAACCAAATCCTGGGCTGCATCAAAAGCAGCATGGCCAGCAGAACAAGGGAGGTGATTCTGCCCCTCTACTCCGCTCTGGTGATATCCCACCTGGCGCATTGTGTTCAGCTCTGGACATGGTCCTTTTGGAAAAAGTCCAGAGGAAGGCCATGAAGATGATCAGAGGGATGCCTCTTCTATGAGGGCAGGCAGAGACAGTTGTCGTTGTTCAGCCTGGAGAAGAGAAGGCTCCAGGAAGACCTCATAGTGGCCTTTCAATATTTAAAAGGGGCTCGTAAGAAAGATGGGAACAGACTTTTTAGTAGGGTCTGTTGCAACAGGACAAGGGGCAATGGTTTTAAACGGAAAAAGGGTAGATTTAGATTAGGTATTAGGAAGAAATTCTTTACTGTGAGAGTGGTGAGGCACTGGAACAGGTTGCCCAGAAAGGCTGGGGACACACACACTCCAGAAGTGTCCAAGGTCAGGCTGGACGGGGCTTTCAGCAACCTGATCTAGTGGAAGGTGTCCCTGCCCATGGGGGGGGGGGGGGCAGAACTAGATTATCTGTAAGGTCCCTTCCAACCAAACCATTCTATGATTCGATTCTATGATTAAATTAGCTCTGAGTGCACCTACCCAAAGTTTCACTGGATTTACCATATCACTGCAAAAGCAGACTTTTTAAACTGTTGCATCTTCACAGTGCTATGCAGACAAATAAATCGTCACAGTTCAGCTGGCGAATTGCATATCTGCAGTAGCATAGGATACCTCCTACTGACCCAACACCTCTTCCCTGGAGGAAAATAGACCACACATACACAAAGAGGAGAGGGGAGAAGTTGTGCCCACCTCCCTTGAAAGAAAAACGGAAGCTGCTGATGCTGTATGTTGGAGGAGGAACAGAACAGTCAGTTATTAACCAGCTGAGTCTGTACATTATGAGATGTGGTGGTCCAAATTTCTGGTCTGAAGAGCTTCCTGTGAGCACACAAATCAACTTCTTGGGAATAACATTTTAACATGTTTTCACACGGTGTACATCCATTCCTTCAAAGTAAAAGCATGTTTAAAGCACCACTCCATCATGCATTATCTCATAGAATCGTAGACTGGTTTGGGTTGGAAAGGACTGTTAAAGGTCATCTAGTCCAACCTCCCCTCCATGGGCAGGGACATTTCCACTGGACTGTTTGAGGTTGTCCCACAACATTGAGAAACATTTTACGCCAGGGAGAAGAACTCCATGTGGTTAAATTACCCAGAGTGCTTCTGAATTTGGCCTTGAATAAAACCAGTAGAGAACCTGTTCTGTATTCTGGACACGCATATGAGGCTCATCTTGCCCCAGTGTTTGTCTAAGCATCTGAGGTCCATCCACAGCTGGTTGAAAGATATAAGGCACTGCAAAGGACCATTAATTCATCCCAGAGCACAGGCTGCAGGATGGGCTGGATGAGGCACCCCTAGGAAAGTCACTGCCCAACAAACTGGAACCAGGACAAGAACCCAGCTTTTGCACCAGCACTGCAACCTCTGCCTGCTCTGCTTCCAACAGCACAGCCTTGGTGCACCCCTGGTGTAAAGTGTTCTGGGGATAGCAGCATTGCACCTGACCCTGATCCTCTGCCAGTAACAGCTCAGCAACCCCTCCACCCCAGAGCAGTACTCAGGAGTGATGGATAAAAGGCAGCTTGGAAGATGCTCCGGTCAGCACAAGCCTGAGACAGCCCCAAGAACCAAGCTCCCACTCTGGCTGACCTCCAGTGGCTTACACCCACCAGGGTATGGCGGATATACAGCAGCTTCAGCCCTCTTTGAGGCTGCCCTTCTACAAAGGGTTAGAGAGATTTGAGCAACCCAGAAAAAGACAAGTTCCCTTCAGCAGCACAGAGAAACTGGCAGGCTTCGGGCTCACGCTGCTTCTTCTGAAGGAGTGTTTCCACTTTACTAAGACCCTAATGATTTACATATGGAGAGCTCTGGTTCCTGAGAGAGCCCAGGGCTTTACTGCTGCTCCCCATGCTAACATTTCTGCTGTTTCCATAAACCCCATGTACCCGGAACAACAGCACCTCCCAGACTATGCAGCTCAGTGATGCCAATGTCATTCTTGCACATCGCAAGCTCCCTTCACTCTCAGCAGGAACAAATTACAAACTCTCACGTTCCTCTTGCTCTGCACGCATCCACACAGTCAAGCACCTCTTGCATCCCTGTATCAGCAGTACAAATCAGAAAATATAAAAACTGACTGTCTTGTGGCAAAAAAGATAGCAGACTCCCCCCAGCACTGAAGAAGCAGATCCAGCCCTTCCAGAAGCTTCTCCTCCTATTTCATAAGTGACTCATCTAGGTCTATTGAAAATAGCCTTCTTGGGAATAAAGCAGTTTCCTAAAAGCTGTTCCTTTAAAGCAACAGCTGCATTATGCAAGGTAATTTTTCTTTTACTCAGAAGTCAAAGATCTGTGGGTATTTACATTTTAACATCCACTCTTTTCTCCTCCCCACCTAACAAAAACTCCCATGGGGCAAACTCAACCATGAAAAACAGTGAAGGCTCAGACAAGCTACTTTTGACAGGGACTATTTGTAACCAAAAAGTACCCCAACAAGAATTTGCTTTAATTGGTCAAAAAAGGGCAAATGTGTCATTGGCCTCATTAAAACTCTGTGGTCTTCTTCCAACCTTTCCTATGCACTGCAGAGGTGTTCCCAGTTTGTCTGTATTCAGATCACACTGATTTATTAACAGCTCATCAACCACTTTGAGACTACAAGGAATTTTGCAACTCCCCAGCACTTTGTTCCTTTTCCTCATCGTGTCTTTTCTGGCATAGCCTGTGCTCCATAAACCAGAAGCACCACAGTCATTAAAGACAGAAACTGCCAGGTGGGCCTACAGCGCCCACCAGCTCCCTGGATGCTGCCCACTGGGTAGAGCTGTCATGAACCACCTGGGTCCACCACAGTAAGGCCAGAGCCTGGTGGGGCCAAGATGCACCAGAAGCCTCCCAGCAGGCAGAAGGATGAAAATCCTGCTTTGAAGCTTGGCCTTTGTCCAGGGAGGCTGGAAGAATCTCTGCTCAGAGCAGGCTGGCCCCATGGAGAGGGAAAGGCACTCCAGACAGCATGAAAGCAACAGGTTCAGCAGTGGGACACACAGGCAGGGCTACCTAAGGAAGCTCATAACATTTCTGCCTGCAACAACCAATGCATCACTACTTCCCTGAGGAGCACTCTGCCAGTCCTTCCTGAAGGACCTGTCCAGTAGGTAAGCAAAAGTCCAAGATCAACTACCAACCATACTGAGCTACAGAAAAACAAAAGCCAAGAGCTCCCTTAACATGTAGCCTTATAGAATTTATACTACTTCTTTTCTACTCAGCATTATCCATCACAGAAGCCCATGACTACAAATGCCACAAATTATTTCTGGTGTCATGCCAGCCAGCCAGGTGGGGGAAACCACCTTCACTTGTCACATCAGCTTGGGAGTGGTTAACAGAGAGTGTGGAGTGGCAAGACATGTCTGCTACCAGAATAGGAATTCTTGGAAAATTCAGGCTGTGAGTAGGCAACGCTCTCTTCTTGGTGGATCTGAAATACAGAATCTAAAGTACTCGCTATGAATGCTGTCATGGGGCAACCTGCTTTTGTGCTTGCCACAGAGCAAGAGTTAAGTGAAAAGGCCAAGCCTGAATGCAAGTCTGTGGAAGGAGAGGAAACAGAGAGAGCAGACACAAGGGAGCAGGAGTGCTCCTATCCCACTATGTTGTTCTCTCTCACATGCAGAAGCCCTTCTGCCAACACACAGCAGGCTCCTTGCTTAACACTCAGGTGAAAAAAATAAAAAGGGAATGGGTGCTGAGAAGAATAGGAGCAGCAGAACAGAGGCTGGGAAATGATGAAAGAGGAGAATGGACAGAGGGATCAAGGAGGGTAAGTGCTTTCATGTAGGTAGCATTAGCAATAATACCACCAAAAAACCCACCAACCTCGAACAGAGCAGCAAAACAGGTGCTTTCTCTGACTTGTTACCCTCCCATTCCTCAGAGGCATCTGAGGCAAAACCAGTGTCTAGACCAGGGGTCCTCAAACTGTTTAACCAGGGGGCCGGTGCGCGGATGCAGTGGCAGGCAGCCATCTGCGGCTGCTTGGTTCCCCCCCCCAACCCCCGGAGGGGTGGGTGGGTGGTGGTGGTGGGTCTGTAAATACCGGGGGCCGGATTGAGGACCCTGGGGGGCTGTATCCAGCCTGTGGGCTGTAGTTTGAGGACCCCTGGTCTATACCTTTCCTTGGAAACCAGGTCAGTGTATTTCAGCAACCAACACCATTAACATATAATAGCAGGAACTACGGGAACAATTCCCTCTCCTCCAGGCAAAAACACTTTGGGAGACCTCCCTGATAAAGTATCTGTTTGCTTAATACACACCTGCTCAGGCAGCAAGTCAGGCTTGGTCGAGTTGTTTGCACAACCAGCTCTGCAGGCAGACAGACGCAGTTAGCTCCTTCTGGTTTCCCCTCTACTCTATACAAATCAAGTCATTTGATGGGTCTCTGGGGAAGGTAGAGGGGAAGATATTCCTGGGCAGCTGAGGAAGGAGAAAAGTAATGACATGCTTTGCTAAGCAATATTTATTTTTTTTAAACTCTCAGTTTGAATTAAGCTCTTAACTCTACTTGATTACTCAATGCTGCTAGGTAGGAAAGTTAATTTTATTCACATGCTAGCGTTTACTTCTGCTAGCTGATTATTCACATTGCAAAATTATCTGTTGATAGGGATTGCAGAGGTATTGGTAGGGATTCTGTAGGTAGGGATCACAGAGCTTCTGTAGGATACTTTACACTGCCATTAAGTCTAGATCAGCTGATTATATTGAGTTTGCCTTGTTTTCCACACACTCTCCCTGCACTAGAGCCTCAGCTTATGCCCCTCTAACATAGTGGTGCCCATGACCAGCCTCATTCCACACAGCTCAACCCCTTGTTTTGGCCTACCTGAATCTAGTACATAGATTTCCTCTAAATAAAGGTCAGCTAAAGAGCTAACTAACTAGAATTACTTATATGCTGTCTCATGGTCCTTTAATTGCAAGATGTGGAAAAATATGCCATTACTTTTAGATCCAAGTCTAATTAAACAATAAGCCTGTCAATTTTAAGACCCTGAAGACTTAAAACAATACAGTGCCCCAAAGAAAAACAACAAAAATCTACAGTTTACTACTGCCTGTTTTGTGCTTCCGGAAGATGAAAGACAGCTTCTCACCACCTACATGGGAAACACAGGTTCAGCAAAGATTTGGCAATTATGGGTATCACATATGATTTTTTCCCAATGATAAGCCTGAGGACTCTTCATCACATGGGACACACAGATCTGTGTTTCCTAACACAACCTGTTGCGCTGACAGTAAGTTGTTTTGCTTCTCTTTCTGCCACTCAGTCCCAATTCTCTGTGTGTTCTTTAGAAAAGGCTGGATGCTCTTTTCTATTTTCCTCCAGTACGTCAGCAATCCCCATAATTGCACTAAAATATCTAATATTAATTCTTGCATGTCCACATCCCAGAGATATGCCGAGGCAAAGAAAGTCTGTGTCTCTGCTCCCCAGCCAGGGAAAGAGGCAAGTGACTTCTGCAGGGTCATGCAAGAAGACAGCAGCCCAAGAGGGAAGTGAACCTGGCTCCTCTGCATCCCCAGCTAACCTGAACTGCCTTACAATTTTTGATGGAAGTTGTTCAGGTGGAGGCCTGAAAAGAAAAATCTATCAACAAATCCCTTGGTACATTCTGTCCTGCCAGTCAGAGGATTTGCAGCCCTGTTAAAGCAAGAAAGTGTTTAGAAAGCCCAGGGATAGTCAGCCACGGAAATTCTCAAGCCTGATTGCTTATACATTGAGTATTTAAATTCCCTGACTTCTAATAGACGAGATTATCCATGTCTACCAAGGGCTCAACGCACCATAAAGGCAGGAACCAAGACCAAAAAAACCCCCAACTAATTATTTAAAGAAAAAACCCCACAAATCCCACTAAATACAGTTTACTTCTAATTTGGGGCAATCTAGAGTTTAACAGCTTCGTTCCAACTCATATGGAGTGTAAAGTAATACTACTACAGTGGAGAGAGGGTTAACCTTTACCCCCAAACTACCACATAACATAAAACCTGGGCCCAAAGGGCCAGAACTTGTGTACATTGGCACAGAATAGCACTGTGAAAGAGGGTGGAAGTTTCCTGTTAGGCATGGAGGCAGGATAAACTGCACCATGCTTCAGAAAAGCTCCAGTTAACAGCTCAAAATATTTCTCCATTTCCTTCATCTCTCCACCGAGCCACAGAGCCGCCTGCAGACCCTCGTCTGTGAGCCCCTGCTGCAAATCACCCCTTTCAGGTCAGTTCCCTCCATGTTAAAGTCTTTGTGACCAAAGTCACAGCTTGTCACATCAGCAAGTTTATCTTAAGGAGAGCTGCAGACCTACCTCCTGGACTTTGCTGTGGTCTCCTCCCCTTGCAAAGCTCTTTAGGATGCTCTGACCCAGAAGACCAACACGGGCACAGCTGGCTCGGTAGTTGAAGAAAGTCCTGGTGTCCGCTCCATCCTGCCGGTGCCCACAGCCTTCACCTTTATTGCTGTTTCAAGCGCGTATGAAGTCGGATGTACAGAAGTAGCAGGGATGGCATTATTGCTTGCACAGATTATGAAAGAAAAGTGTGAAGTGTTAGCTGAAAAATGGTGAGTATGGAGGCTTTGTCTGATAAGCTATGGAAGCCATTATCTGTATAATAAGCATATATTTCTGTTTACTCACATAGCATTTTTAAGTGCCAAGAATATGTTGAAGAGTACCACCATAAAAAGAACAGGCCATATTAAAGCCATCTCATTTCCATCTATGACAGGGTGAAGGGGACATGGGGAAAGACAGGAAAGTACCCAGATGCGATGAGTCTCTAAAAATTCAAGACTTGCCCGGTACTTCACATACTGAGACTCCCGGTCTTGGAGGCCTTGCTCTTTCCACAGATAAGATAGCACCGGCACCCAGCCAAGGCTAGAAGTTTGGTCTGCTGCTGTGACCCCCCACAGTCCTGGTGACACTTTCTGAAACTGTTTAGACATGACGATCTGCACTGCAAGTTCACTTATACGTAAGTACCTCATATGGTATACCACGTACCTCACATGGCAAGAAATATATTTTTGGGCTATTATACCTAAGCTTTGTGTGTGTGATGGTTACAAAGAAATTTGAGGAACTAAACATTGTACAATTTGCATGTACCAAAACCAAATACCACAGCTATCTTCCCTCAAGGAAAGCACATCAGCTGTATTCCTAAGGCATATGTAACATTCTCCTCCTCTCCATCCACACTTTGACAAAAGTATTGTGTACACCTGCCTCCTCTTCAACATCAGCCTTCCAACTCACATGGATGTATAAATTGCACAGCCCTGTACTATGGAGCTTATTATTTGTGCTCTGCTCTCCAGCGTGGCAGGGGCAGGCTGAATCTCATAAGCTTCAAAGAGAGGTCTGGGTGCCACAGACCCATGGGATCCTGCAGCCCTGCCTTAGTTCAATGGGCCCAGCATAGCTACTGCATACAGCCAGAACAGCTTCCAAATTTCCCACTTAGTATCTGGTGCTCCCTGTGTGCATAAGACGCAATGTGGCATGACAGTACCTGGGTCAACGTTACCCCTTTTCAGCGTGATGGGGGCAGTACAGTGGGCAATGGTTAAGAATACAGAAATACAGATTATGGGAATTTCTGTGAGACAAAAGTACCCAGCACATGCAAAATTGGAAAAGGTCTGCCGACAGCTGTACACCTGTTGCATAAGATTCAGGGTGCTGACTTGTCCTTGCCTGCAAAGCAAGCATGCAGAACGACACACACGACATCAAACAATGATGCACCACAAAAATGCACACAGGCCAACTGTGCTTTGCAGTATCAATCCCAAAGAAAACGGTCTTTGATTAGCACCAGGGAATGCTGCCCGGGCCAGCAGCTATCTTCCTGGTACACCACACAAGCCACATTGCAATTCAACAACGTACGACGGAGTACAAAGATGTGTGGGTCTCGGTCAGGCTGGTAGGCACCCTGTCTTCTGCTTAATGATGCATCTGTCTGGGCAAGATGAGATTAAAGAACTCTTTCTCCACAGTTCCCCCTCTTGTGCTCCAAGCAGAGGGACCTACATATCGCACTTGGTCACACTGTAAATCTTAGCGAAGCTTTCTTCGCTTTTAAGTTTTTCAGCAAGAGGTCTGATGAGGCTTGACTTGCTGACAGTCACACAAAACTTATCTCCCCTGCTGGATTCAGCACCCTGCAGTTTATGTGGCAGAAATGAGCTTTTTGTGACTCATCTGCTGTGTCTCTTAGTTCCCTTATCGATATCTCCTGGGAGACCTCAAAAGCTGGAGTCACTGTATGACTCCTGCCACCTTTCCGTAGCTGTAACAGCTACGCAAACACCATAAGCTCCTTCTAGAGTCCATTTAAGCATCATCTGTTAGTGAGACCAAACTTGCATCATCAGCATGTATCAGGACAGCCCACACTACTTACCCACTTCCTACTTGAAATCACTTTGTTGTGTAAGAACACAGTAACCAAGACTAACAGCCAAGCAGGTACATCAGCACCTCTCTGGTGCTCCACTCCTAGCTCTGACCAACAACATGTTTCCAAAATCCCTGCATCACCCTTTCCTGAAATCTTTCTGCTGGAGCCTGAGAATGCTCTGTTTCTGTCCTGTTAGCGGACATAAGACTTCTTGCAATCATTCTGTAGACTGCGGACACCCGCTGAGGCGCTCAACCATATCTGGCCAGGCTAAACAGCTGCCAGGCTGACAAGATCCACATGATCAACAATTACCTGTTTGTTCTCAACTGACATTTCAACATTTTCCAGGCTTCCCTGAACCCTAAACATGAGCACTTGCTGGTTTCTTTATACCTAATGATATAGCCCATAGCTTTGGCCCTTTGTGCTTTTCTAATTTTACCTTTGGTAAATTCTTCCCAGCTCACCCGGACTACTTCTGATGAATTTCAAAGATCTAGTCTCAGCCATCAAGGCATTTTTGAGATGATCACAGTCAGCCTCTTGACTGATGAGAATAATTCACACATATTAGGCCAGAAAATAGCACACACAGTACAGATTATCATCCACAACCTATAAACTGTTTTCAGTGTCTGGTCCCCTTTCCTGCATCCCCAGTGTAATCCCAGCACAAGGGTTGCACCAACACATGCAATTCAAACCTGAATGTATCCCTTATCACCATCACTGCTTTTCAAAAAGTTGTAGTCCTTAAGAGCTGCTCATTTATATGAATCATGAGTCAAAAAGCATTATCCAGGAATGTTGGTGATCTTTAAATGCCTTTACAGCTGGGCAGGTTACAGAAAAATACACAAGAACTGGACCAAAATCCATCACTATCAGATACATAAGACCAAAAACCACAGGAGCACAAGTGTAACATTTCACTTCCCTATGACCCTCTCAGAAAACCTACATGCATGGAACAACAGGCACATCACATCCATATAGGGCCCATCCAGCCCAGGATGTTGTCTCAGAATACCCAAAAGCAGATGCTTGAAAAGAAGAGGAAGAGCAGAAGGAGAACAAGTACTCTGCAACATTTTCTCCGCATGTTCTTTCCGTTCCCTTACAGCTCAGCAGTTTCCAAACCCAGGGGTTACAACTTTCTACTTCTTATGAAATTTCAATTTCTTCCATCCAGATGCTTTTGAACACACATAACTTTTCTAACATCCAGTAGACCGGGTGGGTGGAGGAGGGCACAAAACACTCCACAGCTGACCTGAGTATTGCGTAAAAAGCCGCTTTTTCTTACTTGTTTTCAATTTTTTGCCTTCCAAGAGAAGGTGAACTTCCTGTTCACCGCCTCCACTCCACTTGCAAGTTTATCTATCATATCTACCCCTCAGCTGTTTCTCTCCCAGGCTATCAAATGTAAACAGATTACTATTAAGGAAGTTCATTTATTTTAAGGAATATTTATTTTAAGCAAATATCCTATTAAGGCAATTTGGCTAACTCAAAATGAAATGGGATGGTTGACTGACTAGATCTTTGGATGAAGTCTGAGGATGTTCAGTGAAGCAGATCCACAGGTGGGACACAGGGGACGAGTTAACCTCAAGAGAAGCTCCCCTTAACTTCTCCTTTCTACAAGCTTTACTCTGGTACCAGTAAGTCTATTCACCCCACAACGAGAAAGAAGCTGCTACCGTCTCTCCTCGAGGGAATTTCCGATTGATCCTTGTTGTTCTGTTACTTCTTGTTTCCTCACAAGGAAAAAAGAGAAAAAAGAGCCTCTTTCCATACTACAGAAACAAGTAAATGCACTTGGCAAATTAAACACGGCCACAGACTAATACACACGGGTTTAGCAGTTTACGGAGAGACAAAACACGAAGCGACTTCAGCCAACACCACAACAGACCCGGCGCCTGCTACCAAACCGCACGTTAAGCTGGTGGTAACTGTTCCTTCTCAAGAGCAGCTTCCGCGGCTGCGGCAGCGGGGCGCACCGGCTGCGGGCAGGTGTGCGCCCGCACCTCAGAGCTGCTCCAGCTCGCGAGGCGGAAACCCCCGTAACTAACCCCGCAGCCGCACGGCGCTCTCCCACCGGAGCTCCCCGGCAGCCCCCGCCGGCCCCGGCCCCGGCCCCTTCCCCCTCCGGCGGCCGCCGCCAGCGCCGCGCCCTGCCCGGCCCGCCCGCCCCGCCGCCCAGCTGCGCCCCCGCGGAGCCGCGCAGCTGCCGCCCCTTCCCCCTCCCCCTCCTCCTCCCCCTCCCCATCTCTCCCCGAACTCCGCCGCCGCTGCTCAGCCTCCAAGTTTGCGCCTGCGGCGGAGCTGCCGGCAGGAGGTCGAGGCAGCTGCGGCACCAGCGCGCCGCTCCGCGCAAAAAGTTAGGGCCCTGCTCCCGGGCCGGTGGGGCGGAGCCGAGCCGCGCCGCGCCGCGCCGTGCCGTGCCCAGCCGCCGCCGTCCCGGGCCGTGCCCGCCGCCGCGCACTCACCGGTGCGTGGCTGTCCCGGGCGGGGCGCGCTCGGCGGCTCGCGGGCGCGCGTGCGGCGATGGCGGGGGCGCACCCGCACCCCCACCCCGTGACGTGGAGGAAAAAGGAGGGGCCGCCGCCCGCCCCGCAAACCTGGCGGGCAGGAGGGGGAGGCGGGAGCAGCGGCGGGGATCCCGGCAGCGCGGCGGCGGCCGCCCCTTCCCAGGGGAGGGCACCTGGGCTCCGACAGCCCGTCCTCTCCCCGCTGCCCTCCCGCCGGCGCGGCGCGGCGCGGAGCGGCCCCGCTGCTGGCCCCGGACAGGCGGGGCGGCCGAGGGGGGAGCGGGCTCTGCGTCCCGGCGTGGCGAACGCCGCGGCCAGGAGGGAGCCCGCCCGGGGGGCGACGAGACAGGGCCGGGCTGGGCACCGGTGCCGTCGGCCCGGGGGAGGGCGAGGAGCCCGGGGTCCCGTCCCCGGGGGCGGATGCGCGGACGTGGAGGGGGCCGGTGTGCGGCGGCCCCGGGCCAGCTGCGGTGGGCGCCGTTCCGGACGGGTGAGCTGCGGTCCTCTGCTGACGGTGGATAACCCGCCGTGGCACTGGAGTACCGCGTGTCCCCCGGGGCTCCCGGGCAGCCGCTGGTGTCCCCAGGCCCGGCGGAGCGGCTCGGCTCGGCGCGGACCGGCGCGCCTGCTGCACGGGTTCAGCGGCAACTCGGAAGACGCTGCCGGGGCCGGGCGCGTCCGCCTGTCCCCCAGCGGAGACCCTGCAGCTGGGCACAGCTGTGACAGCTCGCCCGGAGGCTGCTAATTGCTTAAGCCACCGTAACCGAGTTAGATGTAACCGTGTGCCTGTGCTCTTTCCACAGAAAGGTAAGTCAAATCAAAAGGACACAGCTGCCCGACAACTCACCTGCGGGTTACTCTGCTGTAATCGTGTCGGTGTGAGCGGTAAAACTCTGCCAGAGACAAAGCCGAGCTCTAGCAACAACACCCACCTACCCCCGCGACACACAAACAACAACAAAAAATATGCAAAACACCATCTAGATATGAAAAAGTTATTCGAATCCTGTGGCATCTTCAAAAGGTTTTACTCCCTTACTGTGTCATGTTTAAGCCACTTTTCTTGATATGGCCAAAACCTGAATAATTAACATTCTAGTTCATCTGTATCATTTCCCACCTGACTGGTTACTTTACCACTGGTGACCAGAAAAAGGGCCTGAATCTCGCGTACACAGCTGTTCATTCTCTTGATAATTTAAACAGGGTGTTTTTCTCCAGTTAACATTAAGGCTTGAAAACCAGAAGAAAAGTTTTTCCCTCTCTGTCATAATTACAAAACAGTTGTCAACTGCAACAGCTCCAAGAATTTATCCAAATTCCTACAGCAACATCACTCTGGTATCACTTCTGCCACCACCACCCCCACCCCCCTTAACCGCACTTCCACCACCAAAAATCCAAGATGTGTTTGTGCCTTACAGTACTTTAAACACCTTCCCAAAGCTGGCCTTCGTTCCCATGTTTCTCTTGCTTTAACTGCTCTTGCTAGTTATAGCTCAGCTTTGTATGGCAAGAAAGTGCAATGTTTTGTGCTGATCCTCTGCCTAGAGTGAATTTAGCTCTATCCGCATCTTTGCCTTTCTTTTTTTTTCTCTCTTTCCCCTGTCTCCCTTTCTTACACCTTTGCATAACCTCTGGCCTGTGTAATTCAGAAGGTCAGCTTATCACGTTGATCCCTGCTGGCATTAAAATCTATGGATCTTTGTGTTGCCTTGTCTGTCTCCCAGCTGCTTATCTTTCTGCTCACACTCACTCTTTTTTTTGTGCCTCACATTCTTCCTCACTGGTATTAATCTTCCCACTGATTTTTTTTTAACTCCACCTCACCAATAAATAAATAAATACGTCTGTGGAAATATTAATCTAAATTTGTGGCTTTTGTTCTCTGCATCATCTCTTTCTCCTCTGATACCCCATCTGAATATTAACAGCAGGCAGAATGCCAGGGGTTTTGTATTCTTTGCATTTTATGTCCTTTTTACTTTAGCCTGCACCACACAAAATATGTTCCAACTCACAGCCTAGGAGTTGAGAAGGGGTTTACTAAACAAAAGAACTGCATCACAAAAGAAGCAGGAGGGGTTGGGAGGGCCAACTGTTGCTGTTTGCAGCTTGTGAGCAGAAGGTTTATTACTGTGCTGCAATTAGGATCCCTAATAGCTGTGATAATGGCTTATGTTTTCATGCAAAAGTACAATTCGAAAGCATAAATTTAAACAGAGAAAGCAGAACACCCTGCTTTGTATATAGCTATATATATACTGTATATAGTATAGCTTTTTGCCATCTCTTTATGGATCTTTAAGACAAAGATTCCAGTAGGAAGAACAGGGAAATTTCATTTCAAAGGTTTGGGAAGCAGAATCCTCCATTTGTTAGTCATACTAAAACATACGTTGTCAAGCTAACACCTTTCTCAAGATTCTTCTATACAATATAAACATTGAAAAAAAATATGGTAGTTTACTTTTACATATAGCGTCAGTAAGAGACAGTGGTTTTCAAGTAACGCTTGGCACTTTTACCTCTTTGCCCAGCTTGAATCAATCAGATTTTTGTCACTGTTTCTTAGGATTGCCTTAGGCCATGTAATCATATTAACAAAATGGACTAGAAGCACTGTCAAATCTTCCCAGTTTTTATACATTAACTTTATTAGACATCTTGTAACAAAGAAAAAAATGTCAAACATGTAAGTAACTCAGTAGTCATTTTAACAACCAAAAGGCTTTCACTTGTCAGTCAAAGTGTAGTATTTGAATGAACATTTCCTTTAAACAAATAGGCCTTCAGGTTTGTTCTGCTGCTGCAGCTTGTGAGACCACACTGCTGTCTTCCTGTGTGGGAAAGCAACCTTTACAAAATACCTGTCACTCAGTAGCTTTTAACTTTTTCGATTTCCAGGTAGTTGTATTTCTTTAGCTGTACAGCCCATCAGGCTGTGATCGCTCATGCATACTGGGGCACAGCATTAGCTCTCTGCACATCAGACCCCACTCTCCTCCACAGAACAACTTCCATTTAAGACACTAATCAGATCTCTGCAGAACAGCTCTTTGCACTCCAAACAGCTAGCTGAGGCCGTTACGTATCAACAGGATGTATTTCTCATCCCATTCGCTGCAGTCAGGAGTAGCACATGCTATTATTTCATCTCTTCTTCTAATCCAGAAAATGAAAGAGCAAGAATGCCATTTGAATACAGATATGACTGAGTGACAGTCAGATGTGTTCTAAATATGCTACCAAGGCAGATTCACACATTGTAAAATTAAAACAAACAGAAATTGTCCAGAGATCGGGGTGAATATCTAAGATGTTGTTAGATGGAAAAATTTGTGTTCTGCTGACAGGCTAACTGTATTTCCTGCCATATGCCAGCACATTTTCTGCCCATCAGAAAGACTTGGCTGGAACATGAATGAAATTTCCCCCGAGCACTTCCAATGACAAATTTCCCTCTTTTAACCTCTCCCAGCACCTGCCCCCTTCTCAAACGTTTGTATATATCCACAGCACATAAAGCAAAGCTGCTGGTGATTTTCAAAGCTGCCCATCTTGATTTTTCACCTAACAGCTTATTTTACTACACAAACATGCAGCCTTTCTGACAGCACATGCTCAGGCAGAGCAGTTCCAGGTTAGGGGTGGGAAGTGACTATCAATGTTGATACCCACCTCGTTCTGTGCAGCCCCATCAAGCATGGGCAGCCACGGAAATCAGTGGAATTTCATACAATGTTATTAACCTAGAATATAATTCACAATGAGCACCAATGTGTAACAGCCCTCATCTACTTCCCCATTTCTTAATCTTACAGCACAAAATTCAATATTGACAGTTAACTTCACCTGCTACGAAGTACTCCCCTGTTCCTCATCTGCTCAGTCTTTCAGTCCATTTCAAGTGCTGGGCAAATGACTTATCAAAATGACAGTAACAAAGCCCTTGGTTCTAGAAGCTCACATGTTTACTTTTAAACGATTATAAAGAAAAAAATGTTAGCACTCAGGAAGTCTTTAGAATCCAAAATCTTCACATCCTTTGTAGAAATTCCAGTGCTTTTCCATTACAGAGCATGGTAGAAACTCCTCTTTACGTACCATTACTATCTCACGGAACTGAAGAACATGCGACAGACCTTCCACTGAGTTGAACTGGACAGAAGAGCCTGTTGAAAATGATTACAGAGTGTGTGTCAGGGTGATGGAAAGCAATCACTGACACTATTATGTACAGTGCTGTTCACAGCTCATTAGAACCAATTAAGTGTTAGCGATCCCTAGGAATCTGTAATGTGTCCTAGGAATCTTGTAGCACAACACCTCAGCCATCTTATTGGTATCTCTCATTTGCAGTCAGACTTCAGGGAGACAAGGGTGGTATGGCACTTTGTAATACTCAGTGTGAGAAATCAGCTGTCCCGACCATTTCCAACTATATCGCAGGAAAATGCAGTTGTAAAGTATTGCTTGAATTTCACGTATTACATCCACAAAGGTGTAAGTTTAGTGTACTTCCCAAAACTAAGGAATCCCTCTCACAGGGAATGCCCTTCCTACAGTCCTGAAAGGACTATATAAAAAGGGAGGCATACACCTGTCTACAAGAAATTCCAGGACTGAACAATAGGCATTTGCAGTATTTAATTTTCTGCTGGACTGAAGCAATTATTGCAGTGCATAAACTTAAGGCACTTCTGTACCTCAGTGCAAGATAAGCTGAAATTTCAGGTTTCACTGTTAAAATCAGTAACAAAGTAACACTGTCAAGATCCAGCAGTAAGAAATGTTACAAGTAATTTTCTCCGTAATCGTACAGACTCCAAAAACACTTGGAACTGTAGTTTTCAGAGTTCCTCACTTCTCTTCAACTTTTGTCTGCACTTTCTCCCTTCAGCTCCCTTGCACAAAATACCAGAGCTGCTGAGCTGCCACAGCCAGCCCAACACAAAAACTGCCAGTGAGGGCAGAACTGTCACCGGTAGCAGGTGTTATCAAGAGAGGGAGGGCTGTCATGGAAGTAGGGATGGCCTCTGTTTAAAACATAAACAAAAAAACCCAACAGACAAGCCACCAACAAAAAACCAGCATTCAGATACTGTTCAAATGTCTCAAGAAGCAAAACAGGATAGGCATTTCAGGATGATTAGATCAGTCATGATAAATACTTGTCAAAATGCAGAGGAAACATGATTGAGGTGACACCAGTTAGTCATTTAGCTTGCACTTACTTCTGGGCTACCACGTGCCACCCCAAGAATTTCCCTTTCTCCATTACCACAGTTTTCCAGTTGTGTCACCTACATTGATCCCAAAATGCAAAATACATTCACTGAACTGACAACATCGGTAGGTCCCAATGCTAAAACAATCAGTGTATCTTGTGGGGTATTACTCCTTTTAATTCCATGTTTCAGTGAGGATTTCCCTGCCGTTTCCTGATTTCCAGGAGCTCACCACCCAAAGCAGTGAAGTGTTAAATTGCTATTAGAAGCAACAGGTCTTGTTCATAAATGCAAATACAGAGTCTTGTGCATAAGGATGTATGTTGCTCCACACCCATCACACCCGCAGCAAAACTGACCAGTAAGAACACAACTGCATTCGGTGTCTTACACCCTCAGTGCATCTTCAGTATGCTTGTGCCATAGCACAGTGCATAATGGAACAAAAAGAATGATCTGATGTTTAGAGTATATTTAAGTGTCTTGGACTACAGCAGAGATGGGCAGGCTGAATACAGTCCCACCAAAGAAACTACATCACAATGCTCCTCACACCACTACAAAGCAGTAGTCAGTCATGCCAAAAGTCAGCTTACAGACTTACCTAGAAATGATGTTTCAAAAGGCTTAAACAGGAATGCTTGTATGGGAAGTCACAAAATAGTTTTAAGGACACTTTCAAGTAAAAATTATCTTAAATGTCAGTATGGTAATTTTTTTAATAAAATAAACTGGCAGAAATTGAGCTGAAATACTGTAATTAATACTGCATCTATAGTGACATCACAGGCATGACTTCAACCTGTTTTGATTTGTTGAAAAAAACTTTTTCATTCTGAAATGTCCACATTTTGTATGCAAATACAGAAAAATTTCTTGACAAAGCCTGAAGTTCATTTAACATCCCATTTTGAGAGATCATAATTGGAGAAAAGACCTTCCTTTCTTTGTAAATGCTCCTCTCAGCACCCTCACTGCAATATTCTGACTTATTTACTAAAAATTCTCAACTCAAATTTGAAAGTGCAATAAAGACATGACCAAATAAATCTATTGAAATAACTTTTTTCAGCAGTTGACAGTTTTCTTTGTTGTTTGCTTTGAGTCAAATTAATGTTTTACCTCTTGGATTAAGATTTTGTAGATGAAATACTAGCATTCGACCATAAATACAACTTTACCTGAGTGACTATTTAAAATCTCTATTCTCTCTAATCTTTGCTTTTCAGTAACTTTAGGTAACAGTCAACAGTTAGCAAAAGCACAGTAATTTATACATCCCACGGCTGTCTTCCTCAGTTTTGACATCAGTGTTTGATATTGAAGTTTCTACATCCACAGACAATCATTTTTCCCCCAGTAGGGATGGATCAGTATTTGAACATCTAGTCCTTGTGTTTCTTCCCCCATATTCTGACACAGCCAACTAATGTCCTTCCCATTTCCATTTTTCTTTCTCAATTCTTTTTCCCTTTTCTATCACCCTTTGCTTACTATTATTTTTAATCTTTCAATACCCACTTTGATGTTTCCTTTCTCCCTTTTGCTGTCTGTTAACTGTCATGCCCTTCCAAAAGACTGACAGCTTATGGGCTGTAAGCTGGGCAGAAAGGCTCCCATACAGCTATCCAAAACTCATCTTAGTGCCTCTGGTACAGAAGAAAGCTTAATAAGGTGAGACACACAAGCAGCATCTTTTTCTGCTTTCCAGCCCTTGCTGTCCTGTTAGGAGCTCTCAATTTTCTGCCATCTTCATGAATTACAAGACAAAGTATCAATCAGTATCAATATCAGATCAAACATTTTCCCCCTAAATCTGGGGAAAACACGTCATCTCTTGGTACTTTTCCCATCCTGCTTGCCAATAGCTTTTCTGTCTCTGTTGGCACCTACTTTAGCCTTACAGTTTTGAAGCCATTCTAAATGTGTTTCAACCTGTGTTTCCATTTTATTACAGCTTTACAAGACCTTGTCTCTGGCTGCTAAGAACCTGAAAACTGTATTTAAGGAGGATTCCCCTTAATGGTGCAACTATTAAAATGTCAGACCAGAATCTCCAGTTGTATAAAGGTTAGTCACCAAAGATTGCAACTTCTGTGCAGAGTCACCACTTTCTGATCATTAAAACAGCCCCTGAAAGATCAGTTCTGAAAAATGCCTATCCCACCAATATTCTCCTTATTTTTCCCAAACAAGAAAAGTGCTGGGACTACCCAGAGATATGGTTAAGCATTTTATATTACTTGTGTAAATTATCTGTAAAAGGATATAAAATGCTCTTGCAGTCTGAGCAATGCATTTGAGTCAACTTACAGGTATCAGTAAATACAGTTTCAATACTTCTGTAAAACACATAATGATTATTAACACATCTGATCTGCAGAATCTGTGGCACAGTCACAGATTTTATTCTTCTCACTCAAACGGACCCGGCTTAGTGCAGGTCATCTAGCCATGAACTACAGATGTGTAAGCAAAGAAAAGTCTAAGAACAACACTTAAAGGTGACAGCATTTGATCTAGAATGCCACAAGAGAGTATTTAAAATAAAAATATGTCTTGAGAGCTTTCAAGTTTCTTGGACCTTATCCACACTTCTCTCAAGAACCTAGAAGCAGAGACCAGTCACAATCCAGGAGTCCCAATAGGTAGTGTCCATTCAGACCAAGTAAGGCCTTGGAAATGACACCCAGTGCTTCACATAAACAATGTTTTTTGATATTCTGATGCTTTAAAAGCTCCTAACTGAACTGAGGCACATTAGCTCTGCCCATGACAGAGGTAATTTTGAAAACAACTTTTATTTCAGCTGATCAAGACCTGGTATCTTGGAAAAAGTGATATCTGTGGACAGATTATCATTGTAAGACTAGATCTTCCTCTTACAAAATAAAAATGCTTTCCTGGTAATTTATTTTAATTTTTTTTCCCCCTCAAAATGCCTTTGCTTTTCTCCAGGTCTCCCCAGTTCTTAACTCACTTCACATGATCTAGATCTTAATTATATTTTCCTCCTGTGAATGCTTAAGTCTAAGATCTCTGCCTTTACAAATCAGTCAGGAAGGAGTGATCTTTTGCTAACCATCAGACATACCATGCCAGTCAGACAACTGAAGTTAAGGTGTCCATCCCCTAAAAGATACAGGCCAGCAGGGATTTTGGCTGATTGCTTTGTGATTCTCTGTGCCCACCCCCATCTTCATTTTGAAAGTACTTTTCCCCCAAGAATTAATACATCAAGTGATCCTAAATTATGCATGTTGCATTTTTTGCATTGGTAGTTATGACCCCTTGAAAAAAATCGAAGGTTATTTATAACATCTTATGAAATAAATAAATCGTTTCAGTTTGGAAGCTACCTAATGGACTACAATGACCAGATACTTCATAGCACAGCTATAATAGTGCCAGAAGCACTTAGAACACCTGACAGTACCTTAGCCTATAGTTCTTTCCTTCACATATCAGACACCATGGATCATTCATAGGTTCAGTTCATCATTTGTGTATAACTAGATTTTGTATAGCAATAATGTGGAACTTAATTCTTTCACAATTCATTATTCTATTCTGTTGCTTCTAGAGAAAATGCTAGATTTGAGAAACTAATATTTCTTCCTCCACTCAATAAAGATTAGTATTCCTCAGAAGTTCATTCTTTCTTTTTGTTCTCCAGTGAGACTGGCAAAAACAATGTCAGAAAGCTGGGGGTGGGGAATTAGGTATCTTGACTCATTCTTCCCTGAAAGCATTTATTCACAGTGGCCTTCCTTGCTACACTCTGTTACAATCTCCATGGAAAAAGGACTTGCAGGTATGATTAAAGACCAAGAATTCATATTTTTTATTCTAAAGCATCAGTTTCGAGGTTTACGCTGGAAGTCTTTATTTTACATTTAACGGGGCTGAAAGTATCGTTCTTACAACACAGACCTGAAGATGTTACACTTTTTTGAGATATACAATTAATAGCAAATCTTTCTGTTTCTAAACATCTTAAAAATATACGATATTAATAATACTTTATAGCTTTCCTGCAAGCATTGCCTAGATAAGTGATATAAATAACAACATATTATTTATTCTCCATTAAAACTTTTGCCTACATCATAATCTTATAGTAACTGTTTTTTCTCCTCTCCTAGATATATTGGGTGTAGGCCTGTTAGTAACAAATACTTCATACGACAGGATACATTCTGATTTATTATTCTTTGGGGTTCTTGGATTGGTGTATTAAGATATTGTTAAGTGTTTTATTTAGCAATATGGGGAACTCAAAACCTCCAATCTATTACATAAATCCATCAATGTTACAATAACCTACCAGGGAAATGAGAACAACTTCAATCTCAGCGGCTCTTACCTTCTTTAGGATAACTATAACATGTTTTTTTTCCTCAAAAGGTGAGCGAAGTACGATTGAAATATATGCAAATACCAACTGCCAAATGTATACAGCCTACCATAAAACAATCTATGTTCAAGACTGAATTTATAAAGAAATAAAATATAAGTACATTTAAAACAAAACATAGTGGCTGATTCCATTTTCCTCACACAAGTATTTTTATACAGCTGTCCAGATGGCCTTTCAATTTCTCAATTGAGTCAATCACTCTAAATATCAAATTACCGAGTTCGAGTTCAACAACAACGAATGCATACACTAGTAGCCTTTATTAAAAGGCTCTAAGATTGATTTAAAACTATTCACAGGAGACTATTTCTTGGTATGACTAGCAGGGAGTAGGTTCCTACCATATGTTTCTTTCTTTTAAAACTTATTCTTTTGAGTTATTATTGTATACTTAACTATATAATCATTCACTTTTATACCCATTTGGAAGGAAAATACTTGGCTCTCTAAAAGTATTTCTAACCATTTTGGAAAACCTGAATTTAACATGTCAAGATAGTGAGTGGATAAGAAGCAGTCCCAGGGGCAACGCTGGGTAATTAAAAACAGAGCACTTCACAATTATTGCAGTTTACAGCACACTGAGATGCAGACTGGAGGAAGCAGAAGACAAAGTATAAACCAAGTTTCAGCTCAGGTCAGAACAGCTATTTGATGGAAGAAGCAATAGCTCATGTTTTTCATGCACTGGCAAAATCTACAGGAGCTGTGATTCATTCAGTGGGCTTTATGTACAGCCTCAGGACAACTTCTAGAGCCTTCTCCTAGGCTATTATTATGTGATGATTTAAGATTGAATCGTTTTGTTTAGAAGCTTTGTCCCAACTTTGTTAAAAGTCACTCCTGGAAAAAAATAAGATTTAAGAGTGATATAACCTCAGTGCTCGCCAGGTAAGATCATCAGCTACTCTCCCAAATGCTTTCATTTGACATTACCAGACTGTGGTGTCACAAAGGTCTGTCTTCTCTGTTTCAGGCAAAGCAGTAGCTGAATGCGCTGGCTCTTCAAGCTTGCTGTTTATCACATTGCCTTTCATTTACTGCTTTCATAAGTACGATAAGAAAAGATAGATGTGTTCTAGGAAAATTATCTACAACAGTTCTGTTTGTCTTAGTCTTCTCTCAGTCTCCATGGGACCACCCAAGCAGATGAAAATATTACAGTGTGGCTGATGAATTAAGAAGATGGGTCAGTTATCAACAGATTTCTTTTATGACTTGTTTTGCAAAGTAAAAAAGCCAGAAAGGCAGTATTTAAAACTCTTGACAAGAAATCAGTTTAGTTACTTTTAGCCAGGCTTGTTAAGGAAACAAGGTTTCTGTATGCAACAAAAAGTCAATGGTTGCAAGTTTTAACAAGCAAGATTTCCACTAGATACATGGGGAAAAAAATTCACCATGAGCATGGTTAAGCACCCAAATATGCTGTACAGACATGTTGTGGATTGTCCATCCTCAAAGATATTCATAATTTAACTGGACAAGGCAGTGAGCCACCTATCTAACTTGGAAGCTAGTCCTACTTCAAACAGGGGGTTGGACGAAAGACCTCCAGAGGCCCCACCTAACCTACGTTAGTCTATGGTTCTGTGCAATCACACCATCACCTAGTTACTTTTGAAGTGATTTGCCAGTTTCAGAAAAACCTGATGGACAGGTAAGAAATGCAGACATTAAATTCTTAGAATCAGCTTCCATGGCATGTAGCCCTTGAAAGCCACTGTTTTTTCCTTTTTTTTTGCCTCTTTTTTGTTTTTTTCCTTTCTTTTTCTTTCTACCCCCCCTTTTTTGCCTTATAAAAAGTGAGGGTTTGGGGGTCTTTCTGGCCACATAGTTCAGCTCTGAGTCAGTCATGCAACATTCTATCTTCTATCTTACTGACAAATAAGAGCAGGTTGAGAATTTTGGAAAGGAAGAGCGTGCAGATGGAAGAAGCCTACATTTCAGTCATGGTATGCAAAGTTACTGGAAAATACACCTTTGTAAATTCTTCTACAAGAACTATGTGCTTCTTTGTAAAGTATGTACCTAAAGCAAATGCCTAGAATTGTAAAGTATTGGTAAATACTTTCTAATATTTTGTCTGCAAGCCTTAAAGAGGAGAAAACAGTTTAGTATCTGCACCTTGACATCTCTCTGAAATGGAAAAACATTAGGATAGATGTTTTGTCTACAATCTCGCTCTGCTTCCAAAGTACAAAATACAAAGAATACACAGTTCATCTCCCTGTCATCTACAGTCACATAATGGGAACATTGTATAGTTGGTCAATATTCTGCTATAGGTAAACAGGAAAACACATGTATTAGATACTAGGATTTTGGTTTTGGAGTTGGATTTTTTTGTGGTTTGTTTGCTTTTTTTTTTAAACACTTCCAAGTGCTTCTCCTCTTCCATATTAGTATCATCATTATTGGTGGTGATGATGAGTCACTACTTAAAAAATACACAATCCAAAAAATTCAAATACCCAGAATCAAGCTCCTTTAAGTCATGCCATTTTGTTAAAAACAAACACCACCAAAAATATAAACTTGGGGTTCTCAGTTTACATCTTGATTTTTCAATTACTAAATTATATTCATCACCTTTTCCAGCTTTCCTCTAAAAACATGAAGATAAGAATAGTAGAGTTTTCCACTGAAAAGGTTTCTGACATAAATCATCTGAGCCTAAGCAGAATCTGGGGCTCTGAACTGGAGTACTATGCAGCACAAAATATATTGCAAATATATTGCAAACTTTGAAGATAATTTCTTTGCATTACAACTACATGGAGCTTTAAACATATTGCAGGAAAAATACACTACAATAGGCTAGATTTGTTGTTTGGACTAATACCAAAGTAATACCTTCAACTGGTTCAAAGATACACAGTGACCCCTCTTTGGAGGAGTCTACAATTTAAAGTCTAATGGAAGCTTCTTGCAAATACATACCTGTGACGTTTACTAGTTGCTCAATTTTACACCTCCCTATGAGGTACTGAAATACTTAATAGCTTTGTTTGGTTCTACTGAAGCAATTAATTTGGGTTTAAATATTCTCCTGCCAAGTCAGCAGTTTCAGCATTGCAACTTTGGACTCGTGCACAAGACATGATAAGACTGACTAGCAAGAAAACTGAATTAACTACCCTTCCATCATTTTCTAGGACTAGTGAAGCCCAGAAAGTAAACTAGTTAAAAGCCAACTTACATAGATGAACTTTACATTAAGAATTTATTTACCATGAAGTAAAGCAGCAATGGCATCATGTATCTGACTGGTTCTTTGGAAACGTAGAGGGCAAATAGAGGGCCAACAAATAGACCAAATCCATTTATGGGCTATGGGGCTTCTCAGGGCACTTCTAAAGCTCCATTTAAGAGACCCAATTAAATACTCATGCTGAGACACTTGTTTTTAAAGGAATTTCATTCTTAACTAGGAACTTGCTTTTCACAGTTTGCTTTCAAAAATACTTTTGGTCAGACTATGAAAACCAAAAAGCTTCTGCACAGAACTGAATGCAAATGATTTGGGTTCTATAAGCTAGATGTGGAAACTGGTCTGGTGCTTAAATCTTTCTAAAAGTTATACTGCATGTTAAGCAGTTTCTTCCTTCAGTTAGCAGAGTAATTGTAGTAGGTATAAGCAAAAATGTAAATACGGAACATTTCTGTAAATTTCCAATTTATTAATTTTTATTCTACTATGAATCTTTAATTTTGCATAACCCCCACTCTCTGTTAGTGGTTACCTTTGCTACAAACACTCTTGCTGTAACAGTTCCTACACAGGATTGAGCACTCGAGTGGCAAGGACCAATCCAACCCATCAGCAGAGTCACCATTTTCCCCTAGGACTCTTTCCCTCTCACACACAAGTCAATTGCATACCACCTACTTTTTTTTTTTCCTTTTGTATCTCTTGTATAGCCCTTGCACCAATCATTAGGTTTTTAGGCAGTTTAAAAAAATCTTACTCTTAAATCCCTTGGTAACATCTGCTCCTCTTTCAGCACATGGCAATTTTTTCACAACTTCTGTTTGTGGCAAGGATGGAGTTTTTGGCTGTATGTGGCTCAGATCAAAGCTCCCAAGATGCTGCGCAATGGAGACAGGACCAGGACTCTGATGGTGCTGGTTATGGTTGCTGGGGTCCCTTGTGGTAAAATTATTTCCTGAGAGTATAAAAAGATCAAGACAACTTTTTTCTAAGAAAAACAGTATCATTTAACACTGGTGCTTTAATGATTTTATGCATAAAGCAGTTAGGTTTTTTATTTTTGTTGAAGGTAAACGCTGAAATTTTCAATTAGCCTTACACCACCTAACACTTATAAAGCCAGACTTCGCTCCTTTACTTGCCCAGCCGTAGCTGCTGCAAGATGATTGAGACATTCCCTTTTATCAAAAATATATGTCTTCCTTGTCAAAATCATACTAGATGCCACGCAAATTTAACTTTAAAAGTAGCCTTCTAAATATATGTGTGTTTCACTGCTTATCTCAAGGGAAACACAAACATACAGTAACACATACAATCACAGCAAAACGATTATCATTGGCTTTCATCCAACCTTATTGAGCTCAGCCACCCATTTTATGCTAGATACTTGAAGTAATGCTAACATAAGCCTTCTGAAACAGCTCCCATGGTCCAGCCATGAAGAAATCATCTGGATTCCATCGAAACCACTCTTTTATTCCACACAGCTTTGGGATCTTTCATGAACTAAAGATAAGCAAGAGTTGTTCTAATCTTTAGAGGTGGCTAATGGTTATTAAAGGCAGTAAGGAATTGCCAGAGCACAAGAACTGCACTAGTCATGCTGTTTTCCAAAGACCATCTCCTGAAATAGCAGTCTGCAAAATGAATGTACATACCAGGCTTACTGTAACAACTGGATATGCTTTTATTTTAGGCCACTTTGCTGGAATTTCAATATGAAGTATCTGACACCTACATCTGCTCTTCAGCGGACATCTGCTCTTCAGATGACATCTGCTTCTGAGTCCTTGTTATTCTTGGTCATTTTTAGCAAATATTACATCATCATTACATGTATCAGAAAGCACAGAGGAATAAATTCCAAGCCATATAATCACTGTTTCTTATGCTTTCCTATATACGGATAGCCTAAAAGTACTGTTTATTTTCTTAATGTTCAGTTCTCATTCAGACTTGAATACAGTAATTTCTGCTTTTTGCTAACATGATCCTGGAAGAGACTAAAGGCTCAGACTCAAAGAAGACATGAAGGGACATGAACTGAAAATTAGTTAGGATTTAGATGACTAATTCCAAAATCTTCTTTTTCTTTTTTAATTAAAGCTTCTGTTAAATACCTGCATTGGTCTGGGACTGCTTTACTTTATGGACTCTTCAAGTTTTTTGCATTAACATTCCTCAGGTACCTAAAAATCTGCTACTATACAAATCTTGAAATATCTTAATCTCAACCAAGCTGAAAAGCTGGGAAATTTCTTATGCAGTCAGCCACAGAACAGCAATTCCTTCACCTGTTTTGCCTAGGGACTTTGATTTGGTAGAGGTTCTTAGGACATGCTTCCCAAATTGGGCTCTATAGAAGTTCAGTGGTAGCTGCTTCTTTCTGTTAAAAGACGGCTAGATACAGCCACTACCTGTATCATTTTCTTCCCATCTCCCCATCCTCTTCATACAGTAGCTCAATAAACACTGAACTAAGATATGGGAAGCTGGATGGCATGTGGGCAAGGGGTATTTAATAAAACACCATTCTCCTCCAAAAATGCTCAGATTATCAGGACCCAATTGTCTTTTTTAATGATGCTCTGGGATGCATAGAAAAAAATTAAATTCATTAATACAGTAAGCAGATGCAGGATTAAATTCTACTGTAAAATACACACATGTAAGTATATTAGAAAGATAAAAGAGTGCCTAGGAATGTCCCCAGGCAAGCAGCACAGAATAGCTCTCATCCACACAGGGTCTCATCCATCACACACACAAAAGCAAACTTTCCTGTGCTTTTGAGCAGGCAAGCTGCAAGCAAGCCCACTGGGAACAGCCATTGGAACAAGCTAACTCCTGAAGAGGGCCTGGAAACCGTTTGGGAACTGCCCAGTGCCCACTGCTGTTCTCACAATACAACTGTGCAGATTAACTCTCTTATGGAACAATTTAAGGCACTATTTATTTTCCTACCATATATCTGGCCATATAGTACTTGAAATAAAACCAAGACTGAGAACACTTTGGCTTTCCCTCACTCAGTTTCTCACCTAGGGCTAACAGTCAGGCATTACTGTGATCTTCCAATTACATGTGACAAAAGACTTCCTTAAATACTCTTTCCCAGATTACCCTGGGCTATTTGTGAAAAACAGGGGGGAAAAAAAACATTTACTGATATTCAGACTGATTTGGGTTTTTCAGGAGTATTTTTGAATAAATGGATTTCTCTCTTGTAGAATGTACAATGTGTATCATAATTTTTCCGTGAGAGGAATAATTCACAAGAACTAGTGAAATAGTCAAAAGTCTATTAAAAAGTCAGATTAAATCAATTTTTAAGTCACTTACACTTGGTATAAACTTAAGTTACTGAAGCAGGGCAATGTAAACTTGTGATCTGGATGCTCTTAGCCTGAAGCAAATACCAGTAGAACATGGTAGTCTGAATATCAAAGTAGTTATTTTAAATTACTATATTTTAATTTACTTTCACTATGTTAAGAACAGACTAAGCCTGTATTTCAGTTCACACGAGGGGCAGTTGTCCCATCAAATTAACAGAACCAATCACAAAAGCTTTTCAGACTCCAAGTGTGACTGGCTGTCAAGGGGACTTGTGTTTTCCTGGGAACACATTACTTATCAAAATTAGGTTGAAGTTCTCAAGTCTGCCACGCAGTTCTGAAAAAATTGTTCAATGTCATTTTGTCATGTTGTTGCCTAAACTTCTGAACTATTGAACTCTGATTTAGTGTTTTGTAGATGAGAAGGAAAATGAAGTCCCATATGTGGATTTGGGTTTTTTTGTCTTGAGAAATGATCATGAAAGAAGAAAGAAATAGAAATTGATGATATTTTCTAATGTAGTATAGATGATGATGATGGAAGATAAAAAGAAATTGTCAGTGTTGTTCTGCTTGCAGTACTGTGAAAAGGTATCTGAAAGTGAAGAATGAAGAAGAGGATGTGCAACTGATGGTTTCAGCATAGTGTTGTTGATAATAGGGTGAGATTTTTGCCCAAGGAAAAAGAATGGTGTTGGAGAAAGCTCAGGAACAGAATGAGAGGATAAATGACTTTTACTACTTTGTTTGTGGGGTAGTCAGCTCCAGATACAAGAAGAAAGTTGCAAAAAGCAGATGGCATGTCTGGAACGTCAATATTTCAGTTGATAGAAATTGCTTATATGGTTTATAGTAACAGAGAGGAATTGAAAACAAACAAACCAAAACAACCAAACACAAGAGAGAAACAGAATGAGAAAGTAAAGAAAAAGTAACAAAATGCTGCAGTTCTGGCAGCTGCATTTACCCAAGCCCAAACCTCATCTCAGGGAATAGGTTTCCTGTGAGAACAAGGGTGTGGAAGAGGACAAAGAATAGGAGGAAGTATAAGGAATAGAATCCCTCTGAGGAAAGATCAGTGCATGTGATCCTGTGCCAAACCAACCGAGCTAGAGAGGAATAAAATGGGATTTACATACACCTTGGAGACCCCAGTCTAGTGGGAAAGTAGAAAGGATGAATAGATCTTTAAAGAAACAATTGGCTAAACTGTGTCAAGAAACTAATTTAAACATCGATAGACATTTTACCTTTTGCTTTAATGAGAATCAGAATTACCCCAAAAGTGAAGAAAAGGTGAGCCCACTTGAAGTATTATATGGAAGACCTTGTGCTGTAAATTTAACAGGAAAGGAAGACCAAATGCATATTTCTGGTGATTGGGTGTTAATTGAATATATATTGTCTTTGGGAAAGACTCTTCCATCATTGTACATGTATATTCAACAGAGAGCACCTGTATCACTGGATGTGCTGGTGCACCCTTTCCAACCCTGGAGATCAAGTGTATCTTTGAACTTGGAAGGATAAGCCTTTGAAGGAGCCATGGAAAGGACCATATTTAGTACTAGTGATAACTAATACTGCAGTAAAACTTAAAGGAATTGATTCTTGGATCCATTACACCAGGATTAAAAGGAGTCCTGAAGAAAAGTGGAAATCAGAAGCAGCAGCTCCTCTGAAACAAAAACTCAAAGAGATTTTAATGAATTGTTCTTGGACTGAAATAAGACCCTATATAGAAATGGATTGTATACAGGGAGGTTTGAGTTTGTTAATATGATTTCTTTGTACATACTTGTTCAAATATGTTTTATAGATGTATAAGATTTTGCCTGTTATGTGGCATGACAAATTCTCAAATTCAGTGGGATCAGGAGAAACCCACAGACTCAAAACTTCATAATGATCCAGAAAACCATACAGATAGGCAATAAAATTAATTGTTGGGTATGTACCCATTTATGGAACCCAGGTATTTGTGGGGCACTACCCACATTGTGATTGGTCAATGCAACTGATGAACCCGTCAGAATCAACTATGAGTAAGTACCATAATGTTCCATTGGGGACCGAGTAGCACTGGATCATGGCAGTGTAGCATGACAAGCTTTACCATCGAGAAGGTCAGGTACTTGTACAAGGGATGTGATTTTTCCCAAAATGACTAGAGTTGAGAAATAGGATAATAATCTCTGGTTAAGAACTTACCTGCAGAGATACACGTGGAGTCAAAAACCCCCTTACAGAAAGACCCACTGGATTCCATTCTTTTGCTAGGTGGGTTATTCCTTGGTCAGGGGTTGCTGAATTAGAAAATGCAATGATAAATATATCTGCAGTAATGGAAGAGATAGCCAGTGACACTGCAGATGCCATAAAGGCTTTGCATGAAGAAATTTCAGAAATAGCTTGAATGGCATTAGATACAACGTTGGCACCTCAAGGCTGGGTTTGTATTATTATTAATACTAATTGTTGCGTGTATGTGAATCAAAGTGGGAGAACTAGCAAGTTACAAGAGATTTGGATACATACTAAAATCTTGCATAAGATTTAAAAAGATTACACCTCTTACGGATTTCAAAAGTTTAGAATTGGCTAACATCCTGCTTTCCTGATTTACACCCATGGATTAAGAAGTTAATTGTAATATGGTACTCATGATTGTTATATTTGTATGCTCTTGTGTTATTTTATGGTGAAGTGTTGTACTGCTGCAATTGAGAGAAATTCAGAGAGGGTGGGACTTATTTGATATATGGATATATAAAAAAATAAGTCCCAAAGGGGAGAATAGCTGCCTAAATTCCCAAATTATCGAACTCTGATTTAGTGCTTAACTATATGTTAAACAAGCATGTGCACAAGGTTTAGGTCAAGCTGACCCACCCTCTCAAGTTGTCAAAATTGATGAATGAAAGGACTTCTAGTCAAGTGAGTCAGCCTTGGGAAACAAAGAACAGATGGGGAAAAGAACACCGTTATCTAAATTATGCAGAAAGAAGCTTCCAAGTGAGAAAGTTCTAGCGGCAAGAGAAGACAAGCTGATAAGGTGTTGCAACCCACAGAACATCAGTTGAAAGCAGGACAAAGGTAACTGTGGTAATGGTAGATGGTGACCTCCAACTCAAATAGCACCCCCAACTCCCCACCCACCCACCCACCCACCCACTCGGCAAGAAGGCAAAACCCTGCTTGGGGAGCATGTGTACCTAGTTAGTGAAAAACTTCAGTACTGCTATCTGAGGATGTGTACTAATTTGCATTAGAAGTGAGAAACTTGTAACCAATCCTTTGCTGAATGAAAATGAATATGTAATGTACCATGAATATGCAAGTACTGTACTGTATATAATGTGTACTCTCGAGTAACTTGGTGTGCATGTTAGGAGGAAAGATCCCTCATGCACTCAGCACTGCAATAAACCAACATCGGCTTTCTAAACTATCATTTGGTTTGAAGAGTTTTCTTGGTTATGATTTTCAGTAACAATATCAATGCACTCTGTTTCTTATGACTGCTTATTTTTAGACAGTAGAATATCCCCCTAGTTATTACTGCTGCTTGGGCTTATCTGAGTTTCCAACAAAACAAAAAATCATTAAATTAGCTTATTAAAACCTCCACTATATATTGAATATTTTTAATGTAAAATGCTAGATAAATATTTTTTACAACCAAGTCATTAGTAATTGCTCTCTTCACACAACCAATTCATGGAAGAAAAGAAACTTCTTTATAGAGTCTAAGTTCTGGCACTATTTATATTTCAAGCCTAAGATCTGTGATAAGCATGTAGCTCAGAAAAAAAATGAGAAAGCAATAGAGAAATTTTGGAATTTAAGCTCTTTAGCAATAACTTTCTGCTGCTTCCTGTCACGTTGAGTATTAGATTTTAAGTGGTACATACCCAAACGCTCTCTTTCTTGTGATGGTAATTCCAAATCGCTAGAAACTGGTACTTCTTCAACAAGAAATTTTGACAACTGTGTCCCTAGGTATGTAACCTGTACAAACAAATCTAAATACGTAACTGGTCATTTTAAGTAGTGTTTTTTCTGCTAGGTAAAAATTTCACTTTTCTTACAAAACTAAGTTTATGCACTTAACAGTCTAATCTGTGTCTGTCAAGATTCAGGCAGGAATTCCTCTAATTTGAATTCTAAATGAAAAAAAGCCTAATACAACCCATCTGCAAAGCCCTCTAAACTCTGCCAGTATTTTTGCAACATTTGTCCCTGACACCCTGACATTTCAGTAAGCTTTCTCCTTTTTATTCTAACTACCTTCCAGCTCTTTCTGTCAGTCTCTTAATCATCTTTACTCTTTCAAAGCACTGATAGGTTACTGAGTGGGCATTCCACATTCTCTCAACACTCATGACTAGTTCATCACTGTACAACTACAGCTATGTAGCTCTTTCTTTGATGCTTATTCATTCAGAACAAGAAGACTTTTCAAAATATAGGCTTGTACCCTCTTTTGCTTTAAGAATAGTAAGGAGAGCCAGATAAGTGAAATTTGTTATTGCCATTTATTATTGCTATTTTGGGGAGTAAAATCAGGCCTACCTTATTCCACACATACTTTCGTGTCACAGAAATATCACTTCCTAGCAGGTCTTTAACCCACTGAACTGGATTCTGCAGTATTTTTCTCTCACTGGTTCTGATCTTGCCATTGTTTAAGAGCGTGGCTTTAAGGCTAAATTCCTAAAAAAGAAATATTAAGAAATAATTTTCAACTCATAAATTAACAAATGTGAATTAGCATCCTTAAAACATGAAAAAATGCTGAAGAGCAATATAGCTGAAAAGTTGCAGCCAATTCTGTTTTTCTCTGAAAAAAGTTAAAGAATTTAATGCCACTATCACAAACTGTGGCATAAAAAATGATGTTTTGACCACACAGACCCCACTGTCAGAGGACAAATCTCCCTATGTGTGTTTTGAGCTGTATTTGCATCTTAGTTCTTCTTACACATGCCAAGGCTGTGAATAAATTAATTAGCAACACTGAACTCAGGAACTCACAGGAGGCAAGTCTGCGCAGCAAGAAACTGTTACTCAAATGCAATCTGCCTTCTATGTGTGGAACAAGTGCATGTCACAGTGGAATTCCAGCAATGATTCAAAGATGGAATATATTTGCATTAAAACTTCACTGGTGTCAAGGGACATCACTTGCATGCTTAAGGAAGAACCTGACAGCCTTATCTTATGCAAAATTAAGTATAAAAGAACTTACTGTTACTGCCTGTTTGATAATGCTAATACAGCCCAGTTCTGCAAACATATATGCACCTCCAAAAGCACAGCTTACTGTTGTTTATAATTCAGTAAACTATAGTTTTGTTATACTGGTCTTGTTAGGCTAACAAGCTAAATAATGCAAAAATTAGCTGTTGATATACTATGTTGGAACTTAGTAAGGTTGCTTAGCATGCAGGAGGTTAAACAATCAGAATAAGAGAATGATCCACCACCAAATATTGAACTGCCTCCTACCATACCCACCGGCTTGGAGTATCTATCAGAATCTGAGTCAAGATGATTAAATATACAAAAAATATTTGTATATTTTGATGAACACTCAATCCAGTTCACAGCTTCATAGCTCAGGTCTACAGTGTTCAACAGGTGCATTCTGCCTGCCCAAAGCTCACCTTAAGTTGTATGTTGTTAGCAAATACGCTTCTATAATGATAAAGAAGGAAACTACTGATCATCTCCTTTTTGCAACACAACAGACAGACTTCTAAACTTCAGTATCTATAGCACTGTCTTCCAAAACTTAAATTAGTGTCATTTTCATTCTAGTAAAAAATCCCTGACTTCTTTACACTCCAAATGTCAACATTCCAATACAGTGTTCCTTAAGATCCACAGGCATCAAACTAGTATCACAGATACCAGTCTTGAGAAATGACAGAAATCATAATGAATTCTTCAGGTTCAGAGGAATATTACATGTCCTTTAAAGAAAAGAAGCATGTGTATTTACACCTATGACATGGCCCAATGCAGAGGCTCGTGACTTACTCATGCTGCCTTATGTTACGAAACACAAAGCCACAGGAAATAGCCACTCTCAGCAGAAAAGTACTCCCAAGGACACATAGGTACAGAAAAAGGAGCCTTATCTACGTTAAATGTACCTGGTGAGTTGGTTGAAAAGAACTTTTCATGCTTTAGTCATTAATTAATTCATAATTATGTTGCCCTGGAATTTAACTATCTAGAAGCTGGGAATTCAGTCAGTAATTCCATCGCTTGCTCAATACTAAGCCACTTCCCCAGCAGCTGCCTTGCAAATCCGCTCTGTATTTGGAGGCACAGGGACACTTTTGTATGCAAAAAAGGACTTGTTTTGGATATTTATTTTTTTTTGGTGCAAATATGCTTATACCAGACTGTAAACTATAGAACCAGCTGGCATGTAAGCAAGTAGTTTTGCATATATTCATCTCTACCACAGCACTATGAAATCCTTGATGTCATATTTCTTTATTTGAGGGACTTTGATAGTTGCTTCTAAGAATCACATTAAGTTGTAAAAACCTCAACATTCTTGCTCCTTCCAATATGAAAGTCAGGTATTACACAACGTAGAGCAACCAACAATTCCACACTGGTTCTAGCAATTAGAAATGTTAACAAACTGAGAATGCAGTTAAACACAAATTTTACATATGCAGTGTTTTGGGTGTTAAAATTATGGGCCAACAGAAGATATATGCTATAGCATTTTCCCTCAAAACTCATGAAAGTGTATCTGTAACCAAGAATTTTCAATATTAAGTGCTGAAGATGCAGATTAAACCATAAGAACTGTTGTTTCACCATTTTAGTGGGTGGTTTTATTATATGCTAACATTAACACTATTCTATCTCAACAATTACCTTCAGTTTGAATTCTAAAACATCTTCCCCTGGCTCAATCCTTCCCAATTCAAGTAGATCTATCAATTGAAGGGGTTTCCTATTTTTTCTTCCACACCTCACTTGTTTCTGTTCACATTCTTGATTACTATTGCTCTGGGAAGATTTCTCACCAAAGTTTACTGGATAATCTGTTTTTGGTATAAGATTTGTAAGCACTGAGCCAGCATTACATGAGTTCTCACTACTCTGAGGGATCACTTGCTGCAGAGTATTAGGGAAGTTCTTTGTAGATGTTGACAAAATTACTTGCTGCTGCTGCTGGAAAGCTTCTTTCTTATATACATATCTGTGTAGGTTCCCATCTGTAAGAACCTGCTGGCAGTCACTGCCTGGCTGACAGACATTGTTATTGACAACAGTGCCTCGGGGTCCTACAATATTTAATGCATTGGTCACTGAAGTGGGGGTTAAAGACTTGTTTCCTTGTTCTGCAAAGGGTACACAATCAATGTCTTTTTGCTGTGAACGCTTCACTTTAGCAGTGGAAACAGTATGTTCTGAAGGCAATGTCACCACTTCTACAGCATTTGTCAGCTTTGACATGTTGTCAAAGGGATATTCTCTTACACTGTTTTCAGATGCCAAAGCATGATCAGAAGCCTCTTTCCTTGTAATTGCTTCTTTATTTGCTCCTGTCTCATCCAAGAAGCTGTGTGGATGTCGGCTGCTTTCCTGAGCTGGAAATCTATTTTCTAAAAAGAGAGGTGCTTCTACTCTGTTTCCATTAGGCATGCTGGCACCAAGCCCCATGTTAAATGCAACTACCTCAGGACACACAATTTCATCAGCAGTTAAACTTTGTCTTTTATCATTTGCATGGGAAACTAAGTTTGCGATTTGCTTCTCTGAACATGATGCACTGAACACTTGCTTTGTTTTTCTGTAATTTTGTGATTTCTGGACGAATTCTTCCTGGTTTTGCCTAGAAGCAAGGTTATCTGATTGTTTCCTCAGTGCTCCTTTTTTAAAAGATTCCACTGAAGACCTACAGAAAATTATAAAAGTAAGAGTAAGGACATCAGAGTTACTGTAAACACAAAATAAAGAACAGCACTGTTTCAAAGGACTCTGCCAACAGCTAAAATTTGAACAATCTTTTTATCACATATGAATTTTATAGTTCAAATCCCAGGCTGACGCTCAATAAACTGCAGAATCCTGTCTAGAAGGAGGATGCAAAGCACCAAAACTTCAGTAATAGCCTTGCCCTCCCACACCACCCTGAATTCATAGGGTCTAAAATGGGTCTGTTCACTGGCTGCTCTTTTATCACCACAAATCACAACAGTTCATTGAATTCAATGCCTCTGCAGCTCTAATTTGGAGCCTTTTAAAATGAGGTCAGAATGAGCTACTGAAGGATGATACTATCAGATTTTTTTAATGGTGTACATAATGAAACATTTTATGAAGCCACAATTTTAATTCTACTACATGACCATTAAGAAAAGAAGACAGAGCAGTTAAAGATGTATGTTAGTTTGGGAATGTCTCTCCCTCCATCAGACCCTGCTCCCTAGCTGAGCTGGTCTCCCTGTGAGATTCCTTCCCTGGGGGACTTCACCTCCTTCCTGATGGAAGGCAATTCTTTATTCCACCTGCTTCCTTTGGCACATGAGCCACCCGCCCAGCATAATACTTCTTTCTCCTAACTCCCCTTCATGGGGACAAGTGATTGCACTTCCACTCTGGCACCATGTTGGGAAGACAGGAGAGTACAACAAGGTGTGGGAACGTGAACAGCGGCATGGTGTACTTCAAACTCCACCCATAGCAGAGGTGCCACGCAAGTAACACCACCCCAGTCTCAGAAGAGACAGTGTGTTGAGGGCATCATGACAGTAGTACAGCACAACTAGCTGGTGCAGAACAAGGACAGCCAAATTACAGCGTGACGGTAGCAGTGTCTGTACTCCAGTATTGCTTGCTATTACATGTGTTTAGAATCCATGATACAATCAACAAATCAGCATACGGTTAATCACTGATATGAGTAGGCCTTGACACCTACGGATTCCTACACAGGCCACTGAAAATCTACACACTTTTCTAGCAATGTTTCTTCAGGGAAGTTTTGCTGCTTTACTGCTATACAGGTATACGAGAAGCTGCAACTGAAAAGGCAAAGATAGCTTAACTAAAATGACAAAGGCAAAGTAACTTACAGCCATTAACAAATATGATGCTTTTTTTTTGCTCATTTTTCTTTGGTGAGAGACACATCTCGCTGTCTTCAAAGGAAGAGACAGAAATGGAAAAGTGTCAGTAGTATCTCTCCCTGGGCCAACTAACTGAACACCAGAAAGATGGAAAATGTGATGATGCCTCCTTTTTTTGTCACATGATGCACTGATGTATCATGTGACAAAAGCTTATATGCTAATTAGTTTAAAATAAAATGTTCACCATGTAAGTAATGAAAAGGAAATGCAATGTAATTGGGCATGTAGCTCATTACTGTTCATGGGCAGCTGTTGCACTAGCTGCAGGGTATCTGCAATACCCAGAAATATTTACCACTTCACTCTGGAACAGAGTTTCATTCTCAATATTAGAAGACAGTTAAGTTTGTGTAGATATTAATTTTACTGTTCTGGTTTCTTAATTCACTCACTAGTTCATTCACAAGGATGGTTTGGAACCCTAACTTCTCTTCACACAAAACGCTTTCTTTTTTTTTAATTATCTGTGTAATCTATATACCTTACATTTTATAGCTAGCGAAATGGTCTGTGACAGAAATGTTTCAGTCTCTCCGCACAACCAGCTTATAAGTTTTGCTATGGAAATACCTGAAAGCTGTATGCTGTTGCTTTTACTTGACTAAACTTGCATGACTAATACTGCTCACACAAATAATACATAGACATCCTCATCAGATGGCCTAGAAGCATCCTTGAACACCTGCTAACTTGTTAGCTGAGCACTCACGGTATGACTAGCATTCAGGTAGTCCCTCTTAGAAAGAATGAAAAAAAGGCCTTGTGAAAGCTAGCAGCAGGGTGCCAACAATTCACATAGTCCATGTTCACACTGAGGTGAGCACTCCCAGCTCACATTTGAAGTGTCCTCACAAAAAAGGAATGGCTGCAAGTATGCTTCAAGCCATTGCTCTAAATGGCTTTTGCAGGCTGTTGGTTGAACATTGCCCATCTAGAGGTGCTAAAGAAAAAAACCCAGAGGCAGGACACTAAAAGTAATTTCTGAGTTGCTACTGCTTTTCTCCATGATGCTGCAAAAGTAATCTAATTACCCAGTACCTCCACTTCCTAATTTCTGCTTAGGTATTTTTCCATACCTTTTGTATGTTCACTATCTTATTTCAATGCCTGCTGTGTGCACAGGAACTGATTAGTATGTGTTAGCTCAACCCTGAAGTTCCTCCTTGAAGTAAACACTTACTGGATGTAACTGAAGCCAATATGGATCATGCATCTGCAAAATCTGAATGAAAACCACGTAGTTTTATTTGCGTTCTCCTGTATGCTGACCTTCTAACAACCTGTATTACTATTGATATAAACAATAGTTTCCTATATGCTAACCTCCTAAAAACCTGTATCACTATTGCTATAAAGAATAGCTTCCTATATCTTCTTCCTATATCCTTCTGTTCTACTTACCTGTATTTTTTAGGAAGGGTATCTCTTTCTGTTTTCTGTTCTATGAGTATTTCGTTCGAAGTATCTTCCATCTGCGGCTGTCTTTGCATAGACGCATCTGTCCAATATTTTGATATAATCAAAATTATGATGGCCATAAGCAACAGAAAATTAATGTAGCAAATACACAGCCAATGTATGGACAATTTTTACAGCAGTACCTTATACTGTCATGCATACATCTGATAACTCTTTACAATTAGAGCACTTTCAATGAAATTCATCATAGAAAGAACTAAATGCAAGTTTAATTTATAAAGGAAATAGTCCAAGTACTGGGAAATTTTTAAGCAGCAGTGCTTCTCTAGGAAATTACTAAGAGCACAGGACAGATTAAAGAAATGTGTTACGGATGATCAGCACTGAAAGTTATGAAGTTCCTTGTGTTGCAAGGAGCTACATAACATGACTATTATATGTGAGGCTACCTACAGGAACTATTTAATCTTAGGAACATGGCTAAAACCTTTATGCTTGAGGTATTATAAAATAGCTTAATAAGCTTGACTGTTCCAAGTTACATATAATGGTAAAAACATATGTATCACAGTTGTACACAGTTTCAAATCCTTATTATAAAATAAAATGAGTTATAAATTGTCCCTTTTTGTGAGCTCTGTTTTTCTAAGAGAAGAAGAACAATTACAAATTTTTCTTTATATGCCCTACCTCTTAGCCATATAACATAAGGGAGAGCTCAGAAGTCATAACCAGCATATACCACTGGGATAATATGCTAAATATGTAATCTAAATCCTGAAATTCCTAAACCAAGAAATACAAGCTTTCCATAATCATTAAACTGGGAAATTACAGGATTAAAAATGGCATTTAAAAAATGTTTCCCCAAATCCGTTTCATAGTATCTACTAGTATTTACTTACTTATTAAAATAGAAAAATATGAAAATATTGGTCTTATAGCACAGCTTAAGAGGGAATTTGAATCTTTTATTTACAGTAGGTTGTACTGCATGCAAATACCTTGAGGATTTTATTCTATGTTAAAAGCTTGTCAATGTACTTCTATGTTCTTGTTCAGTCTTGTGCCTCTTCACAAGTAGTAACAATGACTTAGTTTAAGACATGCTGCATTATTAATGTTTTGTCAGCAGAGGTAACAGATCACCATGTTCATTTTTCTCATACCTCCAAACAGGAAAACTATAATAGTTTTATTTTGCTCATTCATGGAATGGCACCGATCTCTGTCTATAGGCTTCTGCCTATTGTATCATCTACCTGTTGTCAAACACTTTTCAAGAAAATATATCGATTTTAATTAACAGTTCATACACCACAAGTTTTAGCTGGAAGCTATAAATCTGCATAATACCATATTGCACATCTATTGTTAAAGATTTTAATATTTTTAATATTTTAAATATCATTTGAAAGCTCCACCCTATATTCAGGAAACCAAATTTTAAAAACCCCTTCCTTTCTGTCATGAAGCAAAACTGTTCCATGGGCATCAACTGCTTCAAAGTAAATAGCCCTGCCTAGACCGTAAGGGCAGCTGGGGAGAGAGACTTTGGTCAAAGGCTTTCCTGCAGCAAGCTTTGCTACTTGAACTACCATGGAACAGACACAACAGGCTCAAACTGCTACACAGCACCAGCACTGTGATCTCCTAAGATGTCAGTGTCACTTAGTAGGCTCTTGAGATTAATGTGAACTGAGATTTGATGGCCTAGGACAAATTACACTCCTAAGCACCAGCATTTCTGGAACTGCCCATCATCCACAGTGTCTGACTTAAAGATTTATCTTTTTTTACTCATAAATTATTTTAGGCTCCTGAAAGTCCAGCTACACTAGAATGAAAATGCTGCATCTGTTACTTTACACAAAGACAGCATGTACAGAGGGGCTCATGGACTTCTAACTGAATAATGTTGCCAACAGTGTGCACGTTTATCTAACGAACCCTTTTTATATGATTAGTTTGATTTGAAACACATGCCTCCAAGCAGCATGCTGCCCTTCCTTGTCATCATATTCATTCCTAGGTAAACTGGAAGTATTTCAGGAAATGCACCTACCTGGGAGCTGAAAATCTTATTCTCTGAAGCTGAAATTTCCAGAGGGCATACTCAAATATATTACATGCTACACTATTTTAAAACCAATTATATTACAAAAGGTAATTACCCTCCCAAAAATATTGAAACAACTTGAATTTACACCTACCTGCATGTTTGGAAGTTCTCAATTCAGGCAGCAACAGTTCTTTTTGCTCCTTTTCTACACATTGTATAGCAGCAACAGTTTCCTGTTAAGACACATAGAAATGACAGTAAGAAGTAAAGCCAAGTGCACCATATAAAACAAAGGCCAAAGTGCACGGCCTGCAGGATAAGTACTGGTGGACTTGGGTCATTCCAGGCAGAGAATTAAAGGCAATGGGGGCACTGTTAGGATAGACGTACACAGTGCCACCAAGGGTATGCTCTGCAAGGGGCTGTCACAGCCTGGTTTCACCCAGACATTCAAACCAGTCCATGCTCAGAGTCCCACCTCCGAGCACACTGCAGGGATCAGACAGTGAATTTCACCATGACAGCCTCACCTAGACAATGCAGACATAGCATACAGATACCATTAAAAGCCCTCCTAACATAAAACTTCTATAAAAAACCTCCCTGGCTGTTTTAAATTAAGATTAAACAATTTCTAAATATCTTCATTATCATGAAGAAAAATCATTACTCTTTCAAGGACCCATTTTGGAAATGTGATAAAAGTCTCAGGATCCCCAACCTTTTTTCTATTGATATAGGCAATAATCGTATGTAAGTATTGACTACAGTTTGTACAAATGAATGTGCACAGAGATCATGAAAAAAGTGGTGATCAACACACTTATATACTGTACACCACAGCTTATATACTGTAATACAACCTGCATGATGCTCTTTTTTACATACATTCTAGAGGGTTAATTATTTAAATGATACTTTTATATAATTCAGTCAGCAAATTACATCATGCAGTGCTACACTATGAAGCAGTTTAACAAAACTCTGTTATCTGTATTTACCACATTGTATTTCTCATGTTGTGGCTCCAAAGTTGCATCATCATTTTTACAGTAGTAGCAATAACAACTTTTTGATCTTCTTGAGCTTGAAGAACATTTCCTTTCTATGCAATTAAAAAATAAATAGAATTTAAAATTAATTTGCAGGAGCATAATAGGTTAGAATAGCTAATACAGGTTACTAAGGTGCGATGGCAGATCACATTATAAAAAAATACCTTGTATATGTAAATGAGATCAAATTTAGGTAGCGTAAGGAGTAAGTCTTTAAAGCTACCACCTTCAAAACCACAAGGTTCCTATGAAGGGAAGTATGCATAATAAAAAAATTCTGAAGGGCCAAATATGTCTTATAGCTCGTTCTCTCAGGAAAAAAACCCAACCAACTTCTTATATCCTATTTTCTGAAAATAAGTAAGCAAAATTCAGTAATTAATAGAGTTAAAACTGTAGGTGCCAGGAAATACACAGCTCTGCAAATCTGCAGCATTCTAATGTACAGTTTTTCCTTAAGACTACAGGGTAATCCTATGATTTACATTATGAAACCAACATACCTGGAACTTCAGTAGTCTCAACAGGAAGTACACAGTCCATAGCGCAGTAAGACTTCAGCAATTCTTGCATTTCATCATCACAAGCTTTATCCAGAGCACTTTTCCCTGAACCATCCCTCTCACAAGGATCTGCTCCATGCTGTAGTAGAATCCTGGCTGCCTATTATATATTAATATTATTAGTATTGTTGTAATTCTTGTTGAGGACTTCTAATACAACTATACGTGTTTTATCTATCATAAATCACAACTAATAAAGATACAAACCAGATACTCTAGAACTTCCCAATTTTGCAATCCCAATTTGCAATTAATTGCAATCCCAATTAAAAAAACAAGTTTAATTGGCTATTATGGTATTGTTATAGAGAGCAATTACAAAACTTCATATATCTAAATTAAAAGGAACCAGTCAATTTTATCAAGATTGAAATGCAGAAAAGAAGTGGATTTTTAAAGTATTTAATAGTGGTTTTGTATTTATAAGTATTTAATAGTTTGGTTATGTGCACTGATGATTTTTTTTCCTAATTCCAAACCACTTGCAAGTCTGCTTAATCACAAAATGTGGCAATGAGATTAGCGGCATCAGTTAATGAATCATTACCCCCTAAAATTCAGATCATATGAAAGTGTTGATGAGGTCAGAGCTTGGATGGTAAAGAATTTTCATACCTATGATGTCTCATCTTTAGTATTTCTTCTTTCTTTCATTCAGAATGCTGTTAAGCATCAGAATGTATCAGAAAGAGAACAGTCTCTAGAAGTTCAGAATCTTCCCTATCAGTTTTCTCACACAATACTGAATAATAGCTTACATGTTTGCAAGAACCCTGCTGACAGTTTGGCACCAGGTCTGCAAAATCACCCCATTAAAATTTCTTCTTTGCTCACAGAAAAGATAAACTTGATGAAGGATCAGCTCTTCTGACAAGAACAAGAAATGCTATGTTTGAGCCAGTTTGGCATCACATTTTTATGCTGAGTTCCCTGGAAGTCACTGTGCCAAAACAATATTTTATTAGTGTGACATTCTGGGCCCCACAATTTAAGAAGAATGTGAAGGTCCTCAAATGCATCCAGAAAAGGGCAAGAAAAGGTGGTGAAAGATCTGGAAGGCATGCATATGAGGCATGGCTAAGGACATGGGTTTGTCTAGTTTGGAGAAAAAGAAGATGAGTAGTGACTTCATTAATCTCTACAGCTAGGAAGCTGTAGGAGCAGAAGTGGAGAGGGCAGTGCTGATCTCTTCTCCCAGGTATCCAGTGACAGGATATGTGGGAACGGTTCAAAGCTGCACCAGGGGAGGTTCAGACTGGACAGCAGAAACATTTCTTTACCAAGACAGTGGTCAAACACTGGAACAGGCTTCCTAGAAAGGCAGTCAATGTCCCAAGCCTGTCAGTGTGCAAGAGGCATTTGACCAATGCCCTTAGCAACATGCTTTAACTTTTGGTCAGCCCTGAAGTGGTCAGGCAGCTTCACTAGAAAATTGTTGTAGGTCTCTTCCAACTGAAATAGTCTAATCTATTCTATACAACCATTGAACAGTCTGGTTGGAAGGGACCAGTTAATGAAAAAAAAAGGGGGGGGGGAGGGGGTTGATTTTTAAAAAACAGGCCTAGGGCTTTTTTCTTTACAAAGAAGAAATTTTTTACAATTAGGGTGGTGAAACACTGGAATAGATTGCCCAGAGAAGCTAAGGATGGCTCATCAATGGAAGTGTTCCAAGTCAGGCTGGATGTGGCTCTGGGCAAGCTGATCTAGTGAAAGATGCCTCTGCCCATGGCAGGGAGGTTGGACTAGACAACCAAATTAAGAATGCTCAATTTTAGTAGTAATTTTTAAAAGGGCAATAAGTAGGAGAGAACCACGGGGACTTCTGAGTTTTTCTGATTTGTCTGATGGACTGAAAAAGTCAACTAACTATACAATCTCAACTGTCACTATTGAAAAATATTTCTTTAATTTTGATCACTTTAAATAATATTGGTTTATTTCCTAAATGCAAATCTACACTAGAATTGTACTAGTAACTTTGACTTTCCTTATTTAAATGAGGATTGTGCTTTGCTGACCATCTGCTGGAAATCAGGTTCAGGATCTAATGTAAAAGAAAAAGATACCTCTAAATAGTTGCAAAAAACAGCATCGTGTATTGGCAAAATACCATCCATGCTTCTGCTGTTAACATTAGCACCAGCTTTCAGTAATTCTAAGATCACTTCAGTAAATCCCCCATTGGAAGCTTCATGAATTGCTGTCCAACCTAATAAAAGCAAGTTGACACAGCATGCATCTGATTTGGAAAGATCCCCACATATTACTAATTAGTGATCATACATTTTGCTGTGTTTGCTGTACTATAAGCAATGGACTATCTTTAAGATAAAACTTATACTAGCAATCACCTTGAAATGCCAATGTGAATTATTTCCTGTGTAATTTAGCTTGCTTTAGAGAAAAACGTATCCAATATTAAGCAGAAAAAAATTGTTTACGTTTCTACTACACTACTAAAAATAATAAAAGAAACAAACAATAGAGTAGAAAGACTCTAAAAGCTCAGAAGCATAATATTAATAGCCTGATTTCTAATCCCAGTGGCATTTTATAACATCAGGTCTGCCAGGCGTCCAGAATAGAATAGCATTCATTCTGAGACTATAAAACCAGAAATGCATTATACATTTAGGTAGGAAAAAAAAAGAAGAAATAATCTTGTAATCTGATTTTTGTCCTTATTTCCCAAGGAAGTAAGACTTGTATGAATGTGCTTCACACATGTATATATTCATCTGCATACACATTAGTTCTTCCACCAAACTTTCAAGTCCACCCTCCATATGTATCTCTGATAATGTGCTCTTCAGCAGATGAACAAGACCTGATCGATGTCCCTGATAAGAAAAAGGCTATATTAGCTCCGTTGACATACAAAATCCAGGGATTCACTGATTGTGCTTGCACTTCTTGAATTACTTCCTTTCCCCCTCACAATTACATCATAAATCAAGGATCCATAATTATATTAAAATTACACAAATTATATAAAACTAAATATACTACAAATTACATAAATTTGTATCTTAAAACAAGCCCATAAAAGAGTCATTTTCAAACCTGCATAGTCCTGTTCATTGACACAAATTCCAGATGATATTAGAGTTTTCACCAAAGACAAATCTCCTCTCCTAGCAGCAATATGCAGCTGAGTTTCCCCTTTTTCATTTCTCTTCACCTTCTTTCTCCCCGCTCTTACATTACAGGCACCACATAAAATTACCGCTTCTTTTCTGGTAGATCGGGAGGATTCTAAACACATAGCAGGTGTTCATTAGAAACCACAAAAAAATGTTTCATTATAAACAAGGAATTAACTTTGTAATTCATTTGAATTGATGTAAATGTGCGCAATACTGCAGCCTTAATTATTCAAAAACATTAACTGACTATATCAAAAGGTTAGAACATACTGCATAACAGCTCAGGTAACAAACAGACCCTATACAAAAGAATTTACCGTTCAAATCTGGATGACTTAACAAGTGTACAGTGAATTAGGGATCAACAAAAATGGTAACAAGGTTGAAGTTTTATACTGTATAGAGGTGGGGAGTACGTTACATTTCTCTGTGGACTGTTTTCAAGTTACCAGACATGCCTGCTTAATATGTAAAGTACCTACATAGAGTTATTTAAGAAATGACATTGACTTGACCACCACCTCTTTTCCATTCCTAATTCTTTATCAGGGAAAAGATAGGTTTCTACATAAGGTATTTTTACAGTTGTGATGTGAAGTCCTGTAGACTGATTACCAATCTTTGATTGTCGTGACATAGCTGAACTACCTTCCAATTAAACCTGTGCTGGACTGGGCCCATAACTGTAAATAAACTTGACTGAATCCTTCTCTTAGTGATTCACAAAACAAACAACATTCACTTTACATTCTACCATGTCATCATCAGACAGATCCTAATTCTGAGGCTTCAGGTAACAGGCATATAAAATTGTAAGGGATACAAAGAAAAAAAACAGATTTAAAAAGTACTGATTCTGTGTATAGAGTACGGACAACCACCCCCCACCCCCCCCAGAAACTGCTACCAAAAAGATGGTGTATAAAACTTCAGAAGCTCTACCATGCATACTAGCTTTTTTTAAACTCCTCTTCCCACTGTTATAATACTGTGCTATCAGATTTTTTTTCTAAAGTTCAGTGTTCTTTCTCTGATTTCTTGAAAATCTGTAATTCTTCCAAAACCAGGAAAATTTAAGGGTTTTAATAAGCATTTTGCCACTCTAGCCATGTTTTTTTAATGACTCCTATGAACAATTAGTTGCTGCATCCCAAGCATTCCCTCTTCTCATCAGACAAGCTGTCTTCTCAACTATTTTCATTTATCAGTATCCATTACTATCAAACACCTTCCATGATTTGACAGCTGCCTTTCTTCAGGCTCCTCCTGCCTTGTGGAAAAACTGCTTTTCCAAGGCTTCCTTCCTTTAACGTAAACTACTGAGCTTTTCACACAAAACTGTTTGGAAGAACATGAAAGATATACTGCAACTATATTAAAGACTCACATATAGTGAGGATCTATCCGTACTAATTTCAAACTAGCTTGTTCAAGCACTGCTGCAGCCAGACTACGGCAGCATGGAACTCACTATAGGCTATTCTGTCAGAAAGCATTCGGGCAGCCCTATTTGCATTGGGGGTGCTTGGCCCGCACTGTGCCGCAGCCAGAAGAGCTAAAGTGAGTTTCTCTTTCAAATGAAAACTGAGATTTTAAAGCACACAGAGGAGTCACATTACTGAAATACTCCTCCAGTCTGAGACCTACTTTTCTATAAGATAATGTATTGTGTTTTGTCTAAAAGCTTCTCAGTCTGAACTCCCAAAGTGATCATCCACTTTCTGGTTCTTCCTTTTCTTCCCCTTTGATTCATGGGAGAATGTCCTAGGGACTTTTTAGAGACGTGTGAGGAAAACAAGGCACACAACAGCCCATTAAGCTAATGACCCTTAGCAATATCAGCTGCAAGTGAACAGAAATAATTGCAAAGTTTTCCAGTTAAGTTGTCATGCACAACAGTTTTCTTCATGGTCATTAGGAAACATTCACAAAAGCATAATGGGACATTGGTATGTGAATCACCAAATACTTGTCCTCCATGGAACACATTGCTAGGTGGGTCATAAGCAGGAAAGATCAGGAACATGGCAAATACAAAATCCAGTCAGCACATGTACAAAGATAAAATGGAGAGATTACAGTAACCAGCAATCAGACTAGATTAAGCTGCCACACCTCAACAACTGCAAGGATATCCTCCTTCAGAAAGACATCTGAATGCTTCGGCATTCATCTATGAGTAATTCCTTACACAGGCTGAACTATAAGAAAAGAATCAAGCTGTTTGTACCTTCCTTCTGTATAAGCAGAACAGGAATGCTGAGAGCCTAGGAAGTGACTGTAGATGAAAGTGACACTGCATCATTTAGGAAGAAGAGATTTTTATGCAAGAATACAACAATATAAGGAAGACCACTGGGACACAGGAAAAATCAGATGAGCTACAAAAGCCAGTTGATGAAGAAAAGGCATGAGACAGCAAAAAAAATGAAAACCCCACAAGTCAGAAGACATTATCCTATCTTCCACTTTCTTCTGCTACAATCTGAATGCCATTGTCCTGGCCTCCAAAGCTATTAATGACTTCAACTGTATGAAGGACTACGCTTTCTTGCATCACCTCTCAAACAACATCATTTTCCTGGGGTGAAGGGAACACATTTTAGCTGAATAAAGATACCTGAAGAGTATCTTTGGAGGAAAAAGTAATCTGTGAAATGCTATTCCACAGGAGAACAAAATGTAAGATACATGTTTGGAATAAAGGATTTTTTTAAATCATAATTGTAAAGAGAGAGAGAGGGGAAGAAAAAATATAAAGGAAAAAAATCCAAAAACGTATTAATGCACATAGGCTTTATTATAAAAATTGAGCAGGAATATAGGTGCTACAGGAAAGAACAACTGCAGGGAAAGAAATACTTTCTATGTTCAATGTTTAGCAGTAGATGATGGCATATATCAGATATGCCATAGATTTTTTTTTCCAGAAAGAAGTAAAAAGGCATGCCTACAACAGGAGGAACCAATATGCAGACAGCAAGGCCAAACACTGGAGAGCAGTAATATGATGAGGCCTTTCCTTCTCACTTCACTTTCCAAAAGAAAACATGAGCCTGCAGTCCAGAAACTCAAGACAGCAGGAACTTAAGATGGGTTTAAAACCAGCTGCCACCTGAGACAGGAAGAGGAAACAGTATTCTGTACAGCTGAAGGCAGAAGACAACAAAAATTCCATGACTACCAAAATAAAAGGATCAGCAGGAACTTCACAATTTCCAGAATGTTTTTTGTCATGTGTTGCAGGACATTGCAGAGATTAGCCAATGACTCCTTAATTCAACGTATAAGACTAGTGAGCATCCAGACAAAGTCCCCAAAGAGAAGGAGGGTACTAAGCAAACAAAAGAGGTAAATAAATGAGTATGTTGATGGCATGTGTGCAGATGTATTTGTCCATATTGTGCGCACCTGTACAGGTGGGTGTGTAATTTGTTATACATATTATTTTAAATATATATTCTGTATATATATTCTGGTTTTAAAAGCAGTTAATGCATGTAGGAGCATGAATCCCATTGATTTTTTAAATATATACAATATACTTAATGCTAGCATTCATTTCCATCCCATTCAAAGGCAACCAAAGTTTAACCAGTAAGACATAACCAGAAACACATAACTGCAGTCCAAGGAAGAAACTAAAATTTTTTGCTACACACACTTGGAAAAAATAAATCAAATGTTATTTTGCCATAAATATGTAAATGCCATACACAAATACACATGCATTCACGCACACTTCTATAAACCTATATTATATATATATATATAAATAAAAAAACCACCTTTTCCTATATACGTATATACAAAGCGTAGATTTACATTGAGACAGTAGCTACCTGAAAGAGAAAGTTTCACAGAGCTGGAAACAGCTTACAGAAAACATTTCAGCAGGAAAATATGAGTAATAGCTAGTAAGTATTTCACAACATAACCCACACTCAAGATGAAAAGCTACACCAATTCAAAAACTAACCTGGCATAGGAACGGAATTAAAAAAGCAACAGTAAATGAGAAATGAAAAAATGGGAAGTGAATGGAACCAAATATAAATGAGTAGTTGTAGAAAAACTCTGTGGAAAACAAAAGAATACAAAGAGAGAGTCACAGACAGCTGAAGCCCTAAGTAGACAGTATTTTAAAGTCTATCAAACCCAGAAAAAATAATTCCAAAACTTTTAATTAGTAGAGAGAAATGACAGAATTGTCTAAGGTAATATGAAAAGACAAATACTCTATTCTACCAAGGCAAAGCTGCACAACAAATTCCTATCATCTAACAACACAGTTCTTTACATTTCGACACAAATTAAGGAGAATACCAAATCAAATCAGCAGTCCAGATATATTACATTTGCAAGTTTTAAAAGAAAAGGTGATCCCATCTGAACTACAGGTTTTGGTTTTAGTAGATCTTGACTGCTATAGTTCTCTAGTTTCAAAAGAAAACAACATAAACAAGATGCTGTCAGCTTTACCAAAAAAACAGTGAGTGAAAAATACTTGGGGGTTGTCATGAGTAATCAGCTGGACCAGGACTCTGTTGTGATGGTAAGGCTACAAGATAAATGCAAGTCTTTAATATGGGATGAAACTGCTAAACAGAGAGCTGTATGTGCAGGCAGAAGAGAATATAACTACCAGAGGATGCTAGGTCCTTATCCTCATATAAGTAGGTTTGTTTCTACACTACAGTTAAAACCAAATGTACAAGCATGCCGTACAAGAGCCTATGCCAATTTGTGCCTGATGAGGACTCAGTCTACAAAATCTAAGGGAATAAATATATATATACCAAATATACAGAGACCAAGGTTTTCTTCTTTGATCTGTAATATGTAAAATAAAACGAGAGCAATTTTAGTGTTATTTAGGCTATCATTTATGTAACACAGTTAACTAAGGAACAATTTAAAGTTATTTTAAGCTCTCAGTTAAAAACCTGCATCCCACCTACCACAAAGCTCAAAGACTGATGAATGTAACATAAACAAAACAGACTAATTATGTGCATTCTGTAAAATGGAGTACAGAAATTCTGGAAATATTTCAAGTATTTGGAACTCGCTAGAGTATTTGCTCAACATACTATATATTTTTTTTTCCTGATTTTCCCTCATGTTTTACAAAGAGCCTTCTTCATGTATGTCTGGAAAAAAAAGCCACTGTTTTTATAAAATACTATTAACTTTTCACCTGATTTCTTGGATTTTTGTGGTTCTGATGCTTGACTGAATTGTGATTGATCAGACGAAGACTTGTTTTTGCTGCTACTGGAATACGAGGCTGCCCTTTGGCTTGTCTCCCAGGGGTCTAATCTAACTCTTTTAGCATGGACTTCTGTTTCAGTAAACTGTGAAAGCATGCTGGTCTTTGCATTTCCTTCTCCATTTTCTTCGGTGCCTTCTGTTCCACTTACTCCAGAAAAAACTCCTTCATCTGTTGATTTAACAAAAGCAGAGTATCTATGTCATACTATTCAGTAATTTCAGAAGTTATAACTGATACTAAAATTAATGTCAAAATGACCACCTTGTCTAGGTTAAAAAAATATCTGCAGTAGCTCACTGTATTTTTGAATATGCTTTAACATAATAAGTCTTTTACCCACTGTTTACCATGTTAATGACTGAGATTGAATGCAAAACAATTCCAAGATTCTTCTATATACCCTAATTATTGGAATAAGCATTGCGGTAACATTTTGGTAAACACAACAGGGATGTGGATATAAAACAGTCCCCAAAAATGAAAGCAAAAATTACTAACTAGTTAATCCGGAACACTGGAATATACTAGAACACATTCCATGTGTCTGCTATTTATTTATGGCAAAATAGATTCTCTGGAGACCAACAGCTGGGTTTTTTTAATAGAATACATAGAATGCTTACAAGAAACTCAGTTATTTTCAAACAAAGTATTGCACCTGTTTTCTGCAAGGTTTCTTTCTGCATATTTTCCACAATCTGAAATGAGTAAGGAGACTTGCTGCCTGCATTAACACTAAAATGCAAATCTGCTTTTGAGCTGGTGTCCTGAAGATCCCCTCTGTTTTGTCTAATTTGAAGCATGTCCTTTTCATGGAGTTGTAAAGCCATAGGCTCGATGTCTAAACTGCAAGCATTTTCAGTTTCAGTGTGACACGCTTCAACACTTCCTTCTGCATTAAGCAGGATCCCCCCACCTTTCTCAGGTTGTGGAGCCTCTTGTGGAATGGTGCTTATTACACCACTGGTAGAATCATAAGGACTTCCAGAAACACTTTCTCCATTAGTAGCTGCTAAAAGCTCGTGTGCCAACTGTGTTTCTGTATTTGCTTGAAGTGTCTGTTCCGTGCAGCTGATTCCATCTTCAGATATATTAGTGTTAATGTTCTGCACCTCATTTACATTAGTCTGTTGCACTATGTCCATGCTGTCTGAATCCATAAGACTTGCACATGTTGGTTCTGACTCGCCTGTCTGTAGGGAAATCTTCAAACAAAAGCAAAAAGAGTTTTAAACTTAGACCATTAATTTTGTTTCCATCAACATCAGATTTAATTTTATTTGTCAGGTTTTGCAAAGAAATAATTTGTTCTGAAGGTATTCTCATACTGGTACTTAAATTCCTGATCACTGTCATAACTCCTGTTCAGACGTCCTGTTTTAACTTTAAAACAGATAGGTTGTGAGAGTAAGTCAAAGCAAGTGAGTATTGATTGAGAATCAAGTTCCTTCAGATCAGTAGTCTGAGAATGCTGTGCAGACACTTTTTCTCCAGAAACCATTGATGTGATTTCTGGTGATATACTCCCCTGTTACAACAGAAGTTGCTGAGCTTCCACCAGTTTTGCCCTTTTCTTCTGTAAATTAATTTTCACTGTCATCACTGCTGAATTCATGTTTCTGTTGCAATTCTGTCTGACTGAGCTCGGTTTTCTCACAACGTTAACTAGGATGCAACAATTATGATTAGAAACAGCAACAGTGTGTCCCACTTCATTAGGTCCAGCACCAGGGAAATACATTTTCTATAATTTAACTGTTCCTTAGTTTGCAGGGTGGACCTAAACCTGAGGCCTACCTAACATGAGACATTATTTCTGAATAGTTTTGGTTGTAGCCTCTGCTATAATAATATCAGATTTATTTTTCTTTTTTGAAGTTATATTTTTTTGATTTGGTTTTCTGCCTTCAGACTCCTGAAGAACTTTACTTTCATATACTGTTTATATTTCACCAGATTTGTTTTTCTGCCTTGCTCACTTTTAGCAAAACCTCCTTGGATGCTTTAGTATTATCATGTTGAACTGTGTCATCTGCATTTAATTCTATCTACAAAACAGGAAATACACTTAATTTCATTTTCTGATAAATTGCTTTATTACACACTAAAAGAAAACTACTGTTACAAACTTAACTGATATCCTCTGCTTTTGCAGCTTTTTAAGACAGCTTTAGGACAAAGAAATTCAGAAACTAAGAAATCTGTGTAAGAAGTGTAAAAATTAATGGGTGAAATTAAATTATAAATATTACTGAAATGCTTTACACTTTTATTTATTTCTGAAAATTTAACCGGTTTTGAATTAATGCTCTGCCTTTAAAGAATTAAAACTACATTGCTTTTGTGGTCACATACCAGAGTTACAGTTTCACATTTCTAGCAGATCTGTCTGCAATGATTCTAGGAAACTTTGAAGAACGGGAAATAACATGGCAAAAACACAAAAGAATTAACTCATGGCAGTCTCACAACAAAACTGCTCTAAAGGCAGACTAACAGAGTTATCCTGTTGATTACTTCACATCTGGAGATAGAACCAGAACACAAACACTGCAACAACTCACACAACTACTGAAATCATCAGTTACACAAGCACAGTAGTAGATTTTCCCAATTAAATGTTTACACCTTCTACTTGGAGAATATCCTTCATCAATCAATTAATGTTTTAATGTGTAATCTAAGATTATACACCATGGATGCTGTTACAGCAAAACATTTCTAAGGACATTGTAGACTGTACTAATGTGAGAAATAAGGACAGTTATCATAATCACATAAAATTTCAGAAAGCAAGAATAAAGTGTCTGTGCATGCTGCATAATATGTTTCAGACATTACCAGTTACCGTTGTTCAAAGGGGAGAAAATGAGATGGGGAGAATACAGCTGTTAATGCCAAAAGCTCTTATGCTATATGCAAACAAATGACAACCCAAGTGACTGATCATGGTGTCTTGTTTTCATGTGAGGTATTAGCTCCCACATCTCACAGTATAACTGTGCGACCCCTATGCAAGACAGTGGCTCCCGAATCCTTTCATATCAAAACCCAACACAACGTACTAGAGAGAGGCAAGAAGCAGCTATCCTGCTGCTACAAGCCAGGCAACGTGCTGCAGTATCAGTCAGGTATCTGCAAGTACAAAAAGGCATCATGTACCAGACTTGTAAAGTACCTCTGCAGCACTTGCAAAATTCAGCAAGAGCCACTGTCCGTGATAGGCAGCCAACTGCCTCTGTCCTGCATGTCCATGAGGGTGCAGCTTAAACCAAGTACCAGTAAGGATCAGCAACTGCTTTCCATAGAATTGACATAACATGAATGTCACTCTGTTTCAGTCCCTGCTGGGTATGAAGTGCCTAGTATACCATGTACTGGGTTTGAAACACATTCCAGAAACATTCGTCTGCTTTAGTTTACTGAAGACTGCTAAGCAAGCCTGTAACAACAGTTCAGCATAAAATTAACATCTCTGTAAAGATGTACCTGGTACAGGTTGGTGTCCTCTACACTTTCAGTATTTAACGTATTCTTTGAATCATCTCCATCTGAAATGAAAATGACAGACAGAAAGAAACAAGAATTGAAGAGACCATAACTCTTTACACATACACCATACTGTGTCCACAGCCTTATGTGTAACAGTACTTACCACGTTCAGCTACCTAGAAAAGATATCGAGCCATAAGGTTTTTATTAGAAATGAAAACATATCAATATGTAAAATACATATTAAAATCTTGAACTCCTATCTTTATTGTAGATGGCGTCTTGTACCAACCAGGACAGGTGAGATGAAGTGTGACATGCTTCCAAATTTTTTGGAGGATTACTGACCTGAGCAATTATTTTTAGAAACTCAGAGGAGCTACTACATTTCCCTAACTTGTAACAGGCTTCCCCGATCCCCAAGAGACTTTTCTGAAGCCAGGAATGTTCGGATGATACTAGCTTACATCATTCCTTGTACAGCATATTTGGGCAGGGAAAGGGATGCAGTAGCCAAAGCCAAATCACCAATGTAAATATAAGCAGGGATGTTCCCCAGCACCAATTCAGTGCCTTGTGGTCATCTGCTTTAGCTTTCCAGCTACCCTCTGTGCTGACAAAATGGCATAAAAAGAGTATAGAAGCTACCAAGATCTTATCCTAGATATTAATATACTTACTTAATCCACACAACAATATGCATTTACTTCTGGCCAATATGCGCTCAAACCTAGACCTGTCACACCACACTGAAAAAAAAATTTAGCTTATCACCCTTTGTTATTCTGTACTGCAACATGAACCCCAACTCCAACCCTAAGATTCACCCAGCTATCGAGCACCTATTAAGCCAAACGCTAATCCAAACTACAATTTTAAACATATTTTCAGCCCACCAAACTTTGGAAAGCTCAGAATGTCTGGATGACCTTTGGTGGCTGCAGCCCTAACCTCTAATCATGGGACCTCCCAAATAAAGCAGTCTCCATCAAGCTAATCTCTTACAGCAGCATTAACCTTGGTTTCACTCTCATTTGAAGCCAGTAACTCCTGCCTACTCCTACTGTCCTGTCTCCAAACTTAAAGAATCATAGAATGGTTGGGTTGGAAGGGACCTTTAAAGGTCATCTAGTCCACCCACACCCTGCCATCAGCAGGGACATCTTCACCTAGATGAAGCTGCTCAGAACCCAGTCCAACCCGACCTTGAATGTTTCCAGGGATGGGGCATCTACCACCTCCTCGGGCAACCTGTGCCAGTGTTTCAACACCCTCATTACAAAAATGTCTTCCTTACAACTGGTCTGAACCCACCCTCTTTTAGTTTAACACCGTCACCCCTTGTCCTATCACAACAGGCCCTGCTAAAAAGTCTCCCATAAGTATCAAAAGGCCACTACAAGGTCTCCCCAGAGCCTTCTCTTTGCCAGGCTGCACAACCCCAGCTCTCTCAGCCTTTCCTCACAGCAGAGGTGTTCCACCCCTCCCATCATTTTGGGGGCCCTTCTCTGGACCCCCTCCAACAGGTCCATGTCTTTCCTGCACCGAGGGCTCCACAGCTGGATGCAGTACTCCAAGGTGGGGTCGGTCTCACCAGAGCAGAGTAGAGCAGCAGAATCTCCTCCCTCGACCTGCTGGCCTCGTTTCTTTTGATGCGGACCAGGATTTGGCTGGCTTTCTGGGCTGCGAGCACACATTACTGGCTCATGGCCAGCTTTTCATGCACTGGTACACCCCCAAGTCCTTCTGCACAGCACTGCTCTCAATCCCTTCACCCCCCAGCCTGTACTGATACCGGGGATTGCCCCAGCCCAGGGGCAGGACCTTGCCCTTGGCCCTGCTGAACCCCCTGAGGTTCACATGGGCTCACTTCTTGAGCTTGTCCAGGTCTTCTGGATGGCATCCCAGCCCCCAGGCACATCAACTGCACCACTCAGCTTGCTGTTACCTGCAAACCTGTTGAGGGTACACTAGATCCTACTGTCTATGTCATTGCTGAAGATATGAAACAGTACTGGTGACAATAGTGACCCCTGAGCAACACCACTTGTCACTGATCTCCACCTGGACATCGAGCCATTGACCCCTACCCTCTGGATGCATACATCCAACCAATTCCTCATCCGCCAAACCATCCATCCATCAAATCCTTCTCTCTCCAATTTAGAGAGAAGGATGTTGTGGGGGACCCTGTCAGAGGCCTTAACAGAAGTGCAGATAAATGACACCCATAGCTCTTCCCTTGTCCACTGATACAGTCACTCCATCACAGAAGGCCACTAGGTTCGTCAGGCAAGACTTGCCATCGGTGAAGCCATGCTGGCTGTCTTGAGAATCACCTCCCTGTCCTCCATGTGCCTCAGCAGAGCTTCTGGGAGGATCTGTTCCATGATCTTCCCAGGCACAGAGGTAAGGCTGACAGGTTGGTAGTTCCCAGTGTTCTCCTTTCTACCTTCTGGGTAGAAGGTGCAATGCTTCCCTTCTTCCAGTCACTTCCAGTCAGACTTCTCCTGACTGCCATAACTTTTCAAATATCATGGAGAGTGGCTTGCCAACTATATCAGCAAATTCCATTAGGACTCTGGGATACATCTTGTCAGGTGCCACATACTTATGTATGTTCAGGTTACTCAGGTGTTCACAAACCTGGTCTTCTCTTACAGTGGGAATGACTTTACTCCCCCAGTTCCCGTCTTGTTGTCCATCCACTTGAGCCATGCACGAATAGAGGTTGCCAGTGAAGACTGAGGCAAAAATGTTGTCGAATACCTCAGCCTTCCCCTCGTCTGTTGTTAGCAGTTTGCCAGTCATCATTGGGTTACACTGTCTTTGACCTTCCTTTTCTGGCTGACATACCTACAGCAGCCCTTACTATTTTTCACATCCCTTGCCCAGTTCAGCTCCAGCATGCCTTGGCCTTCCTGACTCAATCACTATACAACTGGGCAGCACCTGTATACTCTTCCCAGGACACCTGTCCCTGCTTCCACTGCCTGTGCATTTCCTTCTTGCCTTTTAGTTTAACCAGCATGTCTCAACTAATCTGTGTCAATCTCTTGCCTTCCTTTCCCAATTTCTTACACTTGGGGATTGAGAGCTCTCACGCTCTACGGAAAGCATCCTTAAAAAGATCTGCCAGCTCTGTCCTGCTCCCTTGTCCCTGAGTGTGGTTTCCCAGGGGATCCCACTGACTAACTCCTTGAACAGCTGGAATTTTGTTTTCCTAACATTCAGGGTCCTGACTTTACTCTTTGCCTGACCCATACTTCTCAGGACCACAAACTCCATCAGTGCATGATCACTGCAGCCCACACTGCCTCCAATCTTGACATCACTGATTAGCCTCACTTGCATTGGTGAGCTGATCCTGTATACCTTCTGGTATTGCATACCTTCAGGTAGTAGCTGTCTACTACCTGGCTTAAGAAGTTATCCTCAATGCACTCCAGGAGTCTACTGGATTGCCCGCAGTTCATCCAGCAGATGTCAGGGTGGTTGAAGTCCCACAGCAGGATGACGGCCTGCAAGCACAATGCATCCTGTAGCTGGAGCAAGAAGGCTTCATCAGTATGTTGTCCTTGATCAGGCAGCCTGTAGTAAACACCAACCGCAATGCTCCCTTTGTTGCCTCAGTCTTAATTCTCACCCATAAGCTTTCAACCTGCTCATGGATATTCTTCAGTTTCTTCACAATCTATCAATTTCTTGAAGTGATAGAAGAGGGCAACCCTTCCACCCCTCCTTCCTCACCTGTCCCTTCTGAACAACCTGTAGCCACTGACAGCTGTACTCCTATCATGGGACTCATCCCACCAAGTTTCAGTAATGGCAACTAAGTTGTAGCTTTCCAGCAGCACAGTGGCTTCCAACTTGTTTGTTACCCATGATGCATGCATTTTAGTAGAGGCATTCCAGCTGGGCTGTTGGCCTTGTCACCTTTTTAGAGGAACACACCTTAATGCTGTTGAGGTAATTTCCTGGTGTTTCTCTGTTAGCTCCCATTACCTCAGGAGACCCTGACTCATCTCCATATGATGCGTGTGCTCCAGTGTATCCATCACGTCTCAGAGCAACAAGCTGAAGGCACTCAGTAGCACCCTATCCCCCTAACCTTGGTGTGTCATCCCACTGCTTGCCACAGGCAAGCCTGATACTATCCCATTCCCTCTTTAAGTCCAGTTTACAGTTCTGTGAATGAGCCCTGCTAGCTCGTTAGCAAAGACCCTCTTCCCCCTTTAAAAAAGGTGAATCCTATATGACAGCAGCAGGCCCAGTGCGCCATGTAGACCACCCAGTTATCGAAAAACCCATAATTGTGGTGGTGACACCAGCTGCAGAGCCATGTATTAATAGACTGGGTTCATGTGTTTCTTCCAATGTTGCTGCCCACAGCTGGAAGGACAGAGGAAAAAATTTGTGCACCAGATTCCCTTACTAACTCTCCCAGTACCCTGAAGTCTCTTTTGACTGCCCTCAGACTATATGTTGCAGCTTCATTGCCACCCACAGGGAAAAGCAGTACGGGATAATAGTCCAAGGGCTGGGGACACCTTCCAGACTTAAATGTGCCACAGCCAACATTGGCCCACTGGTGTCCAATAGTCCTAATTCTAACTCTAATCAAGGCTTACCTTGTGACACTTCTTTGTACCTGCCCGTGACCAAGCAGCAAAGAGGGTCCCCTGTGGAGAGTCAGCCAAGTCACGACAATCACACCAATATGGCTACATGCCGTGCTCACTTTATTAAACAAACAGGTCATATTTATAACTTAAACCGACCGCTCACCCGACTTTACACACAGGTGATTGGATAAAAGTCTCTGGGCCATGTGGGGTCCGTGTCACTGACTGGTGAGCAAGCTGCGGGTGCCTGATCAGAGTGTGCCGAAGACAGTGTGTTGATTTCGCAGTTCCCAGGACTTGCTCTGCACCTGGCTTCTTGTCTGTGCATAGCTTGTTTTCTTTCTCCCACTGCTTGTTCCCAGGACAATTTAAAACTGCTCTGCAGCTTCAACTAACAGGCCTGGGCTGTCCAACCCAGACAATGGTAACATATGTCCTCGGTCCTTTAATAATCCCTCTACAAAGCAGCCTTTTTCTAAACTTCTTCTCAACTTGGTTCCTAGCAGTGTACAAGGTCAAACTCCCAGCCAAAATGTTCACCTACCCACTTACCAGCCCCTTGCAAACTAACTAGCTATTACATTAATGTTACCCTAGTCCCAGACCTAACACTAGCAGCTAAGGATAAGCAGTTAAGGCTTGGCAACCCCCAAGATCTACACCTAAACCTAGATCCTTCATTTTTTATCTTATGAATCCTTTATAATTCAGCCCCTGTGCCAGTTTAGAACCAAATTTTATCTGTAGCTCTAAGCCACAGCTCAACCATCAGCAAGTACAGTCATGCCCCACCTTACATTTAGTTAGGCAACAACTATGGTGCTTCACATCTTAATTTCAAATTCAAAGCCGGCTCCAGTCCAAGAAAAAGCTGGACATAATCACCACATCATTTATACTTTGCCAACGTACAGCAACTGTGCTGGGTAAGGAGTGTTCACTGGTACCCAGGCATCAGACAGTGAAGCCCATTGAATTTCTAGCAGTAATTAAGGAAATATAGTGCAAAAGATATTCTGAATCTCTCCATTTAGTGGTGATGATATGTCAGAATAATTCTCCCTACCTGATACTGAACCTCTTCTGGATTTTTCTACATAGCTTTTAAGCAGTCTCACCATAGACGGATCAGCAGCTTCTTCTAATGCACACCTTCCCATCTCATTTTTTAATAGGGGATCAGCTCCATACCAAAGTAATAACTCTGCCACCTAGAAAAAAATGTATGTTTTCAGGCAGTTTATTTTATGACAGTATTTTCCATAGTCCTTCCTTATACAGGCCTCTCTCTTGCGTACTTGACAACATAAGCAACTACAAACAAATGTAAGGCCTATGACAAATAATCCCTCTCTATTCTAGTGAATATATCCCAAGCATTCTCCTAGATGCATCATTGTCCTTTAATCTTATTATTTTAATTTTTATAAATTCATTCCAGTTATTAATCTGATTACATTAAGCCAAGGTCTCCCAAAATAAAGGACAGGATTCATCCTCCCATAGCTCTTCATTGGTGGATTTTAGGCAATTTTAGTGTATGAGTCAGCTTATCTGTTTAGGCTATCTACTTTAGGAGAAAATCAGTTGTGCTCTAGGTGTGTCTGTTGTGACTCCTGTGACTGTAAAGAGAAGGTCTGACAGCTGTTTCAGATGTACAAGATACATCTAGTCAAATGAAACACATTCAGATGGTCTTACCAACATTATGATTTATGTACAAATATAAAACTTGATTCTGTTGCTATTCAAGAAACTACCACTTCAGAAAAATGTTCCATCTACCTTTGCAGAATACTTTTTTAAGCTATGGGAAACTTACAGTCTGATGATTCCCTTTCTGTGGGTAATCCTACAATCTCATTTCAGAACTAGTTTGGTTTTATTTGTACCTCTGCCTTTTTCTTTTCAGCATCTGTTACCATTTCAGACTAACCTCAACTCATATCCTTCACCCATGCCTTTTAAGTCCCTCATTAGCTCTAACCAGATTGCTACTGAGAAAATTGCTAATGAAGTTTTCTCAATTCATACATTCTCCTAACAACAGAGCAAATCACAAAAGGTTCAATCCACAGAAAGAACCCTCCTGGGCTTCACAAGATGTCCCAGATCTATAGATTTTTTCAATGAGTAATGTTGAGAACTCTTCTTCCTTGACGAGATCTTTAGCTACACATCACACTTGTATGCTCTCTCCTTAACTGTACTATTAGAAAGTCTTTCATATACTTATCATTTTTCTGAAAGAAGAAATTAATTTTGCCACATTGCAGGTGCAGAAAGGGGTAAAGCAGTCAAAAAGTGTGTTTCCAACCTACAATAACTTCATGCAGAGAAGGTAGCTTTGAAAGCTCCAAATACCATGTTACCAAAAGCCGTATTACTGAATGACTACATGATTTTGTTGCTAGTCAGAAGCTGACAGACCACTGCTCCTGAGGAAACATAGCACCACCACACAGTACCATTCCCTGTGGCTACACCAGCTCACGTAACTCTAACACAGCTCTGTACTGAATGATGTTGGTATGCCCCAAGTGACCTAGCTGAGATCAGTGTTCTTCCAACATCATTCAGGTTGCTGACCCCTGAATATTACTTGCAGAGATGCAGAGTCCTTCAAGCATAACCATGGACATGGTGTCTTAAATACCTTCACAGAACTCAGAAATATTTCACGAACCAGCAAGAGTCTGTGATCCACTGTCACGAAGGGGTGTTTTAGGTTAAGCTGCTTAAATTATCACCATCAAAGGTATGAGCAAAATAATTTTAATAGGAATTTGTGGGAGTGTGACTTCACAAGGTTTGGTGGCAAGGTTCACTCTATTACTTCTTACATAGATAAATCACACAAAGAAGAATCCAATTTAAAGCTGGAAGTATTTACACAGAGACTAAAAAAAGTAAAAGGGTAAGGGAGACCCTCCACTGAGTCACGAGATTCAGAGTAGACCCCTTGCTTTCTAAACTCTTAAGAGATCTCAGGTGTGGCTAGATCCACTCACAAGTTTATATCTAAAGGTTGTCTAAGGTTTGTTCACAGTTTAAGGCTTTTCATAGGATTTTAGCAGCACTTAATCATTGACTGATTTATCATTTACAAAGTGAAGTACATAGGATGTACTACAATCACAACAGTACCTTAATTAAAGATCTGAGACAGTAATCCTTACAGTTATCACGAGGTACCTAAAACAATCCACACACATATGCACACAGACACAAAGGAATAGATGTATAGAAATATAGGTACAAACACGTACACCTGTCAAAAGTTCCCCTCAAGTTCAGTGAAATACTCATACTGAATGCAATCCCAACAGGTGATACCAAAACTTGGAGTTTCCGAGCCCCCTTGCTTTCTAGCACTCCTCGCTGAAGCAGGAGGCTGGACCAGGATTCCAAGATAAAACTCAGCCACAGAGTCATTGTTAAGCAGGTATTCTTTATCTGTGGCACCAGGTGCATAGGGGATCGCTCTTCCTAGCATGTATACCTCAGCCCCGGTTCTCACTATTTTTATGCTACGGCTTAATACATATGCATAGTATTTCCCAGAAAACTAATACATATTTAAACTATTTCCTGAAATGTTTTACATATTTTTCTGCCCCCATGCATAGTAGTTAACTTCTGCTGACTTAAAACTACTTATCTTATTGTTCTGACACACACCATCCTGCCCTTTAGTTAAAGAAAATGTACATCTTTCTTTATAGTACTCGTTTATCATTGTCCAAAGTTATTTATGACATACCCTTAAGATTCTACATCCCCTTATCTAAACTTCCAGACCAAAAATATGTAGCAACTAAGTATCTTACATACATCCTACAGACATTAGTAAACCCCTGCCAACTCACCAAAGTTGACCAATCTCTTGTTCGTTTAACCCTTACATATTACAGGTGAATGGCTGAGCCTCAAGAAGCAGTCAAATTAGCCCAAGCCCTGCGTTAGCTTTCAGCGATGGTCCCCTTAGTACAGCAAGCTTGGGAGTCAGCGAGCTCTGAGTGGCATCCCACTCACAGGGAGATGCTGTTCACAGCCCACTGCGGTCCAGCAGAGCTCAAAGGGTCTCACTTAGGACTGCTGTTTATGGGGTCAGAGATGATTGGCTTTAGTCAACAGTAAATTTCCATCTTGACCACAATCTGAGTTGATAATTATTGGATTTTTTCAGAATTCTTCAAAAATCCACTCAGATTCAGATAGTGTTCCTGGTCTGTTTAGAGGATGTTATGTTTCAGATAAGGAATGCACCAAGGCTGTCAGGTGGTGCTGTGGTTGAGATAAGGAATGTTTCTGGTACAGCCAGTGCAGTCTCCCACCTCAGCCATGCAAGAGTTGTTAGTGTGGTCAAGGGAAGCTTAACTGTCCAACTCATTACACAGAGGCCAAGGCCTACGGGGGATTCCTGAGGGAAGGGGGCAAGATGCATTACCACATCCACAAGCTGAAAATCAAGCTCAAGTCTCTCACGTCTCAGAGAAAATCATTAACCAAAAGTCCTCCTTTTCTCTTTGCTCCAGGGAGACTTGGGGAGAAACAGATTAAGTCTTTTCTCAGTTGTAAAACAGAAAGAGAGCAAATGTTTAGGGAAAAAACTTACTACGCTGCACAAAAAATGTAAAAAATCTTGAAAATAAATACATATTAGGCAGCATATGTGCACTTCTAGAGAAAGGAACAGCAAGCAGATAAAAGGGACATTCAGAACTCCTACATAAATCTGGGCCACCCTAGGACCATCCACAAAGGAGGCAACCACTGCCAGACTGAAAGAGGATCCACAATTCAGACACAGGCTTATGAAATCACAGAATTTTGCAAAAAAAGCTTAAGTAATTAATTCATATTGACTATTCAGCTGACTTTCTGTTTAAGACCATACAAAAGATAAAGCCCTGTCTTCTTAACTCTCCATGTTATGTGTTAATACACAAAAAATGTCTGTGCATGGTTATGGCTGCACACATAAATGCAAGTTTACTAAATAATGAGAAAAAGTCATGAGAACTCCAGAAGACTGCTCAGGTCATATATTATTCAGCAAGATGATTATAAAATAAGTGAAACAAGTAGTATTACACAGTAGCAACCTATTCCTCAGTACTTCAGCCATTGTCCTGAACAACAGGAAAAACAACTTCTGCTTTTGGACAAATCTTGTAAAGCATAGAATAGTTTGTAAAGGAATTGGGCAGAAAGGACTTGCAAGCTCCTGAATTTACCCATAATCTGAAAAGATCAGCCACATGTAAAAAGATTATGTGACCTTCTGGATCCAAAAATCATTTCTATTCCTAAAACATAATCTGTGTTCCATTTGAATTATACCTTATAATGGCCTTCTTTAACTGCATCTTGCAACGGTGTTATTTGTCTACTTCCTTTAGCATTAACATCAGCTCCTGCTTTCAAAAGCTCATTTGCTATCCCATAAAAGCCTTCCACACTTGCTCTATGTAGTGCAGTCCAGCCTATGAAAAATAAAAACCTGTATTTCACATTTTGGTGAAGCAATTTATAAAAATTTATGTCAGTTTTAGGTTGTCTATTTGATAAATATTTCAGACAGTATACTGAAATGTAAAAACTGATGCATTTTACAGTAAATTGTATGAGGAAATGTTTATGAAAAAGTCATAAACAAAAGGGTTGGGACATCTCATTCTTTTGTCAAAGTTTGCACTTACTGAAGAACCAGGTGCAGCTGTAACAATACCAGTTTTAGATTTGATAGTTCTGTTATGAAAGAAGAGAATAAAAAGTATTCCAGTCACATCTTGGAGATTCATCCCTAACTAAAACATCCATGCTATTTTAAGAACAAGATAATTTTTCACAGCACTCCTATTTATACAGCCCTGCTAAAGAGAGTAAGTAAGAAAGAAGAAACAAAACAAATATGTGGAGTCTTTATCGCCAAATAAAAAAGTTTTTTAACACTATCCGAGAACGGTTTGAGTGTTCAAAGAAAGCAACGAAAAATCCTTACTGGAATTCCATATCCATTCCCAGCTGTATGGAATAGACCAAGATACGAGCTTCACAACCCACAGAATAATTCTACTCCATGAAGGAGACGTTTAAAGAAAAATAAAGTATGGAATTTAGGTCATGGAACCGGGTTTGCAATAGGCGTGCATCATTCCTTAAACATTCATTATGAGACAGGCTTTTGTAGAGGAGAAAAGTAAGGGAAAAAGAGGCCCCTCCACTCCTATCCTCCAGCTCTCAAACCAGCATGCCCTCCAGAAGACCGTTTTGATGGATAGCTTTATTCTTCAACCATCTCCCATTATCAGAAGGTTGCCTGGGCCTCATTCACATTCTAAATATGTGAATAACTATGTGAAATAGGCTTATTAAGATTATTCTGCTCCCATTAAGCAAAATTATCTTAATTTCATTGGGAATATCAACTCTTGAAGCCCTCTTATACACCACCCAACCCAGAATATTGTATATTTGTATAGAATCCGGTTTATTATCGGCACAGGATGTTGCATCAGGTTGCCAAAAATTTTGTGCTATTTAGGCTTTACTTCCAAATGCTTGAAATTCAACCTAGTTCTAACTATATTTCCCAATGTTGAAAGTACTTCAAGATTGTTTTTAACAGCATCATCTGCAAAATATTTACTCGCATTTTATAGATCCTATTTCATTAAGAAACTCACTAGTAACTCCATATTCTGGAGCAAAAGCTTGAAATCTGTTAAGGGGAGGATAAATATGGTTAATTCAGAGGGAAGTATCTATTTCTTCTCCATCTGTAAAAAGCATCTTCTATCTGATATACTAATAAGCCCCTGAAAAAATGAACCTGTAACATGTTCAGTTGATAATCATTAGAATTTAGCAACATGATTCTCCAAGGATACTGTGCAATGCTCCCAACCAAGGAGAAACACAAGTTCCATTGCACCTGTTTTTCAGCTCCCTCAAGGCACTGTAAATCAAGACTCAAACTGAAAGCACAGACAGTACCTCTACCATGCTATCCATATCCTTTGTACTGATGTCCAGGTAGTAAAAAGGAGAACACAACCCACAAAAGAACCCAAGAACTCAAGTAAGGCACTGAAGCACGGTACTGTAGCACAGCAATAAGGAAAAATACTAGGCTAAGATATGGATAATCACTGGTGGAGAGTTTTAAAGGAAGAGAAAAGGCACTGAGGCAGAATACAATAATCAGAACAATGATTCCCAAAGAGAGTAAGATTAAAGTGCATTTCAAAATGGCACAGGTCTAGCAACTCTACCTCTTTCTGATTACAATTTCCTCACTAAAAACGAATGAAGTAGGGGCAGGTCTGCCTCTCATCTCTTCAAGGAGTTCAACTAAAACACATTTTGTACAGTTGTGCTCCTTTTGCACCAAAAATAGCAGCCAGAGTCTGGAGGATGAAGAAACAGCGACCTGGCAAAATATGCAAAGGCAGAAAAAGGAAGCAACTGTGAGGCCAAAAACTGGAACCAGGGCACTTTTGTACACTCGCCCAGAGAGGCCGCAGTTGAACACACACTATCAACATCTCCCTGTGGTAAGCAGGTGGCTTTGAAACCCACCAACAAAATATTTTCTCATCTACCTCTAGCACAAGTTAACACACATTGCGAGTCATGGTGTTAGCTCAAATGCCAGAGTCCTATTCCCTAAAAGTCTGAAATTTGCTGCCAACCCAATCTATCTCTCAGTATCTTCCAGAAGACAAGAGAATTTCTACCTTAATTTTGGTCTGTTAGGTGCCTGCATTATGCAATAGCCCTTAACTGCAGAACCCCTTTCCCTCCCCCCCCCCCCCCCCAGAAGAGTTGTGAAATCCTAGCCACTACATGGGATGGAAACACTTTCAAGAATGAATCAAAGCTTTCTACCATATGAGCCAGCTGTCTGCAAAACCATTTTCTCTACTGTTGTGGAAGTTTATCAGAGCCTAATGGGAACTGCAAAATAAGGAACAACAGTCTTATGTTTGAAACAACCAATTGATACTCTAGGGTGTGGCAACGTCTTTGACAGTGTTACACATGAAGCTGGATAAAGTTAATTGCTGCAATGAAAATGTTCATAGCTAGCCACTAATTGGTTGGGGGAGGGTGGGGGGGCAAGATGAGGTAAAAATGCAACATACCAAGTACTCACCACTTCATAAAATCAAAGCAGTGCTAAATTACGAAGCTACTTCTTTTAAAATGCCAGGGACAAAATCAGAGTCCCTGAAAAATTAAACTAGAAATTCTAAATCTTGGCATCTCAAGCTGGCTGTTGAAATGCACCAAAAAAACCCAACCAAAAAAGCAACAACCAAACTTTAAAAAACATTATATTGATCATTTAACTAAAAACTGTTTTGTGATATGCATACACCAGATTATTGAATTAAGGCTAAGTAAACTTAACTGCATGACTGTCATTTTTCAAGTGCTTACTTTTTCTGCAAAATTTTATTTTTTAGTATTTTTACACATAGGTCTACGTATTTTCTCATGAGCAACTACCAAGTTAAACCAATAAAAAATTTAATTATCTACTGACTAGTCAGAAACCTCCAGTCTCATCCAAACTGCACAAACTCATAATATATATTTTTACTAGTTATAGGTAGATTCTTGTTTTGAAAATAATATTTTAATACCATTGCAACTTACCAGCATAATCCTGAACATTTACATTTCCACCAGCTTTTATTATGTTACGTACAAGGTTTACATCTTCATGAGCAACAGCTCTATACAGTAAGCCTTCACCATAAATATTGCTCCTATTGATTCTTGAAAGTGAAATGGGGCAAGCCAGATTTGCAGAAGTCCTACCAAAGGCTTCTTGTCCTGAAAAATAATGTAAAAGATCTTGTGAATGGAAAAACATCTTTCCTTTCTTTTTTTGGCTTCACTTTGCATTACTGTTGGTAAATAAGCTTTCTAGAGAAAAAATGCTCATTCAATCTAGTAGAAATAAATACCTTAAAAAATGCATTACCAATTAAATAATAATGCCATGCAATAAGAGATACCATAGAGAATTGCATAACAAAACTTCAACTGAAATTCAACACACATGAATATGATTTTGTAAAAGTGGTTAAGTTTAGTCTTCTTCCTTTTTAATGACATTTTTGCAAAGTGCATTGTTTCCCATTGGGTGATAAAACTGCTATTCTAGGTTACAATTCATTCATTACAAGATGACCACTTCAATAGCTAGTCAATTATTCAATAATTTCTCTTTTCTTAAAAGTCAAATTTATTAGCAGTTCTTTTGTACTCAGTTATGTTTTAAAACCTCTGCTTCATGAGCAAGAAGTATTTACACTAGGATAGGCATTGACATTAGCTCCGTCAGGACACTTTTCCCCATTACTTCACAACTAACTCAGCCATTTCTGCAATGAGCAGGAGGTGCACAGCTGGCCTGGGAATATGAGGCCTAAATGTAAAAGACGTAATGTAAAATACGTAAAAGATACTAATTTTAATTTTTAATTTATTATTTTACAAAACAAATGCTATATCCCATTATGCACTTGTTACAGTTTTCAGCTTGGGAGATATTATCTCCAATACATAGATAAACTGTTATGTACTTCACCAGCAATGCCATTCCAGCATCTCTCCATAGTGCGGAGAATAGCATCCTGGTTACTGCCTCTTCTGAAGAACAGGAGGGAAGAAAGAAGGGAGGAAGGAAAGGACAGGAGGACTGCCCGGCAGAAAGCACAATGCATGGCCTAGGCCATTAATTGATCTACTAATGAAAAACCTTGGGACAGCAGGCTATATACACTGCTCCTCTCCACAGCCTCTAGCAGATGTGGCTCACTGGCCCTGAAACTCCACCTGGGCGTCAGAAACAGGCATTTTAAGTATGATCTTAAAACTCATAGCTCTCCCAGAGATGTAACTCACAAAGCCTGATGTCTCTGCTGTTTTGTACCTGGGGATATACTGTGAGCACAGACTAATTCCCAACTTTCTTGACTCTGTGTAGATTTTTATAATCTAACAGATACAGGCTTACCCATGACCTTCCCTCAGCTGAACACATGGACAGTCCCTCTCTACTGGTCTGGCTTTGCAAGACGTTAATCATTTAAGATATTGCAGTCCCTAGCCATGCAGTTCAAGAGGGATTAAACTGCACAGACACACAGAGGACAAGGTGCAGTTTTATGTCACATTCAACGCAATCTAACTTGTTACTTCCAGAGGACCCATTTCCCATCATTCGTACCTTGTCTTCCTAGCGCCTTCCTTTTGCCTGACCTTGTACAATACACGTGATGCTTGCTGATCCAAATGGAAACTTTTCATGGGGCTGTTTTTTCACTGAATTACCAAACCAAGGTGACTCACAGACTGTTGCTAGGTCTGATGCAAAAGGGTGGTAAACTTGCTAGACCAGATTAACATGAAGCTACCTCTACAGACAGTGCAACTCTTTCTGCAGAAATCACACTAAAAAACCAACAGCTTGGTTTTTGAGTGGAAACTAGTAAGTCAATTTGAAATAGGTGAGCAGTTGGTCATACAACTTTAAATCTCATAAAAACAAGCTTTCACTGAGAACAATATAAAGGCTGCAAAAGAGAATGTTTGTTAATTGGAGGTAAAATTACTCATATTTTATAAGATCTATAATGTAGCTGTTACAGTGCAAATACTTCCAAACATTGTAAGGTGCTTAAATGATTGATTGTAGGTGCACAAATAAATCCAGACTGAGTGGGCTTAAACAAACAAAGAAAAAAACTTTTAAGACCCCAATCTTAAAGATGCTGGAGTTGGGCACTTAGGTGAGGAAATTCTGTATTCTCCTACACACTTTGTCTGCAAGGCAAAGAATTTCTTGGCGTGCATCTTCAAAGGATGAAAAATAGCAATCTTTCCCTCTGAAAAAGCACATTGCAAGGAAGAATAGTTCAAAACAGTGCTTTGTGACTGTGGTATTAAAGGCACTGTAACACTATATTTAAAACAGACAGGGTAACAACAGCAGGCATGCAAAATAGAATGAACTATTTCGTATAGGTCAACGCTGCTCTCAGAATGATGTTGCACACAATACTAGATTATAGAAGGATATACACATGTGTATCAGCATCTACATTTTCACTCTGCATGAAAATATTTTTCTTCTGCTTTTCAGATTACACCATAATTTTTTCATATACAACATTGTGATAAAAACTGCATCCTGAAAAAATTCTCGTGAGTCTTAAGGAGTTTATGCAAACAAGTCAACTGTTAGGTTGCTAATATGTAGAATTAAGCAAGTGAGGGAATTTATCAGTACTTTTAATTTGTTAAAGGAATGTTTATACTATCTTCTTAAAATAAATCTATGCCACAATATATTGGAAAGTCTGTGAATTATATTAGATTCAGTATAAGTGTTCAAATACAAAAATAGTCTGTAAGATAAACATCACAAAATATCTTACTCTGTTTGTTTTCAATTCTCTTGCTCCTTCTCTGCATAGCTTTTCTGTCCTCATTCAGAATTGTTTCTACATCTTGCTTGTGTTTGGAAGTAGATTTCTGAATTTTACTGACAAAAGATTTGTTTACAATCAAAAAAACCACTCTGTTCTGTATATAAATTGAAGTTTATAATAGAGCTAAGAATGTGGGTATATTTTAAAAGGAAATCTGTAATGGCATGCCAGTATACAGGCACACTTAGGTAGTACTAGGTAAAGACTGTATCAGGAGGGGAACTAACTTCCAGATCTTTAAATAAAAGGTAAAACTTTATCTTTCAATCATTTAAAGTCATTCATATGAGGAATGAGTACTCTGTATGCATTGTATTTGTTACATTAATTTAAAAACAGAATTTAAGAACATTACGTGAGACTTTGTCATACCCAAAATCCTTAGCTGTGTTTCTTGCTGTACCACCACTGTGAGGCACCTTCTGCTGAGTCTCTTCTGGTATTTGGCAATGACTGGAAACATAATCTCTGCACTTTCTCAAGGAGGTCTCTCTTAACTTCATCTCTTTCATTGATGTTGTTTGGTCTATTTCTGCAGATGCTGCAGCCTCCACTGAATATGAACTCCCCTCACCAGTTTGCTTTTCACTAGAGGTGGCATCCCAGTAATCTGAAATTACTTCTTTCTCTCCCTGCTGATCACCCACAGGCTGTGACAAAAAATAAATTTTACATGCAACTGGTAAGTATGCAGTTAAAACAAGGGCTGTATATATAAGAGCTCCAAGAACATTATCTTGTAAATTATATGTGTTCTCACAGGCAATGGAGGTGTTGCTTAAGTGAATAACTGGAATTCTACAGACAAAAGACACATAAGCTGCCATAGGAAAGGCAGTCCTAAAGTAGTATGCCACACCATGGAAACCTAGTAGAATCAGCCAACGAAGTTAGGATACTCAGAATCACAACTTAAATAATTAATCTAGCCTGGCTGATAGTGAATGAAAGTTGATAATACCTGAAAGTTGTTTGGTTGGACATATGCAATGACTTAACAGATTCATTTCAGTTTCCTATGGACATGAGCTCCTGTCCTAAAAAATAAAGTGGTATTTAAAATGCCTTAATCTAGCCACCTTATCTTACTCTCACACAAGCCTAGAAATGTGCACAAGATCAAGAATCGTGTTTCACCTGAGGTTCAGTAACTCCTAGCTGAGAAGCTGTTTCTAAAGACATACCCACCCTGAGCTACAGCCACCACAGGTGAGATTCACTTCACACACATTCAGCCCTCTAAAAGCCAGGCACCTAGATGACACTAGGCATCCTCATTACCCTTACCACTGGTGAAGAGGAAGAGTTATTTACAGAGATGATGGTACTCACCTCATCCTAACTGGTGCAAAGGGGAACCTAAATGGTGTATACCAAAGGCTTATCCCTAACAGTAAGGGAGAGAAATCCCACACTAAAGGTACATCGTCACATGGTAGTTAATTTGAATTACTTGAGTCTATTCACTGTTCTAGTCAAGTGAGTGTGATGTGCTGCTGGGTATCACTCAAGCTGTTGAAACGTGGGTATTCATTAGCTTATTGCACACCTGAGTAATGCTGAAAGCTCTTAGGATACACTCTCAGCACACATACATACAAATTCTTTCACAGTGACGTGGGAGAACTTGTTAGTCCTTTCTTGGGACACAGATGGACGTGGAGGATTCACTGATTAATTTCTTAATTAATATTCAGCAGAGAGGACACTGAAGAGGCAAACTGCATTCTAGGTCAAGAGATGTGCATGTTAACATGGCAGTTGGGGAAATACAAATATTCCAGTTTACAAAACTACCAATGCAGTACTTCCCATGGCATCACATCTGCTATAAGAAGGTTAGAGAAGAAGAAGAGAACATTTGAAAGAGGAACAAAAAAGCCACTTGCTTTGTAAGGGACCTTGTGTTAAAATAAATGGGCTATCCAGCACCCTGACTGCATCTATAGGACACCTTTATCTCCTCTTTTGGGTACTTCTTTCATCACAACAAGGATCCTCTGAAGAAAAGGATGAGAAAAGACCGAGGACAATATACTGCTAGAACAAAACTGTTACTAAAAAATTAACTGGGATTTTTTCCTCATTAAATTGCCTCCCTACTTTCTGCTTTCAAGAACAGCAGATGGAGGGACAAAAAAGCTAAAATCAATTATTAATCGACAGGAGGTTATAGATCCCCATTCCCACTAGACCGTGCTTCACAATCTGAATTGCAATATTGAGTAAATCTATACATTAAGCTTCACACAGCTGTGCTACAAATTTCAGAAATCAACACTTCACTGGAAGAGCTTTGCAAGTTGCTATGGTTCTCAGACAATTAGCCAAGAGACCTTTCAGCACCTTGAAATTAGCTACCTGTTACCTTTGTGGCACTTCTTATTATATACTGTTATATTCAGTTAATGCTACCATCAAAAGACAGAATTAACTCATAGTCTTTGAATACTTGTAATACTTGTAAAATCACCTTAAATAGCTAGTTGTATGTGGCTGATCATTGATTTGCAGCTCCAGATTATTCAAAGACAACACAGAGCAGAGGAAGAGAATCCAGGTTTACATGGGATGTCTACTACACTCCATAGCATAAATGTAACATCTCATATGTATCCATTTCTTTCTCTTACTATAACCTAAACAGGAAGAGGTTATAGTGTTGCTTTCCCTTCATGTTCCTCTCTAGATTTTTGCATTAATGTTGTTGAATCCAAATGAGCTACTCCAGATCATTTTTACAGCACAGGACATAACATTGTGGAGAGAACAGCAGAAGGTAAGAGAAGAAACAGAAAGGATCACATGTTATATCCATACATCCATTTACATTGTACTTGTGTAAAAAATCCCCATAAGTAATCTTCATAGTTTACAGGAAAGGCATAGCTATAATTTCTTTTGTAACACTTGCAAAGCATTTGTATGCTACGGTGGTGAGAACTATGACTGCAGAAAACAGGATAGTATAGTCTGGAGAAAAACCAGAACCAGATGGGGTAGAAACCTGAAGCTGGAATTGGCTTCATACGCCAGTGTGCATATACTGGCTGTAACAGAATAGTGTTTTGGAACTTCCCTTGGAGAGCATGCAAGACATAGAAGACTTACAGGGGGACCAGTAGTTTGAAACTCCGATGCTGATTCTAGATTTCCATGTCAGTCACTGAATTAACTTTACTAGGATTTGCTATCCTAGCAAGTTCAGCCATTTTCGTAATATGGGATGTATCAAACAAAAAAAAAACCTACTGGAATTTTAGAATGAAAAAGATTGAAACTTATTACACTAATGTAATTCCTGATGCCAGTGCATTCTTTACTCCAAATAATTTGGCTATTCTATAAAATATTTTATGATAAACATAAATTTTAAAATATTGATTAAACTGTGTATATACTTGCTCATTTGTTGTACTCTGCAAGTTAGATCCTGTTAAGGTTTTTGTTTCTTCCACCTGAATTGTAACAAGTTGAGGTTCAATCACATTTGTTATTTGTGTACAGTCATCATCTAACTGGGGAATATCGGGTTCTGAATTTAACCGCTCTCCTTTGGTGTTAAGCTGTCTCTCATTTGGCACTACGGGAGTGACAAGTTGTACTACAGATCCTGACAAGGCATTCAGAGCTGTCACATGCTGTACTGGCGGGCATCACTGCTCTCATCTGCTGATGGATCAACGGGAAAGGCATGACCCTGACACTCTAACTTGTCAGACAATGGATTGGTCACTTCAAGACTTTCAGAATCACCAGTTTCAAATTCACCAGTCTCTACGCTCTGTTCAGTGAATGTTTCCATGAAAATCTTCCCTGGGAATGTCAGTGAAAGATCTGTATCATTATTAGGGAAATGTTCATCTGCTCTGTTATCTGTGTCAGTAAGTGTCACGTGGGTTCTCTGGCAATCTTCTAAAACATGTGGAAATATGTCTTGTGGTGTCTGTTCCTTTGGAACCGTTATTATATCCTCCAGTCATCCAGATAATGGAGAGAGAACTCATTACTTAATTTTATTTTTTGTAATTACTTAATTTCTGTGACATTAAAAAAAAATCACAAAAAGGGAAACTTTTTCTAAAAATGTGATTAACATTCACTTTAGAAGTCATCCATATACACATATATTCTATTTGCAGCTTTTGCATAAAACACAAAGCTCAAAGTCTTCCCTAAGAACTCATAAAATTTCTTCACAAGAGTTAGACTGAGTCCTCAGTTTCAAAAGTAGAGCACTTCAGCTGTTGACCCCCCCTTAGCAGGGAAAATCCAGAGTAGGAGAAACAATCTGTTATAAAGCAAAAGACATTATGCCATTGCCAATGACCTGAGGGCGTTAGAGGACTTTAAAAGGAAGGCATTAAAAATTTCTGTCACCCTGAAATAACAAAAGTGAACATACTCACAGTAATATAAAAAACATAGGTAGTAAAGCACAATATATGAGCTTTGATCATGTGTTTATGTGGATCCCACACAGGTATGGAGCATATGTGCCTCACAAGCTTCAGTTCAAAACCTTAGAAGTATGTTTGGAGGCTGCCCATTTGAGTTTCCACACTGAGTACAGAACCATAAAAACATAACTGTTCTTGGAAAAGTAATACTGTTACTGTTTTTCTAATCACTTTGAGTTGCTTTCAACAGATGCACTCACTTTTACACCAATAAATAACTTCTCCATTTTTTCCTATCCCTGTTTCAAATGCTTCTGTAGGAGAAAATCAGATGCCTCAGCAGACCTGTAAATGTTTTTATCTATACAACATTTGTATATAGCCGTGCTGTTGCTTAGTAATACTGGATCTTAGGAAAATCTGCACTACATTTTTAGACTCTTGCTGCCACCAAGTGGCAATAGTAGGCAGTGCAAGAATCCTTTAAACACTGGTAACATAATTTTGATAAAGCTCATGAACAATAAAACAGAAAAGGAAGAAATCTAACAGTATTGACTCATATTCAGTTTGTAAGTCATTATAAAACCCTGATTCTTTGTTGAAAAAATATTCCCTGATCTGCTGTTTGCTATCTTGTACCTGTGTGGCAAAGTTTCCTTTTTGAGCTAATTGTTCCTTCTTAATTACTGACTGCTTCTTAGTTTGCTGTATTGAATGACAGTTTCTTTTTAGACCACTTCTCTAACTTCTGCAGACTTTTAACAACTGGGAAAAAAGCCCACTGACGTAACTTTCTGTGCCTGAAGAAACAAGAGGTATAAAGTGGTATAAACACTGTCTATGCATATGACAAATTTCCTAAGAAAAAGGCTTGGTGCATTTGTTGAAGGGCAGGTGAAACTCACATTTTTATTAATGGAGAAGAATCAGGCAGGCATAAATGACTAATTTTGCAAGATTCTAAAAATCCAGATGCCAACTGAAATCCAAAACTTAAATGTGACTAGTCTTGTCAAAATTCCTATCCAACTACAGATGCCTGAATTTCTTCATCATGCATTTCTGTTGGCAAAATCCTGCGGGACTTGCTTGTTGACAAGTAATTAAAATCTGTAGAATATAGTAAAAGTCGAAACCTTCCCTCCCTAAAATCCATCCTCAGCTGCCAGTTATCCACAAAAATACTTAAAGCCCCAGGGCATACAGAGAGGCTGCTGAAGGAGAAATGCTGAGTCATCTGGGAACTGAATCAGAACAAGGAATTCTCTCTACTATGGACCCCAGTCTGCACACACATAAGTTTTACTCAAAGGAGGAACAGGATTCCCCCTCAAGTCAGTAGCTCAGCAGTAAAATTTCAACATAGTTGTAAACGCAAGTTTAAGTCCATCCTATGCCAAAAGAGCAATCAATTTTAAGAAGGGGTTCCTATGCAAGAATGCCAAAGAGAAAAAGTCATCTCTTTGGCATGAGGCTGTTAATTCTTCTCAGGGTTTGAACACCAGCCACCTCATGGCATCTGCGAAACTCTTCCACTAAGCATGAGCTGCTTCAAAAGCCTTGATTTAAATGCCACTATCCTCATGTCTCAATTATTCCCAGTGCAAATCCAAATCAAAGTGCTCCTTAATCCAGGCACAAATCCTGCTGACCTTCTAGCATCAGCCCAGAATCTCATCTCCCCATTTTACCCAGTGAGCACATGCTGGGTAACTACTGATCATGGCCACAGCCAACTCTGGCCTCAGCCGAGTCAGAATCTTACACCAGAGAAAGCAGGTGGACAAGGAAGTCATGCAGAGGTCTCATCTAGAAAAACAAATTACTTCACCATGGATATAAAAACTATGAGTTAATAAACTCACTGCACCCAAGGCCAGTGAGCGAGCCAGGCTTAGCCTAAGCCTTAGATGTCTACCTCTCCTCCTGCACACGAGCAAGCTTAGATCTGGCCGGTCAGCTCCAGCAGATGTCAGTGCATTCACATCATCTTGGTGAATTTTGACACGCAAGGATTTTTTTTTCCCCGCATCTTTGAGAAATTGGTGACTATTCGGTGTCACAGACTGTGGCTTACAAATGTTACAAGATAAAATAATACTGAAATGTAAATAATAAAGCTGGAGTGGAAATGTTAAGTGGACTCCCGTACCTGCTAGCTCTTAGTCAAACAACAGCAGAGTTCAACCTTTCGATACATACATGTAAGAGAATCACTAAAAAGGAGTTAAGGCTTGGAACAACATTACCAGCTTTTTTGCGAACACTAAGAAGAACACTACTGCAATATACTGGGACATGAGAGGTACACAGAGAATCACAGAACAGTTGAAGCTGGAAGGGACCTGTTGAGATCATCTAGTCCAACCTTGCTGCTCAAGCCGTACAACTGCAGCAGATTGCCCAGGACCATGTCCAGTCAGGTTCTGAGTATCTACACAGATGGAAAATGCACTGCCTCTCTGGGCAACCTGTTCTACTGTCTGACCGCCCTCACAGTTAAAAAGTACTGTTTTGTGTTCAGATGGAACTTCTTTCTTTTTCCTTTGTGTCCACTGCCTCTTTTACTATCAGTGGGCACTACTGAGAAGTATGGTTCCCTCATGTTCATTCCTTCCTGTCAGGTGTTCATAGATGTCAGTAAGATCTCCCCAAAGTCTTCTCTTTTGATTGAACAGCCCTAGCTCTCTTGGTCTGTCCTCTTATACAAAAGATCATAGAATTACAGAATAGTTTGGGATGGAAGGGACCTTTAAAGGTCATCTAGTCCACCCACACCCTGCCATCAGCAGGGACATCTTCACCTAGATGAAGCTGCTCAGAACCCAGTCCAACCCGACCTTGAATGTTTCCAGGGATGGGGCATCTACCACCTCCTCGGGCAACCTGTGCCAGTGTTTCAACACCCTCATTACAAAAATGTCTTCCTTACAACTGGTCTGAACCCACCCTCTTTTAGTTTAACACCGTCACCCCTTGTCCTATCACAACAGGCCCTGCTAAAAAGTCTCCCATAAGTATCAAAAGGCCACTACAAGGTCTCCCCAGAGCCTTCTCTTTGCCAGGCTGCACAACCCCAGCTCTCTCAGCCTTTCCTCACAGCAGAGGTGTTCCACCCCTCCCATCATTTTGGGGGCCCTTCTCTGGACCCCCTCCAACAGGTCCATGTCTTTCCTGCACCGAGGGCTCCACAGCTGGATGCAGTACTCCAAGGTGGGGTCGGTCTCACCAGAGCAGAGTAGAGCAGCAGAATCTCCTCCCTCGACCTGCTGGCCTCGTTTCTTTTGATGCGGACCAGGATTTGGCTGGCTTTCTGGGCTGCGAGCACACATTACTGGCTCATGGCCAGCTTTTCATGCACTGGTACACCCCCAAGTCCTTCTGCACAGCACTGCTCTCAATCCCTTCACCCCCCAGCCTGTACTGATACCGGGGATTGCCCCAGCCCGGGGCAGGACCTTGCCCTTGGCCCTGCTGAACCCCCTGAGGTTCACATGGGCTCACTTCTTGAGCTTGTCCAGGTCTTCTGGATGGCATCCCAGCCCCCAGGCACGTCAACTGCACCACTCAGCTTGCTGTTACCTGCAAACCTGTTGAGGGTACACTAGATCCTACTGTCTATGTCATTGCTGAAGATATGAAACAGTACTGGTGACAATAGTGACCCCTGAGCAACACCACTTGTCACTGATCTCCACCTGGACATCAAGCCATTGACCCCTACCCTCTGGATGCATACATCCAACCAATTCCTCATCCGCCAAACCATCCATCCATCAAATCCTCTCTTTAATCTAGAGAAGGGTGTTGTAGGGGACCACATCAAAGGCCTTAGAGAACTAGATGCATCAGCCCTGTAATCATCTTTATGGCCTGTGCTGGACTCGCTGCAATGTGTCTGTATCTTTCCTGTACTGAGGATGCAGAACTGGATGCAGTATTCCAGAGGCTGCCTTACAAGTTCTGAGTAGAGGACCAGCCCCCTCGACTTGCTAGCAATGTTTTTCCTAGTGCAGCCCACGATATTGTTTGCCCTCTTGGCCACACGGGTGCATCACTGGCTCGAGGCCAGCTTACTGTCCACCACGATCCCTAGGACCTTCTCTGCAGAGATACCTTCCAGCCAGCTGGTCCCCAGTGGGTACTGATGTCTGAGGTTATTCCTCCCCACATGCAGTACTTCACATTTCCCCTTGCTCAACTTCATGAGACTCCTCTCTGCCCAGTTCTCCAATCTGTCTGGGTCCCTCTGAATGGCAACACAACTGTCTGGTGTATCAGTCACTCCAGCACTGCCTCTGAACTTGCTAAGGGTACATGCTGTTCCATTTTCCAGGTCACAAATGGAGGTGTTTAACAGTACTGGCCCCACTGTTGACATACAAACCACAACAGAAATCAGAGCTGCTATATCATCAAGATCAAGAAAACTCAGCAAGGGTCACTTTATGGTGTCAGGATTTAACAAATTTGTCTTGTATTTTCAGGAATAGATAAAATAACATGTCCAGTGACTTGACTGGTTGTCAAGGTGTCTGTCCTAGCTGTGAATAGCCTGTGATGACCACTGTTTCCTCTCACAAAAGGTTTTCCTGCAGCAGTCAGATCTTGCCAGTGCCAACATTAGTCAACATGCAAAAAGAGTAATTCACAATTATTTCCAACCTTCCTACTCCAGGCTCCTAAAATACTGTCTCTGGAGATATTCTCAAGGCATTCAATCTGCCTATTCTCCAGGGACTAGTGATAGGCAATCTTTGTTTCAATGCATTTTGATTGTGTTCTATTTAACTAATTCTGTACAACGAGAATGTCTCTTTTAATAAACTTGGTATTATAGTTCTATATTGGTAGCCGTATATTTTTCAAAAAGGAATAGCCATGGGGATTTAATTTTTTTCTTTGTTCTATGAGAAGGGATACCTGATCTGTAATCAATTGTATTTGCTATAAGACATGAACAATTTGCCATACTGGTCTCAAATTTGCTTTTGGTGAATTTTAGCAAGCACTGTTTTTTCCCCAACATCAACTGTAATCAGGCTTCCTGAAAAAAGGAAAACAAAACTGATTTATATCCAACTCTAAACAGGTACAAATCTATGGGACTAGATTAAACAGCCATAATGCTATGGTCTCTGCATTAAGCTGGTTATTTCAGCAGACAATTACAGTGCATATTGCTGTAAATCGCTCCATACTGGGATGTCAGAGAACAAATACTGGAACAGGTATCCTCCGTAAGTTAATGGGAGGCTTCCTAAGAAGCTGCTGATGGCAGCAAGCATTACATATACCCGAGGTCCTCTCATTTCTATAGGACCCAGGCAGCTGATGTCACTAGTGCTGCAGAAATCCTCAAAACTGTCCATGACATTGCAATAGGAATTGATAACAGCAGTTACTTGGAAGTTGGAAGTAAGGAGCAGTTGCTGCAGAAACAGCAACAAAGCAAATTTCAATGACAGCTTCTTTGTCCAGCAGAGACCTGAAAGCAATGAACTGGTCAGGGGTGAATTTAGACTAGAAATCAAAAAGCGCAGGGGTCATTGTGCCTCAGAAGGGCAACAGGAGAGAACAATGAAGAGGTAGCAGAGCAGACACAAGTAACATTGCGGCTGCAGACAACAACATATAGAGGCAAAGGCCAAGAATCCCTTCATTAAATGCTGCCAGCACTTCCTCTACTAACTGGAGAGAAATCTGCTCAAGTCCTTCACTGCTGCCTGGACTTCACTGACTGCAAACCAAGAATGCAAAGAGTGCTGGAAAGGAAAAGAGGAGAGGGGAAGTAGAAAGGAATCAAGAAAATATCTGACCACTGGATGTTTAGGTCGGTGGTTGCAAAACCTTAAATTTTTGCTCAAGGTGTTTCTGGGTTGAATGGTTCACATGGATATATTGTTGAATTTTTGCTACTGTGCTTTCTGAAAGCTGTCGGGGAATTCTTTCTTTCCTCCAAGATTTTCTTTCTTTTATGTGCAAAAGCAGTGCTTGTAAGCAGATAATTACTAAACTAATCAGTATTATTTGTGAACTACGCTCCTAACATTCAGACTGCATTAAGCTTATCTAAATTAGTGTTCATACAATCCCTAACCTTCCACTTGCCTTCAGCTGTACATTTCCACATCCTCTCTTGTGCTGCACTGGCACTTACCTAATCTTCTGGGGAGCTGGACTGAAAAGATAAACTGGCTGAAAACTAAGCACATTTTTAAAAAACTGAACAGCATCTGACAGTTGCTCCCCAAAACTTGCTCCACACTGGGGGTCAAACAAGTGCTAGTGTTGGCCCAAAGAAAGCAGCAGAAACTCACAGCAAGGAAAACAAGCAGTACCTTGCAACACCCAAGTAGATAGGCTCACACTGGAGTGGAATCATCCCCGTTTCAGTTTCACTGAGAAAGAAGCTGGCAAAATGAGGGAAAAGGTAAAGCTATTCCCTCACTTTTACCTCACAGCAGTGAAACCTGTCACTCATGAGCAGCTTTAGGATTACTAAAGAGATGTATCAACTGGTGCTACCTATTTTTGTCCACAAGTCAGTCACTACTCCCTAAGAGAACAACAGGGATACTCTGTTCCTCCTCAAAGACCTTCTTAATGCCTCTCCCATAACTTTCATTGGTCGAAAACATGCTTTAAGCTACTAGAAGTCTTCATTACTTTAGCTTAAATAACAGCCCTTATAGATTCTGCGTCACAGTTATGTCTTTCCTACTTCACTGTTACTGCTATGCTCCCACCCCTGTGCCCTGCAAGATTAATAACTCCAGTTTCTACCCCAAAAGCATAAAACAAAGGTTATCTCTTGTTTTTACCTGATGTGCTCAGTGTCAGTTTCAACAGCTATATGCCTGCTTTTTAACATGAAAGAACCAGGTATTTTTCAGTAAAATATTCTCTAATGCTCATTAAATTAAATGGTATTTCACATACATTCAGTTGTAAAAATACACTAACCTTTTCTTCTGGATTTTTCTGGAAACCATTCAATTTGATATCTATATTTAGGAGAGTAAAGAAATATTTCAGTTGTACTTTCCACTTCTGAAAGTTCTCAGAATCTCTAATAAAATGGCCTCACTTCCTGATTAAGGTTGAATTTTCAAACCTTAAAAATCACTGTAATCATGTTCCCTAAGTGGAACTGACAATAAGGTTTCTAGTTAGGCTCTGTTAGTCAATAAATTGTATTCCAGGGCTATTCTGTCATATTTATTCACTGGTGATTTAGGGCCTTGTGCTTCCAGAGGCCATCAGCAGATGGAATTGCTGCCCATTTCATAAGATAAGACCTATGCCCTGCGCTCTGTAATTACAATGCAATTAGACAATACAGCTACAACAATATAATAATTTACTGCCTCTGAAAAGGGCTGGTCCCAACCTCCCTGCTTCCACCCCTGTGTTTTGACATTCATGCGATTCCCAGGGAACTTCCTAATCAGAAATAAAGTGAATAGTTTTCTATTGGGTTAGCAAAAATCAGCTCAAATAGGGAGACAGCAAAACAGATGCAGCAGTTTTGGAGCACAGAGGAACAGAAGTACAACTGAAGTAGCAGCAGGTGACAGATCTATCTCTGAGTGGCCAGTGGCATTTTTGTTTCTCCTTTCTTACAGATGCCTTTGATTGTTGGATATGTTAGTAAGAAGCATGTAGGAACCCCCAATGACTGTTACATCCACGCTTACCTTACACATCCATATGGCACCTGAGTACCTTGTGGCCTGCAACTTTTGTCAGAATATGCCACAGCAATGAAATAATTTTAAGATGCAAATATAACAATGGCTTGGGAAAAGAGTTATTTCTCCAAACAATCCTAACATAGTTGTCTTGGACTACAACTATGAAAACCAAAGAACTGTTGTAAAGGTCACATATAGTTAAATCCTGAATAAAACCTACATGGATACTCACCTTCAGCTAGAACAACTTCCAGTTTTGTACAAAATACAACATACCTACGGAATTATTTTGCTTCCCCTCTACTGCAGGATTTAGTGAATAACCAGACTTAGAAATATTTTCAGTAAGTGACAGATGCTTCATCCAACCCCTAGAATTAAATAATACAAGAAAAAGTCCTTACTGAGAAAGAATTGTACCTGCTCAGCTTAAGAAAATTTCTACAGTACTTTGAGTTTATTTATGAAGTTTTGTACTTACAATTAGTTGTGGAAACAACTGCAGTTATTTTAGAGGCATACTTCTCTTTGCAAGGACATGCAGTAATTAAGACTTCAAGATTTCCTAAGCAGAGTTCTATTTGTACATTCATTCTCTAAGTGAAAAAATGACCCTTCCTATTTTTTATTACTTCTTTCTGTATTTCTATTATAAATCCATCTTCTGCTGAAATCCTTTCATAGCTTTGAAGAACAAAAGGTCTAACATTATTTATTACATATTTTTATTTATTTGTCTAATGCTTTTCCCTGAGCAGTTTACTGTCATTCGTGTTGCTTATGCCTTTATACAATGAAAGGTAACACCATCAATAAAACCAAATGCATGTACAGTTTGAGCCACACCAGACACAGAACTACCTCTGACATAAATACGGATGCTTCGCTAAGCAAACAAGAAAATCACTTCACAATGGAACACAAAGAATAAAATAATATACAAATGGAAAATAAAGGAATTGTTCAATCACAGTATGTCTGACTGGAATTCCTGTGTGATGTATTATACTCACTGCAGTAGAGGCTGAGGCTGGTCAGATGCATATGCCTCTTGAGGTATCTGAATGAAAAAAAAAATATTTAACAAGTTAGTAAACAAAGTACTTCATTATTTATTTTTTCAGCTTTATTACATGCTTATCTTCTTCCTTCTATAATTGAATTGGGAAACAGAATTTTTAAATCAGATCGGTACACACATTACTAATAAGATACAAAACCTGTTCCACTTAAATCTTTTTTTTATTTGCGCTGCTTGGGAAAAATGTTGAAAAATAAATTAAGACTACAAAGACGACACTCACCCAGAACGAAAACATACCTATGCAAGTAAGATATGATTGCTTTAAACTTCAGGTGTTTTATACATCAAAAGACCTAAACAGAAGCTATTTTTATTTCAGTTCTCAGTTGTAACATTTTTGGGGGGTAAACCCCCTCTTTTCATTAAATAAGACAGGGTGCTGCTCAAGAGACTGTGGAATTTAGTGTACAACTTCCAATATCCCTGGAAAAGGCAGAATTATGGAACTTAGCTGACAAGATCTGCACATCAGCAAGCTCTAAGTGGAAGGACGGCCACATGCAGACACAGGAAAGCACATGTGGGTAAGGAGAGAGCTAATGTCAGAAGTAGGAGCTGCATTCAAACTCCTTAGTGAAAGGAGCTTGGATCCACTTTTTGCAGCTCTGACTGGTAATGAAGAGATTTCCTCTACTATGGAAAGAAAAGCCTTCATATAAAGTCTACGGCAACCCAGGAATGATTAAAATAGGCAAGTGAGCTGCAGAATGGTTCTCTTCCAGATGAGCTGAAGACTGGGTATCACTACTGGACTATCAGCATACTGGCTGCAATTTTAAACAAATCATCGACATACAGTGGAGATCATTCACAGCACTAGGAAAACTCTGGGAAATAACACCTTGGTGTAGGTACCAAGTGATGACTTATTTGGCTTGCACAAGATATTAGCAACACAGTAAAAGCAACCGTCTTAGCAATGACCTAAAGAGCAACATGCAGAGATCAACCAGTAGAAAGGACTGCTAAAAGGCTCCCTGGAACAGAACAGGTTCTTTAGAAACAGTTTGTGCAACAATTATTGCCTGATGTTCCAAAATATGGCAATGGGATAGTTGGCAGAAAGTTATTGACTTTGCCAAATACACCCTTTGAACGAATCAGTCTGGTATTTACACACAACATTATCCAGAGACCAAGCAAGGTCAGGAGGATAGCAGAACTGCTACTAAAACTCTCTGACTGGCTAACATTGCTCAGATAGATGACTAAAGTTTAATGAACTACCACGGTACCTCAGAAGGAGAAGGAGCTATTTTGTCTGCTAAAAATTAGGTTCTTAGCAAAACCAGTGTATTGTCAATTGGTTGATAGGTCTCTCAAATCATAAAAGTTACACAAATAGCATCTGTGGTGACTGACTGCAGGTACTAGGAACAGCCTTTTGTCCTACTCTCTTGCTTTAGGCAAGGAAATTCCTGCAAAACTCAACTGATTTTTCTCATCTGAGCACTTATTTATACAGTCAACTACCTGAGGGGACTCTGGATGTGTTCCAAAAAAAGACTAATGCTTAAAAGTTCTAAGTGCCACCTAACAATTTTAGGTGCACTTCAACAAACTGGGCAAAAAAAGAAAGCCTGAAAAAGGTGAAAGCACAAACTTACAATCACAAGGCCTGTCTGAACAAGCAAGCCATAGAATAGATAATGGAAACGACTTGTCAGCTGGGGAGAACCTGAATCCTACAAAACCTGTCCGTGTATCTACAGCATCTCTAGCGAAAGAAAAGTCTTTTTTACAATCCTACGTGGTAGAATCGAAGCTAGGACTATGTATCTCAAGCCTCCTCCCCTGACCATGTGAAGTACAAAGAAAGCCAAGACTCTTTGAACAACAGGAACAGATGGTATATTTTCTGAAAAAATTCACAGCCACTCTGGGCCGCATCACCCTTACATCACATCACATCAAGACGCTGTATTCACATAAGATCATTTCTGAGGATGCAGTAGAAAGCAAGCTTCTACACAAGCACATTCCATGTTGGCTCTCAGAGTGGCTGAAGAGCCACACTGGTGCAATCTATATATGCAAGTATCAAGGACAACAGGCCAATGCCATTCCTTACAGCACTGAGTAAAGATTTAAATGTTATACTGTCCCCATGCTGCGTGCGACCAAGCTGCCAGCAGCAAGCTACGGAGGTCTCACGCAAAAAAAAACAACAAAGCCCAAACAAAAAAAAAAATGTGAGTTATCCAAACTATTTGGTTGAGACAAAGTAATTTGCAATGTTACAATGCTGTGTAAAAACACTCACTTCAGTAGGAGCATCTCTTTTTTTTGTCATCTAGGAAGCAGTTTTGTTCTTTTAAAAAAACATCTTATACTGGAATAAGGCTACATATATAGTGGTCTTTGGACTGGTGAATCCACAACGCTAAAGACAGTGTAACAATCACAGGTTTTAAAACAATCTCAGTTAAAAAGTAGAAACCTGTTTCTTTCTAATGGTTTCACGAGTGTGTCATAGGTAGGTATGTTGCTAGGTAGGGCCTGGCGGCCGGAAGATCTCACGCTGTACGGAAACATAGGGCCCCCCTCCAGGTAGCCAACAGCTTTTAGTTTATGATGTAAGCAGACAGAAGTGACATTGTAAACCTAGGCTATATAGTGTCACGTCGTTCAGCAATAAATGCCATTTGCCATCCACCACATTGGTGTCTGCGAGTGATGGACCGCACGGCCAGGGGTCGGCCGCCGTGCCGTTCCTGAGCCAGGTCACTGCGTGCCCGTGAAGGCAACATAGGTAGAAAGCCGATTGCTCAAATGAACTGAAAGAGAAGTTTATAGGCTAGCTACCAACTGCAGCAAATATATTAAAATGTAGGTTAATTAGTAAATCAGGAATGCAGAATTATCCATATAGCAGAAGAATTACCCCATCATCATGCAAGCAGACATTTTATTCTGCACTTCAGATTATGTCTTTCTTTTTTAAACAAAAATTGTCCAATCGTTGGATCACAGCTAATCTCATAATGAGTAGCCAAAGGTATATGCTTGCATGATTAACCTAGATGGTTATCTTTCAGTTCCTGAAGGGAACGTACTAAAAAGTTTGTGCTCCATGGCTTATTCGTCTTTGTTACTGGCTTGTTCCTCAAATTTGAAAGGTTATACCTTCATGAAATACCAGGGAAGAGATACATTTGATACATTACTAGAGAGAATGTGCCACACACCTTACAACTGTCTTGCCAACAAATTAATTTCAGCTGTGAGCCACCAGGCCCTTTTGTACATAAAGAATAGGAGACCAAGTGGGCCTATTAATAATTAATAGTTAAATATGTGTAGCAGGAGACTTATAATTTTTATACCTACTGGATTTATCTGTTCTTCCTCCTGACTATATGTGTTACCACAAAATTTCTGTATAAAAGAGATTTCTGGAGAGGAAGGTCCTAGGAAAAACAAACAACAAACAGAAAAAAACACAGTAACTAAAGGAAGTTTCCATTGCCTTAATTTCTTCACAACTGTCCATAACTCCATAAATTGCAACATAACTCTGTAACTGAGGAATATGTATCAAAGCTTCTGATAGGCAATGGATTTAAGTGGTTGAACAGTCTACCTAACTACATTTTGAAACTCAACATATGAGAGGTCAGAAACTAATAAAAGCAGCTGGGGTCAGAATTTATTATTTCACTTAGTGTTCTGGAATCCTCCCTGAGTTTGGATTGGTGATTAACACTTTCCTCTTATTTTTTAAACTAACAACTGCAATTTTGGTAAGTTGCCTGATCCATTTCACTAAAAATATTTGTACTCCCATATAGAATACTTTCTTTAATGACTATGCAAAGGAAAAACTTCTCTTGGGGTGGGGGGGGAACCTCCAAGGTTGGACCCTTAGGTTTCAAAACTAAAACGTTGTTACTAACATTAATAAAATAGCTGTCAAATTAATCTTTGTTATGTATCTCATCACCAAATTGCTCCTGCACAAATATGCACAAATACATGAACACATAAACTTACTGAAATTAAAATATCACAGGCAGAGTGCTAGAAGTATCATCTATTACATTTACAGACAAAAAACCTCCACCTAACCCTCACACAAATCCCCACTCCATAAACGGAACAAAGAGCCAAATAAACATGCCTTAAACCATGTGTGTTGGATGTTACCACGTTTTAACTCCAGGGGATAACCACAGGTACTTTCAAAATCAGATGATGCTTCTTTCCTCTGAAAAAACTATTGAGCAACTATGAAAGGTTCAGATTCAGAATTCACAGTCATAGGAACAGTTTCAGCAGATTTCAGTGGGCTGTAGATAAGATCTGTATTAACTCAGAGTAAGTGGATAAGAAAAGACTGTCCACTCAGGTCTTCAAATTGGTAAAAGGCCAAACAAAAAAAAATCTGGAAGAACACTAATAGCACCTTGTGTCACTTAACAGACTAGGTAGTCTCTGTATTGCTGGAGTAGAATGTACAAGATGCAGGTTAAACGTATCACATAAAAATACCAAGGAGGTACCAGTAAAACTATTACATAATGCCAACATGCTTGCTCATGCAACCTGCTCTAAGGGAGTTACTGAGGAAGATTTTAAAGCTTTAAATGAGCGTGCATGCCTTTATTTTTAAAGTAACTTAATAGTACACTTAAAATCATGCACCTAAATATCACTGCCCAAACATTGTATGTTAAATTTAAAAAGAAAGGATATATTAACAATATTATTTTTTAAATAACACATGCAACTATAGTTACATACTATTATCTGTATAGATTCCATTTATATGACCATTATGTGTTTTGATTCTATTTATTTTATTCTGCTGAAACACAATACACATATCTAAATAAAAAGGATATCCCTGCATCAAAGTTCAAACACTTCCCAAGCCAGGAATCCTGTTATAGTGCACATGAAGAATGGAGAAATAAAGAGCAAACCTGTTTTTCAAGTATTAAAAATGTGCTGGTCATTCTTCTAAAATATAATCTAAAACTGTGGGTCTAATGAGTGCACACGCAGTTCATTAGGCATGAACTTCATGCAACACTTAAGTTGAAATAACATGGACTCAGGCAACGGCCACAGCAATAGTTCATGGAAAAAAACAACACAGAATGAAAAAAGAATTCTGTCCTACCTTTATTAATTATTTCAGTTGTCAAAGCCATGTCCTTATAATTAAATGGCAACCTTTGCAAAATAAAATAAAATAAAATAATAACAATAGTTATAATAGTTATAATAATAGTGATAATAATAATAATGCCATTAATCAGTTGTATGCTCTGCTTTTCAGCCCTGTGAACCCAAGGACAGCTGAGGGCAGCCATCTTGAGCCTCTGCTGTGGGGATGGCACTCGCCAGGCAGTGACAAGTGCACCTCTAATGCTAACACCAACGGTGAAGGACCCCCAGGCTGTGAGGATATACCAGATACCCTGCACAGGAAAACCTTAGTCTGGGAGGTACATTACATCACCAATCTACATATTTCCAAGCCAATACCGGGCCACAAAGCTAGTACAAAGAAGTGCAGCTGCTTGGAGTTGCCATGTCTTAAAGAACACAAGAGATCATGTCATGAAAATGGAGTCAAGTTAAAGTTGTGGAGAAATAACATCAGCAGCAATTGTATTTAATAGTGTTTTCTTTATTCGCTCGGAGCTGAGGCGTTTCAATTCTACTAAAATGTTACTCAGGAGGGTCTGGAGGCCGCAGCTCGGAGCCCACGCAGGCACACAGGATAAACAGGGCCACATGCAGCGCTGAGAGCCACTGGGCCCAAGGGCACGCACAACTGCTCTGAGGGCGGGGAGAAAAAAACCCCAAAACCTAAAAACACGCGTTTGTGAAATAACCGGGGACAGCTGCTTTGCACTGCATGTCCACTGCAGGCAGGGACGGTTCCTGTGTGTGGCTGGATGGTGTTCTCCAGTGATCAAACCCACCGCTGGGCTGGGGGGGGGGCGGGGGGCGGCGGGCCACCTCTCCCCGGGTCGCCTCCCTGCTCCCTGCGCCGCACCTGCCGCCGCGCTCGCACTGATACGCGCAGCTGAGAGCGGCACCGCGTTACCACCTCCTCCTAATGAGCTCCCTTTCCTCCACATCACTCTCCGTCAGGGAGCCCTCCACGATGGTCTCGTCGCTGTCGCTGTCCCTGCCGGCGCCCTGCTCCCCCATGGCTGCCGCGCAGCTCCCCTCACACCAGGCGCCGGCAGCCATCTTGGGGCGGCCTGCCCCGGCGGCGCCTCGCTCCCCCGCCGGCGGCACCGACAGCCGGGGCGGGGGCTGGGGGGCGGGGGCTGGGGGGCGGGGGCTGGGGGGCGGGGCTGGGGGGCGGGCCCGTCCCCGGCAGGCTCAGCCCCTCGAGCAGGGTAAGATGGGCGTGGCTGGTGGCAGAAGGGACAGGCGGGTCCCCGCCGGCGCCGCTGGGGCGGGGCGGTGGTCTGCCTGGGGTGGCGGTGCTGTCCCCACGCCGGCGGCCGCGGCCGGTGGTACCCTGTGGCTCCTCGCTGGCGTGGGGCCGCTGGTTCTGGCCGTGTGAAGCGCATCGTTCAGCAGAGCCACGAAGTGCTCTTGGCATGCGCTGACCTATGTGTCATCTGAAATCAATGCCTTTTTCTAATTCTTGCGCTTCCACGGCCACGTTTAAGCAGCTAACTTCATTTGGCGTCCTGAGCACCATGAATGGTACGTGTGTTCAAGAGCTGGAATACACTTGAGACAACCAACTATTAGTTGCCAGGATTTTCACAGTATTTGCAGTAGCACTTTCGTACATAACCCAGCAATCAGCTGTTAATCACAGCAGTGCTTTCCTCAGGCAGGCCCAATCTGCCTTAGCTTTCCTTCCGTCCCTGCAGCAGCGGGGACAGTGCTGCTCCTGTGGCCTCTATCAGTGTGAAGCCGGGCTGCAGGCAGGCCACTGCAACGGCTACAGATACAAAAACTTGATGGCCCAAAGTGTGATGTCATATACTTGCACAGACTGTAAATTCCAAATCATGATAGTGACTCCTGCTCCCAGTGAACTTGATAAAATTATCATTGTTAGTACTTGCCAAACCATATTCATCACCCACTGCTATGGAAAAAGTGTGCAAAACAGAGCAAGACACTAAAGGCCCTCTTAAATTATATATCAATTACACGTAATTGTTAAAAGTGTGTACACATTGCTGTTTTGCTTTGAATTAGTCATATCCGTGTGCAATTATAGCAATGGCTGTGCGTATTATCAAATTACTCCAGAATTCTCACTGGAAATACTTTACTCTTTCCAAGTAATGAAAGTGTGATTATCAAGAAAACATGAGTTTTAAGAAAGAATCATAGAATCATTTAGGTTGGAAAAGACCTTTGAGATCATCAAGTCCCACTGTTAAGAAGCTGGCACGGAAGATGGATGCACAGTAGTAAGTTATTAGGATTTATAAGCATCACATTGAAGATGGTAGTGTATTTACATGGTAAAAGACTGAGCTGGCATAGATGATTGGCCACAACCACTTTGGGTGGAGTTCTTAGGAAACGTTTTCATCAGCGTACCCTTTTCTGAGGCATCACATTAATGTTTTACAGCACAGTACCACATGGAGCTACTAGCAATACTTCTAAATGAAATGTCACACATTAAGAAGCAGTTCGGGACAAGTCAGAGCATAGATCATCCACAGAAAAATCCTTGCAGATTATGTTTGGTGTGGACTTCAACACGGTAAGTCTGCAAGCTCAGACCCAGAGACACAAAACGACCATGCAAAACTGGAGCAACATACCACGACCACGAATATACCGTCTTGCACCTGACTCAGTGCCCAAAGAGCACGAGGAGCCTCCCGTGCTTCAAGAGCAAAAAAAGTTGCGGTTCCTCTTCGCCCCAAAGCCACAAATGTAAACGTGTTGCACTTTTTTGTGAATGCCGGGGGCACCACCGCGTTTCACAAGCAGAAAAGCCGTGATTACGCTGTTTCTTAACGTCGTGGTAAAGTGCACGCAGCCGGTCCCACAGGCGCACGGCGAGGGGTAGCCTCGGCGTGAGCCGCAGGAGCACCACGACCCGGGAGGGCTCCCCGGGGCGGCCTGCCCGCACCCCGGACCGGCAGGGCCGGCGCCGCGCCAGCAGGCAGCCGGGAAGCAGCGGGGAGGCAGCGGCGAGGCAGCGGGGGCGTGCCCGGGGCGCCCGGCGCCGGCGGCGCGGCGGGAGGGCGGGGCTGCCGACCCGCGTATGGAAATGAGCCGCGTCCTGCCGCCCAATCACGACATGCGGAGAGGGGAGTGCGGCGGCCCATTGGCGGGCAGCCCATGGCGAGATGGCGTGTTCCCCGCTCCTGATCGGGTCTCGAGCCGTACGGCGTTCGCCGGCTGGTTGCCCGGGCGACGCAGCGAGTGACGCGCCGCGGGCTGGGCGTGGCGGGCCCTCGCCATTGGCTGCGCGATCGGGCGATGGCGGCGGCTGGGGTGTCGCGCCCCAGGTGTCCTTGCTCGGAGCGCAGCGGCCGGCTCAGTCCGCGGCGCGGCGGGACCCAGGAGGGCGTCGCTTGTGTGCTGCAGCGCGTCGCCGGGGCGGTGAGCGGGGACCGGCGGGGTAGGGGAGGGCGGCAGGCGCGGTGCGGGCAGCCCACCGTTGCGCCGCGTGTCCTCCGCGACCGGGGGACGGCCCGCGGCTGTTCGGAGATCGGCCGGATAACGGCGGCGCGGGGGAGGACGCCGCCGCCATCGCCGGCCCTGAGGAGCGGCGGCCGCGGGTCAGACCCGCTGTCGCGGTGCCGCCGGAGGGCGAGGGCGCGGCCGCGGCGGGCCGGCCGGTTCGCGCTGCGCCCCGGGGCGCGCTGCCGTTGCGCGGGGCTCGGCCCGCTCCGCCCGGCGGCGCTCGGGGCCTCTGCGGCCGCAGGGGGAGGCTCGGGCGGTCCCGCTGGAGGGCCGCGCCGCCGCCGTTCGCTCGGGGCCGGGGGGCTACAGCGGCGGGCCTGCGAGGGGGCCGCTGGTCTTTCCGAAAGCAAAGCCGGCCGGCCGCTGGGCCGCAGCTGTCCGAGCGAGCCCCGCGCAGGCTGCGCCCGGCCGTGTCCCGCTCGCTGCCCTCGGAGCGCTGCGGCTGCTGAGTCAGCCGGGCGGGGGCCGGTGTGCTGGTCCCGCAGCCGGTGCTGCCGGTGGGTGCTGCGAGGTTAGTGAGAGCGCTGTGACCAGACCTTGGCGTGTTCCAGCGCAGAGTCCCCCAGTTACGTACCACTTGAGACCTCTAAAGCATTACATATAACCGATCTGGTTTGCTTTTTACACACTGGTTAAGTTTTTGGAGGTGTTGCGGTTGTTTTTTTGCTTGTATTTTGCTTTGAGTCCCAGAATAGATTGTCTTATAGACTCCTGGAAATTTTTAATTGAAAACAAAGGCAAGCAGGAACTGAATAGGATTTATGAAGCATCCCTTTTGAACCACCATTTTGAAATTTAACAAAATTCTATTAATGGTGAACATTAGCTTTATGTTTGCCGTTAAGTCTTGGTAATTTTAAGCTATGAGTCACTGTAACTATACACACAGTTTAAACAGAATGAGAGATACGAGCTGATTATATGCATTGAGTTTTTTTACAGCATTCAGTAATGCAGAATCGTTGTATAAAGCCTTCGTCAATATTTTCTAGAAATAGCAACTGCATAGCAAAAAAGCGCATGCACTTCAGGCAGGTTAAATGAATGTGGTGGCTTTAAAGAACCCTTTTAGGTTAGGAGTTACTGCCACTCACTTAACCCCAAGATCAGCCGTGAGGTATCCTGTGTTTCATAGCAGCAGGTAATGATAAAACGTTGTCTAATAGTAGCTGTTATGGATAACGATTTTCATAGTTGAAGTAATGCGTTTTTCCCTTACTGATTTATGTGAAGCTGTTTTGCTTAGAAATGTGAGAAAAACACAGTATCTGAAAGGAAGATTTTGAAATCTTTCCAGCTCTACTGACAATCTGTTAATTGCTTAGATGGTAGTTCCAGCTGTCAGAACTTAGGAGCTGTTTTAGGTAGAAGTGGTAGGACTCTATATAGCCATGCAGTAAGTACTAATTCAAATTTTCTTGAAACGGGGTGGTATTGAAAAGTGTTTGTATTTCCACAGGACATTGGTATGCGTTTTCTATTTTTCGTGTTGTTTCAGAATCTTTGGCACTAAGATATTCCTCTGGCTGTGTCTTGTTTTAGTTGTCCTAATGAAGATACCTTCCATTCTGCAGAGGAAGAGCTATAATGCCACCCTGGAACAGTTTTGCAAGAACATAGATTTACAAAACTATATAGATTATATTACATAGGGAAGAACGAAGGATAATGGTGACTTTAAAAGGAGTGGTTCTCTTGTGTTTTAAAAAAGAAAAAAGCTTTCTGTCAGGAAACGAAATAATTAGTTCATAAGGAAGGCAGTCCCCTCAATGATTTTCCTGATTTTGTTCCATGAAAATCCTGCCACATTTCACTGTGGAAAGATAAATAGATTGGTGCTATTGGTGCTTGTGAGATTGAGATTGGTATTTGTAGGAAACCACGATAATGCTGCCATCTTCAGCAACACTACGCAGATAATTTGCCCTGTCTGTTAGGTTCTCCATTGTATGACAGCTTCATTTTTGATGTCCAAGCAAAAGAAATAATACTAGAAAGACTGTCTTTACAGAAGCCTTATTGGATGGATTGTTACTTTTAAGGCAATGCAAATGGAGATTTTTTTTATCCACTTTGAAGTGGCAGTGTGTAGAGAGCCCTCAGTCCTGTAGAAAAATCTTTACAGTGCCAGGCTACTATTTAAGCATCTTTTGAACTTTACAGTATAGTTATATAGCTAACATTCATCACGGAGTATTATGAACTGTTGATTTTGTGCAGTGAGAAGAGCAAAGTACTAATGTATACAAGCGAGAATTTTATGGCATCTTGTTTCTGTGCTATAAAACAATTCAACATCCGTGGTGAGCTTGTCTAAAGGTACAACAGATCAAATAGACCAGGATGTGGGGTTTGTAGCTGAAGGGTGTACAGAACATCCACATTCTCAGTTACATGAAAGAGAGATGTGAGAATTTCTGTCAAAATGTTTGTTACCTGATGAAAGCAGAGGGAATGGTGAAATCCATCAGTAACCTGGGAATTAGTTACGGGTGCAAGATGACTGTCACAGAATCAGTATGTGAGAAGGACTCATGCTTGAGATGAAGAAGGAACTGTTTCGAATGTGATTGACTTGAATCACTGGAGAATATTGAGAAGAAAGCAGAGAAGACAGTCAGAGCAAGGTAACGCTGCAATTCCTGCTGGTGAAGTTGAGCATTACCAGTAGTGGTTAGTTGGTAGTTTACATAGTTAAAATGAAGTTACTCAGTATTTTTGATGGGAAGAGTGAGTAGAAAGAAGTAAGAGAATTTAGTGAGTGCTTACACAGGTGGTAAAAACAAGATGTTGGTGTCAAAGTGGTATCAAAATTGTGTGACAGGAAGATACTGAGATGTTGAGAGTGGTGGAGACTTACTAGTAAGACCTTGAAGAAATAAGCGAGATGTGTATTAAAAAAAAAAAAGATTGAGAAGGCAAGAGCAGATACTGTACCTCAGAAGGCTAGAAATAAATGGGTTTTACATGGAAGGTTGAAAGGTAAGATTAGTCTCCCTACTCATCTTTTACTTCACTGGTTTTGGTTTCTTTTCTGAGGGATGACTTGCAGAAATTGTATCTTTTTTTTCCTGAATCTTGTACTTGCTTACATGAAATACTCCTTTGTTGCAGGTTTGCCAAGTATAGAAAAACAGTCTTGAAAATGTTGTCCAGACTCTTTCGAATGCATGGCCTTTTTGTGGCCTCTCATCCATGGGAAGTCATCGTGGGGACAGTGACTCTCACCATCTGTATGATGTCCATGAAGATGTTCACTGGGAATGATAAGATATGTGGCTGGAATTATGAATGCCCCAAACTTGAAGAAGTAAGGATTTAAATTCATGTTATAGTACATACTTTTAATCAGTAGATCCAGGTTTTTCTGTAGAGTAAGATCAGGTTGTGGTAGCAGCTATACAGAAACTGTTTTATTGCTGCCTTTTCCCATTCTTGATATTAAACCTGTATGCAAAGAGTGATGCACTACAGAAGGTCTTCATTAAATTTGACTTTCAGTTGCACAGTATCTAGTGAAAAAAAAAACCTTATAGTAACACTTTGTGAGTTTGTAAGACAGACTAGCAGTGATACTTTATTCTGAAACTTCATCTTTAGTGCAGCTTCACAACGGATTTTATTACTAAAACTTAACAAGTTACTGCTTAATGTAAAAGCTAACTCAGTTGCTTTGTATTTCAAACAGGATGTTCTGAGCAGTGACATCATCATCCTGACAATCACGCGCTGTATAGCAATCCTTTATATATATTTCCAGTTTCAGAACCTAAGGCAGCTTGGATCAAAATACATTTTAGGTACTGTGTCTGACTTTTGCATTTGCTGTATGCATTTTAATTGTGGGTTTTTTAGTATAAATTGGTAATAAACATTACTATAAATTGGTAATAAACATTAGAATTTTAATACTTTTGTACAGAACAGGGTAATTTTAATTATGTTATATAGCAGAATAAATGTTCTACATATATCAAAATGCTTTTTTTTAAGAGAGATTGTGTAGGATTATATAAACACAGGAAATGTAATTTTTGAAAGAATCGATTATTACTGTTTAAAACACTTAAAAATATGGAGTTGTTTAGGCTAGCTTTCATTTTTGCTAATAATGAATGAGAGGATTTATGGATTTTATTTCTTAGTCTTACTTTGAATGCAGTACAAATTTTAGATTTAAATAAGTTCAAAAATACCATGTACTTCAGTTTGTAACTCAACTGCTGTTAAATGCACTCTGAGACATGAGAATTGTAATTTGTTTGCTGCAGGATTGATCTAAAAGTATAGTTTTTCTTCCCCCCCCCCCCCCCCTAAATAAAAAAAATCAATTTTGTTTTTAAAGGTATTGCTGGCCTCTTCACAATCTTCTCAAGTTTTGTTTTTAGCACAGTGGTAATTCATTTCTTGGATAAAGAACTGACAGGTTTAAAGTAAGTAATGAATTGTTATTCTGGATTTCTTGCTTGAATTTTCTTTCCTGTACAATAAACCTTGAATTTTAACATATGCCTCTTTTTTTTTTTTCAGTGAAGCTTTACCATTCTTCCTGCTTCTGATTGATCTGTCGAGAGCAAGTGCATTAGCCAAATTTGCACTCAGTTCCAACTCACAGGTCAGGGGGTCTGGGATTTTTGTTTGGTTGGTTTGTGGATTTTTTTTATTTTTTTCCCAGTGGATCTTTTAACTTTAATGTTCAAAGGTGAACTTCATCCTGTGGCAGGGGGTGTTGAACTAGATGACCTTTAAGGTCCCTTCCAAGCCAAACTATTCTATGATTGTATGAATAATCCGGATTAAGAGACGTACTACAAGTGAATACCTTATTGGTGATACATAAAAAGGGGCAGATTTTATCCAGATAGTCTGTTCCCTTGTTGTCAATCCAGGTCAGTGTTCAAGTGAATAATAACACCATAAAATTAGTGTGCATATTCATGTGAGCTAAGGTAATTTTATGTATGAGTACTTTACAGGTTCAGAACTTTAGAACTGGTGGTGCTTAAGGCTCAGCTAAGGAGGCTAGAGTTCCTAGACAAACTGTTCTTCCCTAGAACAGGTATTGACAGAAAAAAGTTAATTTCTAGGGCTCAGGAGCGGCATATGAAGAGACATCTAGTGTTACAGTGCTGATAATGGAAGAAGCATATTTCTAGACAAAATCTTAGCAGAACAAACATAGCATATGTGTAGACAGAAACATTCATGCTCTAATGCAATTAACACAGCACAACAGGGAGGATTGACAGGACATCTTGCTTGTCATAGATTGTAAATTTTTTCCCCTAGTATTCTAAGTTCTGCAACAAAAGTATATTTAGTATATTAAATACCATATGTTGTAATTGAGCATACTAATTGTGGCAAAATATTGTATATTACACTTTAATACATTGTATCTAGCATATATTGCACATTCTTTGTATGTATGGTATTATTATAGTGTGTTGTATATTATTTCATAATACTTGCAAGAACAGAATTTTTTACTTATTTTCAAGAAGGTATTTCACATGTAGGTTTTCCCTACAGCTTCTCTCTACCTTCCCCCAAAACCACTATCACAAAAAAAACAGCAGCAGACCCTGTAGAATTTGCCATGCTTGGCTTCTGGAGGAAATCCCTTTCCCCCACAGTGGAAAGTTTTAGTGGTTTGGGTTTTTTTGTCCTCTTTTCTGTCAGCTGAGTCTAGAGAGTTAAATAATAAAACAATAAAAGTTAGAGTACAAATATGTGGTTGCACGAACTTTTGAAATGCCATGATATAAAAGGCTTTTATTTTATGTCTTAAAGTGTAGAATTGTTCTTCTGAATGTGCTGCAATTAAAGTCTTTGTCCACCAGTACTGTAGGAGTTTAGAATACTGATGAGCCAAAGGTATAGAAATTAATCAAAATTAAATAATCTGGTGTAAATAAAGACTTTCAGATAACTTACAGAAAATAAAGCAATTGAAGAATGTATTCTTACATAATAGTTCCATTTTCAATATATGTTTTAAAAGGCCTTATCAACATAATACTATTCAATTTACTGATCATGGTTGTGTACACTCCCTTAATTTGATTTTTGTCTTTATATTAATGTACATAAATTTTTCTTTTTAGGATGAAGTAAGAGAAAATATTTCACGTGGAATGGCAATTTTAGGCCCTACGTTTACACTGGATGCCCTTGTGGAGTGTCTTGTGATTGGTGTTGGTACTATGTCAGGTGGGTGATACCATCTAAGGGTCTGAATCTTTCCAGTTAAAAAAGACTATTTGAAAGATGTTGGGATATTGAGAGTTTAAAGTAGTGTAGGCGCGACCCATGCGAGTGGAGTGACTTTATCTATTTACTTTTCTAATTAGCCTATATTACTAGTTTTCTCCAGATATGAATAATATGTACGTGTTAAAAACTCTGAAATACAGGTAGCAGCTTTCCTTGAGCATTGCGCAGTGGGAATGGACTTCTGTGCAGCTGCTTACATAAAATTAAGACCTTCTATCATTCCAGTCATTCCTATTAACATCATAAAGTAGCTGCTGAAATGTTCTCTTGGCATTCTTAAAAGTGAGTTACACTTTCAGTATATGCACACTTATTTTGTATTCCTGCAAAACCTGAGTATTTCTAAAAACTACTCCAAGTGAAGAAAGTTATTCTAGTTCAATTAAAAATAACTGATCTTTTGCTGTATTTTTTCCTTACTCAGTCTTTTGATCTTCATCAGTTCCTTGTGCAGTGGCAGTTGTCTTTCCTTAAAAAGAGAACAGTTAAATGTAGTGAGAAAAGGGTTTCCATGTGTAAATACTAATTTTTTTGTAAAATAAATCAAAGTTTCATAGCTAGGACTAAAGTGGGGTTTTGTTTGCATTTTTGGTTTTGTCTGTTGGTTTTTATCTCTGGAGGTTTTTTAAACTATTTTGTATGCCTTAAGGACATATTTCAGAACAACTGCTTTTCTAATTGTTTTGGACCTTTTCAGGGTAATTTTTATTAGTAAGCTGCTTTCCTGTTTCCATCTAGGGAAGAACTCATTTTGGCATAGCATATAATTAATTTTTAAAAAAAATTATTTATACTGTTTGCTCTTTCATCTTTACTAAGGCAGTTCTGTAATGCATGTGTGACATAACTAACTGACTTTTTCTGGATACCAGGCTTGTGAAAGAGTAGGTGGACTATATACCGTTTCTTACTGCCTGAGCACTTAATAGGTCACCTTTCAGAAGGGATGTCAATACATCAAATCATAGAATCATTTAGGTTGAAAGAGACCTGAGATCATCAGGTCCTACCATGAACCCAGGACTACCAAGGCCTTCACTAAACCGTGTCCCTAAGCACTACATCTATGTGTTTTTTAAACACATCTGGGGATGGTGATTCCACCACCTCCCTGCGCAGCCTCTTCCAGTGTTGACCACCCTTTCAACAAAGAAAATTTTCCTAATATCCGATCTAAACCTCCCCTGGAGTAACTTGAGGCCGTTTCCTCTTGTCCTATTGCTTGTTAGCTGGGAGAAGAGACCCACGCGCCTCTGCCTACAGCCTCTCAGGCAGTTGTAGAGAGCAGCAAGATCCCCCCTGAGCCTCCTCCAGGCTGAAAACCCCCAGTTCCCTCAGCTGCTCCTCACAAGCCTTGTGCTCCAGACCCTTCCCCAGCCCCATGGCCCTTCCCCGGACACGCTGCAGCCCCTCTACGTCCCTCCTGCAGTGAGGGGCCCAAACCTGAACACAGGGTTCGAGGTGCAGCCTCACCAGTGCCCAGTAGAGGGGCACAACCACTGCCCCAGCCCTGCTGGCCACACTGCTTCTGACACAAGCCAGGGTGCTGCTGGCCTCCTTGGCCACCTGGGCACACTGCTGGCTCATGCCCAGCCGGCTGCCGACCAGCACCCCCAGGCAGCTTTCCAGCCGCTCAGCCCCTAATTGTTGGCTACTTGTTTTTTGCTTAGATAACTGAGAAGTTTCAAGCTTTTGGTGTGAAGCTTTAAAATCTTGGTGAACCGTAATTATTTGTATTTATGTAGAATTACACTTTGTCACAGTTTAACCCCAGCCAGTAACTTAAGTACCATGCAGCTGCTTGCTTGCTCCACCCTCACCCAGAGGTGTGGGGAGGAGAATCAGAAAGAAATGTAAAACTCAAGGGTTGAGATAAGAACAATTTCATAGGTAAAGCAAAAGCCGCACACGCAAGCAAAGCAAAACAAGGAATTCACTTCCCATGGGCAGGCAGGTGCTCGGCCATCCCCAGGAAAGCCGGGCTCCATCACATGTAACAGTTACTTGGGAAGACGGGCACCATAATGCCAGAGGTCCCCCCTTCCTCCTCCTTCCCCCATTTTATGATGTTTACAGCGTGACACCATACGGTATGGAGTATCCCTCTGGCTCGTTCAGGTCAGCTTTCCTGGATGTGCCCCCTCCCAATTTCCCGTGCCCCTCCAGCCCTCTGGCAGGCCAGGCCTGAGAAACTGAGAAGTCCTTAACTTAAACATCGCCCAGCAACAACTAAAACCATCAGTGTGCTGTCAGCGTTGTTCTCACACCAAATCCAAAACACAGCGCTGCACCAGCTACTAAGAATTAACTCTATCCCAGGTGAAACCAGGGCAGTTTTCTGTAAATACCATACCATGAATACATATTGTGCTTAGAATAACCTAATACAGAATGACTAGGGCATAACATGCTTGGTTTTTATTAATCTAGACAGTTCTCTATATAATCTGCAATGTGAGTTTAATGGCTTCTTTCTTACTTCTGCAGCACATCAAGTATGTAGAAGGCCTATTGCATATCCAAATGTAAAAAATTTCTTCTTTTTCTATGCAGGTGTACGACAACTTGAAATTATGTGCTGCTTCGGCTGTATGTCTGTTCTTGCCAACTACTTTGTCTTCATGACCTTCTTTCCAGCTTGTGTGTCCTTGGTACTAGAGGTAAGACCAACTTCAAGACAACATCAAGCTTAGTATTTGGATCCTGCGCTTGCAGGCTATTCATTTCTTCATGGAGTTACATGCAGCATATTTGTCTTCCTGATGAGCATGTTTGCCTTCCTGAGTTATGGTGGCTCAGCTGGTGACAGTAACTGGCTAATGCTGGTGTAAATCCATCACACTGACAGAGTAATTGAACTATACTGTAAATTATTTGCTCTCCAGAGTTTTTCACTAATGCAGACTGACAGTAGATTGTGGGTTAACTCTTCTGTTGGTTGTTTCTTAACGATCAAATAAAAATACCACTTGAAGCTCACTGGTTTGTTTTTCTAATATGTACTAAATAGGACCTGTTCTTAAATTTTGTTATTTTTGCAGCTTTCGAGAGAGAGCCGCGAAGGGCGCCCTATATGGCAGCTTAGCCATTTTGCTCGTGTTCTGGAAGAAGAAGAAAATAAACCAAATCCTGTAACACAGAGGGTCAAAATGATTATGGTTTGTGGCTCTTTTTTTTTACTTGTACTTTTGCAATTAGTAAGGTGTCCTGGTGCAATGAATCAAGCTTCTGTTTTCTATAGACTTGTATTCTGCATCCCATTAGTCTTGTTTGTTGTGGTAGTTGTTAATAATGTCCTCTATATCTATACCTAAAGCCTTCCTGTGTGTGCCATTTCTGTGCCAAACACTCAGGGTTTTTCCATGTGACTAACTCCCTTATTCTTACCCTGACAGTACCCTCAGCTTCCTTTGCTTTATTACTTTAGTAAGAGGAAGGACGTGGTATGACAGGCCCAAAGCTGTGAGTGTTACAAAAGGCCATTGATAAGGGGTGTGGAAAATCGGCCTTTAGACTTTTAAGGCATGGGAAACCAAAAAAAACTAAACCCCAAAGAAATAAAAAAGAAAATTTTTAATTTTTGTAGGTTAGATTACAACAACCTAGTTACAGTTGAAAAATTAATATTTGTTTGTTGTTTTGTGTTTTTAATACAGTCGCTGGGTTTGGTTCTTGTTCATGCCCACAGCCGTTGGATAGCAGAACCAGCTGCTCAGAACAGTACTGTAGAAAATTCAGTGGGATTGGATGAGAATGCACCGAAGAGAATTGAACCGAATGTTTCATTATGGCAGTTCTACCTTTCCCGGTAGGCAACTTCACAGAATAGAAGTTTCATTGATTAGTGTGTGTTCTCCAGTACTGCCAAGCTGTGGTCCTAGGGTACAACGCTTGTTAACTTGCAGATATGACCACTGTAGGATTTCTTGGAACTGGAGATGACATTTCATAAGAAATATTTTGATACAATGCCATTTGTCCAATCTCCTTGAAGTAATCAAGAGCATGATCAGGAGACAGTTGTCCTGTGTGCATCAAAACACTGTCTTTTCCCAGTAGCACTGACACCTTTCAGAGTGCACTGGAAAATAAATTTTCTGACTGCACTGGAGTATTTATGCAGAGTTTCTGACTGTTCAGACAGAAGTGCAAAAGCCGTGTCACTATTGCTTTACCTTCAGCTTAACTGAAGTTAGGAGCACCTGTATTTCCTTACTACTATTGAAAACTCAGAGCTGTCAGTTTTAGAGGTTTTTTCCCCCCCTCTCTTAGAAGTTTGGCTTGGATCATAGTAGTCATTATTGGTAGAGGATGATAATTGAAACTTCCTGATTTGTCATTGGGAAGTAGGTGTGTAATCAATTTGATCAGTCGTTAGTGACTATTTTAAAGTCATTTTTATTATTGGGGCTGCTTTTTAGCCAAGATTTAGTAACTGTTTAATGACACCTGAAAATTCTTATGTTAGAGTATTTCTTTACCCTGACACAGCATACTTGAATGACCTGGTAGAAGATGTCTTTTGACTGGAATTCCTGCCAAATATATAAATTATGCTGCAACTATTGCCCTTTCTAAAGCAAAGGGATGTCAGAATGCTGTTACAAACAACATATTGTATAGACCATGTATTTGTCTTTTTCAGAATGGCCAGTATGGATATTGAACAAGTAATCACTCTTGGATTAGCCCTTCTCCTTGCTGTCAAATATATTTTCTTTGAGCAAGCAGAGACTGAATCCACACTGTCACTGAAGAATCCCATAACATCTCCAGTGATGGTCCAGAAAAAAGTCCCTGAGAATTGTTGCCGGAAGCAGTCTGGACTTCTGAAAAACAACCAGAAATCTAACACAGTAGAAGAGGCTTTAGTTCCCAAAGATGGAAATGGTAATTTTTAGAATTTTATTGAACATATTCCTAGTATTTGGAACAAATAGTGAAATCTGAGTTAGCATGTTGTATTTGGAATCAGAACTTAAGCACTTTGTAAACCAAGTTTCATTTTAATTGCCTTTATGCAGCGGAAGTCATAAAACCTGTATTAGCAGAGTCATCAACCAAGGCTACATTTGTAGTTGGCAGTTGCAACGCTGTGGATACTTTTTCATTTTTTAATGGAAGAGAGGAAGAAATCGAGTTACCTAAGGAACCACGTTCCATTGAGGAGTGTGTTCGTATACTTGGAAATGCAGAGGTATGGGAAAAAGAACTTTTTTTTTTAACCTCTGCTGCAGCATCTGATTTAAGAATTCTTACAGTTCATTTTCCAATTTTTAAATGATCCTATTGATTATATGTTATTCTTCAGAAAATTATATGGCTTCAGTAACTTGGGTAGTGGGTCAGGACTAAAACAAAACCCTTTAGAAGTCACTTCTCCGCCAGGCAGTCAGGGTGGGGAGCAGCTTCATCATTAATGACATACCATAGTCGTTGAAGCTTCATCATGTATGCATACAAGATTTTGATCATATCCTGACCTACTATAAAACCTGACGTTAGCAGTTGGTTCATGTAGATGTACTCTGGTAATGTCAAAGTCAAGTCATTACCCGTTGTTATTTGGAAATTTAAAAGGATTTTTACCAAGAGAATCTGTATTTTCCCTCCCTACTCTTTACATTTCCAGAAAGGAGCAAAATTCCTTACTGATGCTGAGGTTATCAGCCTTGTTAATGCTAAGCGTATTCCTGCATACAAACTGGAAACTCTGATGGAAACACAGGAGCGAGGTGTGTCCATTCGCAGACAGATGTTATCTGAGAAACTTCCTGAACCTTCATCTTTGCAATATCTTCCATATAGGAATTATAATTATTCTTTGGTAAGTAAAAGGCAGACAGGTGAAATTCACTGTAAAACCATGTTCCAAATACATGAAGTAGATGCTCAGTGATGCATATGAATTAACAGTGAGCTTGGTCAAAACTGATGTAGCAGGGGGGGAAAAAAAAAAAAGAAAAAAAAAAGGCAAACATAAGCCACTACCTTCCTAGGGAGGTTTGCCTAAACTTAGAATAAGGTAGTTGCATACTCCTAACAAAGTATGCAACTGCCTTATCTCAAAAATGTACAATTCTGAGCAGCAGAATGATAACATTACCTTGAGCTCAAGTTAAAATGGAAGTTAATTTAAAATTCATGTAACAGTATTAGGATTTTTTTAATAGTGTTTAAGACTTAGTAAGATCTAATACGTCTGCCAAATACTAGATTGAGCGGCATTAGCTGTTGATAGCTGTAGCTGTTACCTTTTGAGGTGGGAATTGGTTGCTTTGTGGGTAGGGTTGTGGGGGTTTTGCTGAGATACCTTGTTGTAGTTACAGGCATAGTATGTAACATGCTGTACCATAGCGCTGTTAGTGTAACCTCAGTGATACCTTTTGTATTTTTTTTTGTAAGGTTATGGGAGCTTGCTGTGAAAACGTGATTGGATATATGCCTATTCCTGTAGGTGTAGCAGGACCACTGTTTTTGGATAACAAAGAATTTCAGGTGCCAATGGCAACAACAGAGGGATGTCTTGTAGCAAGCACAAACAGAGGGTGTAGAGCAATATGTGTAAGTATTACTCGACAGGCTTGAAAAACTTCCGGTATTGTAAAACATATTTGGGGTGATAAAAGGCATGTTTTTGATATCCTAAAAACTAACACTCACTTTCAGTAATCTTACTTTGTTTCCTTTCTGCTTTGATTTTTAGCTTGGTGGAGGAGCAAGTAGCCGCATTCTGGCAGATGGGATGACTCGAGGACCTGTTGTAAGGCTGCCCACTGCTTGCCATGCTGCAGAAGTGAAAGTTTGGCTTGAAAGCCCCGAAGGCTTTAAAATAATGAAGGAAGCTTTTGACAGCACGAGTAGGTTAGTACAATGGCTATTCCAGCCTTATTCCCTGACATAAGACTTCTGTGGATGATAGAAAGCTCCTGGGTTTTTGTGGTGTACTGCAGTACAGGAAATTACATCTTAATTTTGGCTGTCCTGCATAGTGTGAATCTAAGAGAACAGAACTCACTTTGTCTGTGTGCCAAGGCCAGTAATAAACATTTTCTAATGATAAGTGGTAAACAACTGTATCTTAGCAACAAATACATTCATACTGCATAATACTTAATACATTATTTATTTTCTCTAAGTATTTAAAACAAACATAAAATCTTACTTGGATTTTTAGTAGTTACAATGCAAAAAGTAATTCAGTGTTTGGAACCTAGCCTTTCAGATTATATTACTAATGTTAATAATTAATTTATGAGGTTCCAGAGAATACAGGATAAAGTAATGCTAGAACTGAAAAGCTAGAAAATGTAAAGCAGTATTAAGAATAAGTCTACTTTTCAAGCCCTAGAGTTTTTTTTAAGACTTACAATTACCTGCTTTCTTTAGGAAAGTTCAAAGAGACAATTCCTTACTAGTTTTGTTCCAGCCAAAGTTTTGTCAGCCAAGGACATGCGTGTATTTCGGCCAGAATCAACTTACGGTGCTATTTGCAGTTTGTTTGACTTGTGGAGCTTGCACTGTTGAGGATAGCATGGGTTTTGCCTTGCTGTAAACTGACATAAGAATTTCCAAAGGCCTCATTTTTAGTTTATATCTGGTAGTCAGATGTTTTAGGTAACACAAATTAATTTATATGTATGTTAGCTCAGGGCATTTTATGTCATGAAGTTCAAAGACAGAAAACATGAGACAGTGAACACTTTTACAGTGAAGATTTTTGAGGTGTTCACTCAGAGCTATGTGCATAGTAGCTGAAGGCTTTTTTTCTGTGCTGAGGGAGGAGGAAACAGTGTCGTTAACAACACTATCTGCAATGAGTTACTGAAATTTTGCTACTTAAAACTAACTTAATCTTTTCCCTTGAGGCTTATAAGTAATAGTTAAGCATTTTCTTGCAGGTTTGCCCGCCTGCAAAAACTTCTCATCAGTTTGGCTGGTCGTAACCTTTATATCCGTTTTCAGTCTGGAACAGGAGATGCAATGGGAATGAATATGATTTCAAAAGTAAGACCACTCCCCTTAAGACTTTTTAATAAATGTGTATTTCTTTTAAAAATAGATAATAGCTTATCAACCTGTGACTACCTGGCATGTGAAGCCAGAAAGATAAGACATAGCGCTGTTTGAAGTGCTATAAAATAATAAATGAGTTTGACCTAGTCAAGTGTAAACAAGAATAGGATGAGAAAGAAAAAAAGTAACTTTGTATCTGGATATTTTTTATTGTTGTTATTTAAAGAAAGTATTCTTGATAATATGGAAGTTAAGCTGGTCACTCTGTTGCTTTGGGCCAAAGATTTTGTCCAGCAGCAGTTAATCTGTTACTGTGTGGATCACTTCCTTGAAAATTAGGAATTAGATTAGGAATCTGGTCAATGGCAGCAGAAGAGTGTTCTCTAGTTTCATTTGTTTGTTTTCATGCAAACACATGGAAGAACTGGAGAGATATGATCCATAGATTCTTGGAACACCTTGTGCTGTTTGAAACTAATGCCCTTTGCCTATTCTCTATATTACATAAATGGGTCTGGTGATAGGTAGTAAATATAGAAGACTTTTTGTGTGACTTCCTAGTGTACAGAAGATCTTTCTACTGCATCCAAAATGAATTAATTTCATGTCTGTAGTGTTTGACTTAGTTCATGTTGTATCTTCAGTACAGTAACCATATGCCCATGCACTTAGAATGTGTATAGAGAATCCATATGTACTGGGAAGAACCAATTATTGCCCATGTAATTCCCAAAATGGTTAGAAAAACTCTAGTGATAATAGGGTGGGTGGGGGTTTCTGCTGTTTCAGATTCCTTCCTGAAATTACGTTCTTTTCTTGAGCTGTAACTGAAAATCTGATTAGACTTAATCTAATCTTGCTGTTCCACTGTCCTTGAGTAGCTTGTTTTGCAACCATAATGATACACCTAGCCTTTCATTTGTTTCTTTTCTAACAGGGTACTGAAAAAGCACTGGCAAGGTTGAGTGAAGAGTTTCCTGATCTCCAAGTAATAGCTATTAGTGGTAACTATTGTACAGACAAAAAACCTGCTGCTATAAACTGGATAGAAGGAAGAGGGAAGTCTGTTGTCTGTGAAGCAGTCATTCCAGCCAAGGTTGTTAGAGAAGTAAGTGTCTGCTTGTTTTTACTTGTTTATAAAAACGCATACATTTTACAAAATCAATAACTATCTCACATTATAAATGTTAACTGTAAGCCGTTTTCCACGTGAGGATAATTCTTACATGTGTTGTCAGAACTGCTGTAGGATAAGCCATTTTTGCTGAGAGAATAAATATTTTTTTCCTTTCATGGTCTCTTCTGTGACATAATGTGCATATATTTAATGATGCATATCTAGTTGAAGGTATGAGCATTTCCACTTTTTACCTTTGAAAAATTATGCCACAGTCTGACAGATTTTTACATGTGGGGTTTTGCCTGTCATTAAGCCCAGTCTTGATCATTTCACTCATTTGTTGTCTCTCACGCAAACCTGGCATTCTCTTCAAAGTTTATATTTACTACAATGAAAACAGATAATCGGGTGCTTCACTTAATTCCAAAGCTGCCTTAGCATCTTGCCTGACGAAGGGTAACCCTTGTGAACAGTGCCAGTCACAGCCTCTGTCAAACTTGTCCTACATCATCAGAGCTATCTTAGAATCTCTTCTACCTGAGCTCAGAAGACTGCCTGTGTGTCAGACAAATCTATTGCTTGTCCCGTGGTTGCCAGCACTGGCCATGAGAAGCAATATCCGGGGAGGAATTTACTACGCCATACTCAGCACAGTCTTCCGTCAACTTGTTCAACGTTTTTGGAATTGCTGCTTTTGTATTCAATGCATTTTTTTGTTTATTTTCCCCCAGTAATTTGTCCAGTCTCTTTTGTGAAACTACGTAAACTTGTATCACTAGAATTCCAGGCAGAATTCCGCAGTGTAGCTGCACCTTGTATGAGAACTACCTCCTCCTCCTTGATTCCATTTGATGCCCTAGTTTTGTACTGGAATAGATACTTAAGGCTCTTACCTTCTGCTGCTCAAGATCTTGTGGTTATAACACAGCCCTTCCACCTTGCCAGCCATTCACAGTTCCAGATTGAAAAGTACTAGTTTCTCTCTGAGGAATGAGTAAAAACATTCTAAGCATGTCTTTGAACATCAGTATCTCTAGATCTTTTTCAGTTCTAAAATTTCTGGGTACAGAATTCAGAGTGTGTGTGCAGGCTGGATTTGTACATTGACATAATTTATGTCTTCTGGGTTTGCTTCCTAGTGGTTTCCTAATTTTCATATTGTTGGCATTTTTACAGTTGATTCAGTGGCAATATCTAATTAGCTACGAGATTGCATTCCAGAGTAGTAATGGGGAGCCAGTCAGTTTGTAATGGGCATGGATAGTTTTTAGGTAAATTTGTGATGTTTTTCCCCAATACCCAGCCATGTACATCACTACATTCACTTACATCGAACTCTAATACATAAACTATATTTTTGTCAGTGTTGTAGACTTTGTGCAGATCTCTGTCATCAGTTGCTATTCCTGCTACACTGGAATATCTTGAATTTTACTCACAGTACTCTCTTTTTGCTCTCTTTGATCATTTTTATACTAAATTCAGTGTACATCTTATATCTGAAGGTTTCAAAATACACTTAGTATCGTATAAATGTGCCATTTGATTTGATATTACTGTGTACAGTGTTTACGTAACAGTGTAGCACTGTGGTTTGTATTTGAACTCTTCAGTTTAGCTCTGTATTCTTATGCAGAGCAAAACTGAGGAGGGTTTAGTGTCCAGGGCAACTTGGGAGGATTGTTGCTATCATGTCACGGTGAATTAGTGGGATATTTCTGTCAAGTTGATTTTGTTTGTTTCATTCTGAAGATAAGTGAGAATTTGAAATGGAGAAGGTAGCTGGTAAGCTTTTCTTAAAGGCCTGTGCAAGTCCAACCCTTTGCACTGACTTTTCCATTGTTACTTCGATAACGCAGCCTGCATTTGAAAAGGCTCATTTTGAACAAAAATAAAAGTAGGTATCTAGGACAACGGTTGCTTCCACATGGAATTTGACTCAAACAAGGGGCAAGAGCTTATTAACCATAAATAGTGCGTTTCTACTCCTGCGTAAGGAATGGTGTAATAAAAGTGTATCACTTTGTCTAGGTATTGAAGACAACTACAGAAGATATTGTTGAAGTCAATATAAATAAAAACTTGGTGGGTTCTGCGATGGCTGGTAGCATAGGTGGCTACAATGCACATGCAGCAAACATTGTGACAGCTATCTACATAGCCTGTGGTCAGGTAGGTTTGTTTTCCCCCAGTTCAGGTTTTCTTTAGTGCAGTAATTCTTAACCACACAGTTAAGTATTTTGTTTGTGCTTTGTTTTGCCTTCCTAATCTGAAGGATGCTGCGCAGAATGTAGGCAGCTCTAACTGCATCACTTTGATGGAGCGAACTGGTTCCACCAACGAAGACCTGTACATCAGCTGCACAATGCCTTCTATAGAAATAGGAACTGTTGGCGGAGGCACCAACTTGCTCCCACAGCAGGCGTGTTTGCAGGTATAGATCAGAAAGTTTAAAGCAACTTAGCTTCTTAAATCAAAGCTCACTTTCGTGTTGTGTATATTGAGTCTGAGTAATGTGCGAATGGGCCTTCTTGAAACTCAGTGGATTTGGTATGAAAATTTAAGAATAATCTAATGAATTGTTCTCATGTATCTAGTTCCTGTATCTAGTTCCTAAAGCTTAAGATCTTTAATATTAAAAAGAGACTTAAAACTAGTTGATGTGATATCATTTGGAATGACTTACTTTAATACTAGAGCTAGCATAAATTTACGTAGATTTCGTAGTATAATAATGCATATTTTTCTCTCCAGATGTTAGGGGTTCAAGGTGCAAGCCAAGATAACCCTGGTGAAAACGCCCGTCAACTTGCTAAAATTGTTTGTGCTACAGTGATGGCAGGGGAATTATCACTAATGGCAGCTCTGGCAGCTGGGCATCTAGTCAAAAGCCACATGATCCACAACAGGTAAGAAATGGAAAAATTCTTATCTTTCTCTGCTATTTTGCCTTTCTTCCAAGTACGAGATTCAATAATAGTTACATGAATAATTGCAACATAAATAGTGCTGTAACATTTTATATAATGTAGTTATCTTACTGTTTTTATTAGGTCAAAAATAAACCTACAAGATCTTCAAGGAACCTGCACTAAGAAGGCAGCTTGAATACTAAAATGGCTTTGCAATGAAGAATTGTTGTAGCAACTGACAGGGTGCACAGGGGAAAAAAGACCTCTGTGAAGTTTAGAATGAAAATCACCTTCAACTCAATTTATGTAAGATGAACTGAGAGATCAGCAGACTTGTGTGAGACTACTTACGCCTTTGACCTTCTTCAGTGGTTAGAGATGACTTCGTGGGAGAAGTCCTGTCACATGCCTTGAACATGGCTTTGGAATTCTTACTCTTACACATCTTATAAAGGGTCCGTTTTATGGTTTTACAGGTTGAGATTCTTTTGACTACTAAGCTCCTGGTAACCACAAAGCTGAGAAGTGAGTAATGTACTTTGCAGAATTAAAAAAAATAGGTCTAAACTTGGCTTGAATGCACTGATCCTTGCCTTCTTTATGTTACAGTTAGACAAGCATGTTTTTTAAAGTGATGGCAAGCCTAATCACTTTCCATGAATCCCCAGTTTTAATTTTGTTCACATACAAAATTTAGGTCTTGGGCTACAAGACAGTTCTGTTGAATCCTATTAGTTTATAGAAACCTCTGTCTATATATAGTACTTAATTTGCTGCTGCTTCAGCTAAGCAGCATTCTATGTTTTAACTCCACAGTTTAGGTTATTCCTTCATGGAAAACTTGTGACCTATAAAGTTCTGAACTGTTAAATGTAATCTTTATTGAAGTAGGGAAAATGGCATCTTCAACTGTTTTGTGATTTTGTTCAGGTAGAAAAAACAGACTTTAAAACTGGTGATGCCAAAATCAGTCATGTCAGACACATTTTTAAGCAAATGCAGTTTCTCAAACTTTTTTTGATAGGAGTGCATTCAAACAACAGGAGTCAAGAACAGATGTTTACACTTCTTTGAAAATAAGTCTCTTAAGGTACAGTGTGTTTGTATATTCCTTCGTTTTCTTTCTTTCTTTTTTTCAAGTGTTTGACACTTACTCCATAGGAACAGGTGTATACCCACTGTTTTTGCTGAGATAAAATGAAGTCAGAAGATCACACTGTTCTTTAACATTAGGGTTTTTTTTTAATGTTTTGATTCCTTTAAAACTTTCTTTTTGAGGGGGGGAGTATTTATTTTAGGAAGAAATCTTACCATTTTTTTCAATGAACTGTACTAATTAAGGGAATTCAGTGAAATGACATGTTAATGCAACAAGCAGGTTTTGTATCAAAATATTTTACTTGGACCAGTGAAGCAGTCTCAGGTGTTCTTAATGTAAAACAGAAAACCCAGGTTTACTCTGGTTTGAATTACCTTTGGGGAATATTGCTAAATGCATTGTGCTGCCTAGTTAATCACAGGAAGAAAATTATTAATATGCTTGATGATAAGGGGATATTTTTGTTTGGTTTGGGGTTTTTTGTGTTTTGGGGGGTGAATCAGTGGACTGGACTGGCATTCTTGCAGGAGTGCAGTGGCATTCCTAAATAGGTGACTAGCAGAGGTGCTCTTCTAATGTGCAAATTTGATATAAATCATGATGGTTTGTTTTGTAGTACATCAGCACATTAATATTATTGTAATGAGCTCATAAAGCTAATGTGCAAGCATGAAGACATACTACATGCTAGGTATGATATGATAGCATGTAAATATGAAATATCATGAATGTTTATCTTCCTGCAGTATTGTTGCTAATAGCTACCATTTTATTTAAGGAAAGCTGGAACTACTTTGTTTCTATGTTCATTCAGTGATCTTATTTAAAGTAACACTGTTCTGGCAATAAATTGTGGTTCAGTGTTCATTCTGGTGGATTTGACTGACATTCTGTGTTGCAGAATTAACATTTTGTATTATTACTAAATTGTGTACATTTTGGTACAGAACTACTTTTTCAGTTTCAGTAAAACAATGGAAAACATACTGGCTTAATTGTGATATTTTAAGCTTACTTCATGACTTAGTGACATATATTAGTAGACAAAATATGAGGGTTAAGGAAAATATCACTGGCATACAGTACTAAACGTAGTGGGGCTATGACACCAGGACTTGTCACCTCGTTCGCAGAAGCCTGTACTCATTTACTGTCGTTGAAGCTGAATTACACAGTTTGCCCAAGTGAGAGAACTAATTGGCTGCAGCATTAGCAATACTTTCAGCTGGGGCTTAATTTTCCGTTCTTCCTCACTTGTAATTCAGCTCCCATGCTTGGTCTTGTAATGTCCATCAGTCTGTAATCGGACATACAACGTAGTGCTGAGAAGACTGAACGAGAATGCAGACTACCAGTTTTATACTAGAAGCAGAGGTTACCGTATCAAATGCACTAGGAGGTTTAGAGATCTGAAGCACTCTTGTTTCCCTGCATACACTACAGTAGTGTACTTCAACATCCCTGCAAAATTTGTGTAGCTAGACTGTTTCAGTACAGGAAACAGTCATGTACTGTTTGTTTTGCATCCTTGGCAAATGCAAACCAGCTGTCTGGACTGAAGTTTCTAGACCTGCTGCAACCTAAATGCTGTACTATTACAATTGATACAGTTTTCCAAATGTTTTAAAACCCTAGTAAAAATAGTGTATTTAGTAACTACTTTGCTTCTTTCTTTACCTAGATCACCTCCTTTCTTTCTGTGTCCTGAGTCTGCTTTACCCCTGCTGCACACCAGCCCCCTTCCTGCTGTCTGACGTGGAAGTGTCAAGAGCTGTGAAGCTTTGGAAGTGCTGCAGCTCCAGCTGTCTCTTAATTACAGAGTTTTTGTCTGCTTTAATTTATTTCAGCCAGCTTAAGACCTTACAGTGAAGCATACCTTAACTGGTCTTCCTGACGGGACGAGCAGCACCTGCTTATGCAGCACAGGGATGCAAACTACGTTCATGCCAAACATAGCTCTGATGCCAGAAGCCTGTAGTGGATGTTGGGTTGAGGATGGGATGGAGGTGTACCAACAAGGGCCCACACACGGGCATTGCTGAGCAGTCACGCTGGTTCCCAGAGAAAAGCATGGCTGAGGGTCTGCTTGCTTTTTCATAGGAGCCTTCAAGCATATCTGGGCTCTGGCTGTGTCTATGCACAGCACTGTTTGCACAGTTTTCATCCTTGGTGTGAACCCTGCTTGTAAGGTGAATCATGGAAACATTTAGGATAGAATGAGATCATCAAGTCCAACTGTTAGCCCAGGACTGCCAAGGCCATCACTAAACCACGTCCCAAAGCACCACATCTATGCATTTTTTAGCCACCTCCAGCAATGGTGATTCCATCACCTCCCTGGGCAGCCTCTTCCAATGCTTGACAACCCTCTCAGTAAAGAAAGTTTTCCTAATATCCAATCTAAACCTCCCCTGGAGCAACTTGAGGCCGTTTCCACTTGTCCTATTGCTTGTTAGCTGGGAGAAGAGACCCACCCCCACCTGCCTACAGCCTCTCAGGCAGTTGTAGAGAGCAGCAAGATCCCCCCTGGGCCTCCTCCAGGCTGAAAACCCCCAGTTCCCTCAGCTGCTCCTCACAAGCCCTGTGCTCCAGACCCTTCCCCAGCCCCGTGGCCCTTCCCTGGACACGCTGCAGCCCCTCTACGTCCCTCCTGCAGTGAGGGGCCCAAACCTGAACACAGGGTTCGAGGTGCAGCCTCACCAGTGCCGAGTGCAGGGGGACAGTCCCTTCCCTTGCCCTGCTGGCCACACTGCTCCTGACACAAGCCAGGGTGCTGCTGGCCTCCTTGGCCACCTGGGCACACTGCTGGCTCATGCCCAGCCGGCTGCCGACCAGCACCCCCAGGCCCTTTCCCACCAGGCCCTTTCCAGCCGCTCTGCCCCAGCCTGTAGCGCTGTGTGGGGCTGGTGTGACCCAGGTGCAGGACCCGGCACGGAGCCTTCTTGAACCTCATCCAGCTGGCCTCGGCCCATCGGTCCGGCATGTCCAGACCCCTCTGCAGAGCCTCCTGCCCTCCCGCAGAGCAATGCTGCTGCCCAGCTTGGTGTCATCTGCAAAGTTGCTGAGGGTGCGCTCGATCCCTTCATCCAGATCATTGATCATCAATAAAGATTAAACAGGACTGGCCCCAGTGCTGAGCCCTGGGGAACACCACCTGTGACAGGTCACCAGCTGGATGTAACTCCATTTACCATGACTCTCTGAGCTCAGCTGTCCAGCCAGCTTTTAACCCAGCATAGAGCACACCCGTCCACACCATGAGCAGCCAGTTTTTACAGGAGAATGTTGTGGGAGATGGTGTCAAAGGCTTTACTAAGGTCCAAGTAGGCAACATCCACAGCCTTTCCCTTATCCACTAGTCCGGTCATCTTGTCATAGAGATCAGGTTCATCAAGCAGGACCTGCCTTTCATAAATGCATGCTGGCTGGGCCTGATCCCCCATTGTCCTGCACATGCCACGTGTTGGCACTTGGGATGATCTGCTCTGTAACCTTCCCCAGCCTGTAGTTCCCCAGATCCTCCTTCCTGCCCTTCTTGTAGACGAGCACCACATTCTGGGACCTCTCCAGTTAGCCAGGACTGCTGATCCATGATGGAGAACAGCTTGGCACACTCCTCCGCCAGCTCCCTCAGTACCCTGGGGTGGGTCTGATTCGGACCCATAGACCCGTGCATGTCTAATTGGAGCAGCAGGTCACTAATTGTTTCCTCCCGGACTGTGGGGACTTCATTCTGCTCCTCCTCATCCCTGTCTCCCAGCTCAGGGGGCTGGGTACCCTGAGGGTAACTGGTTTCACTATTAAAGGCTGAGGCAAAGGCAGCATTAAGCACCTCAGCCTTTACCTCATCTGTTGTGGCAGTGTTCCCACCTGCATCCAATAAAGGGTGGAGATTATCCTTGGCCCTCCTTTTGTTTCTGATGTGTTTGTAAAAACATTTTTTGTTATCTTTTAGAGCAGTGGCCAGCCTGAGTTCCAGCTGGGCTTTCATGTCTCTGATCTTTACCCTACATAATCTCACAGCTTCCATATATCTCTCCTGAGTTGCCTGCCCCTTCTTCCAAAGGTGGTACACTCTCCTTTTTTCCCCGAGTTCCATCCAAAGCTCTCTGTTCAGCCAGGTCTTCTCCCCCACCAGCTCATCTTTTGGCACTTGGGGATGGCCTGCTCATGCACCTTTAAGACTACCATCCTGGAGAACGCCCAGCCCCTCCTGGACCCCTTGGCCCCTCAGAACTATCTCCCAAGGGATTCCATCAACCAGGCTCGTAAACAGGCCAAAGTCAGCCCTCTGGAAGTCCAACATAGCCATTCTGCTGACCATCCCCCACTCCCTCCATACTTCTCCAAGAATCGAAAAATTCATCATCTCATGCTCGCTAAGTGCAAGTTGTCCTGTGACCACCACATACCCACCAGCGCTTCCCTGTGTGCAAACAGCAGGCCCAGCGGGACATCTCCCCTGGCTGGCTCACTGACAGCTGTGTCAGGCAGGCATCTGCCGCACACTCAGGAGCCTCCTGGTCTGTGTCCTATCCGCTGTGCTGTATTTCCAGTGGACGTTTGGTAAGTTTAAGTTCCTCACAAGGACAAACTGTTGAAACAGTCCCTGACATACGGAGCTACCCCACCGCCTCTCCTTCCTTGCCTGTCCCTTCTGAAGAGTCTGTAGCCATCCCTTGCAGCACTCCAGTCATGCGAGTTTCCCCCCATGTTTCCGTGGTGGCGACTATGTCATGGTCTTCCTGCTGCACGATGGCTTCCAGCTCCTCCTGTTTGTTGCCCGTGCTTCGGGCACTGGCATAGATGCACTTCGGCTGTGCCATCGATCTCACCTCCAGGCCTGGCATCCCACCCGCAGGCTCATCTCTGATGAGCTCGGGTTTATTCCCTTCCCGCTTTGAGTCGGGTTTAAAGCTGTCTCGACGAGCCCTGCTAACTCCTGACCAGGGATCCTTTTCCCCCTCTGAGGCAGGTGAACCCCAGCTGTGGCCAGCAGGCCTGCTGCCGTGTGAACTGACCCACGTCAGCCCCCCCGAGATCTGGCCATTGACACCAGGCCCAGAGCCAGTGCTGATCTGTGGGACCTTGCGGTGACACAGCCCCTCGCTCCCTGCGGCCGGCAGGACAGAAGGAAGCACCACCTGTGCTCCCGATCCCTCCCTCAGCCCCGAGGTCTCTCTCCGTCGCCCTCAGACTTCTTGGCGTTGGAGTTCATCGCTGCCCCTTGGAAGCCCAGCAGTGGGCAGTGATCAGAGGGCCGTACCGGGCAGGGGGTGTCCTGGTGACGTCCCTTACCCAGCCCCAGGGAGGCAGCAGGCTGCCCAGGGGCTGGGTCTGGCCGGCATACGGCCCCTCTGTTCCTCTCAGAGTGGAGTCGCCGATGACAACCACCTTTCAGTTCTTCCTAGCAGAGCTGGTCACCATGCGTGGGGTTGGCAGCTCCTCCAACCCGGACGAGTTTTTGCCCACGTCGACACTTTCCTGACCCTCAGGCTCCAGAGCCGCACACCTGCTGTACAGGGGCACCTGGGAAGGTGGAGCAGGCCAGCGGTGACTCGCCTGCTGTCCCCAGCAGGGACCTGTTTCCATTCCTCCCGATCACTCGGGGCCCTTCCTTCTGCCTGGAGGCGAGCAGGCAGGGGACCCTCCCGCGTGCTTCCCGTGGTGACGTGTCCCTGCGGTGCATTTGTCTCAGCGATGGTAGAGCGTCTCCACCGGTCTGCCTCCCTCTCACAGTCCCTAATACTCCTGAACCTTTCTGCTTCCCCTTTCAGCTCTGCCACCAGGCTGAGCAGCTCGGCCACCCAGTCACCCCTCACACTGGTGTCACCCCTGCTGCCCTCCAGCAGCAGTGACCGGCGCAGGCAGCCGAGTGGCCCGTGACGTGGGCAGCTGTGTGCTGACATGGGAGCTCCGGCTGGGTCACCACACACCTCCTGGCACTGGCCTTTGGCCAAGCAGAAGCCATGAGTGGCTAGGTTTCTTCTGGGGGGTGATGACAGCTGCTGGAGCTCGGCTCTCTGGGACATCAAGGGGACGGTGCCCCCCCTGCGGCCACAGCTGCCCCATGGCCACCCTCAACACTCCCTGCTCTGAGCAGGGCTGGGGCTGCCCCGCCATCCCCCCAGCGCCCACGCTTCTCGGTGTTGCTGGTTTGCACAAAGCTCACCACTGTCCCCTGCCGTGATCCTCTGTGAGGCACCTCGGAGGCCTGGCTGAAATGGCAGTGACGCTGGACGTTAAACTGCCACCTTCCATATGGAGCTCTGACAGCACAGCTCTGAGAAAGGTGGTGGCAGAGGGTCTGTCCTTCCACCCCTCTCAGTGGCCTTCTGGCATGGAGTGATGTCTCTTACTGTGGGTAACTGGCTAGCTGAAAAGGGTCACATAGACCTAGTCCAGCTGGCTGGACAAAAATGCACATCGCTCTCAGCTTATCTGAAGTAAAGCAAAATACACTGTCTTTGGCTGTCCTTGTTACACAGTAACAGGAAGATTTCGGTGGGAAAAGAATGTTGCAGGTGGGAACAGGTAACTACAGAAGAGAAACTAGGGGCGGGCTTGGTATTTAGGCAACTAACCAATAATGAGCTTAACTTTTGTCATATGTATGAGCTAATTATAACAAGGCATAAAAGGTGACTGTAAGGCACAATAAACGAAGTCTGCTGATCACTCATATTGAGTGACTGTGCCTTCCCTCCGTCGCAACATCTTACTACTCACAGTGCTTTGAAGATACATCATCATCTTTTCTGGGATGTGGCATACCGTTTTTGAGGTCGTGCCTGCTTCCCTCTCCCCCTTCGGCTTTGCTAAGGGAAGGTTCACACTGCGCTGCAACACCAGCTGAAACGAGGAGGGGATGGTTCGGGCTTCAGGCAGTGTCTGTGTTACAGCAACAGCTTCTCTGCTTCGAAGATCCTCTCTGTTGCCTCAGGGGAAGCTCATGCTCCCAGCAGATGCGTCTTGCTTTACACTCAAGGCAACCGCCATGCTCTGCGCCTGGTGGAACTCCTCGCGCTGACAGTTCTGTGCCTTGTCTCCCTGCCCAGAGACCGCCACTGGCCCCCGGCTCACCTTGTTGCACCAGCCCCTGGCAGGAGGCCTGCTTCTGGAGCTAACCTTATCTCCGCAGCACCCTAGGCCTTTTGCAATCTGTTAAACAATAAAAATTACCTCCTGTCCCATCTTCACTGCCCGTTTATGTTCAGTCCAGGGGGATTAATTTATTGTCTTTTCTCTCTTTGTGCTGTAAACTTGTGTAGTCACTTTATTTAACACAGTCCCTCAGCTATGAACGATTCGTTGCTTGTGGTGAAATGGCCAAGAGCAACCCAATGTCCTGTTAAGATAGAAAATCACTTAATGAGTAATCCTAGCCTTGAAATTCTGTCAACAGCTTTTAAAAATGTAAATTATGCAATTAACTCATTATATAAATCATCTGTTACATAATCAAACAGAGCAAATAATTTCAACAAGCTCACACACAGATCTGTAGGGTGGAAGGCTTTGTGCTAATAATTCACCACCAGCGAATGGAGAGTGCTGTATGCTTCGTCTGAAAGCCATTTTGATCCATAAAGGTGACAAAAGGGGGATTCAGACCCAAAGCCTGTGAGATGAGTGAAAAAAAAATTAATATCCAAGTTTTATTAACAAGGCAGAAAAAAACTTTACAGCCAGTACATACCTAACTGACCTTCCCTACTGTTCTGTGTTATTTCAGTATGTGCACATGTCTGGATCAGACAGTTCACCAGAGGTTTCTCTGCAGGAGTTCTGCCGGGAGGGCTCTGCTCTGTGCACTGGAGATGTTCTTACACAGAGCTGAGATAAAGGCCTGGCCCCACACAAGAATCCAGTTTCCCAGACACTGGCCAGTTGCATAAGAAAGGTTTTAAAGGGTGTTGAACAGACCTTGGGTGGCTGGAAATAGCGTTTGCCTTCCATTTCTGTTTCTCTCCACCTCCTCCATCTGTCTGACCAATTGTCTTTTGTGTCTGCTGTGTCTTATCTTCAACAACTGCAGAAAAAGGTTCTTTTAAAGATACTTTCAAGGTATAGAGGTGTACTATAGAGCCTCCAAGCCCACACTGACAAGCAGCTCAGCAGTTGTAGGACTGCATTGTTGCTGTCTTTTACATGACTGATGAGGGGATTTGGAGATGTTCAGAGGTGGGGTGGGTGGGGTGTTTTGGCTCACCTATTTTGTCTAGTCCTACAGGGGGTTTGCTCAGTCTGCGGTAAGATCTGTTTCCTGCATTGCGCTATTGCATAGCTCCTCAGACTATGGGGCTACTTGGGGTAGCTGCAACCAGGGAATTGAAAAGAAAGTGCTTTTCAAAACAGGAAAGTAGACATCCTCTTACCTTTTTTTAGGCATTTTTGATGTCTAGCTATGCATTCCATCTCTGTTATGTTATTGTGGTCAACATGAAATTATTATCTTCTGTTGGTGAAGTCAGGTTAGTTGTATCTCTGTGACTTTGTCTTAATGACTGTGCACTTGAAGCAGAAACACAAGGCTGGTTAGGGGAACATCCCACCCCAGGGTGCCAACAGCCAGTCAGTTGTGACGTACGGAATTAAACTCTAAACTCGAAAGTTATAAAGTAGGTATGTTTATTGCACACAGATGCACGGGGGATCGCTCCTCCACAAGCGCGCATGCCCAAAGTGATGAACCATCTCACATTTATGCAATAAAACAAATGAATATTCAATTAACGCCTATACATATGCGTTACCTAAACCCACTTACTCTCGCTTCCTATGTTAATTAGCTTATCAGTCCTTTGCCTGGAATGTGGTGGTCTTGCAGGCTTGTAGGTGATTCAGGTCCCTGTGACCATCCCATCTTCTCCAGCAAGAAGCCTTAGCACTCCCTCCCTCTAGATAACATTGGAATGTCTCTCATCCTTTTCCCATCCTTTTTATAAATAGCCCCTTTGTTAGAGGCGTCCCCTCAGAGCTGTGTGGCTATGTGACCAGACACCGCACCCATGACCAGTCACCATACCCACATTCCTTGAGCAGACATATACAATCACAATCGATGTCCATTGTCCCTATTTCGCACTATTTCTCCATATCAATCCCCCCTTTTCTATCAAACTAAGTAAATTCTTTTACTTAAGCAGCCTTCCCGAATGATATAAAGCATCATACATAAGTGTTACCCTTTTAAACATTCTCCAAACCCACAAACATAACATAATGGTTAGTATTAAGGAAATTCCTAAACTGATCAATAAGATCACAATGGGGTGTACCATAGCGTTAAGAATTCCTGTTGCAGAAGGTGACCAGCCAAAGAGAGTATCCCACCAATTATGGTTTCCATCAGGGAATCATTTACATATTCATTACAATTCCAGGAATTCATTTACATATTTCACTCCTGCGCAATGTCCTTGAGGAGTGGTCATCTGGGGGTCGATCAGGAGTCTTCCTCCAGTGAACCTTTTTTGCCTTCTTGTTTCTGCACAGACTCTGTTCCTCGATAGACTAATGAGCATGATTCAAATTCCTTGTTTAGGTAGCGTTATATACACAACAGAAACTTAGGACCAGATGGCCCTTATAAAGGTAACGAATCCAAGGACCTTGTGTCTAGTACATCCGTGGCGCTGACACTAAGGGTCTTGGTGTGTTCATCATGTTGACAATAAGGGTCCTTGAACACCTCCCAACTTTGGATAATTATATATAAGCACATCATTTTCTAAAAAAGTAGTATACCATTCATCACTCGTTGTACGTAGCTCATTATTCAATCCCCCTGTTCTAAAAACTATCATTATGCTCTCTGATCATTATGCTCTCTGATCATTGTTCGACAGCACCAAACAGAACACTGAAGTAATGAGGAGTATGTAATTGCCAATCTATTCCCAATACTGTACTCACTTGTTGTACTATTTTGGCACAAAAGTGTGAGTCTCTATTGGAAGAGATTGTTGCCGGAACCCCAAAGCGGGGGATAATTGCATTTAACAATCCCTTCGTTACCTCTCTTGCTTTATTTGTTCAACAAGGAAAGGTTTTTGGCCAACCTGAAAACATACCAGACATAACTAATAAATATTGGTACCCCCCTTTTCTTGGGAGTTTCTTCCTTCCTGGATGACCCTCTTATACCAGCGGTGGCCATTCCTCACATCAAGGTCTGGCATGGCATATGTCCCCACCGCTCAACACCTACTGGGTTGCAGCCAACAGCGGAGCTCAAGATTCTTCTTGGTGGCAAACACAGAGGCCAACCCAGTCTTGCCCTTGACTGTGGTAGGAGGCACCTGACCAACCTTATTCCTTGTACTTCGTTGTCAATGCAGAGTTTCATCTGCGCAACTCATAACAAGTCACTGCCATGGCAAAACACAGATTTACATTAGTAGAACTACTACAGAGTGTATTTTATTTCAGCTTTTCTGCCAATATCCCCCACAGCCCTGCTGACCAAGGGATACTGTTTTATCTGAACTGGGCAAGCCTCCCCCTTATCATTTTTACTGTAACAGGTAAAGCATTTTTCACCTTTCCTGGTATTTATTTTCAGATACACCTGGTTAAAAATTTCTTTTACTTCAGGGAGGTCCTCTTTCCCTCTTTTCTGTTTAATTAAAGATAAGCTCATTATTTCAATTACTTGATCATTTTTAACTTTTAGTTTCATTTCTCCTTTAAACGTCTAGATGTTCTAATAAATCTCATCCCAACAAAGATTTTGGTGAATTTGGCATTCTTATTGTTTTCTTAGTTTGTACTTTAAAGGTTTCAGGATGTTTTCCTGGTGGCCAGCAGCTCCCACAACTGTAACAAATTATTAATTTTATTTTTTTTTACTGAAGTTTAACAAATAAGTTGTTTCTGTATTCACTAAAATTCCACCTCATTTTTCCTAGTCCCTAGTTCACTAGAGCCCCTTGCTGGTTCTTTAGCTTAGGGCAATCTCACTTCCAGTGTCCGCTTTCCCTACAATATGCACACTGATCCGATCCCATAGGAGAGGGGTTCACTCTTTCACTTCTGCCTGACATTCCTCCTGTCTCTGCCTCGTCTCCTCTACCAGTTTAGCACGACCCAGCTCTTCTCTTACCTTCTGTACACGTTCCCTGTTCCTTCTATCAACTTTTCTATATCACGCTTACCTAGTAACTCGAACCTTTATCTAGTCCTATTAGATCATCCTGACAAGCCTTTCATAACCAACTTTCAAACATCTAAATTTCCCATCAGAGATTCACCTTTACTCTCCTCAGACCCACTGCCTGCCCTAAAGGGGCCGTTACCGGTCCTGTTGTGCTGCAAATGCTGCAGCACTTGGGGTGACATTGTCAGGTCCTTCTGCTCAACTGTCAGCAACAGCAACCCCCTCCTCCTCACCAGCAGAAGGGTTCGGGCAGGAGATGCTGTTCCTGCTCCGCAGGTTACACAAGCCTGCCTCTGCAACAGCACTTCTGGTTTAACTCTTTCTGACCCTGAATGCAAATCTGCTCCTTGTTGCTTTAAGTCTGTGTGCTTACCGATCAGCCTCCGCAGGCAAACAGCAAACACCCTGCCATGCGTCCAGCGGACTCAGCCGCACCTTCGAGCGGGTACGGGGGTTTGTACAAACTTACTCCAATACTCTTAACACTTTCACAAGGTCTCACACACACACACACCCCGCCTCAGGTTTTACATACATTAGTACAAGTTTTTATCTTACAACGTGTTTCATTCTGGTTGCTCCACAGAAGGAACCACAACCTGAGGTTTTTAACACAAAAATTTCAACAAGAACATCTTTCTAGTTTAGGTCTCAGGTTTTTTTTCCCTATCCTTTTCTGGAACCATACTCAAAGATCAGGTGATGTTAATCCCGCACTCTTTCTGCCACATAAACATATCTGCACACGTTATTTCATCCCACTTCTGTTCTCTACGAAGAAACACATAAGCTGTAAAATTGTGTTGTAATACAAGACTTCCTTCAGGTGGCCATCTTTCACCATCGCCTAATGTATACAAAGGCCACCAATTCCGACAATATTTTAAAAATGTCTTTTTTGTTCAAATTTCCTCCGGGAATTCCGCCAAATTCTTTCCAATGCTTCAAAATACATCCCAGGGGAATTTTGGTATTTATTTCTTGGCTCGGTTTGCCCCCCATCTTCTTAGTAAGTCTGACATATTTGTCTACAATGTATTAGTTATTTAGCCTTATTTCTTGGTCTATTTTTTTTTTTTTTTGAAAGGAGATAATATATTTTAGACACTTGCCACCCTTTGTTCGAGTATACAGACAGCACCTACGACACTAAGGGCAGAGGTTAATTCGTGCTTTTTCCAAATGATGTTAGCTCTAATGTTTTGTCCACAGTCTCCCTCTCTAATTTCTAATTATGCATTCCAACACTTCATAAATTGATTTTTCAATCGCTCCGTCCCTCTCTGGCCGGCCCCTCGCGGGGAACACGGACAGGCAGATGGGGACTCCCCACTCGCTTTGCAGTGACACCCACACATGTCACACTCTCCGGGCAGCCCGCAGTCACACAGGCAGTACGTTACACGGTACCGTGCGCTTACATACAGCCCTAGTAACGCTGACAGTTCGCGTTATCACACAAAGTACGCATTTCAATGAACAATTGCCAAAAAACAGATTCTAATTCTTTTCTGGCCTTAAGCAGAGTTAAGTTTTCAGCTATTTGCCTAGAATTACCAGAATATTTTTTTTTCAACATACATTTCATAACTCCAAGTTTGAACATGTAACACATGTAACAAGACAACACATAGAACAAGACACAGAGCGCTATTTCAGTTGTTACGTTCTAGGAATTCCCCAAATCTTAAGACAACCTAAAGAAAGTTTTTAGCTTCCCAAATCTTTATGAAGTATTTAAGATTTTGTTACTCCCATGTTTTCTTTTTTTTTTTTTTTTTTTTTCCCCGACGCAAAAGTTTCCCTTTTACTTTTGCTGTGAGGTCCCTCTTAACTTGTTCCTGTGAGATTCCGCCTTATTCCGTCGCGCCCCCCGCTTTTCGTAGCGAGGCCTCTGGGCTTTTAGGATCTGGCAGTAACCTCGGGTTTGCTCGATCTGCCCTCAGGATCGCTAGCGGCCACCCCTCGGTCAGCAAACCCCCTCCCAAGGTACCTTTCCGCCTGGGGACTACGCTGCGCGCCGGACGTCTCCGCGCGTCTCGCCAGCCGCCCTGTTACTAAACATACCGTTTTACCCGTGGATCCAGGGGTTTCTCTTCTGCTCCTGGGGGAACAGCTGAGAAGAGGAGGCTCCTCCGAGGAGATCTCCCGGGGCGCGCCTGGGAGAGTCCGCTCCGCAGCTGGTCCCTCGGCCGAGCAGAAATCCTCCTGCCTGGCTCGCCAAACTGACGTGCGGAATTAGACTCTATAACTCGAAAGTTATAAAGTAGGTATGTTTATTGCACACAGATGCACGGGGGATCGCTCCTCCACAAGCACGCATGCCCGAAGTGATGAACCATCTCACATTTATGCAATAAAACAAATGAATATTCAATTAACGCCTATACATATGCGTTACCTAAACCCACTTACTCTCGCTTCCTATGTTAATTAGCTTATCAGTCCTTTGCCTGGAATGTGGTGGTCTTGCAGGCTTGTAGGTGATTCAGGTCCCTGTGACCATCCCATCTTCTCCAGCAAGAAGCCTTAGCACTCCCTCCCTCTAGATAACATTGGAATGTCTCTCATCCTTTTCCCATCCTTTTTATAAATAGCCCCTTTGTCAGAGGAAGCAGGGTAGGTGTCCCCTCAGAGCTGTGTGGCTATGTGACCAGACACCGCACCCATGACCAGTCACCATACCCACATTCCTTGAGCAGACATATACAATCACAATCGATGTCCAGTGTCCCCATTTCACATTATTTCTCCGTATCAGTTGCAACAAAGAAGTCAGCAGAAGAGCCTGTAACTAGGGGAAAGGTAAAGGCAGCAGGGTGTGTGGTGTGTGTGTGTGGGGGGAGATGGGGGCTAGGTCACAGTCACCCACTGAATTTGGGACTAAAGACTCCCCACCCGAGCCCCAGACATATGTGGTAAGTTAAGAATACACTGCAACTTTAAATGGAAGCAATAAATTTGTAGACCAATAGAAAACTGCCACGCATCTTTTAGGCAGAGTTTGGAAAATACACATGCGTAACTGGGCTATACGAATACCTTTCCTGGTCTCCTGGGCTTTGGGCTTGCTTTGTGGAATACCACTTAGCCCCCAGCTTTACACAAATCTGTAGTAAAGAAACACATCAACCCTGCGTGTTGACTGGCTCTTGCACACTGGGTGAACGGTTCCACTTCTTGGACAGCATTTGTGGTGACGCTGCTGTGCACCTCGGCTAGGCAGAAGGTTATCCACCATAGAAACAAGCAAACCTCAGAAACCATCCCTTGTGGAACACTAAAGTGCATTTTGTAGACATTTTTACTTTTCCTAGCTCTCAGCATATATTCTTTCATTCTCACCACATTATGACCACACTAACCGAAGCTGACCTGTACACCAGACAAAACCTGTTTTTTGTGTGGAATTAAACTGTATAACTCAGGATGTTATAAAGCAGGTATGTTTATTGCAGCACCAGACGCAAGGGGGATTGCTCCTCCTAACTTGCACACCTAGTCATACTCACAATACATATTTATACAGTGAAGTTGGTTAGTTCAGCCCAAAGTCTACACCTACTAACTGATTATTGGTTAGTTGCTTTCTTGCTTCAATTTAAAGGTACAGTTCATTTTAAATTTACTGGGCATGCTCCCCAAGTGGCAGATGGGTGTGTGAGGGATTCACTCTCTTGGGGGGGGGGCATTTGAGTAGGAGGTCCTGATCTCCCACTACCACAATTATTTTATCCTAGTGTCCTTGAGTCTTATCACTACAGTAGTTTTTCTTTTAGCAATTAGCACATCCTTGTCAGAAGGCTACTGATTTACATTCTTGTGGAGCTCATCTGCATCTGTACTAACTGTCCCTTCTGAAGTGCTGAGCGGGCCAAGCTCCAGACCTTCTCTCGCAGCCAGTGAGGCTCCTGCCTGCTTGTTGATGGTTCCTGTTATCTATGCAACTCCAGCCTGCAGAGTTGTAGGTTTTTCACTATATTTTCTCGCATCACCCACCTCCTCTGCCCCCTCTGGGTGGTGCCAGGGATGGGGGCTCTGTTCAGTTCATGGCAGCTCCTCTCTGCCGCTCCTTCCTGCTCATGCTTCTCCCCAGCATGAGTGCCACCCGTGGGCTGCAGTCCCTCGGGATGAACAGGCCCCCCCTCCGGGGGCTGCAGGGCAATCCCACGCCTGCAGCTGCCTCCTTCCCTGCCCTCCGTGCTCCCAGGGCCCTTCCTCACATTTCTTGCCCTCACACCTCGTTGTCTCGGTGCTGTTTCGCTCTTACTTAGGCACATTTTCCTCAGCGTGCTGCAGCCGAGGGGCTGGGTCGGGCCCTGCGGCAGAGGCTGGGCAGACTTCCTCGCAGGGACCCCTCGCCGGGACCCCTCGCAGGGACCCCTCAGAGGAAGCCCTCACAGGAACCCCTCACAAAGACCTCGCATCACTTAGAAGTGCAAGGAAGCTTTCAAACCATTACCCAAGCCTTTTGTTGACTATTTTCTTCCTTTAATGTCAACGCAGGCCTGTTAAGCGCCATGGGGGAGGCAAGGCACGATGCCTGTGCGGCCCAGCAGCAGCCGGGTCCCTGGGCGCGCCCCGGTTCAACCAGCAGCCCTGCTGTCCGGGCTGAGGGGAATTGTCACCGCCCTGGGAGAGCATGCTTACACCGTGTCACACTTGCAGTGGTTGGCTTGTGCTAATATTTTTATCATTTGTTTGGGCGTGGTGGGGGGCACCACCACTGTGTGGTGATACTGGTAAGGGTATGACAGGGTTTATGTTCCGTGCAGCATGAAGTCCTGTTATAAAAACTGCTATTAAAAAAACCACAATATAACTCTAGTTTTGGGATCGGCAGGACAAATTTAAACGATATATACGGGGCATTTCTGCCACTTCTTGAAAACGGAGGCTTCTCTGTCTAGAAACGGTGCAAAACGCCGCGTCCCGAGGAGAGGCCGACGGGCGGGGCCGGGCCACCGCTCCCTTTCGCGCCGGTAACTGTTCGTTCTGCCGCGGGCGGCCCCGACGGCCCCCGCCCTGCTGCCGCGCCCTCCCGCGGGCCGGCGCCCTCAGCCGCGCTCGCACCGGCGCCGCTCCGAGAAGGGCCGCAGGCGGTTTCCCGCGTCCACCTTCCGCTGCGCAGGCAGCCTGAGGGGCGGCGCGGCGCTGCGGCTCCCACTGACGAGGGGTCGGCCCCCGCCGCCCGGGCAGGCCGCCCCCCACCCACGGCTGGGCTGAAGCAGCGGTGACACCGCCCGGCCGGTCCCGTCCGCCGTCCCCGAGGTCCCCGCGGTAAGAGGAGGCGCCTCCATGGTGCGGGCCGCGCATCCCGCCCGCCCCCGCCCCGCCGTCCGTCCCCAGCCCGCGCGAACCGCCGAGCCGTGAGGTGGCGCTGCCGCCCCGGCCGCCCCATCGCCCCTCCCTCCGCCGCCTGCCCCGGGCGCGGCAGTCGGGTCGGCACGGCGCGGCCTGCACCATGGAGGCGCCCCCCGTCACCATGATGCCCATCACGGGCGGCACCATCAACATGATGGAGTACCTGCTCCAAGGTAAGCGGCGGCCCGGCCGGCCGGCAGCTCCCGTCCGCCGCTCCGCAGAGCGCCCGGCGGCCGCGGGCCTGCCTGCCGCCGCCGCCTCGGCCGGGGGGCAGCCTCGGGAGCTGGGTCTGAGGGGGGGCGCGGGGGGGAGGCGGCGCGGGCGGGCGGGGTTGCGGCGGCCTGCGCTGCGGGGAAGGCTCCACGCGGGCGGGCGGGGAGCGGGTGACGGAGCTGCTGCCACTGCCCGCTGCAGGGAGCATCCTGGACCAGAGCCTGGAGAGCCTGCTGCACCGCCTGCGCGGCCTGTGCGACAACATGGAGCCGGAGACCTTTCTGGACCACGAGATGGTGTTCCTGCTGAAGGGGCAGCAGGCCAGCCCCTTCGTGCTGCGGGCGAGGCGGGCCATGGACAAAAGCGGGATGCCCTGGCACCTGCGCTACCTGGGCCAGCCAGAAATAGGTGACAAGAATCGCCACGCGCTGGTGCGCAACTGCGTAGACATTGCTACTTCGGACAACCTGACAGACTTCCTGGTGGAGATGGGCTTCCGCATGGACCATGAGTTCATGGCCAAAGGGCACGTGTTCCGCAAGGGCATCATGAAGATCATGGTGTACAAGATCTTCCGCATCCTAATGCCAGGGAACACGGAGAGCATTGAGCCACTCTCCCTCTCCTACCTGGTGGAGCTAAACGTGGTAGCGCCAGCAGGACAGGACATTGTTTCTGATGACATGAGGAACTTTGCTGAGCAACTGAAGCCTCTCGTGCACCTGGAAAAAATTGACCCCAAAAGGCTTATGTGATTAAAAAGCTGGGAAGGCATTGGTTTTATTAAGTGTTCCTAAAGAGGGAACACTCTAGGAAAAAAAAACTAACTAATTTTTCTAGAAAGCCTCCTGAGGGCAAATTAAAGTAGGAAGAAGGGAATAAAGGACTGTGTATCAGTTTTAGCAGTTGCAATTACAGAGTGCTTTTTTCCTTCACTTGTGGATGTGAACAAAAGGGAGATGCATAAATACCATTCAAAACATCAGTAAATGCTCACAATGGTCATTTTCCTTCTCCTGTTGGGGAGATACACATTAGAAAGCATATTACCTAACAATCCAAAACCATCAGACACTGGAATTCATCCTAATGTGTACCCACATCCTGGTGCTGCTTGCCTTTTTTTTTTTTAAAGCACAATTCATGTATCCTACCTAGTCATCCAAATTTTTTCCTTTGTATTAACTTTATAAAATTGAGTATCCTTTAATGCAGGAGGTGTTGTTTGATACAGGCATAAACCCAGGAACTGCACAAGAACGTCTACACATTTACAACAGAATAGTAAAGCAGTTGCATGTTACAGAACAGCTAGGGCTTAAGATACTTCAGAATGAAACAGTGTCTGATAGAACCAAAGCTGGAGTTGGCAAACCATTCAGCAACATTAGAACTGCAAAAGCCTTCAAAGCTTTTAACGCTGTTCCATCTTTTTCACTTACATTGGGTATGGCAGTCAGGTCATGAGAAAGCAGTGAATTACATGGGTTTGACTTCTCACGCCTGACAGCAGTATTGAAAATCGGCACAGATTTGTTTAGCACCTGTCTTGATTAGTAGGATGGTTAGTTACCCTCTCTGTATTTCAGTGATAATTGAATTGGTTTTGAGTTTTCAAATACAGTTCAAACAAAATAAGGTTGAGAAAAACAACAAAGCAGCTTATTTAAATTTCTCACAGACCACAACTATTTTACCCATTACTAAAACCTACCAAACCCTTGTCAGAGACATTGCCACCCTTTAGCACCACACAACTCTAGATGAGAACTAAGGGCCAAGACCACTCCCACAAAAAACTTCAAAAAAAGCCTTTTATGTTAACAGCTCCATTTTCAAGGCAGAGCTTGCAAGAGATAAGCCATGACAAGTGGCTTAGTGCTGCCGGAGTGCAGTGTCTCAAGTGTTCCACTGATGCAGGCTCTGCATAGGGGGTGTGGGGACAACAAGAGTACTTAACAGTGTTCTCCAGCCAGTGCTTTATGTTGGATGCATCACAATGATTTCCAAGAGGTACAAGGGTGACTGCCCATTGTCTAGATTGGAAACATTTTCTGGAGGCTTATGGACACACCTACAATTCTTTTCATACTCGGGCATGACTTGCCCTCATCAGACAGCACACTACCCTGGTCCTCTGAGTCTGTAATTTATTAGTATGCTGTCACAGGGCATAACTTCCCGGGGCCAGGGGCGATGAGCAGGGCCCAAAGCTCTGCCTGTACCTGAGAGCTGAGCGTGCTGAGTTGCTCCGTGATTCAGTTGCAGTCCCACCCCTGCAGGTGGGAATCCTTAGGGCTGTTGTCATATCCTGCCACTGCAAGACTGGACACTTGCCACAGAATTCCACAATCCATGACTTGTTTCTTGTGACACAAAATTTAGAGAGAAATCCAATGGATCAGAAAAGTTGAACGTTGCATGCCAGCTTTTCCAAGCAGTAGGTACTTTCAGGTACCTTGAACACACAGAAAACACTTAAGCACATAGGTCCTTCCCACTGCATCTGAAAGGAACTCACAAGGTAATTTACCTTCCAAGTTTCTTTCTAAGTGGAGGGGCAAACAAATCACAGAACATTGATACTAGTATAGCGGTGATAAGACAGGAAAATCCCACATGGGATTTCAGGCACACCAGCTCAAACACAATGAGACTTCAGATGACAGTATGTCTGACTATTGCTTCATTGAAGTTATCAAAAATAAAAATGACCACTTGAAATAGTTCTTTTCACAGAGGATTAGTTTAAACCTTCAAAATTGCAGCAGCCCACATTACCAGCCTTCCTAAGTCTAGCTGTAGTCTATGCATAGATGAGACAGGTGTGCAAGTGTCACGACGGAGGGAAGGCACAGTCACTCAATATGAGTGATCAGCAGACTTCGTTTATTGTCCCTTACAGTCACCTTTTATGCCTTGTTATAATTAGCTCATACATATGACAAAAGTTAAGCTCATTATTGGTTAGTTGCCTAAATACCAAGCCCGCCCCTAGTTTCTCTTCTGTAGTTACCTGTTCCCACCTGCAACATTCTTTTCCCACCAAAATCTTCCTGTTACTGTGTAACAAGGACAGCCAAAGACAGTGTATTTTGCTTTACTTCAGATAAGCTGAGAGCGATGTGCATTTTTGTCCAGCCAGCTGGACTAGGTCTATGTGAACTTTTTCAGCTAGCCAGTTATCCACAATTCCCCTGTTTTTATTTTGGGCGACATAGGCTTGGTTGACCATTTTCAATAACAGAGTTTTAACACAGGAAAATACACAGCCAACTTATAAAATCTCAGTTCAGAAGTATAATTCCTGAAATACTTGAAAAATAAAGTTAGCTTGAAGATTTAATTTAGATGCTCTTTCTGTTCCAGTGATATAAAAAGTTTAAAAAATTCAAAGGTAATTTTAAAGTTCTGAACATGGACTAATGCAAGCTCAAAACCCAAAAAGAAACCAAACTGATGTTTGACTAGGAATATTTGCAAATATTTTAGTGGAAAATCCCTGACCATTAACAATTTTCTGTCCAAATAACAACTGCCCTTATGCAACCAACCAGTCCATACATTTTCTGAAGAATACCTCATTGATATCAAAGAATTAACAAAGGGGGAAATTAGTTCTAAGCTATATACATTCATAAGTGGATTTTTCAATAGTTACATACAGATTTACACACTAAGCCATAATGGCTTGTGGGTGATACACACAAGAAGAGTACGTTGCTTATCTGTCTGAATGCCTATGCTAAATTTGACAGCTATGCCACAAGCCAAGCCTACATGGGTGCTGTGTGTTATGCACGCTCCTTAACAAACAGAAGTATAATAGACAAATTCCCAAGATCTAGTCCCCAACCTAATTATATTATTTTGTAGCCAATTAAGGAAAATAACACAAATGTGCATATCTACATGTGCACACACCTTTTAGTTCAGAACCGATCTGTGATAAAAGGCCTTAGCCTTATGGCATCATCGAATCTTAACGAGTACAGTGATTAAAAATGCAGTCTTAATGTAAGTGCGATTTACGCTGACATTCCCTCACATGCTACACGTATTTCTCACTCAACTGCCTCAAGTTAAAATAGTAGTATTTGTTAATATGTATTAAAAAATCATTAATTCTCTACAATAGCAGTTGACTTCCATAACACTATGTAAGCAAAAGAGGCTTAAGATGGGTTTTCTGAATACTAACAATTTATTTTAGACTGTCTGAACTCGGGTCTTGAAAGATTTCACTCTGCCAGACATAGAAACACTGTTGCACTCCAGTTGTGATATCCCTTTTCCCAAGTTGTCACATGCACATCTCGCTCACGCAACATTACTGTCAAAGTTTCTCTCTGCTACATAAAAGCATATTGCACTTGTAGGCATAAAAGACAGCACCCTTACTTAGATTATTACCTTATTACCTCATAACTCTTAGTATCTCTGATTTCATCACTTCAAAAATTCACCAGAAGCAGATAAAACCACAGCATCAGACTAAACTACACCTTAACTGCTGATTCAAATAAAGGCATTCTCTTCCAGATATGCCTAATGCTTACAAATAATTTTGGCTGGTTTTGATCAAAAAACTATTATTACAGTAATGATCAAAAATAATAATCCCGTTTGCAAAATGCCTTTAAGCCAGCCTCCTAGTCCCAACCAATTTCCACATTCAGAATACAGCGTAAAGACAGAATACAGAATAAATTACCTCCATCGAGGCAAAAAGGCTTCTTTTTAAACACAGAGATGTTTGCTAGTTCAAAGCAGAAACCCATTTCTTCTAGGTGACATCTGAAGCACTTTTTGTTTGTTTGTTTGTTTGTTTGTTTGTTTGTTTTTGGTGGGTTTGTAATCAAGTCCGTATTTTTCCTTGAGAAGCTTAAGCCGTTCCTCTTGTTTCAGGAGAGTTTCCAACTCTGATTTGTCGAATAGGTCCGTATTTCCCAAATGTATCATACATTTCCTCCGCTGTGATTTTATACGGCAGGTTCCGAATATAAAGGACCCGATTGACCTCTGGGGGCAGCCAGATGTCAGCTCGCTTGGCCGCTTGCACCGCCGTGGCGCCGATCGGAGGGGGGGGGGGATGGTGCCGCCTCGGAGAGAAACCGCGGCCGGGACGGGGCCTGCCGGGCCGCGCCGCCGCTCGCCGCTGCCGCGGGGGTCCCGGACGCTGTCCCATACGCTAATAACCCGGGTAATGCCTTGTTACAATCTATGTCCCGAACGCTCCGCTTTTCTAAAAAGCATATGAGCGAATCGTACGTCGCTTGTCCCTCCATGCCTTCGTCAGCGCCGTTGCAGCCTTTGCGAGACTTCGGCGACGCGTGGCCGGCGGGACCCTCTGTAGGTGCCCGCGGGCGCGGGGACTGTGCCCTTCCGCCTCCTGCGCTGCTTTCAGCACCGGTACCCGAAACTCCGTCGAACCGTGGCTCGCAGGTTCAGCCCTCTCTAGGGTCCCTGTTCGGGCGCCATTTGTCGCGACGGAGGGAAGACACAGTCACTCAATATGAGTGATCAGCAGACTTCGTTTATTGTCCCTTACAGTCACCTTTTATGCCTTGTTATAATTAGCTCATACATATGACAAAAGTTAAGCTCATTATTGGTTAGTTGCCTAAATACCAAGCCCGCCCCTAGTTTCTCTTCTGTAGTTACCTGTTCCCACCTGCAACATTCTTTTCCCACCGAAATCTTCCTGTTACTGTGTAACAAGGACAGCCAAAGACAGTGTATTTTGCTTTACTTCAGATAGGCTGAGAGCGATGTGCATTTTTGTCCAGCCAGCTGGACTAGGTCTATGTGACCCTTTTCAGCTAGCCAGTTATCCACATGCAAGGAAAAAAGCTTACTGCATCTGTGGTTAGAGCTGAATTAAAATGGATACTTTGAGCATTAGTGGCCTGAAAGTGTATCCTCTTCCTTCACCTAACGAAATACACTTCTCTCCTACTATGAAACTTGGCTTTTACAGGTGGAGACTAAAGATAAGGATAGTGATACCATTCGTAATACACACTGGCAAATTACGTGGCATAACTCTAATTACTTACCCTTCACTGCATCTAGGGTCACATTACACTGTAGTTACACAGACAGCTACAGAAGAGCAAAATCTCTCCTTACTGGAAAATATGTATTTTTTTAAAATTACACACATAACTTATGGTTCAAGCATGTGACTATTTTTATTTTATTTTGGGGGATTTCTTTGTGCCAGCTAAAATAGCTGAATTCTTCCAGGGCAAGTCTTGGCTCAGGACTATGTTACTTGATGCAATACATTACCAGAGGCCCGGTGCAACTAAGCTTTTGGTAAGTCTTCTTTTTGCGCAAGTGATGCCTCCATGTTATTTCAAATTGTTCCTCTAGTCTTGCATACTTGTAAGGTTTCTACAGCTTTATTCATTACTACACAAAAAATAGAAATCCCTCCATAACAAATAAAGGTAGGATTGCTGTTGATACCTTAGGCACCAGCTATTTCAGCTATTAAAAAAAGCTTCCTCTACAGAAGCTCATCTCTGTTTTTAAAAATTCTTCGTATTTCAGGAAAAGCCACATGTTTATCCTCTGGCACTCCTCAGTCTTGGACCTCTCTTCTTCACACAGAAACTTCGATGACGACGTTCATTCTGTACAAACGAAGACAAGAGCTGAAATACTTTGTAAGTGCTCTATATTAAGACTATATTGTACAGGAAATTTTTTTTAACATGCCTCAAAATGTTGTTTTCTATATATAAACTAATGTGGCATTCAATTTTTCATCTCTGTAACCTCAGTGATAAAAGCAAACTGCTTTCCTGTTAAATGTTTTCCATACAGTATAATGTAGATTATAAACAACTTTTAGATCATGTGTGAAGTATAATGTTTTAAGTAAGTTTCTCTAAAGCACTGAAAGTTGATAGTAACTACAAACCAGGATTTTTCTTAATTTTTTTTAATACTTTCAACTTTTAAATACTGTTTTAGATTTGTGATTGTAACATGGAAGAACCAACTTCTTTCAATTTTTGAAACATCATTAGAATCATAAAGCTATTATAGAACAGTTACAGTCTACACAATCAAGGTACTCAAAAATATGACTCATGTTTTAAGTCTGTAGATGAACAGTGGCAATTCAAATACAGTGTTATCTGTACAATTTGACAAAAATACAGGTGGACAATCTGATTAAAGAGAATCTGCACAACTTCAGATAAGCTAGCTCAGCCCGATTAAATAAAAGGTAATTTCCCCCCCCCCCCCCCCAAAGTGCATCACATTTTTCACAGATAAATTTGTCAAAATAAGAATGTTCAGGTTCTCAGACAGGAGAACAATGACAGTCTCATCCTCATTCCTAATACAAGTTCCATCAAGTCATTTCCTTCAGATCTAGTTTGGCAGCATCCAAATGGCTACAGATATTTAGAGAATGGTATCTAATGGAGATGATTGTTGCGTTCTCAGCCCTTCAGACTGGTTCAGCTTCTAAAGACATCCAGTCTAGAGTCAGGAGCTGCTTCTGCCAAGACCACCATAGCTGTATAAATACTACTGAGCCATTAACAGGAAAAAGTGAACTCAGAGCACACAGATACAGAGCAGTGACTGGAGTGATGGGCAAAAAGAGAGACAGGTCGAATGTCTTAAAACCATAATAGCAAGATCCCTTCCAGAAGAATCTAATGGCTAGTTACACACAGACAATCTGAGAGTCCTACAGAGAAGTGTCTTTTTTTTTCTTCATTTTTTTTATAAAGAGGTCAATTAATACCCATTTCTGTATCTTGCAACTCCTTCCATATTCTTAAAGAAGCCTCTCAACATTGATGGGGCAGGGCTAGCTGTAGTGAAGTACCAGTGCCTTTATCTAAAAGTAAACACTATTCTTTACAAATGGTATCTGTAGTGTAATTTTATTTACAGAATAAATCACAAAAGTACATCACATTTAGTGCAAATGCAACTAATGATATAAATTTATATACTGCTTTGTAAACTTTCCATACCTTCATAGAATAAAGCTATCCAATTATATTAATAAACTTGCCTGTGTTCCAACAGTTACCAGAAATGGCAAATAAGGAGTTAATTTCTTTCTATTTTGGATTTCATTTTTTTTTTTTAAAGTTCCCATCAGTGGCTATGGCGGAATGTACCATTGCTTGGTTGATTGTAAAAAGATGAAGTACATCTGAGGTATAAGATTTTTTTTTTTAACATCTCTATATAAAATGCTCACTGGTGATAGAGTAAACATGTACATATTTTCATCTTATTTGCCTTACTAGCATTACCATATAGGCACTTTTCTACATGTTCGAATTAACAGAGTAACTCTGTAATAAGGCATATTCCATGCACACCATTATAGAGAAAGGCAAATAAAAAGGGAAGAGTTATATGGAGCATGAAATCTGCATGCATGTATTATGCATGATTTCACCTCTACAGAGAAGATGAACAGACTGAAGTCTTTCAACACTGCGCAGATCACATTTAATCATTTACCAAATCTTCACTGAGTTACTATATTTATTTTCAGGCACCTACCATACTATATCAAATAAGACTTTCGGCTTTCTTTTGAAAAAGACATGTCTCAAACTTCTCTTGAGATAGCACAGGTTAGTCAAACACTGAGCAATCTCTGAAGGGTTTCCAGCTATGGGACATGGACAAAAGACCTCAAAGCCAGTACCAGTCTGCCACAGTCCTTTCCTAATGAGCATCTCCAGAATCAAAGGCAGGCAAATATCTGACATTCAAATCCTCACAGCAACTAAAGGGAACTTTTCCAATAAGGACTATGCATTTTTATAGCTCTGACAGGTTTTTGATCAAGAGGCAAGTAACTTTCTACATAAACCTCATATCATGGCTTTATCAAGATGAGGAAAACACATGCAGGATCTGAAAATAATGTACTCATCCTCATTCTAGACTGGGAATGTTGCCTTATGTAGTTCATATTACTTCAATAATTACTATAGTGTACCTTCTCACAGTTTTGGGAAAGCCCTGGATATCATGCAAGAAAGCAGTCCACATACAGCATGGACAGATGACTTCTAGCTTTCAGGAGTCTCTTGCCCTCTCATACAGAACCTTCCTAGGTATTTCTGGATCATGTTTAATAACAAAAATTCTGTAGCACATATTACAGAACTAAAAAATACAATAGAAATATAGATATATCTGGAAAAAATAAAGCTTTTCACACTCTTACTCCTTCAGAACTAGAGATCGTCATAGGAGTAAGACAATAGAAAAGGCAAAGTCGTAAGGATATTGACAGCCCTCAGGTATTAAGTGACATTTTATGTAACAAGATGATTCATTATAGAAACCAGCAGCAGTGAACTGGGATTATACAAAGCAAAACAAAACCTACCAATAAGTCACCTGGGCTTTACTGAAGTCCCTCCCCTCATCCTCCCCAAAATACCACTAGATTTTTGTGCATATAAAGCACATACAGTATGCTATATGTGCATTTGTCTTTTGTGCTTTTTAGACATGCACAAGAACCGCGCGAATATCTTAGGAAGGCTGACTGAAATTCTGCAACTTGTTTAAAATTAAAGCAGTAACTCACGTTGCTGATTCAAAGTTGTACATGTTCTTTTAAAGCAAGCAAATAAAAATAGAGCCATATACATGTTATCAATACATGTATTTATAATTACACACTGATTCAGCAAGAAAAGGTAGCAGGAGAGAGCTAGTGTTAAATATTCAGCCCCACGGTGTTGCAACACTTCAGTATAGAAAGCCTAGAACTTGGGCCATAGAGAGACTGTAGATCCTTTGTTCCAGCATGGAGTGCTCTATGCATGGTCACTTCTCCAACGTGGAATGCTCACCCAGTCTTGTTTGGATTGCTGCAGGTAAGCAAAGACAAAAATACAGCACTGAAAAGTTTGAACACTAAGAGGAAAACAAGAACTTGTTGAACACCTTAAATACTATCAGCACTGCTATGGTCACAAATGAACTGTTTGCTCGTGACGGCCATGTTTTTAATGGTTCACCTACACTAGGTCTCCAACAATATACAGTGAAAAATGTGAATCGTTGCAGGGCTACCTGTTACAGAGGGATCAAATAAGTAAGACTTTTGGAGTCTGACATAATAAACAGAATCCAAAAATAGAGGTAGCTTATCTCATGCCTAGAAGCAGCAATTAAAAACTTACTTTCAGATCATGCTGTAATACTAGAATTACCACATGGAATTTGATGGTTTGATACCAGTTACACATAATGAAGTACGCAGCAAGAGTCCACACTAACAAGAATCAGAAAAAAATACTTTGACCATCAAAATATTCTATCAAATATGCAATTATAAGAATTTAAGATATTAAAACATCACAAGGCTCCAGAGAGACTTCACTGTTCTTTTCAGAACAAGTGTAAAATGCCTGTGGTAGCTGAGAAAGAACAGTATCTATTCATACTTCTTCATAAATTAAGACGTGTGCAAAAACGTATAAGATAAACTAATAAAGTCTACAAAACTTAATACTTGGTAACTTGTGGAGCCCTTATTTTTCATCTAGTAATACACATGAATTAATGAATGTTTTAAACTAAGCACCAAATTTATGCCAATCATAAAACATTTCTAGATGGAATACTTCTGTTTGACCTTAAATTTACACAAGTGAATGAAGAACGAAAAAATTAATGTATACCTGCTAATACTAGAATAAAATAGGCTTTCCTGCTGTTTTCTCTTGCACGTATGATGTAAAACGCTTCAAGAATTTTGGGTATTCTCGTTTTGCCACTGCCCGTAACACTGATGCTGGTGCCCATCCTCCTGGGTTCACTAGAAGTAGACAGGAAGACAGACACTGAAATACAGCAAATCCACTAAAGGCTAGAAAAGAAAATTCAAGTTCGTTATTCCTGCAACTCTTCCTGAATTAAGAGGGAAGAATAACGATCACCAAATATTTATATGCCCTTACAGCTTAAGCTTAGTCCAATTCTATGATGCCACTATTTAAAAAACATTAAACATGAGTGTTGTGAGTCTTTGGGGAATACCAAATGGATGATGATATTCTTTAAGTACTTCCAAGAAACAACAGAAAACCGAGACTTAAGTCACTTCTTATTTCAAAGAAAAGAGAAGCCAAACTTAACTTTCCAGTAACTGCTGCATTTGTCTGCGGAATTGCTACATGGCTGTTGTCTTACAAACTATTTTTTAAAGCACTTAAGATTCAAATGAATTCTCAACTATGCTTCAAGTCACAGGGGAAGTATTTTGCTGAAAAAGCTGTCACTTCACATATAGTCATAGTTCAGAATTTATCAATGAAAATGTGTTTAAGTAACCGGGAAACTTCTAAAAAGGAAACAAAGCAGCTTACCCCATAATTTAGTTATTTATTTAGTATTATTTATACAGGATTTAACACAGATCATATCACTCATATGGCAAGGATTTAGGGAACTAATTTTTCAGACTTTGACTCTCAGTAAGCCATGTAATAGGTGGTTAAAAGTAATAAGCAGGTGAACTACTCAGTGTTTCGTAGCTGCAGGAGAGGAGCTATTAAGTATGTAGCTCATACTACAATACACTGCTAAATACTGGGCCAGTGACAATACAGTTTGGCTTTAGTAACTTTTCAGTCAATATTAAAGATACTATCAGTTAAAAAGGCTAGATTATACAGCTTGCAAACATCCTCATATTTGCTCTTCCCTAACACTGAGGGTACAAACTGTATCTTCACTGTCAGCAGCTTTTCAGCCTAACAAGATGAATTGGGGGGGGAAAATTACAGCAATACATGAAAAAGACATACTATTACTGAAGCTAAAAGCTATGCCAAGTCATCCCAGTTGCAGACAGTTCTGCCCACCCTCCTCCACCCCAAGGGTCTGTACTTAGGACTGAGCTACACACCATTTCCGTTTATTCCTCCCAGCATGCCACAGAATGAATGAATCCATTCTCTAATTCATGTAGCACATTAATTCAAGTATTTTTGAACATGAAGACTGAAAGTGTGACGCTATATGTAAATGTAACAGAAAAGTACACAAAGCTTTTTTTGCCAGTATTCAGCTCCCCAGAATTAGCTTACATCACAAATGTCATATTGAAAAATTTTAGACTTACCATTAGCTACATATGTAATCTTGCATAGGATGTTGTCCCTGCTTATTTCCTTGTTCCCCTCTGGTGGGCTTACTAACGTCTGACAAATCATAGCTATATTTATTTTGGCACGGACACAGCGATTGTTCAGCTGCCAAAAAAATTAAACATTTGTAAGTCTCTAAATTTGTTCCGGCATACTTAGCTGCTAACATTTCAATCTACTATGAAGTCCAGGACACCTTGGAAGCTGTGTTTCTGAGAGTGTGCATTCTAGCACTACATGGATGTAACAACTGTGTGAAATGAAAGGTACATGGTGAACTGGGAAAGGGTTGAACTCAAATGCCTGAATCTCAGGTTACTGCTTGCTTAATAGCTATTACAAGTGAATTACTTCAATTACTGTGACAAATGAGTAGAGAAACATTTAAAGAATAATGAATCAGCATTTACAAATACCAGTTAAGTCACTTTTCCCTGGTAAGCTGGCTATGGCATAGCAATCAGCACAGAAATACTCCACAGAAAATAACTCACTGCTACTACCTGACAGAAGCAAGGCAGAACTGCAAGATGGAGGTTTAACAGATTCCACATCTACAGTTATACAAACCTACTCCTGTATCTGACAATATGTAAGAGTTATTGATTTGATTCCACATGAAATCAGCTCAATTCTTTAAGATGTTCACAAATCTCCAGAAATTTTGCTTGTATTCTACTGCAACACCTTAGGTCTGCCAACTGCTGAGGTAAGGCAAGAACGCTTTTGGCTCAGAATGCTCTCATCAGGTCACTGCATCACCTAGTTTAAATAAACTAGGTTTTTGCACAGCCTCCTCAACTCCCACACATTAGTATTGCACACGCATTATCATGTAATGGAAAAATATTACCTTAAAAGCAGAACTTGACAGAATGAAAATAACACTTACAGGAGCACTGTCATGTTCCACTGAGAAATTGCACACAATCCATGTTTCAGGATCATTTTCACTGAATGCTGGTATCTTTCTGATGGCAGACAAATATAGCACATCCCTTTGAGAAGCTGGCCACACCCTCTGCAGAGAAACAGCTGAATATAAACTCTCCCAGTTTTGCAAATTAAATACTTACTATCTTTAAAAGCAGAACACAAGAAAGGCAAACCAGGTTAATCACATTATTTAAGTAAAGTTTCTTCAAGTTAGTTATTTCATTTTCAAAACTGAAACAGAATATAGCTGTTGTACAGATGAGTATCAGGTTATATGGCCATGCTTAATTTTTAAAAATTTAAGGCAAAAATTTAAGGCCTTTGAAACACAGAAAGCCAAGCTGCAATGACTTTTTCAGCAGACAAACAGGAAGAGGCAGTTCCCCTCCTGTTCCCTCAACCTGAGGTTTACTTTTTAGTTAATACTTGTAAGACACAAACTGAACTAGTATTTAAGTATAAAGTAGATGCATCCACAGTTACTTAAGTCTTCAGAGAGAGGTGGAGAAACATATTTAAGACATGTATTATTTCAAAAAGCTACTACTTCAGTAAGATAGATTTGGTAAACTGGTGTTATCTAAGAGAGTTTCAGAAGCAAAATGTCTGACAAAATAAGAAAATATAGAAGAGCCATTTTCCTGACACTCAATAGGGTTAGAAAGTCTAGCCGTTACTGTAACACTATACACTTCACACAACTGTCTACTTAAAATCACGAGTCCTCTTACAATACAGAAGTTTAAGGTAACTGCATTACTGACAAAATTGTCAAAGAAAAATATGTGGTTTAATATTTGAGTATACTAATACGTGGAATCATGCAAGATTAAAGATGAATCTGTACACTTCATTCCCAATTTTTTTGAGCCTTTAAGCTACAGTTGTGGAGTTATAATACAAAGGAACTTTTTAGTAAATTTACACTAGAACTGGCTGCGGGAGGAAGAACATAATGAAATTACAAGAACAAATGTTGAACCAGCAATTATACCACCTCATAATGCAAATATGCTTGTCAACAATAATTTGCATCATTTCATGAAAACATATGATACAGTGGTATAGGTTTCTTCCTTGTAGTCAAGTGTTGATTTACTGTTTCCGTTTGCTTTAGATGACTCTTGCCTTTCTGACAGTGATATATTTAAGAGATTAAAAGCAATTCTCATTTGTTATTACAAGCTCTATCAGGCACATGCACAACCAAATATGCTATCAAGACAAGTCTGAAAAATTGATGAAGTTGCAGTTTAATACAGAACTTGTTCTGAAACAGTTCTGAACAGTATTTTAAATTAAGACATGAAAGTATTCAGAATAAGATTAGAACACATATGCCCCAGACTGTCTCAGTAAGGTATGCATACGGCTGAAGTGTTATTACCTTATGTGTCTGGTAAATGATGATTGCGTTATCAGCTAAATTTTCCACAACATGGAAATTTTCAATTGTTGCTAAAAGAGGAGGAGGGGGGAAAAAAATAATCCATCAGTAACCAAGCAAGATGTTAGGTCATTGTTATAAACAATATCCTTGCTGATAAACGTGCAAAACTTAAGAACCCATTCCTTACTTTCCCAGTCATTACGAACATCGACATTCCAGAAGTAGTGGCAAACTTCATGCCCTGTCACCCCTTTAACAGCATGGGTTGCTTTCAAAGGATCTAGAACTATTCCATTCTCTTCCACCTCTCGTCTGTATACCTATAGCCAAATATAAAGAAAGAAATGTAGAATAGAAATTGTCAGAACTGTTCATGTTTTAATTGTTTAAATTTCATCAGTTTTTTTAAAAAAACAACCACCTAGAAGACTAACACACAAACCATTTGCCATGTCACGGTTCCTGGTAACTACCACTGCAGACATTCTTACACAGCAATTCACATAATATGTAAGTACTAGTACTTTGACTCCCTACTCAAAAATTAAGCTACTTTATTTACCACTATGTACAAGGATCCATACAAGCACAGTAGAGCAGCCAACGCAGTAACTTGCTACTCTTAACATGTTTGTACATTCAATTTACACATCATTTTGATACCATGTTTTAAGTAGGAGAGAATGAGAAAGTAATCTGCAAAGGCAAAGCTATTGCAAGAGTTAGACAGGCTTTTGTATGAACAAATAAAAGCCACAGCTCTTTGTGGACTCCAGTCCTAACTTGAAAGAATGCCATTCTCAGAAGTTTTAACAGCATAACTTGCCGAGTGATAGTATTCCCAGAGAATCATAGAATCATTTAGGTTGGAAAAAAACCCTTCAGATATCATGTCCAACCATAAATCTAGCGCTGCCAAGTCTGGCAGAGTGAAATTATCCATCTTCACAGCATATAATCTCACATCAATTACACAAAACCCCAAGCATTTACCTTCATTTCTCCTTCTTCTACCACTAGCTGCCAATTGGCATCTCCTCCTACATCTTGCAAGGAATACGTCATGTGGTTCTGTACCATCTCTTCCACCTTTAAAGAAGAAAAAAATAAATACACATTTTTAGCTCATTCATTTCATCTTCTTGGGCAGAGACTGTACACTATTGGAAGCCACAAGTCAATACTTCAGACCCTGTGCAGAAGCAGAATTTGGACAACAGAGCTTTCTATTACAGGTTAAGAACCAGCAGATACTTCTGGACTTTAGAAACAAAGCCCAAGACCTTGATTCAGCTTCCAGCTTTCGTTATGGGTATTTCCTATCCTTCCTTTTACCTGTAAAGTGTCAAAACTCACTATTTCTACTTAAGACAATTTTATTTCAGCATACAGGAACTTACTTCAGGTATCTCTAAATGCAATTCCAATGCACTGCAAGATACTCAGAGGAGCATTTAAAAATATGAACAAAGGTGGGGGGTGGGGAGGAAGACAAACTAAGAAAACAAGTGCATATCACAAGTTATATTGCAAGAACAGTGAAGGAAACAGTAATGAACAAAGCATGCTTATTCGGTTTCATTGGCATCTTTGCACAGCTAGAAAAAAAGACAGAAAAGCTTACATTAAGAAAATTTATGATGAATCAGACTACTATTATAAAATAATAATTTAAAAATTATTTAGCTAGGTAGAAATGTCCTTTTCTTAAAGGCCAAATATTGGACACATTTTTGTCAAGCTATGCGAATACCTCATTTTATTCCATATACCATGCATGTCCTGGGACAAAGAAATAGGATTTTTATTTTAAATCTATAATCTGTTTCTTTTGTGTCCCCCGCTACCCCCAGCCCCCCTCCAAAATCCCACTCTCCCCCAAATAAAAAGAGAAGCAAAAATATAAAGTATTCATTGCTGTGTAATTTTTAAAAGTACTGGAACTATTTTAATAACTTTTTTTGCACCCAAAAGACAGGCGACCACAAAACTTGTCACAGCAAATAAGTCCATGTGATTGACACTATTTTCCCAAATCACTAGAAATACCATTTTTTTCAAATCAGACAGCACTACAAAGGTTAGTTAACTGACCAACACAAAGATTAGTCTAAGTGCACAATCACAAGATGAATAGCTTGAACCTGTACTGTGAGTGGTTTTGCACAACTTAACAAAAAAATAAAGCCTAGTGTGCCTATAAAAACATATAAAACCTATTTGAGCAAGTAGTACAAGTAGAAACCAAAATTAAGTCATATTTAATTATCTTTCTGATACAATACAGAATTGAAAGATGTTATTTACTTCTAACTTCAAGCACTAATTTTGTTTGTACTATGTACTCCATGGACAACACATTCAAAAACCAGGAAGAAAGGTAATTGAATCAATTAAAAAAAATCGTTGAAGTACATAAACTAGAATTTCCACACAATGGATTTTATTTTTATTTTAACTATAGTCTTCTGTACAAAAGTTATCAGTCCAGTTTTTTGAGTTTTGTTTGGTTTTGTTGTTTGTTCTTGAGTTATAATGAACCAAAAACACCCACAAGATTTGTGTTCCTGCTTTTAAACAGGACATCTTTTCCTGCCAGTTACTAGCAGGTTTCCTGTAAAGGATTCTTCTATTTATTTTTTCCAGAGAAACAATGACAGTATAATCCAAAACAGGTAAGAATGTGGACTGTTTAGATATTTAATTACTAGCTGTAGGTCACACTTCTTTCAGAAATTAATCCTCAGTATGACCCCAATGTTTACCTGCAACACCTTCAGGTCTCTGTGTGTCTTCTCCCCTAGCTCTTAATCTATTAAGGACAAAGCTAGCTTTTGTATGTTTGTTTTGTCTTTTGCGGCTTTTTGCTTCATGCTAAATGCAGAGGAATGATGGGAGTAGCAAGGGAAGAAGAGAAGGTCGCATCAACAGGAGCGCAATGTCAGCTTTCTTACTTCTGCTTCACCAAGCAACTGCAGTACCTACAACTGCCTTGTGCATACATACTACCAGTCCAAACTATGTAATCTACACGTTGGCCGCTGTCTGTCAGCCTGCAGCTATTGCAGAGGCACACAGTCAAGACTCACAGGCTCCTCCCTACTGGACAGGCCTGCATTTACCTCTGGTTCCCTTGTAACCTGTATGCCAGGTGGCCTTGGCATGAACATTAAGTGGGAAGTTCTTCACTTCAAAGGCCCTTAGAACAGCTCAATGTTTTAAAATCTCAGTGCTTTAAAAGTGATCTACAATTCAAAAAAGTAACTGCATTTTAAATGAAAGTGACCTGACCTCCCACTTAACTGGCAGAGACAAATCAATGCCTTTCTAGAGGCACACTGCAGAATTAGCTCCCATCAGAATACATTTTTATAATTCTCAATCTTAAAAACAAGGCTGCAAGTCTGTACTTAACCTTTTAGTGATACGAAAATTCCCTTTGTATGAATGAAGTCTAGAAACAAGTCACATTTATTCAGAGTCAAGATATTTGCTTGCCTTTCTAAAAGCCAAATCTTCAGCCTGGGGACAGAGGCCAGCTTCATATTAATAACCATTCCAGAACAGGCTGCCACCAAAAGAAGGTGTGCTTATGTTTTCTTCATACTCTCAGTTGTCTTTCACCTGCTTTTTCAGTAGCAATGGAACTCCACAGTAGGTGGATTTATTTGTTGATCTGGCAAAAGTTTGTTCTAGTGAAAATATCTGGGTGTGGTGGTGACACCAGTCCATTTGATCCTGATCCTTAACCTCAATCTGCATTATTGTGATAAGGATGCGGTCCATCTCAGATTTGTTTCTAAATGGTTAGATTTCAGCCTCACTAGTGCCCAGATACTCAGGTTTATCATACAAATGCACAAACGTTACCACAGGCATAAGAGAGGTGAAAATGAGGAGGCCTGCATATTTTAGCAGCTGTGAGTTTCCCTTGTATTGAACTGTCCATGTACCCAATAGCCTGACAGACAACTAGTTCCTATCTTTGGAGTCAAACGTGCTTCTTTATTGCTTGATCTCCCCCCTCCTCCCAAACTAAAACTGAAAAACTAATTTGCTTACTGGAGTACCAGCAGATGAGCAAGCCTATCAGTATTGTGCAATTATGACCCACACACTCTTTCCCTAGTGGTAAGTTCCAATTTCAGAAACTGACTGCAAGACCAAGTGTCAGGGTTTCAGTCCAATGAGTATACCCTTAAATATTAGGGTCCTGCTCAAAGCTGCTAGTAAGGTCTGCAGATGCTACAATTCCAGGCTCTGTTAATCAAAAGAAAATTCATTCCTTCTATTTGAAAAAGCAAGTTTTTTTCAGCATTAGTTAGTGATTTCAAAAAACCCTCTAAAATGACAGATGTCAGAAGGAAGCTCCATATTCACAATCACATACTGACCACAGCGGAAGGAAACTAATGGCATGAATGCCATGTCTGAACAACCTTTTTTGAGACTAAAGAGCAAACACATGAACTCACCTATCTAATTCTACTCTAAATTATGATCTTCAGAGTAAGCACCTAGAGTAATTTTGTATATTACTGGAATATGTCTATGACTACACTGACATATTCAGGATGTCGACTTGTTTTCTGAAGGATAAGTGAATATATTGAAATGCTCAGTAAAAATTCTCATACCCACAACCTTGTTTGCCAACAGACTTTATGACCTTACAGTAATAAAACTAGTGGCAGTGGTAAAAAAAATGGTAATAAGTAAACCTTGATGTTTAGTATATTAATGACATTACAAACAAAAGTTAAAGACAAAAATTAAACTTTGGATTTAAAAACTATTCAATCTCCAGCCCACACAGAACAGGTGTTACTCAACTTCTATAATAATCAGAAATGCAAGATTTTCAAATGGTAGGCATTTTTATTAAAGCTATGGAATTAAATCCGACAGTTTCACAAGATCTGGGCCTCTGCACAACTGATATGCATGCAAGCTGAATGTAAAAAGACAACCATTTAGTACAGAAATAGAGAACTCCTTTGTTTATCTCAATGTACTAGTTTAAAGCAAGCAGTGATTTATGTAACAAAAAACCCAGGTTTCTAGAGAAGAGGATGAAATATAGCAGAGATATGCAACCCCCACTCTACACATTAATACAGTACCTGGGCGCTGAATCTGTGAACATCATCAGAGGCACTGACTAGATCAATGGAAGACATGGAGGAAGAGCGACTATAGGGCTACCAGAGACAGACAAAGAAAAAACCAAGTAATCAGAACAAAGGCACAACAGGGCATTCAGTACCAACTTACAAGCACAAGATAATGAAGAAAAGGAAAACAAAAGCACCATAAGCAGCAAGCACAGCAGCAAACGCTGATCTCATGCACCTATTCTGTATTATGCTCCCAGCGCAGCTCTGAGAGGAGCACAGTGTTTCTAGTAACACTAAAAAACAGTCAACTGATCCTGATACAAGTGACTGGATGGTTTTTTTTAATAAAATCAATTCAATGAATTTTGGTGAAGGTATCTTAAAAACACTGAGGGTCACAAATTGGGAGTTTTCCCTTACTAATTCTGACAAGCTTGATACAAGTCAAGAGTATTCTAAATAGATACTCATATCAGTATTTTTTGAGCCAAGACAGAAAACAGTCCTTCTCCAATTCCAGCTACTTCATTTGGAAGTGAGTATACCACTGAAAGTTACTAGAAACACCTAAAAAAAGTTAATATCTCACCAACTCATACAAGATATTATACAGAACGATTACAGGTCAGCCCATTATTTGGAGGAGATCATAAGAAGTATCTTACCTTTTGGACAAATCTGTGAGTCCCCACAGCAGAATATGCATCTCCAGAAGGTAAGGATGTTGGCCAGTGTAATCTAACCTTTTCACTTTGGGACTGCAACAAAACAGGTTTAATTATTAGTAGTCAACTGCCTGGACTATGAGTCATCCTCAATCTATGTAGTGGCTAAAACAACTAATGCTGTCCACGACAGGCATGAAGCTGTCATCCTGCTGGAATTCTCAGTAAGTGAACAGGCCTGAAGACTGAATTCATGTATACTTCAAGGTATATTTCTGCATTAAGCAGAATAGATCAGATCCATGTAGTCGTACAAAAGTCACTCAGAACTTTCACACTCAGCTAAGAGACCCCAGCACAGGTAGACTGTTGGGTATATATGCACCCTGGAGAGTCTTTTAGTTTTAACCAAGTAATTATATTCACGGTATTCATAAGCCTAAACACTTTCAAGACAGAGGATGCTGCACCACTTTGTTAATCCCTTATTTTATATACTGCTGTGTGTTCTCATATCCTGTATTTCCTCACATGCATCTTACACCTTTTTTGATCCTTGTCATTCAAGTGTATTCAAGAAATAAATTAGAGAAGTAGTTGCAGCCTTCAGAATTTTAAAATAAAAAGCAAACACCAACACAACTGCCATCTTTCCTATTTCACATACTGTTAGTCAACAGATGCTTCAGAGCAATTAATTAGGTTTTGAGAAACAGCTGCAGCATTTGATATCCTTATTTGCATAGGGCATCAGTTACATATAAAGGTAAGTTTTATACAGGACACTCATTTAGGAGTTAGAAACTAGAGACATTCAGTTAGCATATCACACTGTCCTTTTCTATATAAACTATGAAGTCACTTTCTCAAAATTAGTGTTAAGCAACAATATTTAATGTAAAAAAATTAAGTGAATTCCTCTTATCAGTGTCAGAATAAGCTACCTAGAGCTTCATGAGATGCACCACAGGACTGAGTTTAAGTCAGAAGTCTCCCATGAAGTGCCCACCTTAAGACATTTTTCAAGTACCAATACCTGTTCTTCCATTTTATCCTGTCTATCAAGAGCAGCTTCAACGGCATCAAAGAACTCTTCTTCATTAATCAGACTATTAGGACCCTCCTAGAGCATAAGAAACAAAACCAGTTCAGAATTTTTGAGCTATGAGAGTTCCACTTCACTTTAATATTAGAAATTCATACTTATGTATTATGCAGAAGCAATTTTTTTCTATAGACCTCAAATATTTTCACCAATATTCTTAGATTATAGTTTCTCTGAAAACTCTACTTGTTAAAGGAAGTTACTCTAAGTACAATTTAGGGATAGTTGTATAAAGAAGAAAAAAACCAGGAAACTAAGTTACAGTGTTAGCATGCTTTCACATCAGATTTAGGTTTTAATTAAATCTATATAGTCTCTTACAGATGTTTACAGTGTGTCAGTAAAGTACACATTAACATAATTGTGTAGCTAAGACTCCTTCCAAGTATTCCAGTGCCTTGGGGAATCCAATCCAGGATAGACTTCAAATATGTGCTCTCAAAACATAACAAGAGAAGATAAAATTCTGGGGATGTCTATCGAAAATTCTTGGAAAGAACAGTTTAACACTAAACCACTGGTAGAGCTGAGTCAAGGCATAGCATTTTTTAAAATTTCAAAAGTAGAATTTGTACCTCATAGTCTGGCCCTCCAAAGTGGGACTTTTTCTTCAGTTCTGTCACAGCATTTTTGTATGCTTCTTCAATTCTTCTCCTTTTTTCTATCTCCTGTAAAATTACATGATCATTTGGTGCAGAGAGAATAAACTGACTGAAAATAGTCAACATACCAATAAATGGAATGACCAGTATAGCTTTTTTCCAAGTTACAACTGCAAAGCTCTGATTTTCTGAATTTATTCGCATGTATGCACTATATATACACCCATATACATATACTACATAATACAAAGCTTGGGGAGCCAGTAACCTTCAGGGTACCTTCTTTAAGTCACAAGAAAGAAACCACATCAGTGACCAAAAACTAGTTATCTAGTTTAAGCACAGCTATTCATGGTTTATTAAGGGTCAGACTTTGTATCTGAGTGACAGAAATCTCTTTGACACAGATGCTTGGGCAGAGATAACAAAGGGTGAGTAGTAAGACCAATAAAAAACTAACTTGTTGAATGTGGTGAGATACTAGTAAGTCACAGCATGTAACTATGTATCTATCATCAGCTGGCATGGGACAAATGCAAATCATTGTGAACTCCATGCAGAGACTAACTACTCAACATCATTTTCCCATAATAGGTGTGACTGTACTAGAGCCCTTGATGTCTGTAGTGTTGTATATTTTGAGTAAAAAAGTAGTAAAGCCAGAATCAGATTAAGTCTAGTATTTCCTGGGCAAATTCTACATACTTCCAGATAATTCCCAGTGAAAAACCTATAAACACAAAATTCTTGCAGAAATCAGCTTTAATATGCAAGATGTTCCTCTGTCCCCTTTCAGAATCACTTCATGTGGAACAAAGTTCGGTCTTCCAGGTGATGACAACTTTGTTGTAAATATCAAAATAATTATACAGCAACCCAATTTGAATTTTAAAGATTCAGTGGAGAACCCTTAAGCAATACTGAAAGGCTGACTTTACCAACTGGGTATCTGGTGGTAACATTCACTCTGGAACACATTTTCCAGTTTCTAAAGAAAAGTTTCAGAAGTAAAGCAACAGTTTTGATGTAAAACGAAGTAGTATAGTTTTCCACAGGAAGATTCTTAGGAAAAAAAGCAGCACTTTGAAGACAGTATTGTCTTTATCTGTGAGTGTTTTCCTTTCTGACACTATCACAAGGAGGCAATAACTGCTAACACTTACGTTTCACAGAACTTGGCATATTTATCTTTTTTTGAAAGTAACTGGAGAGTCCTGAAGATGCATAAAGCATGACTTGACTATAACTCATTGAGAAAAAGAAGTTTTACCTGAACACTTGGAATGAAAAACAATACACCCCCCCAACTCCTCCTCCTGCTCACCTCAAATCCCCACACCTTCTGTACTTACATCTGCAAAGTAGTGATAATTCACATATGTCAAAAGATAACTAAATCTGCCAGCTTCTCTTGGCAACAACATTAAATAGGGAAGAAACAGGGAAACTGTTTGCACAGCAGAAAAATTACTGGTGTATTAAAACCATGTAAGATTTAATGAAACGTTTAAGTTAAAATTGTCAAAGGTGAACAAATAAGCTACCTAAACATGCTAATCTTAAAGTAAAATTAAATGTTCAGAAGCTAAGTTTGCTCATTAATAACAACTAGTACAGCCAAATGAAACTAATAGAAAAATGTTGTGGGACTCAAGACAACATGAAAAGCATCATCACAAGGATTTTGTTGCAAATGAAACAGTGGACCGAATACTAGAAATTATACCCTTGCTTTGTTCATACATTTTAAGAAAAGTCTATTTTAAAATATAGTTGAGAGGATCATACTGGAAAACGTAACTGCACTGGATAAACAAGAAGCCAAGCTCAGGATCTTAACATCTAAAAGTAAAAGGCTAAAAGCAAAGCTGTAACTATAATTGCCTCTAGATAACATTACATGCTTTTGTATTAATTTTATTCTGGCCATCATCTATTTTGGTAACAGAAATTAAATATAGAACACTAAAATTACAATAATTAAGTGCGTTACTTTAGCTGTGTCCTTAAAAATAAAAAAATGTTTTTATAATAAGTTTCTTATTCTCAAAGGTTTAGAAATAGTTTCCAACCTTCAGAATGTAACATAACCCCCTGTTATTTAAAAAAAGCTACAAGGCTGGGGGTTATAGAGAAAGTTATTAACTTCGTAACACTGTATTCATCTCTAGTCAGATTGTAGTCACCTGTAGATTCAACAGATTCTACCCAACTTGAGCTTTTTTAATAGGAGAATTTTTTTAGGACAGCTATGATTTTGAAATATATTTGCTTCAAGTTCAGCAGACATAAAACCATCTTGCATCTTTAGGCTAAGCTAGCTCTTAACAAGATAGAGGTCGTATAATTTTGTGAGGTCACGGGACCCTTACTAACCACCTTTGTGTGTTGCTGTTAAGTAAAAGGCAGTTCTGAAACTACTGGATTGAGGAGGCTGGAGAGGAGAGCCAGATTACAGGGGCACTTACACTACTTGTAAAAAGCTCATTGATTTTAGCCACTGACTGAGATGTTACTCTTCCTCTGGCAAAACTGCACACCACAGAGCCAGAGTTGTCAATCTACTGACACGCAAATGACAGATTAGATGCTGTCCCTTTCAACGCTGCTAGATGGTCTTTTACAGGCATTGTAGCTCTAGAACCCTCCCAGCTAGAAAGTAAACACTAACAGTTGTGCAATTTAATGTAATTTTCCCCTCTAATCTCTCAGAGAAGGTATTCTGAACTTCATAATCTCACAGTATTTACTTCCTTTTCACAGCAGTTTACAATCTAGCCAAGAAAACCAGAAGTACAAAGATAAATACCATTCTCCTCCCACATCTATTTATCAAATGACTGTGCAATGTTTTTTGTTCAGGCCCACAGTTAGAGAAGATAACTCTAACAAAGCCACGTTTAACCACTGAAATAACAAGACAGAGGAGAAAAAAAAAAGCAGCTCTACAACTGAAGTGGAACAGTGTGAGCAGAGGTCTGAACACAGTCAACTTTTGTCTTTAAGGGTGTAGGTGTCATGGTGCTGGCCACAGAGGACTGCAGGGGTGGCCTTTGTGGGAGGAGGCCAGGGGCTGCCCTGTGTCAGACACAGGTGGCTCTCGCCAGACCTGAAACAGACCCACTGCAGCACACAGCTGAGTCCACCCACCACAAGTGGGGCACCTCTCTGAGAATGTATTTAAGAGCAAAAAACACCCCAGGGAGAGAGGAAGGGGGAGCAAAAAGTGAGAAAAAGCCCAGATGCCAAGGCCAGAACAGCAGGAGGAGCAGCTCCAGGCCAGAGAACATATCCACACTGCAGCCCATGGCGGGCATCAAGCCAGAGCAGAGGGACATTTCCTGAAGGAACAGTGTCCTGTGGAGGACTCACACTGCGGCACATTTTTTTTCCCCAGAGGACTGCTGCTGCACGGTAGGGATCTGTGGTGGTGTGGGGAAAAAGTTTGAGCAGAAAGGAATGGCAGAGATGAACTGTAACCCCCATTCCTTACCCCACACTGCTTGGGGCTAGCAAGCAGTGGGTAGAGGGGCTTGCAGTGAATGAGTGAAGCTGTGCTTGGGAAATTGGGGAAGAAAGCTGTTCTAGTGTTTGTTGGTTTGCTTCCTGTTAACTGAATCTTTTATAAATCAGAAAAGTGATTTTTTTCCTAAATCAAGAATGTACTGCCATGAAAAGAACCAGTAAGCAATCTCCCTTTCTCTTGACCCATGAGCATTCTCATCCTATTTATTCCATTAACCCTGCTGAATGGGTGGTGAGCAGCTGGACAAGCATCTGACTGTTAGCCAAGGCTAGCCCACCACAATTGCAGATTATTTAATTAAAAATCTCCTCTTCCAGAAGGCCAGCAATTAGAGGAGTACAAATAAAAAGTAATTATTTTATATTAGAAGTATTTTACCTTGGGTGTGCTGTAAACCCCAGAAAATTTCATTGACATATGATTTTAAAAAAGTTTCAAGTTTACCAAAGTAGAGTAACTTAAAACCTCCAAGACTTTAGAAAACTGCTGGTATTTTAATTTTCGGGAAAAGAACTCCAAATAAGCTTGTGACGCCTTTCAAAATGTATTTACTCATGCTACACAAGGCATCAGTCACATGAGACCTAACATGTAATTTAGGATGAATTTGTTAACCCCGTGCAGCTTAAAACAAGTGCTTTACAGTTAGTCCCCAGAAGAAGAAAAAAGTTACAAATAACTAACCTAAATGAATTGAAATTATATAGTAATTATTATTCTGCATTAACATATATTAACTTAGGGACAAGAAAAATTCATCACTGGGTAAAATGCTGGCTGGACAGTTGAGCCTGCTGGTCACCAGTGGTGTTCCCCAGGGCTCAGCATTGGGGCCAGTTCTGTTTAACATCTTTCTCAGCGTTCTGGACAAGGGGATCGAGTGCACCCTCAGCAAGTTTGCAGATGACACCAAGCTGGGCAGGAGCGTTGATCTGCGGGAGGACAGGAGGCTCTGCAGAGGGGTCTGGACATGCCGGACCGATGGGCCGAGGCCAGCTGGATGAGGTTCAAGAAGGCTCCGTGCTGGGTCCTGCACCTGGGTCACACCAGCCCCACACAGCGCTACAGGCTGGGGCAGAGCGGCTGGAAAGGGCCTGGTGGGAAAGGGCCTGGGGGTGCTGGTCGGCAGCCGGCTGGGCATGAGCCAGCAGTGTGCCCAGGTGGCCAAGGAGGCCAGCAGCACCCTGGCTTGTGTCAGGAGCAGTGTGGCCAGCAGGGCAAGGGAAGGGACTGTCCCCCTGCACTGGGCACTGGTGAGGCTGCACCTCGAACCCTGTGTTCAGGTTTGGGCCCCTCACTGCAGGAGGGACGTAGAGGGGCTGCAGCGTGTCCAGGGAAGGGCCACAGGGCTGGGGAAGGGTCTGGAGCACAAGGCTTGTGAGGAGCAGCTGATGGAACTGGGGGTTTTCAGCCTGGAGGAGGCTCAGGGGGGATCTTGCTGCTTTCTGGAACTACCTGAGAGGCTGTAGACAGGTGGGGGTGGGTCTGTTCTCCCAGCTAACAAGCAATAGGACAAGAAGAAACGGCCTCAAGTTACTCCAGGGGAGGTTTAGATTGGATATTATTACTGAGAGGGTTGTCAAGCATTGGAAGAGGCTGTGCAGGGTGGTGGTGGAATTGCCATACCTGGAGGTGTTTAAAAAAACCACGTAGATGTGGCACTTCAAGACACGGTTTAGTGAAGGCCTTGGTATTCCTGGGTTAACAGCTGGACTTGATGATCTCAAGGGTCTTTTCCAACCTGAATGAGTCTATGATTTTATGATCCATGCACTAAGCAAAGTCTCGTCAATGTGAGTGAACTGTGTTTGCTCAGCCAAGAGACAAGAATGTTTTTGAGGGGGGGACCTAACAGTAGCCTTTCGGTACCTCCAAGGAAGTCATTAAGAAACAGAGCCAGACATCTTCACAGCAGTCTACAGTAGAAGCACGAAACACAACAGGCAGATACTGGAATAGGAGTTACTCCAAGTGGATATAAGAAAAATATTTTTTTCACTAGAATAATAAATGAGCAGTGGAACAGGCTGCCAAGAAAAGCTGTGCAGTCCCCAGCCCTGGAGATGTGAAACCAGGCTCACGAAAGCCCTGAGCAACCCAGCCTGATCTCAAACTGTCCTTCCTTTAAGCAGGAGGTTTGAGAGAAAAACCTCTTGAGGTCTTTAGCCTAAACTGAATTACCCGCCAATTCTACTAACAAGTTTCAAGCCTTAGATCTACTGTAAATTCCTCCAATGACTTAGATGAAGCAGTAACAAGCACTGATAGAAGTCTTAATACAGTTAGACAGGGCTAGACCTTTGACATATGAACAAAGGTGACCCAGGAGACAGGCTAAGGATTCAAACATGGAAGTACTTTGTCTGAATGCATTCGTTGAATTGTGTACCACTAAAACATATGAAGTAGGATTTAAAGTGTGACATACACACCACATGGAGTCATGTTAAATGAAAAATGGAATAATAGCTATCGGACTGCACAGGACACCAGCCATTGATGGCATGATTCTAGAAATCAAAGCCTGAAGTACAACCTAGTCATGCCTCCAGCACATCTCAAGAGATGACACTGCTCCTTTTAAGTTGCTATAGTCATTTAACAGGCTCAGCATGAACTATTGTTGCCATTAGAACAACAGATATCCTAATACCATGTTTTAGCCAATTAGCATAAAACATGACTTAATATCCTAAAGGAAAGTAAATAATTGTATGTCAAAGACATCTGAAGTTAGAACAATTTGTTCTCCTCAGTATTGTCAATATCTACCACAATTAAATTATTTCTGAGATTTGCACATTATTTTGCAAGCATGGATAATTAGGTCTCTTTTAGAGGGCTGCAAGCAATACACTTATTACTGTGCAATACTGTCAGGTTCTCTATAGGCCTGTATTTTTTATACCTACCATCTGAACAAGAGCTGGGAAAAGACAGACTATAATGAATAATGTTACTTTATCACCAATCAGGACAAGGCTTTAATGTTTTCTAGAAGTAGTAATGAAAACACTTAAAATTAACAAATGCTGTACATAAAAATAAAAGCAATTCCTGGAACAAAAATTTAACAAGAACTCATTTGAAATGTCAAGCTAAACCTTTGTTTTTCAACAAAAGTAAATGGAAAATGATCTTACCTTATCTAACCTTTTTTGCCAGCTTTCTTCACGTTTTACCATGAGTTCAATACAATGAGAGAGTGTAGCAAGGATCCCAGCAGTAGTTGCCTTGAAAGTTATAGCTTCTCCTTTAAAGTCTATGCCATTAATTCCTTTGGGTGTCACATGCGGAAACACTAAAACCAAACATGAATCATTCACTGATAGCTGCCTTTAAGTCAAACAAGCATTTTACATGTATGCTTCATATTACAACTCTTTGATGAAAATAGACTGGCTAGAAAGTTAATTAAAAATAAAAATCAAAAGTCCTAATAATTTTCAGCTATCTACAGGATAAGGAAAGAGGTTCAAAAGGAGGAACACATCCCTTCAGCTTCATCTTGCTATACTGTATTTCAATTCTGCTTGTAATGCTGTATTACTCTGCACTCTGCAAACCATGTGGGTGGAGGGAGTGGTAATACTTTGTAACAATAGCAGTTTGACAGCTTGAAGTGGGGCCTAATTAACACAGAGCAACCTTAAAACATATCTGATACAGCACTAGGAAAAGGAACAATTTCAAAATGCAATCAAACCCAGAATGTAACAGTCAAGGTTGCCTTAAGCAGGTAGTTACAAATTTAAAAAACTCAAAGCAAAAAGGTATAAGATAAAAGTATCAAATATGTTGAATTACCCAAGTACTGTGGGTTTTGAAGTTCCAACAACTATTTCATGCTGTCAACCAAGCCATCTGTTGCTAAGGTTATTTAAAGAAGTCATTTAAAATGTGTGACAAAAAAGGGTACCTATTACATGTCAAACTCCTATGCAGATTGACATAATAACAAATCAAACACTACACATTAATGTAAAAAAATACTAGAAAGCAGAAGTAACACTCATGTGCAAGCTGACTGAGCCCAGCACAAAGTAACTCCTGCTATGTCATGGGGCAAGCTAATGCCTTACCATCTAGCTGGATATCACTTTTTTACCCTAGTCTGTCAGTTTGTCAACCTATCACTGTCATAGTTTAAAAAGTACAAGTAATTATTTGTTTAAGTTTAACCTATAGCTCTCTGCAAGAGCAAAGCAGAGCTTTCAAGCAGTTGAGTTCTCGTAGGGAAGATAAATGCAGTTGCTGTTCTCCAGTGACAGAGCACAGTTATCTACACTTCAGGAACAGAGAGCAATCATCACATGGTCTTAAGCAGTGGTTCAAGTTTCTAGAGGTTTTATACACCCTTTTTTCAGAAGGAACCAAACTTTTTCAGAGAGATGACTACAGGCTACACACTACAAATACCTCAAATAAGCATACATGCTACAGTAGAATACAGCTTATTTGTTTCATGTTAAGAATATTCCCTAAAAGGTAAAAATGATGGAGGCTGGAGAAAAAAAAATATCTGTTTCAGAAAGAATAATGATAAAGCAGCTCCCCCTCCCCCTAATAGCTGCAGAGGGACCATGCGGGAAGCCAACGCTGAAAGTGGTATAAGCTGGCAAGGAGGCAATACAGCAGATTCCCCGAGAATGATGAAAATTCCACAAGAGCTTCCCATAGCACTTCATGACTGAAAAACACAGTTTATATTAATAATGTGTCCTGTTGGTGTAGACCATGCTCATATGCAGGCTTATCAGCACAGCTACAGTGCTTACAGATGTGATTTTTTTCTCGTAATTATGCAACACGCTAGACATGCTGAAGAAACTACTACTGGCTGCAACACTATAAAATCATTCCAGAAATCTCTGTGGAAGATTGTAAGGCAGAAGCAGCAACACAGCTCATTTCCTGGAAGAGTACCAGCTTTTTTCCTAGATACCTTTAGGTCTCAGCTATAGCTCATTAATACTTCCATACAGTTTCAGTCATCATATATTCAAAGTCATTCTTTAATGGCTAGTCTCAAAGTAGCACTGATACATGCAGAGCTTGCAGTTTTCAAGACAGTGTCCATAGTTTCTTTCAGCCATTGTAATACCGGGCAAAACCGACCTTGTTGCAGGAAGATGCAAAACCTGTTTCTTTGAAGAGATGGTCAATCAAGAGATTCCTTATGATGGGAGTATCTTAATTCACTCCTAATGACAGGAGACTTTTGTCTTCCTGGAAGATGTCAAAAGATGATCTCGAGCCTCACCTCAGCAACAGCTGAGCTTCAGCACATTAGAAGTATTTGTCAGGAGATTCTCTTATTTAGAGAGCGCAAACATCTTTCCTATTCCTTTTTTATGCTTTTTTCCTGTTAGCTACAGATTTAGTGTTTCCAAATGAAATCTGGCATCAGAAGATCTATATGGTTCAAGGTAAAGGCCGATAGGAAAGTGTTCTTACCATTACTAGCTTGGTGATCAAACTACATGTAGCCAAGTGAAAAAAGCAGCAGGATGATTTTTTTTCCTGCTTCTAACTTCAATTTCAACACCTTCCAAATGGTTCCTTTTTAGTTATCCTGTCCTCTAAGCATTTTACTTTATTTCTGATTTTTCTTCTCTTGCCTTTCATGTAAAGGATTCTTCATACCATGCTTTAGCCTTCAATAGCTCTTTCGTCCTGCTCTTCTACACCTTTATGTCTGTTAAGATAGGTCAGTTTTCCCTTCTTGTTCCTAACATTGTTTGTAACTGTGATAAACGCAGTCATGATTCATGTCAAAAATAAAATGTACTGTGATAAGTATAATTGTTGTACCCTGTGTAAATCTGGGACCTGTATCGCAGTTGTGGTGAGTGGGCACGTGTGGTTCTCCTTTAAGACGACATGATGGCTTCCCTTTCCCCTGAGGCAATCGCTGCCTGTAAAAGCCCGCCAAAGGAGATAAGGTAAGCAAAACCACACCACGCCAGAGAAGGCCAGAAGGCCTGCGAAGGAGACAAAGACCTTGAGATTTGAAAAAGCGCGCTAAAGGAGAGCCAGTAGGAGGAGAAGGCATACCCTAACGGCCCAATGGGGAAAGAGCGGGACGAACATCTGGCGAGAAGGGATTTGGTCAAGATCCGGGCATAAAAGGCGCTGCTTTTAGGACTCAGGTGTGTGTGTGGTGGAGCTAATTGAGTTCTCCATGCACCCAGCGCTGTTTTTGCTTAGTTTCTCAACCTAAATTGATTGAACCCAAAATAAAATTGTTTTAATTGTTATCGTTTATAACATAACACTTCCACAGATGTTACAAGCACCATGTGTTTGATCAAATCTCTTTTCCAGTAAAACAGCAAGTTATTTTAAAGACAGTAGATAGAAAGAAGTTCCTTTATCTTTCCCATTTTATGCCACCTTAACATCTTATGTCACTAAAGTGAAAAAACATTCGAGTGCATGACCATTTATTAATATGAAACAGAACAAGGTCTTAAAAGATTAGTCAGGATGAGTTTGGTACAATGCTCTGGGTGATGCTTCGTTTAGAAAGGAATGTACTCTGAATAATTAGAAAAGATAAGGTGGGCACCTGAAGGAGATAAGGAGACCATCAAGTCAGAAAATTGCTGAACAAAGAAAATTGAAAGGTCTACTCCACCTAGATCCCACCTATTGCGAATGGAATGTTTAGGTGTCAAAATCACATGAGTACATATGTAAAGATGTTGTGCGACCTCTCATGAAAACTGTATAAAATACCTAACTTTCCACTGAAAACAAAATACCTAACTTTCCACTGAAAACTTGTGAGCTAATTTGTCCAGTGTGAATCAGCTAGCTCCCCAACGTTGCATGAAATAAACACCTTTGCTGCTTAAAGACAAAATTAGTCTGAGCAGTTACTCTGTGCCGTTTTGGCATCAAATACCTACTGTTGCTTATCTTCTGTGGACAGCAGTAGGATCAATTATGCTTAGTCTTCCAATAAGAACAACCCCATTATTTCAGCAACACATTGATGAATATTCTTCCTCCATTCAAAGCACAGAAATCCAACATAAAACCCACTGTGGTTTACATTGAATTTCTCTCCTTAAGCTTGTGCAGCACTTCCATCTTTATAGTTCCAGCACAAAACCACCTTCCATCTTCAAAGAGGTTCCCTTAAGTAGGTTTCACCTGTTCTTCATATTCTTACATAACTTTAAATCAAATACGCTCATTTTCCTAAGCACATGAATGGGAACACCTCGTGATCATGATTATATGTTCTTAGTGAATAGAGAATGCTGTACCACTTATCTAAAGGATGACACACCTATGTTTAGTTAAAAGTCGGGAAATGTCTAAGGACCCTTATTGCCACATGACGGATGTACAGACTGCTAAGTCCTTGGGTTGGTTGTCTTTAGAAGGGATATTTTGTCTTAGATTCTTGTTGTACATGCAACATGGCAAAGATGAAAACTTTAAACATGGCCGCTAAGGAATAGAGTCTGTGTAGAGACAACTCCTCAAGGACATTGCGCAGGCATGAGATATGTAAATGAATTCTCAGAATTGTAATGAATATGTAAACAATTTCTTGGAAAACTAATGAATAGGTATGAGTTGCTTGTATAAATGGGGGACTGAAAAGTCCTCTCTGTGTACATGACTTTGGTGGAGTGATCCCCCATGCACCCAGCGCTGCCGAATAAAGATAACCTCCGCTCGCCTGCATATTACTGATTCTTCAAATCATTAGAATCTAGGATTCCCAATGGGTAAATATTGCTCAGCCAATCTCTCCCTTGGTGTTTTGTACATGCAACTTGTTTCATTTACCAGATATTAACTGGAAAGTGACCAATAAATCTGAACAACTTCACAGTATTCTTCCTAGGTCTTCACTCAAATATCCTAGAGAACAAAGAAAAGAAAACCCCTCCCTATCCAGAACTACTTCTTCAGAGTTGTTGTACACAAATCTCCATAGTCATGTTAACTTTCTCCTCCCACCCAGGGGAGGTGCAGAGGAAGAAATTTCAAAAGACAATGTGAACATAGTTCCCTAAGTCAGCCTTAAATAATGCTTCGAGCATTGGATTGGTGCACTAGTGGTTTGAACAGTGGGCTCAAACACTGTTTCGTATCATAGTAGGCTGACTAAGAGGTTGAACCCATGCTTCTCACTTCCTGCAACAATGACTGCTGAGCAGCTCCGCAAAAACAGGAAAACACTTCTCAGCTACGGTTAAAAAGATTGTTCCAGTCCTTCCAGGACTGAATAAAGACTTCAAAAAGTGAACCTGAAATTTGAGAAACCAAAGAATCTTAACAGCTGATCTGAGACTAAGCTTTAGAAAAGGGGGAAGATGAAGTTAAACCTTTCATTATCAGTTAAACCGAGTAGTTCACTGCCCAATACATGGGCATGGCTGCCTCAACCCAAGACATCTACTTCCCTCACTGCGCCACTTTCCACTTATGATTCTCCTTTAGGGCAGAGACTCTAATTTTTCATTTGTAATCAAGCTCTGCAGCACTCTGCTACTAAATATTTAATGGATTTAGCTCTCAGAAATCAAAATGAGCCACAGAAAAACTGAAATGGAGATAAAGCTTTTCAAAGAAATAATTGATGGAAAATAAATTTAATGCAATCAGGAATCGTAACTGGATTAGTTCTGTAAAACACAAGGGGCTGCAGAAATGTTCTGCAGTGAGCGAGTTTATATACAGGTACCCATTCTTCGCATCTATGTCCCTAAAGACTTGATACAGAACTTTTCACAAGACAAATGTGTATCACTTCAAATTCCTATTAAACAGGTGATAAAAAAGGGAGTGAACTACTTCAAATTTAAATATTCTGAGATAACCAGATGTACTAAAAATACAGACTTTCCTAATGACATTCCCCATATCATATGTGTATATATAGCAGATACACTAGAAGAACGTAGATAGATATGAAGAGATGTTCTAAAGGTAAATTAAGCTGAAACTCCTACATGATCCACAAAAATTAAGTTTGACAAAGACATCTCCTTCAAAATGAATCACACAGTGAAATTAAACTCTTACTTAACATTTTTTTAGAGAAGACTTTTCTGAAATTTGTTCTGACAAACTAATGTCCACAAAAAAATGTACATTTATATACACAATAGGGTTAGTGGAGGTTCGTGCAATTGTGCATTTGCTTACAGGTAGGCATTATAAGCTTGTTTAACTCTAGTGATAAGAGGCATGAAAGCCTTACGCGAAACCTCTTTTACACGCTATTTAACCTCTGAAATCACTGTTATGATTAATTCCCAGTACAGCAAGCCCCCCTTCATATAATTGAAAAAAAAAATCTAATCATATGATGAACTCTGAAAGTATCCTGAAAGCTCCTTCCATTCCCCTTCCTCATAACAGTTTTGGCTATGCTCTAGAACAAGTAAGCTTTAACACATAGGGGCAACAGCCAAACAAAAAGAAAACTGAAGACACAGAAAAGGCTTATTTTGTCCATATATTTTCTAGGTTCTCGATTAAAGTTTTTACATTTAAAAAACACTTTTGACTAGTCTTTGGGAGATTACATGAAATTTGAAACTAGAGGCAGTGCAACTTGAAAATTTTGTGAATCTAAGTCTAAGAAATACCTTAGGACTAACAGAAGTGTAAATAGAGAATGTAAACGCTAAAATATTTCAGCCTTTCTGTTGTTTCCTGACTAAGAAGAATGCAAACAGATTTTAAATGTACCGACAACTTCTGCCAGGCCAGAAGTATTAGATTTCTAGAACAACAAGACTTGCACGAGTTCTTCATATTTACTGCATGGATCATTTAAGATTAAAAATCATAATATCGGAAATGTTCATCATAACAATGGAAAATACAGCAAAAAATTGCTAGAACTATGACGAATGAGAATCAGTAACCCTTGACTTTAACCATTATGTAGTCATAGAACCTGGGAAAACCATACCAGGACATACCTAACTAGAAAAGCATTGTGCTCGAGTACACACCTAAAGCAGGTAACACTTGCAAGAAAAACTGCAATTACCTGTTCCAAATCTCAGTTCCCACACCTGAATGACATCTGTTTCAACAGAATTTTGTAGTGAAAATTGCTTTGGACACAGAACAGGAAATTCCAGCTTGACAGGCTTGCATTAATATTTGTGTGAATTAAGAAAGGCTTAGAACCATGAAAAGCAGCTAATGAATGACAACGTGAGTAAGAACTTCCTGTCACATACATTTAAATAACTACTCTTGCCATTTTCTTCTGAGAAAAAATATAAATATCCATGTTCTGCCAGGCTTATCACACCATTCATATGAATGTTCAGTGAAAAAGTTGGAAGACACTTACACTTTTCCTTACTGCTGTTGCTATTATGTACAAAATCCCCATCGGAACGCACTGTAGGGAAATCATCTTCATCGTCTTCTACCACTAAATTTGAGAAAGAGTGTGTTATGGGAGTGAGAAAGCTTTTCCAATTCTTTAGTGTGCAAGAAAGAATTAAGAGCACCTTCATGGCTAAATGACATTTAAGAATTTTTTTCCTATAATAAGTCACAAACACCCTGCCCCCTCCCCCCTTTTTTTTGACCCAAGACTTCTATCAACATTAGTGTCAGAAAGCATTAGGATACTAACATTTGCTCAATGTTGAAGTTTAGCACTTGATTCTATGGTAAATACTCTATGATAAATCAACAGTATTTTGGTGTTACATCTGGATAACAAGGGAGCCATGATTCAGCAACTATCTATTATTTACACTAGGAAGTTCACCAAGAAGTGTAATTGTACTTACCTACCACTTTCTTACTAGCAAAACTTTCAGGTAACTTGAACAGAACAAACCCAGAAATGAATATAAATGCCTCAGGCGTGTGTATGGATACCATAAAAAGCTGTGCTTTGGGAAGAGCAATTCAGAGATATGTAGACATCCACATGTGAGTCTATTAGGGCCTCAAATGTGCATTCAGTGCTCTACTTCCAGCCCATACATCTAAGGAGCATTCATTATAGCAGCACCTTTGTCTTTTTTAAAGAATGTACTGTTCATATCAAACCAAATATCCTATTGTTTTTTTGTTTTGTTTTTTCAAAAGAAAAGGTAAGAGACACAGCAATGAACCTGAATTAATCTTATAAGGTTAAACTATTGTTCTATAATATCAAATGCTTAAAAGAGCATTTCTTTTGTACAGCTGACAGCTACAAATTAATATAAACTTAAGCAGATTTTTACAGGTGGCCAGCTTCTGAAGTGGAAGTCGTTAACACTATGCAGAAATAGCTATGATTGACCCCTATAATAAAGCATAAATTTAGGATACGTATTTTATTTACATGGCATCAGATGCTATAGTAACTATTTCAAGGGCTATTACTGTGTAAAAAGCTGAATGTTACGGAGGTAAGAGTTTTCAGTTACAATTTTACCTTTATCCCTCTGGAGTTCATCTTTGGAAACTGCATCTGCACAGGCATCGAAGTATTTCTGTAAAGTATCAACTTGTCTACACAAGATATCTCTGAAGGTTTCCATTTCTGCAAGCTTCTCACGCAAGCTATGGCCCTTCTGAATATACAAGAGAAAAAAAGCCTGAAATGCTTCTAGATACTCCGCAATAGTTCAATGTATAAATAAATAAAACATTAGATTTCTGCAGCTATGAAGAACAAACTCAACACCACTATGGACATCTTAGCAGCAGCTATGAAATGCTGTTAATATTAGAAGAGTGCAAGAAACTGTATACGAAGTGTTCCTTACTCATTTTGTCCACTAGCGTCAATTTTTCCTTGACTGCTACTTCACAGCATTCAATATCAGCTTATAAAATGTGATCTTACATGCTCCCAACTTTATGCCTATTGACCTGAAAACAGTCAGCTCTAGTTCAGGATCTTTATTCCTGTCTTTACTCGCCTTTCTTTTGTTGATTCTCTTCTACTCTCCCAGAAGTACAGCCTGCTCAAGTTCATGTGTTAAATACATACACACATGAGACAAGGAAAGCCGTCATCTGTCTATCAGGTTAATCATATTTATTAAGTCATAGAATCAGCATTCATTTAGAGGGCCTGCTATTCTGAGGAGTAAGTGAGGAACAGTTAATAAATGCTCCTACAGGTTTTGATTTTCTTGCCATTGGGAAATGACAACAGTTTATGATGGACAACTGCAAAGCAGCGCAAGCGAGCTTCCTCTATGATGAATTACTAACACATACAGTAAACCAAATCTGTATTTTTTCCATAATTGTGTGAATGAGGCTTCACATATATTCCTTCTTTTCGAGTTGCATGTGTTATTTACACACCAATACTATGAAAACTTTATTCACTAACCTTGAACGAAGAGGTGGATGTTGCAGAGTATCCACTTGCTCCAGAAACAAGAGACACCATGGAGCCATGGCGTCGTAAACTTGATTCTGATCCATATCCTGATTCCGTCTGAAAAACAAACCATGCACAAAACTAGAGTGCTGAGGCTTTTAATAAAAAAGAAATTATGAAAGCAAAACTCATGTCAGGAAGCAGCAGGGGCTTAACTCAAATTGCACCTGCATATTCAGGATGTTGACACAGCATCAGTAAAGTTACTATGAATCTACTTTTTTGTTATTGTAGTCATCTGTAAAAGATTAATTATCTACAACTGATTATATGCCTGCAAAATAAAAAGGAAATACATATTTAAGGGTTCAAGAAAAGGACAATATTCCATTATCTTGCTTTATGTAATCCCTAACAATCAATTTTCACACAGCATTCAAAAACCTACAGTACTCCACAATTAATCAGGGATTAACATGGTTCAGTTTGAAGACAATCAGTCTCAATCAATCCTTCCACTGGTTCATATAGCGCCATTTTATTTTTAAAAGCAACAAAACAGATCACAGAAAAACAGACAATTACTGCTGCCAAGTTCTTCTTTTCCTTTTTCCAGGCTTTTGTAGCCAAATTCATTATACTAGACTGCAATTACTTTTTACACTTGAAAGAATTCTACATAAAGCAAGATGAGATACTAAAATCAAGAGGGAGAAAAAAATCAATAGTAACTAAATAATGAAAAAAGAAAAACATGTCTATTAAAATAACATTTAAAAGATCTTAAAATACAAAGTTTGACAAATTTCCTCACAAATCAAAATCAGATACTAAGGAACTGCAAGAAAAATACTTCCCTAAAGGTTAACGTAAATGGCCTGTGTATGGCAGAGGAGAAGAAAAACACTGAAAGAAAATGTAAGAAAAACAGATGGTTCAGAGCAACAATTAAAATACTGTAAATAGGTATGTCTGATTCAAGCAGACAGTGACAACACTGTAAAAGACTTTTACCAAAAATATGAAATTCTGCAGTAGCACAGAAATTCAGATGGGGCAGGGAAAAGGGGATGAAACAAATGATACAAAACAAGAAGCAAATTCTAGCTATTGTACTTTTTATGGAAAAATTGAAAGTGCATTGACTTGAAGGCAGGAGAGTGCTGACAGAATCATAGAATCATTTAGGTTGGAATAAACATTTGAGATCATCAAGTACAGCCGTTATACCAGCACTACCAAGGCTATCACTAAACCACATCCCAAAGCACGACATCTACGCAGTTGTTTGAAGGCCTCCAGGGATGGAGATTCCACCACCGCCCTGCACAGCCTCTTCCAATGCTTGACAACCCTCTCAGTAAAGAAAGTTTTTCTAGTATCTAACCTAAACCTCCCCTGGACTAACTTGAGGATGTTTCCTCTCATCCTGTCACTCATCTGGGAGAACAGACCCACCCCCACCTGCCTACAGCCGCTTCTCAGGCAGCTGCAGAGAGCAGTAAGGTCCCCCCCTGAGCCTCCTCCTCTCCAGGCTAAACCACCCCAGTTCCCTCAGCTGCTCCTCACAAGCCTTGTGCTCCAGACCCTTCCCCAGCCCCGTGGCCCTTCCCTGGACATGCTGCAGCCCCTCTACATCCCTCCTGCAGTGAGGGGCCCAAACCTGAACACAGGGTTCGAGGTGCAGCCTCACCAGTGCCCAGTGCAGGGGGACAGTCCCTTCCCTTGCCCTGCTGGCCACACTGCTCCTGACACAAGCCAGGGTGCTGCTGGCCTCCTTGGCCACCTGGGCACACTGCTGGCTCATGCCCAGCCGGCTGCCGACCAGCACCCCCAGGCCCTTTCCCACCAGGCCCTTTCCAGCCGCTCTGCCCCAGCCTGTAGCGCTGTGTGGGGCTGGTGTGACCCAGGTGCAGGACCCAGCACGGAGCCTTCTTGAACCTCATCCAGCTGGCCTCGGCCCATCGGTGCGGCATGTCCAGACCCCTCTGCAGAGCCTCCTGCCCTCCCGCAGAGCAACGCTGCTGCCCAGCTTGGTGTCATCTGCAAACTTGCTGAGGGTGCACTCGATCCCTTCATCCAGATCATTGATCATCAATAAAGATATTAAACAGGACTGGCCCCAGTGCTGAGCCCTGGGGAACACCACCTGTGACAGGTCACCAGCTGGATGTAACTCCATTTACCATGACTCTCTGAGCTCAGCTGTCCAGCCAGCTTTTAACCCAGCACAGAGAACACCTGTCCAAGACATGAGCAGCCAGTTTCCCCAGGAGAATGCTGTGGGAGATGGTGTCAAAGGCTTTACTAAGGTCCAAGTAGGCAACATCCACAGCCTTTCCCTTATCCACTAGTCCGGTCATCTTGTCATAGAGATCAGGTTCATCAAGCAGGACCTGCCTTTCATAAATGCATGCTGGCTGATCACAGAATCATTTAGGTTGAAAAAGACCTTTAAAATCAATCATGAAATCTAACCATTAACCATGCAAGATGCATATAAAGAGTATTAAAAACAGGGAGAAAGGACAAAAAGTTGTTTGATGCGTGGGTTAAAACTGGAGGATTTGGACAATACTGCAATGTGTGGGACAAAGTATGTATGTTTGGGTTACAAAGGAGCAGTGGCAGAGAAGCACAAGTTTGGGGAAGTGAAGGCATAACCAAGAAGAAAAATACAAGTCCCCGAATTCTCAACAAAATTCCTCAATGAACAAGACTGAATGATACTATCCCACGAAACCAAGCAAGAAGGAGCCAAGAGTCAATTTTTATCTGGCCCATTTAAAGACTGAGGTACAAGACAAGAAACCACTGGGGAAACAGAAGAGAAATAGAATGAGTATCAAAAGTAGAAGTGGAGCTGAAAAATGAATGACCAAGAAATTGAGTACCTTTTTCTAACTGTACTTACAAGTCTAGATAGAAGGTGGCTAATTGGTCATGAACTTGATTTTTTTTTTCTTTAAAACAGGTACTTGAAATTCAAAAGATTTAATGAGGCACATCTTAATTTCACTTCACAAAAAATCAGAAATACTGCAACATATCTGAACTAGCAGAAATAGAAGTTTATATTTAATGACAGCTTAGACTGAAATGAAAAGTTTTCTTATGAAGCCATACTATAAGGATGTATTAATAATTTAGTAATTTCTGGTATAAACCATGCATTTAAACTATTTTATACTGAGCAAGAGTCCTAGAAAAATAGCTACACAAGTGTAGCAATCAAAGTGGTAATAGTTCTACTTTTTAAGAATTATTCCTGATATGTGTTTTAAAGTATGGCTTTAAAATATCTATTGGAATAGACTTTTCCTTAAAAACACTCAGTCTAAAAAAGCACGATGTATCCAATATATTTCAAGTGTTATGCTTTGGTACCTGGCTTTGGTAATGTATTTGGGATATTGGATCATATTTTGAATTGCAATGCAATTCAGTGCAAAGATTATAACTTTAATTCACTGGGTTGTAGTTTTAAGCATAACAGAAGCCAAAAAATGAAGCTTTAGTTTTTTTTCAAATATTGCAGTAAGGGCTTTTGGCTTTCTTTAATGGCCTTTAAGTCCTCCAAAGGCTTGACAATTAAAATCAAAGTGGCTAAGGGAACAAAAGGATTTTCTTAAAAAATGGAGAGTTTTGGGCATACTATTATTTTGTTTCAGAAGTGTTTGATAAACATAGACCTCAGAAGAGCATTTTAAGTCACACAACACCTTGAGGCATGAAACATTTCTTTAAAGATTTCCTCTAAATGCAAATCTAAACAAACTTCACTATTCTACTAGTAACCTCAGTATTTATTAAATATGCTACAAATATTAAGATGACTGAATGTGCTTTTACTACAGTTTGACAGTGGGAACTCATTCAATTTTCTCAGTAAGTTTTACACACTAGGAAAGGTAAATTTCATTTTATCAGGATATGACTTCATGAACCAATTTATTTTAAAATGAGCCAAAATAGCCATTGCATTGAGGTCAGAGCATTTTAACTAAGGACAGCAAATATCTTGTGATTGCTTTCTCCTTTAAGTAAGAACCTGCATTTCAACTTACAAAGTAAAACTTGCTCATTTCTCTATCTGAGGTTTTAATCTGTCACATCTTAATAGTACTACTTAAACTTACAAGAATACATGCAATCTTAGAAGCAGAAAATCTGGTGACTTATATTTTACATTTGATTTAAATCATTTTCTTCTAACTTTACTCCTACAGTTAATGCTCAGTTAATTTAGTTCATAAAATAAAAGCTGAGGGTGAAAACACACCCCCACTTCTTTCCATATCATTATGTAAGCTTGTATTTTTTAAGGTACCTTTGACTGTCATTTATGCTTGTGATTAATAATTCTACTGAACAGTTTATCTATGCTTCAGGATTGTATACAAGACAGCCATATATGGCTCTCAGCTGTATACAGCTATCAGCCTGCAAACCCAACCAATAGAAGGGTGCTACATAAAAAGCATTTTGGCAGTTTTAACTGTTTGCAACCAAGGAGCAAATTCAGCAGATGGAACAGCAGACAAAATTAATCCAAAGCATGTGCATTTACAGACCATGTTCACAAAACTGTCTTAGACAATTATGTTTTAATAGCCAAGGAGAAAAAGTGAAAATAACATCAAGAATACTTATTTGTCAGAAGAATCAGAAAACAAGTATTCCTTTACAACTGCTACAGAGACAAGCCATCCAGCTCACAGCAGACACATGCAAGCAGCTTAACACAAACAATGAAAGCATGCATCATGCAAAGCCCCACCATTCTACTACCGCAACATCTAAACGAGAGCAGGTCACTGCCGCATTTATATCTTGCAAAGCAGATCATCATTAACTATTCACTGCAGAAATACTCAATTACATTGAGAAGAGGAGTGTTGACACAAGCTTCTTCTGTTTACACGATTTTTGATTTCCCAAGATAAAATTCAGAAAAGCAGGTAAAAGTCTATGTGATAGATGCTAACAGTCTCCACTTGAAAACAAAATAACTTGCAGAAGTTGTATCAATTCATACTACCAAGCATTAGCGCTAAATTACCACGCTCAGTATATAGATGCAGTTCTTTTAAATTCCATGCATACATAGCAGCTTCAAAGCTATACTAAACCAGCATTTGTTAGTACATTGCAACACCTTCAGCTTTCTAAGGTGGTGCGCAAAATCCATTAATCCTTTCGTTATGACAGATGAAAGAGCCACATGATCCAAAGCTTCATGTGATTCTTTACTGGAGCAGCTGCTGCTATCAGCAATAAGGCAGTATGTCACAAAAGTCGCTTTCAGTAAAACAGCTAAGTATTTGCAGAATCATATTGCAGAACTCCATTATGGCTCACACTGATCTGCTAAAGTAGGTCAATAATACTCTTGAGTAAAGCACACTCACAGGAAAGCTCCCTCTTAAAAAGAAAAATCAAATAAAGCAAATTATTCTCCCATGTCTTCAAGGAATTAACATTGATTATGTTTCAGATCAGTGCCTGTCAAGCACTTCAGTGTATGTTAGTCCACCAAGGCAGATATTTTCAGTTAGCATTATAAATTATTTATTATTTTTACATAACACAAGCAGCAGGCAGCTCCTCCCTCTTAAGGCATATGGCTCACCCTAGGAGGTGATGAAACAGACATTAGGATACAGTGACTCTAATCACGTTCTCTGCAGTTACTTGTGAAAAATCCTACTAAAACATCCAAGAGATCAAACCACAGTATCTTACGAAAAACAAGAACGCAGAAAAAAGTAAAAATGCAAAATGAAAAGAACTATAAGGCCCTACGAAAGACTCTGTGGAGACTAAGCAGACAAGCTCTGTAAAACATATATGTCCCAAGGGCTATTTTTAGACTTGCTACACATACTTCAACATATATTGAAGAAAGAAGGGTTACTGCTAGGACAAGCCATGGAAAGGCTACCTAGGGATGGCTGCAGACAGACACTACAGGTAGAGCAGTTCAGGATGCACTTCTGAGGACTGAAGTTAAAGATACAGTTAACATGTGTCTGCAGGTCTGACTTTTCAATTGTTTCACAGCCACTGACAATGCAAATTTAAGGTTTCAAAACCAACGTAGTTATTAGCAGGAAAGCAGAGATGAGAATTTCACAGCTCAGGTCACTGCAGCTGGGTGATGATTTCCCTACCTACAGCCCTCCCAAGCACAGTGCAGGAGACTACTTAGAAAGCAAAAAAGCTTGTAACATGATCTTTGCAACTGCAGAACCAGGTAAAGATATGTAGAGATGTTTTTCCTTCAACAGCGATAGATGGTGCAATTCCATACTAAATAAACACATCACACACAGGAGGAAAACACCAGGCATTCTGAATTGAAAAAATAAGTATTTGACAACTGAAAAAATAGAAACTATAGCAATATAGCCCCAAGACTATTGTAACTGCTATATTCACTTGTTGAATCACCTCGTGTCTTTACTTCTCAAACTCCATATACTTTTGCTAAGTCACTGTGTGTTGCCTGCAGACAATAAAGCCTCCAACAGCTGCATGAGCTAGAGCAGTACACAAGCTTATAAGCCCTGAAACCACATACTGCATTCTGAAGAAGGAGGAAGGGCTGTGGTATCAATACAAATTATTGCAGAGAGAATGCAAGTTGACAAAGGGGCAGCCAAAGGTAAATGACTGGACTTTGATAATCTTTATCCACATACTACACACCCATGTTTAATTACATGTACGTATACTGTTATTCTATTAATTCTCTTAACTGTTAATGAACACAGGAAAACTATTCAATATCTTTAAATGCTGAGATTCCACAAAAGCTGAACGAAGAACAGCCAGGACACTCAGCATGGGCCAAGAGCCCACAGAGGTGAGCAACAGAATGCCTTTACCATCCTATTTCTGAGGCTTGGGAACCACTATATCAAAGTGTGATTTTTACAGACTAAAACTGCTCCCTGAGCAAAAGCACCAAACCCCAAGCTGACAATAACTGCATTCTGCTGTATACTGACTTAGTAAAACTAAAGCAGCTTGTACTGTACAGCAAGACTGGGAGAGGGCTCCCTTTTTCCCTCCTATGAACTTGGGCTGTCAGGAGAGGGACAAGTAAGATCTCTAGAGCTGCACAAGAACTAGAAGTCTCCACTGTGCTATTAGACACTGTCAGGAAAAGCACTGATGTTCTAGCCTCACCTTCCAATGCAATGAATTAAGTGTTCTTACTTGCTTTAGTACTTTGAAAGCTAGAGGGAATAGTCATAGTTTCAAGACTTAGTTCCTTCAAATACATATTGCTTGATCTTGGTTTAAGGACAAACCTTGCACAACTGTGCCTTTAAAAAGAACAGTTCTGATCCTAACTGAAAGCACCTGCCATATCACTCTTTTTAACAGTTATATAACATTACATAGTAGTTAAATTGTATTTAATGGTTACACTAAATATTGCTACATAATTGCTATGTATAAAATAATTTTATCCAATACAAATATTAAAATCACTAAAATGGTAACAATCATATAAACTATATATTTATATTAATTAATAAAATCAATAACAAAAAATAAAATTGCCAGGGACAATGCACAAAACACTAGCAGGCAGAAGAGCCGGGAGGTGGCAGGAGCCCGGGAAGCTGCCTCTGAGCGCTCATCCACAGAGCAACAGCTGGGCAGAGGGAGAGCTGCGTCCTGCTAGGACAGAGCACACAGCCAGAGCCTCTAAGCTCGTACCTACCAACAGTCTCAAGGACTAAACTACACACTGTGTTCACAGTTAACAGACATTCAGGTACTATCTTTCTTATCCTTCAAAGCAGCAGTAAGGAATGTTTACCCCTTACTTCAATTGGGGTGTGTGTGTGTTTAACCTATGTAAAGTTGTGAAGTACTACATTAATATCACCTCTGTACAGAAGTGGAAAAACACATCCACAGTCAGTGTTAGACTGAAGAATCTTGGGCTAAAGACCGTAACTCGATTTCAAAGGAGACACCACAGTTGAACAGCAGGGCTTTTTTCACCTTTGCAGAAAGTTATTTGTTGCAAGTCTGAGCCAGTTTTGGTCCTGGAATTCAGAAGATTTCACTTCACTTATTCAGAAGAAACATTTTTATATCAAGTACCCCTGCAATTCAAAACACAGGAAGAGATGGACTACAAAGACTTTTACAGCAACATAGAACATATCCATCAGCAGGCTTACCAATAAGCAGTAAAACAATCAAATACTTCTGAAAAAAACCACAAAGACCACTAAATCTCTTGTTTACCTAGCACAGTTAACAGTTTCTTGTTATTGCTACACACACAGTAACAGATTTCCCCCCCTCCCCCTGCTTCCTTCAACCCTCAGACATTCATTCAGCCATCAGAATGCTTGGCATACCCGAGTATGCACCAGTAGCAAGTACTGGAGGATGAAGAAAGTTGAAATTGTCAAGGACTGAAAAGTTCATTTGTTTGACAGAGGATTTTAAAAAATGACCGGAAAATCACGAGAACACATTCAGTTTAAACTGCAATCTCAGAACAGTGATTTGGGAAAAGGCAAGGAAAGAGTAGTTTACTTTCTAAACAGTCCTTGTTTTGCATCTCACACCCTATCAAATTAACACATTTTTCTTTACTTTCAAAGCTTAGTCCCTATTCTTATTTCCTTCTTGCTGTAGCCCTTTTTATCAGCTCTCAACACCCACTACCCTCAAAAACAAGGGAAGCACACTGCAGGTAGTTGAATAAAAAAGGTTATACAAATCAAGAGACTCTCCAGGACATGCATTTTTTTGTCATGTTCCTGATATAGCTTCAGATTCCTGAAGCTGTCTAGGGTTTAAGTTTTATAAAAACAGTCCTCCTACTTGTGTCAAAATATGTTTGGTTATAAATGAAGCCCAGTCTGGTTTAAAAGCTTTTTACACATATGGAATTCTGCCATCAGTAGAAGCTTTATGCCCAATCCCAACCATACATCCACTTGACAACATAAAGATTCTGCATCTTAAGCTCAAACTAACTAGGCAATAATTCTGTTCAAAGGCAATTTGTTGTTGTTGTTTTTTTTTTTTTACAGAAGATTAACACGCTATAATTGACACTTTCAATCTAAAGTTCTGAAAGGATAACTACGTAACTATAAAAAAGTTCCGCATGACAAGCAGAGATTTACAAGATCTTAAGTCAAACACCTGAAGCACAACAGATACCAACATTTTTTAAAAGTTAAATGAAAACATGAATTAGTTTAGAAAAAATAGCACTACCTGATTCTATTATTTTCATGTTAGTTTGTAGGTCAAGAACAGTCTGACATGATAAAACCAAAATTCTTCTAAAGTTATTGATGTTTAAGTGATAAATTTTCTTAGCACTTCAGATGTGTAGATGTAAGACCTAGTCCCAGATACAGAAAGGCAACAATATGCATAAAGTGCAGTTCCCACCTCAAAAAACTTTAGAAGCAAGTTTAGATTATGCTAAAAACTCTGTATGATTAGGTTTCATATTAAAAGCACATTTGGATATCCAAAAGGATAGAAACTCAGACGATTTCTACAAGCTTGTTGAATGATCAACTTGAAGCACGACAGTATGTCCTCCCATTACAAGATATAATAATACACTGCATTCTGATAGGCCAGGTACTGGGCAGATTAGTTTTCCATACACGCCATATTACTTCTGTGCTAGTTTACTTAAGTACAAGCATTTGAAAAGTTACCATACAAGTTCATGTGTTTAACCTCCCCAAGTCAATATCCTGTGTGACCACTAGAGGGAAGTAGCAAAAAGGAAAGAGACGCGTCTAAAGGTTACTATTGGTCAAAGCCCAACAGTAACCCTTACCCTGTTTCTGCTTCAGTCCCTGTGCCTATAAAACCTCCTTTCCTTAGCAGACAATTAAAAACAGCGCAGTTTTACCTTTAGCCTTTATAATTACATTTTATACTCATTGCTAAGTGAGGATAAAATTGACATCTATTGCTGAAAGAATGACAGTGAATCAGAAGTTTTCATAGAGATTTAATTATTCTGAAGTCACACCTCTCAGCCAATTCAAAACAGTGAACTCATTAACACCACGTTAATTTCCAGTTAAGATTGTCCGAAGTCATTAGCATCAAATTGACAAATGTTTAGGCACAGATTTCTTAGAATTTCATCTACCATGAAGTAGTTAGGCTCAAGATGATTTAGCTTTTAAAAAAAAGAATGCTTAATACATGACATAGAAACTGGGCACTTGTCAAGTACCAAGTAGGAGACTTCAAGAAGGAGTCCAAGTAGGAGACAACTTTTCACATTCAAAGCTCTGCCATTTGTCTGCAGCTGTCAAACTATACAGCTTATCAGGAAAAGGAGGTTTATATATCAGCCAGATGAACAGGCAGGATTTCTTCCTGTAGGAGTACACATGAAGTAGGTACTCACCAGACCAGTTTTCCCTGGAGGCATACGCGTTTTGAGAAGCATCAGAAGAAACAAAGTTCTAGTTAAACCCTTCCAAACCCATGAAAAGTCCTGCAGCAGTGATACAGAGACACTTCATTTGAAACAAGTCACCTACTCTATCATAACGCTTAAGTTTAAGCAGGCTTACTCCAGAGTTTGTTGAACTATTTTGTGCAATGCAATTTTCAGAAAGCTAATCTTTGATAATTAAAATGTTACCTGACATTACACACAGTATCACTAAAAATACTAAGTTCAACTTAATCTGCCAATGTATCATTCATTTCTGCAAAAAGAAACGGACTGTTTTTATTTGCTGAAAGCCAACACCCTCTGTGCAAGATGACAGGAAAAACTTCAAGCATATCACAGGTCTCTACAATAAGCTGACCTACCCTGCCCTTTAAGAAAAGCCTGGGAACCAGTGGGATACGTTTGTGAAAGGCTGCCTGTAGTGCACCAGAGGAGCAAACCAAAGGATCCAGGCTCTAAGATGCTCAGGACTTCTAGCATAAGCATTATCACCAGTTTCATACAAGACTGTAATACTGTTGGCCATCATTAGGTTGTGCATTAATGTGTGGGTCACCTTTTTCGTTCTTACTGCTTTCCAGAGGGGTAAAAAAAAGTATGAACAAGATACAGGATGCCAGTGTGGTGCTTGGTAACAAGTAAAAGGAGGTGAAAACCTCCCTACAGTAAGCATGACTTAAAATAGTGTACTACTGATAAAACAAGCAGATTAGTAGCCTATTCTAGCTCAGTCTTCTAGTAACTAAACTGTCTCATTTCATGACAGCACCACTGTGTTTTACACAAGCTGTAGGAGCACTTTCTGCAAAACCTTGTGCATTAACTGCACACTGTACTATGAAAAGTCCAGGCAACTGCAGAAACACATTCAATACATGAGTCCTCAGAATAAAATATTTTGTAGACCCGTGTATTCTCTACATGCTGCTGAGGTCCAATCCCATTGCTGATTCCCTTACACCAGTATATCCCTGAAGAATTAATCATGAAAAAGCCACCCATGTATTAAGAGCTCACAGACTGCTCAAAACACTGATGCTACTTGCCTGCAGACACCACAGTGTGTATATGGAGTGATGTAAGACTTAAAGAGAACAGCCATATACTCACTGTAACCTGCTTTGAATTGCAACACATCAAAAGCTGACCTTGCACCACTGCTGAGTGAGGGGAGGGAGACTTCCACCTGATGGTAGACAAGGCAAGGTGTTCCCTGCCTATTCTGCATGGCAGTGACAATCATACTCTGCCACCAGACCTCTGACAGATCTGCATATAGTCCAGTTCAGGCATCACAAAGTAGCAGCCATAAAACCAGCAGAAATGTAAAACTATGATATCCCCACCCAAAAGCACTCCACACTCAAAGCCACCCTACAGTCTAGGACAGTTAACGAGAAGTTTGCAGACTGCCTGTGTACCACAGGGCTCTAAAAAGATATGACCCTTCAGGAAGCATTTTATATTGAAACACTATAAATTAATGAAGCTGGCAGAAAACCTTTCCAGCCAGGTGACAGAGGTTTTGCTTCTAATTGCAGCCTCAGGTCACATATTGCAGACTTCCTTTTCACATGACCAAGGCCAAACACATAGAGCATTTTTTAACTCTAGGTGCATCACCTGGTTACTCACATGAATACTCCAAGAGAAGAGGCTATATATGGCTGGTGCTGTCAGCTGAACACTCTTGATCTGTTAAACACATGCATCTAGCAGGCATGATGGCCTCTTTTTAAACAATCAAAACAAAAACCAGCCCAGCAAGTCTTTGAAGGTTAAGATACACTTGCACAAACCTTTAGTCTTATGTATTGTTTGACTAGATTATGGGAAGTGTAGTCTAAATAGCTGTTGATGCTTACCTCTGCACTTTCTTTTTACATTTCAAAATGGCAGGTTTACCCAACAGACTTCCTCAAACCTACTAATACCACTAAACACATGAAATAAGTATTTTCTGCTTAACCCTGTTTAGCATATTTTGGGGCACGTAGAAACAAGAACCTAAATAAGCAGAAGCTGCACCTTCTAACAGTGCAAAAATAAAGCAAAACTTCAGGACAACAGAGTTTAACCAGATCTTTTACTTACAGAGTGTGAAAAGAAGGAAAAGAAGGAAATTGAAACTTCACCTTGTTAAAAAGGGATGATTTCAAGACAGGAGTGAAGAATCCTTTTGCTGTGAAGTAGAAAATACTAAAACATAAGCAGGGAAGAATTGAACAAAGATACAAGAAATGTGGTTTTATCATGAAATCAGAATGACTAGGTTGCAAGATATCTCCAGTACCACCTCCTGCTCAGAGCATGTCCCATTAGATGCCCAGGCCTCCACCCCATGAGGAGGCATTCTTCAGGGAATTATAGTATCTATTTTCAAAGCCAAAGTGATTGTTACGAAACATAACTGGAACACACAGGCAAAGAAAGATTGGGCTGGTCAAAGTGAAACAATCTGCATTGTCTATAGTTAATCAAGTGTGTTGAGCTGGAATGGACTGACAGCTTCAGTCCAGCTTTGAAAAGTCATAACTACTTAATAAAGCTACAACTTACAGCTGCTGTTTGAACATGGCATCCTTTTGCCACTCTTGGGCCCAAGACAAAGAACAATTTTCTTCTGTCCTCTGAAAGGGAAGTTTCAACAGTTTGGAAGTGACAGCATTTAGGTTTGCTGCAGCATACGCTTGTGTACAACTGCAACTGCTGATTCACTGGCTTTCCCCTAAAGTCTTCTTTCAGGAAATACAGTTTCGAGCAACAAGCACACTTAGCAAATTTAGTAACATTAAATGACAAGCAATATCATATGTATTGAAGAGTTAGTTTGTGCTGGTAACAATGCTAGAATAATGGCATGTGTAAGACATACCCAGCTTAGCTTTCCTGCTTGAAAGAGCGTATTTGATTAATTTTCAAAGGCAGAAATTTTTGTTATTTCCAGTAAAGGTCTAATAGCTTGAGCAATCCACCTGACCTTCCCCTGAAAGCAGAGCTTCCCTACAACATCAACCAGTTTCACTACCAGCATCATAATGTACATCAGGGCAAGCAGTTCTTACCAGCTGAACAGCCTCAGCTGAACTTCCTTGTTGAAATCAGCAATTTTAAGGTAATACCCAAATCTCCACAAATTATTTCAGATTACTGGGGGGAAGAAAGATGCACCTGCCTTTATTCCCCCCCCGCCCAACATTTTCTGATGCCTGTGTTTGTACCAATCAATGTAGGACATTTAAATACTAGCAGTTAAATATTAACCCTTTCTTCATTCCTTCTTGTTTAAAATACATATGCTCAAAACACCAGAATTTTGATTCCCCTGCAGTAAGACCACTCACCCAGATAACACTAAAGTGATAGCAAATGCATATTTGCAAGTATTATCTATTTTCAGAGAGAGGAAAGGATCTTGTTGTTGTCCTACAGCAGAAATTACATTAGAAGAGTTACCTTATGAGTTTCCAATAATAGCAAGTGGATATTGAATTAAAAAAAGATGACGACCCAAAGTCTTGTCGTTCTGTTTTTAAAAGAATACCCCTAGCTAACAGAGTCACATTAGCTCCTGCAGCTATTCTGTTTTTCAGGAGAGGCACATGGTGGTGAAGTGTGCATGCATGTCTTGTGTCTCTCAAAAGAGCCAGGAATTTACCACTGTTGAATGCTACTGAATACGTACCATTGCTACTTGTGCACACCACCCAGGCGGCTAAGCAGTATTTACTCCCTATGGCTAAGGTGTGAGTCTGGTCTGTTAAAATCAACTCAGTGCATTTCACTGTAATGAAAGATCACCAAAGAAAACCCACCCCTTTCAAAGTCATTTTTGAAAGAAAAAAGACTGCCTTTGGTATATGGAGGCATACAGAGTATCCTGTTAAACTGATAATGCACAGTACTGTTTGAGCTGATGAGTAACAAACAGCACGTAGATCTATTTGGCAAGCGTCAACTGTTCAACCACTCACCACTTCCACATTGCAGCTTTGTACTTTGCTCTTGATACCAAAAGCTTACCCTGATTTGAAGGGGCATTTACCACCAAACTAAAGCTTGACACGTGTCTCTCTCAATGAACAACCCTGTTTTCAGGGAGACCATGCAAAAACATGTTGCCATTGCCACAGAAAGCTGTGTCTCATTCCGCCAGCTACAAACACTGGCATTCCCCTTCTTTCTATTAAATGAAAGCGTACACTATCGAAATGATCTACCACAGTTGTTTTCAAAGTGAATTGATAACACCTTTGAGTTTACTACTAGAAACCCACCTGTTTACTGAATGATGAATGATGTACTACTTATCTATAGGATGTACTTATGTTGATCTAAAAGTTGGGAAACATCCAAGGACCCTTATTGCTAACATGACAGTTGTACTAATTGCTAAGTCCTTGCATCTGTCATCTTTAAAAAGGCTATCTGGTCCTAAGTTCCTGTTGTTTATACAACGTGGCAAAGACAAGGACTTAAATCATGGTCACTAGTTTGGTGAGATATGTAAATGAGTTCCTGGAAAATTAATGAATATGTATGAGTTGCCTGTTTAAAGAGGGGACTCAAAAACCCCCTCAGTGTGCATGACTTCGGTGGAGCGATCCCCCATGCACCCAGTGCTGCCAAATAAAGATAACCTCCGCTCACTCAAATACTGGTGACTGATTCTTTAAATCACTACAGCAGTAAGACTGGTTATTTACTGCACAGCCAGCTGCATGTTGACTCCGGTAGCTTAGTTCCAGTCACCATAAGACTCAGCATTATTAGACCTGACACCAAGTTTACTTTAGCCATGTACATCACCCCTTATTAAATAGCATTACAAAAATATTGACCAACATACTCTTTAACAGCTTACCAGTAGTGTCACAAGCCTTCCATATTGTCTGATACTCATTTAGCACTTTTCAAAGTGTTTCACATGGTATTACACCCATAAGACAATGCTCTGCTAATCTGCATTTTTGCCAGAAATGTTCAGGCATTTTTAGATATTTCAGAACACACCAGTTCACCAGTCTGACTATACAGGGATCCAAAAGTTACTTGAACCTTTATGTGCATGTGAATGTTCAGTCAATTAATATCTTTAGCTTATTAAAGGGAAAGATGAGAGTAAACCATCTCAAGTTCACCGTCTTTTAGGGGTACAGGTTTGAGAACCTTGAGAGGTTCAAGACCTCTACTAAGATTATGAGGACTACCTGTTAATGCTCTGACTAGATGGAGAAGAACACTTTTTAATTAGGAACATACGGCAGTCAGTGACCACAGCTTTCATGGATACAAAGACTTAAGTTTATCTTAAGTGCACACATGTATACAGCTTCAGATAAGCAGTCCAACAGAGTAACAAACAAGATCAGCTATCGATCAAGATAGTGCTAAATGATCTAGCCTTTCTTCACCCCGCTAGTCTCCATACTTCAGAAAGTACAAGTAGCACAATCACTTAAGAAACTGAACCTAACCCAAGTAGCACAAAGAATTATTTCTGGAAAGAAACCAGAACCCAAGACAGAGCTGGGAAGACTGAAGCTGACAGAGCAGTAACAACTTAACACTTATGTACACTGAAGAGAAATAAGGCTTACTTGGTTATAGGAAATACTGTACTGCACAATTATAGGACAGGTAACAATCTGCAGATACTCCTAGCAACTAATCAGATTTAATAGTTCAAACTGAATAAATAAAAAAGTCATGGTGTTGCAAAACAGGGTAGTCGACAAGACCCATAAAATACTCTTATATTCTATACAACATCTGTAGGATCCTCTGTAGGAATACTGACTCCAATTTTGGTGCTGTACATCAAAAAAAGATGAGGGCTCAGTCTGGAAGAGAGCCATACAAAGTATCAGAGATTTATAAAAGGCATCCACATGAACAACAATTTATGAACAGGCAGCTGTTACATTTAACAGTAAGAGAGAAGAATTCTTACGTGTTGCAAAGCTGAAGACAATAATGTCCTCTCCAGATTAAGACTGTTCTATAAAGGAATACTCAGCTTTGCTGAAGATGGCAAGAAGAAATCCCTCAAACAGCAGAAAAAGGCTAAAATGGTTCCACAACCTTTTAACTGCTAACAAGACTTAGCAGTTCAACTTATAATGAAACATGGCATCTAGTAAGGATGACTTCAGTTTGTATTAGGGGAAGAATTAGGATGAAATTTATGACTCTTCCTTCAAGAGGGCCCTTTCGTTTATTTCTCCTTCCTTATTTCAGATGTCACTGAAGAACAAAAAGAAAAAGGTAGTATTCAAAGGATCACTGAACTTGAAAAGCTAGACAAGGTGCTTGGACCTGAGACAGCTACATTGTTCTGTGTATATCCCACTTCAGTCTGATATTCAGGCCAAAACTAAAAGTAAATAAGCTTATTACTGCAGAGTTCAGAAGACTATGCCTGCACTCATTTTCTTGTTTAGTTATCAGGGAATACTTTTGCAAACACTTCAAATTCAGCTTTGAATGAACATACCAAATGTGAATACACAAGAACCTAAGTTAGGTATTTTATGTCAACATGCAACAGTAACATAAGAGCAACAGGAGTACATCCAAGTTCCTGCATGAGCTTGAGCAACGGTTCATGGCTTTCTAGTTTCAAACTAGTATACGATGTTTTTGCAACACCTTTAAGCAGGTGTCTCTACCACTCACCAGCTACCTGCCTATACATTTAAGTCTGTCAAACAGGTAACAACCTTTTACAGCTTAACACAGATCTGAGTGCTGTACTCTAGCCTCCACTCAGGCAAGCTGCGCTGCTGCAAATGAATGCCTTGTAATGCCACAGTGAGAGTGGGCCACTAGGTTCTGGAGTGACATGCAGTATCACAGAAACTAACAGGGTATTTTATACAATCCAATCTGTCAGCATCAAACAAAAATTTAGACTTTGTTGATGTTCAGTTGTCTGATGCTCTGCAGCACAAGGCAACCCAAATCAATTTCATAGGGAACAATAGCTGACAACAAGTCTAAGAAAGAAACTTGGGTTCCAACACTCAGGCCAGCAATATTAACAGCGGAAAAAGGAGGCTGCATCATCACTCTTACAATCCTCACTACGAACTTAATAAAACCAAATTTAAATAACATTTACCTACTGTCATACCTCCTGTGCTTTCCTTTGTCTGCCTATTGCCTCCACTTAAGCTAGTCTTATTTGTGAATGGGTATGGAGGGGAAGTACGGGCAGAGGAACAGGTGTTAGGATAAAAGGTCAAAAAAATGAACAGACTGGGGAGCCACATTCTTTTTCCTTTTCAGACCTCACCCACTGCTGTTGAGGAAGCACGCAATTTAAAAATCACACATTACTGAAACACCTAAACTCCAGGACAGGAAGTTGATTGAGAAATGTCAACAGACACTATTCCTGTTGCTCCCTCCTGTATGGTATGTCTGAAATTGCACTATTTGAAAGCTCTAATTTTACAATAATCAGCAAGATTGTATTTACAACTAGCATTCACTCATCAACATTAGAACAGATAGCATTTGCTAGAAATTACTTGACATGCCTAACTCAGCAATACAGTAAACTGGCACAAAAAACATTTATAAAGGTCATAAAACATCAATGCAGACTTCTGAAGACCACTTGCACAATGCTTCATCATGCACTTAAACGTAGCCTACATAAACATCCCAACTACTAATTTCAGTGGCTCCATAAAAATATCCCAGCAAATAGGAAAATCAAGTTCAATGTACAAAGCTATTTAACAATGGCACAAACTAGAAACTGAGACATCCAATTTGTTTGTTACATCAGTATGCTGAATCAAAAGGTTTCCATAACATCTCTACTCCACATATATTTTCCTATTCATTCTGAATTATCTTACTAATACTGGTTTCAGTCCAGACATACAATAGATTTGGAGCAATTTATTTGCATGTCTTTATTGGCCTTGTCAGTAAATTAGTTCAATCCTAGGGGAGGATTACAAAGCTACGGGAAAGGAGAAAACTACTGACTTCACAGAACGTTATAGCCCTTCTCACAATTGCTGAAAGCCTGTGGACAAGTAGTAGTAGCACCCTTCTGTACTCTCCTGTTGATAACCAGAACTCTGTTTTTCACAAAATAAAACTCTGATAGTGGTTTCTGACCCAATTAACTGGTCAGAAAACTTTTGTTATGGCATCCATTGCTAATAAAATAGTAGTATGAGAAAGTTACGTCCATCAGCATTTTTCAATGTTTCCTTAGCACAGCTACCTAAAAAACATCTCATAGATCAATATTTACATACAGTATTCAAAGAAAAGCTTGACTTAAAGTATTGTTAATGTGAAATTTCCTAAGACAAATATTAGGTTGAAGGAATGGGTAGATGCACTTCAGTCTCAGTCTGAAGGTGAAGTATCCCAATTACAGAACAAAACACAGGGAACGGAGATACTCTGGGTGCTTATCACCTAAAGTTTAAAGTGAAATTTAAGGTTTCCTCTGAGTTTGAAAAAAGTTACTCCTGCATAACCTCTTATACTTCAGTTCGTAAGAGAAGTAACACAAAGACAGAAGGCCAACTTGAATTTTAAGAAATACTTCAACATAGTACTGCAATATTTTAACAGATGCTCTTCATCCTGTTTACCCAGAAGCTGATTTGTATAACCAGATTTAGAACTGGAATAACTAGAACAGTTTGAGGGAGGTCCTTTAAGAGGACTCTGTGGGTATTCAAGATGCTTCTCAAGTGCACAACAATATGGTACTATGTAGCCATTGGGAGTTTTGCTTTTCTGTGTTGTTGCATTCATGTTAGACTAGCAAAAGCCCAACTCTACTCCTTTTCCTCTCCTCAGACACCTACCTGGCTGCCCCTTCTGCTTCAACATCACAGTTACTGTTAGCACTAAAATTTTCCAATGCCTAACAGCACATTCAGTAACTCCTTTAGAACAGTACATCAAGAGAAAACACAACATGTAGATGACCTTCAGGGTGAAATTAATGACTCTTAGTACTTTGTACATAAGGTAACTGTCAACTTTTTTAGGTTATGTGGTACCCCTTCCCCACATTTCATGAGGTTAACAAGCATTTTTTGAAAGTTTCAAGCTCACAGTGGTTTTTCTTTTGTTCCCCCCACCAACAGTAATCTAAAGCGCCCTTATTAACTACAATCAAAAATAAGCTGTTGAAAGTTTCCTCTGCAGTTTTCTAAGTGAATCTATGAACTAGGATCCACACTCAGAAAACGATTGTCTCAAAACTAAGTGTTGTGATTCTAGTTTACTTGTTTGGCAACTTACCAATGTTTAATAAACAAAGTGAACCAACTGTTTTAATACTTACGGCTAAATTTGACTTCACCAGATTGCCAAATCCAGCATTTTGGTTTTTCAGGATCTTAACTAGATCTGTACTTAAATGCAAAAAACTGGGATGTGAAGTGTCTGAGTTTGACAACTGATAAAATATACTAAAATTTGTTTCTTATATTAAGAATTTCACAAAATTAGAATAATTTATAAGCTAAACTATCTTTGATACCTGAGGCTGCCACGCCCCCTTCTCCCAGCTATCTGGGGGAAAAAATTGCTAGAAAAATAGATGTGCCACTGTTCCTAATGTTTTTATATAACCCTATTCTAAGTAGCTGATTTGTCCTTTCCCAGAGTCTGATCAACAGTAAAAACAATGTAATCACTCCTTCAAGGCAGCCACTTGATGCCTTTCACAGGCTTTGAAATTCATGCCTCCTGCTCTAAGAGCTTGTTTATCTAGAGGATATACAAACATGTTGTACACTATCACTTCAAAAATGAAACAAAGCCTACCTACTTCTTACATGCCAAACTTGTTCGTTATCTAGACATCCCTGTGGAGAATGACCTTTTCCAGTTTGACACACTGAGGACAGGTATTGTAAGAAGTTCAGCAAGACTTAAAACAGTATTTCGGTTTGATAAAAAATTTTGAAAATCCAAGACTTAAACCACTGTCAGTTTATTTTGCTGAAGGGTCACAAAGTCAATGAACACATGCAGAAACTGTGTGGAAAAAATTAAAACCAAGATAGAACAAAATGGGACACAAGCTGATCCAGAGTTTCTCTTGAAACATTAATTTCTCAACCAATTCTCAACATGTTTTCAACTCAGGTGTTAGATTAACATTGCAAGAAATCAATATCTGGCCTTCAGGAGTTCAAATTTCCTCAAAATAAATTCAAACATCCAGATGGTTTTCACAGCAAACAGCAATTCACTCCCCTCAGTTACATACCTTGTAAGTTAACATACTGACTCTACCAGAGAAAAGGGTAAAGAATGAAATCTTTTGGGTAAGTTTAATGTGTAAAGAAACACTTTCCACTTCAGTGAAAAAGTAAATCTTGTTTATTCATATACATGGCACACATTCATTTTTTTTGTTAGAGCTATATGCTGCAGAAGTCCACTTTCTCTATACGTAAACCCAGACATTTTCTTCACAGTACAGAACTAACTATATGTAAGCCCGTTTCTCTAATCTCGTTAAAAATTCCACACCATTTTCAAACCATGGTACAGACATGGAGTAAGTATTTCAATTTATTATTTAAGGGAACAGCTTTTCAAAAGCATCGGTACCTTGCTACCCATGCACCATCAATGTTTTTACACCGGAGAAGTGTAGAAACTTAATCTGGTCTTGAGTTCTTCAGCAATATATACTGCCATTAGATCCGTCTAAGAAAAGGTCATCAGCCATCCTAGACCTGACTATCTCCTAGGGTAGGAGAACAGAGAAGCTTCCCAACACAACTTTACAACCAGGTGTTTTACAGATAAATATCTGCTTAGTGTATTTAATGACATATTTAAGCAGAAGAAAGGACTCCTAGTTAGACGTGAATTATTTCCTCATTTGCCCCACTGACAGTCTTATTGCTGTTCTAGAGTTTTCCCACTTTCATTTCAGTGAGGTTAATAAGCATTTTAGAAGCTGTACTTGAAACATTTAATTTAGTAAGCATTCAGGAACCTCAATAGAAGAGAAGGCTAATGCAATGACTAAAAAAGCAGCAGCAAATTCTAGCAGGTTTTATGCTTGAACACTGTATGTTTTACATTTCTTGGCTACCAGCTACTCATTGGTGTTGCTAAGCAGAAAGTTTTTCTAACTCTTCTCATATTATACTCAGATTTAATATCGAATTCATTAAATCACTGTTTTCTCTGTTCAGAGCACAATGAAAGCCACAGTTTCAGTCCATCTTTCATACTCTAAAGATAAACAACCTTGTGACATGCTACAGTAAGTCTCACAAACATATTTTTGTCAGCAAACAGCTTAAGCAGCCTATCAGAGCTACCAACCCAGTAAGCAACAAAGAGCTTCAAAAACAAAAAAGTACTTCATATAGCAGTAGACCCAAGTTAATCATAATGACTGCTTAGTAAGACCAAATAATTTCCTCTTTCAATTTTATTCAAATTATTATGTGTCAGTTCAAGAACCTAGTTCTCAAAGGAAAAGAATTTTTATCTGGTGACAACAGCTTGTCAAGGAACTTCTGCTTGAGTTCTGGAAACCTGACCAGGAAAGTTCCTTCAGGAAATTTCAGAGTAAACAGACAAATCCAAACTTTTCAGTGAAATTGGATATTTTGCCACAAAACCTCATCTTCTGCTCTTATTCAAGTGTTTAGATATAAAACTTCCACACAGGCTGAAAAAATCTAAAGGATGGGTGAAAAGTTAGCTAAAAGTAAGGATCACTGAAGTGTGGTGTTCATGCAAATTCAACTGAAAAATGGGATTAACTTCCCGACTCCAAGAAAACCTATTTTTCAGATCCTATTGATGTTATTAAGCAGCAATACATTTTTCCTACAAATACATAGATTTTGTATAATATAAGTTGTACAGAATATAGTATATACCACTTGATTTGGAAAATATAGAAAGACATTTGAAGATACATTATTTAAGAAACATTAACTGTAACCAGACTGAAAACTGGGTTTTGACATTTCTGTTTTATGGCTAATTACATCAAACACCTATTTATGTGCACACAGCACTTTTCCAAGGCTTCTGGCGATAACTCCTACGTATTTTAGTCAGAACAGTTAGAAGGAACAGCTGCACCTACAACCTGCAATATTCATCACAGAAAGCCGCTACTGTATTAAGAAAACAACAGAATATTGCACTGGAAAAAAGTGCTAGTAACCAATAGTTTTCTGAGATTTAATGACATACTTTTAACTTGAGTCCAACCTATTGTTACAAGACTGCATTACTTTTGGCTCTTCTTGACTCATCTTGTCTTGATCATGGTATTTAGTTGCATACTACAAAGAGAATGCTTTTAAATAATGTATTGCTTTAACATATTAAATGGTTTGATGGTTTATTCAGAAGTGAGGTGCCATAATATTTCCCTCTAAGAATGGAAACTGCTATTTGTCTTGAACACTGTAAACACTACAGAGTAAAAATGACTACACAATGACTACACAACAAACTAGAAAATGTCAAATAGCCATGAAACTACAAACTATACATACTGAAAAAGCCAGATTCAGAACAGCCAAGTCCACTGTTATTACATTAGGACAGCAAGATGTAAACTGAACTATTTCTTGTCAGTTCAGAATATACAGAAATATTTTTATTTCCATTTCCTGCTTGCAGACATACTTTTCTTCAGAGTATGTAACACTGCAGAACATAACTGACTTTAAGCAATAAGCAGAATGATAATGCTAATTAAATAATGAAAAAAGCACTCATTACCCTTTTCCTGATACTAACTCTAAGTGAATACTGAAAAAATTGGGTAGTGGAATTATTCAAGAAACCTCTCATTCCACTCCTTTCAACATCAAGACAGATCTGGCACAGTTATTATTATTTTTTAAAAACCACCAAATTCCTGAAGTTTAAACCTGTTCCAAACTAAAGTCAAAGGAAGCTTTTTTTTTAAGTGGAAAACTGCATAATTAATCAGGCATCTTCACAAAGAGAGGTTACTTTTGGAATGCTAGAACTTATGCCTCTCAACGCTCATTAATCTGAAAAGGAGACCGAATAAGATGCCTTTAGTTTACCAGTAATAACACACAGAAAAAGAAGATACCTCACAAGAGAGGCAGGGAGAGGCAGTAATGCAGGATAAGAAAATTCAGTGTTGACAAATACAAGATTTTTTTTTTTGTAAGTGACAAAAACAATTCCAAGTTTACAAGTACAATGGCAATCTATTACCACGCAGTACTTCCAATTATAAATAGGCAGTTCCATAAAACTGTCAGCTCAGAATTCAGCAACAGTTAAGGACAGCCTTAAAACAGGGAAAGGAACAGCATGAAAAAGACTTGCCTTTGAGGTTGTGCAGAGCAGAGTTTATGACAGGATTTGGGTTTTCTTCCTCGTTCATTCCTGCGTGGTAGCATGCAATGACTTAGCCCCCATTTCTGCATATCTGGACTTCAGGTTAAGTTCTGCATTTCAACAGCTAAATCATTCACCAAACCTAGTCTGAATTTTAGCCCAGGGTTATCAAGTTCCATGTCCCCACAACCCTATACCTGAAGACCCCTGTGCTTGTAAAACAGTTGTTGCCAGCTCCATGGATGTGTAATCCAGCAACTTGTTGTATCCTCTTGAGACATTTCTCTCAGGTATTGCAATAGCAAGAAATTACAGTGGTTTTGTCTTAAAAATACTCCATGCTTAACTTTGTATTTTCTCACTAGACTACAGAAAAGAATCCTGGTTTTGCAACTCAGTTTTGTTTTAATGTTACCTCTGCATCAAAACTAAGGCAAAATGCCAAGCTAGAAAATGGTTTAATACCCTAATTGAGATTTCTTTTCACAGCACCATTATCAAAAGGCAGCACTTTAAATTTAAGAGCTTGTACTGCTTATTCTAAGAAATGCCCAATAAAAGTTAAAACTTCCTAATTATGCATAAAACTTATGTAAGCAGTATGTCAAGAAACTCACGGTAAAAATACATTCATAGGCAACTAATTTAGTTCGTATTCCTGTAACACCTGTATAACCCAGATGCAGAAGTTGCATTGTGCCAGGTGTTGTAGTTAAACACCTTGAAGCAGTGTCTATCTTGTATCTGAAAACATAGTGGGTATTTTGTGCACTACATACTTTTAAAAATATCTGACCTTAGAGCCCTTTAGGTGAAATGAAAATAACTGAGTTCATTGCAAGACATAAGGAATAGATCAGCAAAACGAACAAAATGCTGATGAAGAGTAGGGCCTTAAAAGACAAGGAGACAAAAGCCAGTAATTAGATACTGTAAAAGCAGCTAAATGATGAAAAGAGAAGCCTAAAACCAGAATGATAACCTAGGAGAACTGACTCTAAGACTAACAAATTTAACACCTAGGAAAGATAAGAAACAACTCAATAATGAGGGAAGATGGAAAAAAACTAAGAAGTCACTCAAACATAACGCAAGCTTTTCCTTTCTCAAGCTTGGGAGCTTCAGAAAGGTTCTCAGATGTTAGCTCCCAGTTCTCTAAACTCTCATCTATGAAGAACAAGCAAATCAACTTCTTTAAAACATTTAACATACAGCTTCAATCTTGCAGCTTTTACCTGCCATAAATACCTGGAATATTTTAATGACTGTACAGGGAAGCTTACAACTCTCAGCAAGCACCACCAGATCTAATGAGGGAGTGAGAAAGAATATCAGAATAAAACAAAACATACCTTGTGTTGTTCTATTGCATCTATCCACTGTTGTCTGTGGTCTGGGTCCTGAGCTCGGAGGTACCAAACACTATCGTTTACACTAATATCAAATCTGCATTCGTCAAAGTCATGGGGCTGTGACAGAAAAGAGTGTAAGAGTAGCTAAAATTAGCAACATAATCAGCAACACCTCACAGAACATTCTAACAATCTAAAACACTGCAATTAGATAATCTGGTCTATATTGCCTTAAATTCATCCTAGATTCTAAATGAGGGGTCCTCAAACTACAGCCCATGGGCCAGATACGGCCCCCCAGGGTCCTCAATCCGGCCCCCGGTACTTACAGACCCTCCCCCCCACCCCCCACCCCCCGCCGGGGGTTGGGGGGGAAACCAAGCAGCCGCAGATGGCTGCCTGCCACTGCATCCGTGCGCCGGCCCCCTGGTTAAACAGTTTGAGGACCCCTGGTCTAACTGCTGGTTTATGTGGCTGTCTCAAATAATGAACATACACTCTTATGAAAAATGCCTGTCTTCTGAAATAGAAATACCTGTTTAACATATTATTAATTGTCACAAAAATGTTCCACACAACACTGACCAAAACTTCATATTTTGAAACCAATCCTTTAGCAATGTAACTATGAGACACAGCCAGGAAAATACACCTATGTTTTTTTGGTTTTTTGGTTTTGTTTTTTTTTTATTTCACAGCAGGAAAAAAAAGTTACTGCTATCAATATTGATTTTACGAGGAAGAAATACATACATTGTAGCAAAAAGCATCAGGACAGAACCATACACGCAGACTACAGCAAAATGACAAGGAAAAGTAGGGACTAAAGGAAGCTGTGGTACCCACTGCCTCAAGTGTTTTCCCTACATAAGGCAGAATTGCCAGAAATTAGGAGCAAAATTCCAGCACTCCCACCCACCCTGCACCAAACCCTTCAAAAACATTCTTAAACATAACAGATATACCTGAATACCTTTTCCAATTTTAATATGAAGAAAAATTATATACACAAATAACCATAGGAAGCCAACAGGCTCTAAGGTTAAGGCAAATTACATGATCTGAAGGACCTCAAATATTGATTCCAGATGTTATAGATAAGTCTATACATGTCAGTATTATCCTTCACAATGCAAGAACCACTCTGAATACACTCATCTTGCAGACAACTAAAGCACCATGTATCACTTATAAAACACTTCACAAAAGAAAACCTGAAAATAAGTCTCATTTTGACAGGCACAACGGTCCAGTGTCAGTGAAAATTATTTTCAAAGCATCTAGAAATCTGAAGTTACTTACACATAACACACTCTTTCTTGTTTAAATATACTAAGGAAGAAGAAAAGCACAACGGAAGTCAAACTACCCAATAAAAAATGAGCAAGGAAATTTAACAAAGTACATGAATATTCACCTTTTTTTAAAAGCTTCACATATTTGGTCAAGCATCTAGACCTAAGTTCAATTTAAAGAAATTTAAATCTCCCATAGAAAAAAAACCCCAACAGACAAAACTGAGTCAAACAACTGCAGCTACTAATAACTTAGTACCTGACCATCTCAACTTAAATTCAAACAACTCTCAGAAGTGGTTCTATGCACTACTTTGTCTTCACTGAACTACAGAGCAGAGGTATGGAAGAAGGGACATGTGGTGACTTGACCCTGGTTTGATGCTAGGTGCCCACCAAATCTGCTCTCACTTCCCTTCTCAGCTGGACAGGGAAGAGAAAATTTAACAAAAAGCTCATGGGTCAAGATGAGGACTGGGAGATAGCATTCACCAATTACCATCACAGGTAAAACAGGCTCATCTTGGGGAAATTAATTTAATTTACTGCCAATCTAGGTCAGAGTAAGATGATGAGAAATAAAAACAAAACTAAAGGCACCTCCCACCCACCCCTTTCTCCCCAGGCTCAGCTTCACCCTTGATTCTCTCTACATCCTCCTCCGGAGCAGTGCAAGGGGCAGGGAAGGGGGGTTGTGGTCAGTTCACCCTGCGTTTCTTCTGCCACTCCTTCTGCCTCACATTCATCCCCTGCTCCAGCGTCAGGTCCCTCTTAAAGGAGACAGACCCCCCATGAACTCTTCCAACATGGGTCCTTCCCACAGGTTGCAGTTCTTCATGAACTGCTCCAGCATGAGTCCTCTGCAGGGTCACAGATCATGCCGGCAAACCTGCATTCCTCTCTCCATCAGTCCATAGGTCAATCCAGGAGCCTGCTCCAGCAAGGGCTTCCCACAGGCTCACAGCCTCCTTCGGGCAGATCCACCTTCTCTGGCATGGGGCCCTCCACATCTCCAGGGCGCTATCTCCTCCACTGTGGGTCTCCAAGGGGGAATCTGTTTCACCATGGTCTTCAGCATGAGCTGCAGGGGAATCTCCGCTCCAACACCTGGAGCCCCTCCTCCCCCTCCTTCTTCACCGACTTTGGTGTCTGCAGCATTGTTGTTCTCACATTCTCACTCTTCTCTCCCAGCTGCTGTTGCACAGCAGTTTTTACTCTTTCTTCAGTATGTTATCACAGAGGTGCTACCATCATCACTGATTAGCTCAGCTTTGGCCACCAGTGGGTCCAGACAGAACTAGCACTGTCAAATACAGGGCAGCTTGTAGCATCTTTTCACACAAGCCACCTCTGTATCCCCCCTGCTACCAAAACCTTGTCATGTAAAGCCAGTACAGGAGATCAGGTCTTCTAGTCCAGGCCCCTCTTCTTCAAACTGCATTTGCTACATTATTATTACTATGAGAAAGACATTTGTCTGTTCTAGGGTAGTTTATCTGTTCTAGTAGTATCTAGAACAGCTTATATGCCTGTTCCCAGCCACTCACCTGCCAGGCCTTCCTTTAGCCACATGGTGGGGGACATGCATCTATGACAATGGAAGATTCTCTCCAAAAACAACCCAAAAGGCAGGTGTGCAACAGCTATCAAAGCTTTTCCTAACATGATAGCATTTCTCATCTCAATCCCCCCCCTCCCTCTGAAGCCCTTTAGGACGAGTTGAAAGCAGTTACATGCTATGCAGCTAGAAAGACTTGTTAAAACCAATCTTAAACACCTGCAGTAGTGCTGTTTCCATACACAACTTATTCCAGTGCACAAGCATCCATGCTTTTTTTTCACCCCTGCATCTTTAACTAAGAAGATTAAAAATCTTCTAATGTGATTTAAGACCATCACCTCTCTGCCCTTTTCAAAGGCAGGTTTATGTATTCCTTTTCTTTGCACAGCAAGTCTTAATGTTTAGAAATCTACGCCTTGCTGCTAAGACAGGGAAGGGAAATGTTTTCCTTGAGGTCTAGCTAAAACCTTTAAACACTTTTCTGGGTCATTCACTGCATACACTTCTGCATTACCTGTAGTTAAAGAAACTAGGCCGTATAAAAGACAGGCCTAGGGTTTTACTTAGCTCATTGTGTAGTTCCATGTTACAAAGAAGCCAGCTGATCAGGTGGTCCAGTTAGACAAGCTGCTTGAAGATGAACAAATCTTGTGTCACCTGACTAAGTTCCTTGTTAGTGCATATTTTTTAACAGACATGTTACCTATTTACCATCTTACAGTACTTAACTGCCCATTTTCCATATTTTTTGGCAACTGAAATCAGACCCATTTTTCTCCCCCTTTTCCCTTTTTTTTTTTAAGACAGGTCACACCATAATAATACAATAATTATTTATTTAAAAAATTAAAAGGAAATATGTAAATTTCTATGATGAAAAAGAAAATTTGAAAAACAGAGGATATTGATCCTTGCAAACAGTTAACCAGGCATGGCCTTGGGAGAAGGAACAGACACCATAAATACCTTGTTACTACTTAGCTTGATGTAAGCTAAAGGATAACCGAACGGTTAACAAGACCAAACAGAAAATTACTTGAACCATGTGAACTATCATAATTTGCTTGGGAGTGGATGTTTTATTATGCTAAAAAAGCCTACTCCCCACAGAATATGCATGATAAAAAGAAAAAATACTGTACCTTTAAATGGAGACGAGGCTTGCAAGAACCAATAAGAATTAGTTATTAAAAAATAACTAAACCTAATTATAAACATTTGTTCAAAGTGTATAAAATGCTTTACTATGTGTTAAGAGGTGTGCTAGCTTTGTGGATTTACTACCTAGCACCCAGGTCTGCACAGACATGCAATAAATAAGTACCTTGACTGTGTGTGGATTGGCTCTTGCACACTAGGTGAATAACCCAGACTGGGCTAACAACAAGAATGCTGAATTAACTGAAAATGAAAGCCAAGTTCCCTAATACACATTCTACCAAGAGCAAATAACACTCCTGAATCACATGTGACCTGTTCTTTCCTTAACACAGAATAAGTCAAGTTACTGTTGAATAACCCTCTTCTCAACCAGGAATGACTTCACATTTCATCTTCATTGATAGCTTGGTAGACTGAAGTATGTAACTTTTTGGTATCGTTACATTTTCCTCCCTACTGAGCTGTGAACAAACTTCCTTGATTTCTCCCTTGGTATAAATGCTTTTACCCTTTTCTGTAGCTGCATCTAAGAGTCCACAAAGCATCATTCACCACTTCTCAGGGGGGTCCTTTACTCTTCCAACATCCTCTTCAGACTACTTACACTTGCTGGAAGTTTTTCCCTTTCTCTTCACTTTCTTCCTGTTGATCCCTACACATTCCATTGATATCTCCTGTTTTGCTTAGGTTCCCTGTTTCTAGTCTAGTGTTGACTTTCCTCCTTATGCTTAGAAGCGATTATAAAACAGTACAGTTCTTAGTCAACTGCCTGACAAGACACTGGAGGGTGAATAGCGATTTTTGCCTGTAACAAGCTATAGACCTGTGCTGAAGCCAGGATATGTCCTACTGCCCTTTCTCAAGGAAGATAAGGCAATAAAGAGGAATGTTTTAGTCATGCAGAGAAGCAGGAATCAAGTAGCAGTTCACCATCTACTCTCAGGACCTGAAATTGGGGAACTTCAGCTGCTTTTTCCAAACACCCCCACCCCACAGCAGCCTCAAGCAGCACACACATGAATTCAGAGGGCACTGGGGAACAAAACCCAGGCTGACAATACCAAGTAGGAGCACAAGAAAACCTTTATAGCATTTTAAAAGCTGAGCTGGGCAGACTTTAACAGTCTGTGGCAGAGGCAGTCTGTGTGTGTATCAAGGCCTCCTTCTAGAGCCAAAATTAAAAAACCAAAAAATATCCCGAACAGCCAAGTCATAATTCCATGCAAGAATACTCTGCAAGAAATAGGCCTCCAGCATCTCTGAACACCCTTTCTGCATGCCTCCTAAGCTTTCTTCTGAGGGAAGCAGCTGCAGAGAAATAAAGGCAATTGCCAGTATTCAAGTGTCCCCGATCTTTCTGTACAAAACCAATTGATACTACCTCTTAAATTCTAAACAAGCAAGAACAGTTTACATGAAGAAACATTTACTTGGCTACAGTTACTGAGGAAGTCCATAGGCAGCTCTGGTCTCATGAGTCATAGCTGACTACTGCCACAAAGTCCTTCCTGCTATACAGCTCACAAGACCAAGGTACTCACAGAACAAGCTTCAGAACAGCATCTGCTTGAAAAATACTGGTTCAAGTGCTTAAGTCAAATCAGACAGAGAAGTGTGTTTTTATATACTTCACAACCTTTGAGAGTACCCCATGTGGAAAAATAAATACCTGAACAAAGAAACTTTTGCTTGCTTTCTCACTACTCTTATACTGTTCCTCCTTTTCCCTACAGAAGCAAACCAGAGCAGTTCATGGTAGATCCAGCTCAAGTTTGCACATCACAACTCTTAGAAGTGTCCTTGTGCTGCTATTCCCACTGCAGAGCTAAAAGTTATCTACAGTGAATTTATTTTAAAGTTTCAAAGGTTTTCATATTAAGAAAATATCAAGGGCGGCACTAGGACACAAGACCAATGACAGAGGCCTACAGAAAATGAGAATTACCATCCTTCAGTTCTCAGACACGAATGTCACTAGCATAAACGTGACAGAGGCTGTTAGCTAGCCTAGCTCCACAGTTCTCAGTTATTAACTGAACAATACCATATACTGCTACGAAGGTAACTGCTCTTTACAAATACACGGTAGTAACATATTAACTGAGTGAAGACAAACATTGAACTTTAACTAATCCAGCAGTATAAAGCTATTTATTCATGAAGCTTTGACATAGCAGTTTTATGTTACTTTTGTGATACCAGTAAGTATTTTTTCACAGAAGATTAAGAAAAATTTAGTGTAGCTGCACAATGATTTTGCCTATGGCTAAATGTGAAAACCTGTTCAGCTACCGAAAATAATCCCTGAATTTCTAAATTCCAGCTGTATTTAAGCCAGATTCCAGTAAACCTCTAATGCTAATTCTCATTCATCCTGCTAGAGCACTACATTATTTACTTTTCTGCCATAAAATCTTGTAACAATTAGATCATAAAAGTAATTTTACAATGAAGGCAAATAATTAAGTACTACCTGGTTTATTCCCTCTAATAAAACTATTGCAAAATTGTGAGTAATCATTGCTTTGGAAAAGGCTTTTTGTGAAGTGATGCGTTTTGGCTTACTTAATTAGGTAAATTCTTTTAAGAGAAAAAGCTTGAATGATCTGAATTCCTCTGATGATTAGTTAGCTTTCAGTCATTAGTGAAGACTTTAGTAATAGCTTTAAGTTAAAACATGAAACCTGACATTTCTTCCTCTTACTGCAGCTCAAAAGTTTACAGAACTTCTCATTCTCTTCTCTAGGTAGGCTTGATGATGGTGTCAGTCAAAAGGCACTTAACTGAAAACTGAGAAAATGAAATTTTTATAATCAAACTGAAAGTTTTTTCTTAGAAAATGGTCTAAACTTACATGCCTTAGATCAGAATATCTAAAGCTATAAAAAAAGTAATTCTCAGCTTTTAAAAAAAATGCCCTATATAAACAAAACTGACTTAATATAAGACTATTTTTCCTACATAAATGCAAAGTGTTTTGTATATATTCCACTGATGTAAATGCTCTAACCCATTGTTACAGATTTTCCTTTTTTTTTCCCCCTCAATTAGGATGTGTGTAAAGACAAGCCACCAAAATCACTTTTCCACTCAGAATACAAGTTGCTGCATTCTGCCCTTTGCTTCGTCTGATGGGACAGTACCAGAATACCACTTTGCAAGTCTGATGTTTATCTGCAAGAGTCTTCACATTCATATGCTTGAAAAATATTTTAAAGGCAGCAGTCTCCACCAATTGCAACCTCTTACAAAAGTGGACACGAAAAGTTTTATCCTGGAAAACAACAGACAAGCCAGGCTACCGTAACCAATGTTTGCCAGCTCAGAGTTGAATACAGTATCTTTTCGCACATGAATAGTTTCACTTTCCTACAACACAAGGTACAATTTATCCACTGGTTTGTGGATTAGTGTTTCCACCATCCCCATGGAATTCAGGAAAAAATGTCCGTTCTGCACCACTCTGCAACTTCCTGAAATTCTCCAGTTACACAGCACCTGAACAAACTACCTCTTCCCTCCACAACGAAAATGTTCCAAGCAGTTACCACATAACAAAATCTACAGATCTGCCTGTATGTTCTCATAGGTCATTCAACAGGTTCTGGACCTGGATGTATTCATGCAAATGCCCAAAAAATCCCTCTATCCTCTCCAGTTTCCAGCAGGAAATCCAGAAGATCGTTCCAGGACAATATGTACAGGACAAAAAAGGATAGAGGTGCACAAACTATCCTCAGAATATGCTAAATTGCATCTATAACATCGTATTACTTTTAAAACAAACAGAAGTTCAAGAGAGGACTGTGTTCACACACAAGCAAGCAAACCTCCTCAAAACAGGAAGCAGCCAACTGGAAAAAGGGAGAGATGTGTATTTCCTATTTTAGAAAGTAATGGACAAAACCACCATCACATATTAAACAGAAGGTGTAATATCTTACATTATGTGCTACAGAAATACAATACTAAGGACCTTAAAAAGTAGCTTACCTGATGCAACAGAAAAAGGGGAAGCCAGTGAAAAGAATGTAACGTTAACAGGTAAAAACAAAATAAAATTAAAAAACCCTCTTCATTTTCAGTAAGCTAAGAAAAACATTACATTTATTGAGAAGTGACATTAACAGTGTGCATTTTGACTGTGGGAGCAAATAAAAACCTCCCTGATGACAGGAAGGGAAAGTTATATGACATTTTTCTATATGTACTTACGTTGAGGTGCTAACAACCCCCCAAAGTTTGCTTAAGATTTGTGCTGTACAGTTGAAGGAATTAATTTTCAAAGTACAGACAATTACTTCATTTCATCTCCCATGTAAAACCAGCTTGGAATTGGCAAAGGCTGTGATTTTTCAGCTAGGAAAAAAGCAAGTGAAAAACCTCAGCCAAGTTTCAAAAAGTGCACATCTTAAAATAATTTTTCTGAAGCATTTAATCCACAACAGATCCAAACTGCAGAGAAGTTATGTCCCCTCCCTACAAAATTCAAAATAGCTGAAAACATGCTAATGTAAGAAAAAACATTGAATGGAACAGATAGTAAAATAAAGTACCACAGATTATTGTAAAGTTGTATTCCTGTGAATAGTACTTAAAATCAAAGGAAAACTCCTCAATCAGCTGAATCAACGCATGTGTGTTTTACCAATGACTACTACATTTGGCTAAAAATTTAATCACATACAATAGGTCTAAAAACATGTCTTCTGTGCCCTATTGAATACTACAGAGAAGTATTTAGTCAGGTTAGTGTATTTCTTTCTGGAGTCACTGGTCATTTTTTAGAATACTGCCTGAACACCGGCACTCCAAATAGTCTGTTCCTCCTTGTACTCTTCCATGACATTATTTACTCTGAATGGGCATCATCACTATATTTTCCGTTAGAGTTTTCTTCCCTTCCCAGAGTTTGAGTACATGCAGCATTCTGTTCCCTCAACTTTTGAGAGAATCCTTGTCCCTTCCTACCCTTTCAAACACATACATTAATCACAAGCTATGTCTATAATGACTCTCTAGATGAATGTGGTAGCTTAACCCTGACTGGCTGCCAGACTCCCCATTCAGTCAATCTCCCTCCTCAGCTGTACAAGGGGAGAAAAGATGAAAAATTCATGGGTCCAGATAGACAGGGAGATCACTTACCTACTGCCATCATGGGCAAAACAGACTTGACTTGCTGAAAATTAATTTAATTCATTGCCAGTTAGAGTTGGATGGTGAGAAACACAGACAAAACTAAAAACACAGGCATAGATGGATAGGGAATGAGGGCTGCACTTCGTTTGTAACACAGACTCCTCTGCTCCTTCCTTAGATGCTTCCACTTCTCCAGCATGGATCTTCTCCATGGACTGCAGCATCCTTCAGGGTAAACCTGCTCCAGTGTGTATCTCCACAGGCTGCAGCCTCATTCAGGACATATCCAGCTGCTATGGTAGAGTCCTCCACAGTCTGCAGGGTGGACATCTGGTCTGGTGTGGTCCACCTCCACAGGCTGCAGAAAAATGTCTGCTGTGCAGCACTCTCCTCCACAGGCTGCACAGGATCTCTGCTCCACACATGGAGCACCTTCTCCCTGCTCCTCCTGCTCTCACCTCAGCACTTGCAGGGCTGTTTCTCAAATTTTTTGTCACTTCTCTCTTTCCCACACACTGCTGAGCAGCATTTTTACCCTTTAACTATGTTTACCTCAAGATGCCATCATGGTGGCTGAGGGGCTCAGCTGTGCCCTTGTGTCCTGTTGCAGGTCTGCTGAAGCCAGCTGAAACCATGTCCAGTGCAGGGCAATCTGGCCTCTCCTCACAGAGGCCTCCCAGCAGCCCCCACCCAGTATAATTATAAAATTATAGAAGTCCATCAAGATCCTTTTATCTCTACTTTTTAAGACTCTTGGCTTTAAAAGTATAAACATTAAAGTTACTAGTCTCATTAATTTTGCAAGTGGTTTTTTGGATACCATTAGCTAATCTAGATCTAACTCTCATGGTGAAGCAACTTGAACAATTAAATATAACACTTTCTCTATAATACATGTTAATAGAAATGTATGACAACCAAAGAGATGTTGCAAGTTCTAATTCACTTTATTTGTAATACTTCCCACCCACCCCACAAAACCCAAGTAGATGCACAAACCTGGGTAATTAGGATCTGCCAAAATTCACAAGACAAGACAAAATTTTGGTTTGTTTTTCATGAGTTCCATTCCCAGGCAAAACATGATAGAAACATTGGATTAGGAAGCACTGCCTTCCCTTGCTGTTACTCTTAAACAAGAAGAACCTACTTTTTAGTTACATCAGCTGGCTGTGGTGGTGTTTGTTTCTTTTACAGGCTATGGGAAAATACTGCAAACAAGCAAGTAAGCAAGACAGCTTTATGCTTACTGAAACAGTGATGACCTTTTTAGGTAGCAAAACATCTGACAATTAGTTTGCTCATTACTACACTAAAAAGAAAACTCTCTCACAATGCTACATTTACACATGTAGAAAAATCTTATCAAGAAAAGCCTATTAGATATTTTATAATCTTTGGTACTACACAAATATTTCACCTCAGGCCTTGAGTTAGGATATTTGCTTTTCAAAATGCCTTTCAGCACTGCTTTGTCTTTTAAATAATAAACTTACTGTTCCAAAACCTAGCTAAAATAGATGCCTACTGCACCCATGAAAGCAGAAGCATTTAAGTGGAATTTAATATTAGCTTGTTAGTATGCTATGCAAACTTTAAAACTAGCTTAGTTTAATCAATTGCAAAGAAGCTCTCTCAGAGAATCACCTTTTTAGGTCTGGAACAAGCATATGTTGTACGTGTAACTTTAGCACTAAAACCACATTTAAAATTTGAAACCTACAGCTCTCAAGAGCAAACCTGGCAGTCTGTTTTTTTGCACCTCGGCAGAGAGGTTCACATGCTGGAGTGATTGTATAAAAATAATGTTCAGATTCTTCTGGGAGGAATATTATCCTACAGTCTTAGAGTACCCAATCTGTTAATATTTTATCCAATTATTTCCCTGTTAATGTGGAATTACTACGTAGTATCAAGTCATGCTGTATTGTTTTATACATAAACACACCTCTGATACATGCTATTCCCAACTGCTTACTGAAAAACAGAGGACTTGTAATAGCAAGATCTAGAGAATAATGAGTGTGCACTTGAAACACCAGCTAGACTTGGTCAAAGACATGGGAACAGCACTGTCTCACTAGAAGAAATCAGAGCAAGACAGAAATAGTTGTAAAAGAGCATGTGCACACAGTCATTGCCTAAAGTCATCTTCTAGTGGCTGTGGATACCCTATGTAAGACCTTGATAGATTAGTGACGCAATATTAGCAGATTTAGATATGCACCCCAAGAAATCAGGATGTAACTAGTGAGCCTGTCCTATCTGAGCCCAGCCTGAAGAATCCTAAACTTCACTGAAGTTGTAACAACTTGCCTTTAGAGCTAACTATCCGTTAATGACCCCAGGATATGGGACACTGAAATAGAAGCGTATGTTTTGTCACTTTGGTGGGAACCAAACTGGAAAACTGAGCCCCCTACAAAAAAATTTATATGATGCTTCTCAGGTATCCATTGGGAGCAAAAGATTTGCATTATCCACCAACATCAGCATGCAACAGGACAAGGCACCTGCTGCAGCCTAGGAAAGTAACACCTCCCCAGCATCAGACCACATGTAGTTCAGGGCCAGAAGCCTCTATTTTATAGAAGATGGCTATAAAAAATCCTAAGTTGGGGGTGGGGTGGTTGGCAGAACGAGATGCTTACTTCAGTTCTGTCCCTGTCCTGTCCACCTCCCCCCACCCCTTACTGAAGAGCTTTTCAGTCATGTTACCTTGACCTTAGCAACTAGGACCATCAGGAACAGATACCAGGCTAGCACAGTACTGCATGCTTACAGCTAATTTAGCATATAAGTCAGATATAAGACTGACTGCCTTGAATACATAATGATAATGGTTAAGTGTGTAAGAACTGATGTACAGTGATAATTAAAAATGTGTAAGAATTAAGCACAAGGCACATTGCTAATGAATGTCAGCCTAAAAGCTTTCATTCTAAAGTTTGAAATTGACCTATCAGTCTAAACTCTCCCATCACAGCTACCTCCAATTCCATGATATATAGTTCTATTTGTGTACATATCTATGTATGCACACATATAGTTGTGAAAGAGCTTAAAAAAAAAGAGCAACTTTCTTCCTTAGAAGAGAGCAACTTAAAAAGCTTTAGGAATATATTAGACACTAGTAACAATACAATCTGGGTTAAGTGCCTGTAGACATAGGGTAGCAAATTCTGTTCCAACTGGTGCTCTTAACTGAGGAATGGTGATCTTCAGTTGAGTGGAAGGACACACAAAATAGGCTAAACAGCAGCTGCAGATGGCAAGAACATTTGATCTAATCCACATCTATCACAATTCATGAGAAACATGGCAAAACTAGCAACTGAAGTTTACGCTTAAAGGAGAAGGCAAAAAAATAAACTAGGAGAAGCAGAAATAACACTCATGTAGTTCAAGCAGACACTTCATAGGCCAGCTTCTGCCTGGTCAAAGTCACACTGGGCTGGTGTACAAGCTGGTGGGGAAGACAGCCAGTCTGGTTGAACAGAGAGCCTTGGCTGGAACTTGGGGAAAAAGGGAGAGTTTACCACCTTCGGAAGAAGGGGCAGGCAACTCTGGAAGACTCTAAGATTGTTACACAGGGAAAAAATTACTAAGGCAAAAGCCCAGCTCAAACTGGCCACTGCTGTAAGGACAAAAAATGTTTTTGAAAATACGTTACAAACAAAATGACAGCCAAGGATAATCTCCATCCTTTACTGAATGGGGTGGTGGTGGTGTTGGCAGGCAGAGACAGAAGGATGTTACTACAAAATACAAGGAAAAGGCTGAGGTACTTAATACTTCCTTTGCTTCGGCCTTTACCAGCACGACCAGCTGCCCTCAGGGTACTCAGTCCTCTGAGCTGGAAGACAGGGACAATGAGGAGCAGAATGAAGTCCCCACAATCCAGGAGGAAACAGTCAGTGACCTGCTGCTCCACTTGGACACACACAAGTCTATGGGGCTGGATGGGATCCACCTGAGGGTACTGAAGAGCAGAGGAACTCACCAAGCTGCTCTCCATCATTTACCAACAGTCCTGGCTAAACAGGGAGGTTCCAGAAGATGGAGGTTAGCCAATGTGATGCCCATCTACAATAAGGGCAGGAAGGAGGATCTGGGGAACTACAGGCTGGGGAAGGTTATGGAGCAGATCATCCCAAGTGCCAACACGTGGCATGTGCAGGACAATGGGGGATCAGGCCCAGCATGCATGTGTTTATGAAAGGCAGGTCCTGCTTGATGAACCTGATCTCTATGACAAGATGACCGGACTAGTGGATAAGGGAAAGGCTGTGGATGTTGCCTACTTGGACCTTAGTAAAGCCTTTGACACCATCTCCCACAGCATTCTCCTGGGGAAACTGGCTGCTCATGGTGTGGACGGGTGTGCTCTATGCTGGGTTAAAAGCTGGCTGGACAGCTGAGCTCAGAGAGTCATGGTAAATGGAGTTACATCCAGCTGGTCCTGTCACAGGTGGTGTTCCCCAGGGCTCAGCACTGGGGCCAGTCCTGTTTAATATCTTTATTGATGATCAATGATCTGGATGAAGGGATCGAGCGCACCCTCAGCAAGTTTGCAGATGACACCAAGCTGGGCAGCAGCGTTGCTCTGCGGGAGGGCAGGAGGCTCTGCAGAGGGGTCTGGACATGCCGCACCGATGGGCCGAGGCCAGCTGGATGAGGTTCAAGAAGGCTCCGTGCCGGGTCCTGCACCTGGGTCACACCAGCCCCACACAGTGCTACAGGCTGGGGCAGAGCGGCTGGAAAGGGCCTGGTGGGAAAGGGCCTGGGGGTGCTGGTCGGCAGCCGGCTGGGCATGAGCCAGCAGTGTGCCCAGGTGGCCAAGGAGGCCAGCAGCACCCTGGCTTGTGTCAGAAGCAGTGTGGCCAGCAGGGCAAGGGAAGGGACTGTCCCCCTGCACTGGGCACTGGTGAGGCCGCACCTCGAACCCTGTGTTCAGGTTTGGGCCCCTCACTGCAGGAGGGACGTAGAGGGGCTGCAGCGTGTCCAGGGAAGGGCCACGGGGCTGGGGAAGGGTCTGGAGCACAAGGAGCAGTTGGGGGAACTGGGGCTGTTTTGTCTGGAGAGGAGGTGGCTCAGGGGGGACCTTATTACTCTCTACAACTACCTGAAGGGAGAGTGTATGCAGGTGGGGGTGGGTCTCTTCTCCCAGCAACAGGACAAGAGGAAACATCCTCAAGTTAGTCCAGGGGAGGTTTAGGTTAGACATTAGGAAAACCTTCTTTACCGAGAGGGTTGTCAAGCTCTGTAAGAGGCTGCACAAGGAGGTGATGGAATCACCATCCCTGGAAGTATTTAAAGAACACATAGATGAAGTGCTCTGGGACATGGTTTAGTGACTGTCCTGGCATTGCTGGCTTAATGGTTGGACTTTATGATCTCAGAGGTCTTTTCCAACCTAAATGTTTCTATGATTATCTCATAAGCATCAACTCCTTTTCTCTCCCGACACTCTCCTGTTACTCTTTTGGCATTCTCCTCTCCAGAATACAATCTTCTTGGGCTTTTCACATATGAGTAAAGATTCCTGACCACACTTGCCTCTGTCTAGAATACCCATTCAGTTTTCTCTCCCATTTAGCCAAGACTTTTCACCAGTCTGGATTTAGCTACTTGGTTATTTAAGGAACACAAAACCCTTAAAATACTAATAGCCGTTGTCTACTAAATAAATCCAAATCAAGTTAGGGCTTGTATTCTGTCTTAGTTTAGTAATCTTTTTATTAGCAATTAAGGCTGAGGAAGCACTTTATCAAATTACAGAAAATGCATTATTTAATTAAATGCTCGTCACTTCATACTGAAGCAGACTGTATTCCAACCTCAGAAAGTTGGAAACAATATTTTCCCACGCAATTAGCAATTGTTACCAATTTACTGCTACCGTATTTCTGTCTAAGGCACAGATTTACAGCTTAGCTTTTTAAATAAAAGTTTTCAGCTGCCGAAAGCCACCATTCCCAACGCTGCCTGCAACAACCTGAATCAAACCTATCAGTATATAAAAGCTGCAATTACATCATTCTTCTTTTACCATAAGCAGGTCTGTTAGATCAAAGTTCAGAGCGGTAGCTAGAAAAAAGCTATTTCAAAATCTACTCATGTTAGTCCTCCAAGTGTGTTCATTTCTATACACCATCACTGCAACTGCATTCAAAATACTGTTACACTTCACTTTGTATAAGATTTAAGAGAAATGCCTAGGTACTGTTGGTGTTAAGGTAAATCTTTAAAGTGTATTTTAGAAGACATGATTCTTCATGCTAGGAGTGTTTTAAACAATACCAAGAATATTTGTCTAATACTGATGTCTCTATTAATTAAAAATACACCTTTATTCTAAAACTTTAGTATCTGTAGAGTTTAAAATTCCTGTGAAACAAGGTCTCACAGGAAGCTTCTGTATGTTTAAGTTGACAAATATATGATTCATTCTGTTAAACTGTCAATCTACTTTTAAGAATTAGTACTTCCTCTCACAAGTGCCCACTCATTAATGGTGGCCAGCATCATAGTATAAATAATCCAGAAATCCTGCTAGAGTTAGAAAGGGCAGCTGCTCAACTAACTGTATCTTTAAAAAGTGGGCTAAGTCTTTATTAGTGGCTGATTACTGGAAAGAACCACCTCACTCTTTCTTCAGTCTATATGTAAGGAAATGAGAAGCTTAAAATTGGAAACTGACAGTTTAGCTCTTATGTATAGCATTCTTATTCTTTTCATAAACTGGAACTAACACATGTTTATACCAGCCTTAATTTATAATATGAATATTTATTAAATTCTTCACAATAGCAATGTGCTATTTAGGAAAAAAAGCTAAGACCATTCACTAAGCTGTCTCTCTCAGGCAGACTTCAGTTTTCTATGTTTTTGCCTCTCCTGAGCTGCAAATATTCACAACAGATACACAACAGAATAAGAAATCCATCCTTTCGCAAGACCATTCTGGAGGTGAATGGCTTGCAACTTGTATATTAACATAAAACATCATTACTGCCTTCATTATGCAACACTGCTTTTAATTACTGGGGGGGTGTGTGTGTGAATCTAGTTTGTTGAAAACATCTCCATTATGCAAACTGAATTTATTGCTCAATCCTGGTCCAGGCATTTCCAGAGAACTGTCTAAACATCTTTTTACAACACAATAAAACCAAAGTATTCTAACAAAAAGACTAATAAACAAAAGCATCTTTCTCTTCAGATCTTGCCATGAGTATGCATCATCATAGTATAACCAAACCCAAGGAAAATTACTTTATCATAGTTTACTGCATCTTAAGCTACCAACTTAGAAATCAATAAATTTTCCTATGTCAATAATATACACAGAAATGAAGATGAAGACCAACGACTGGATTAAAACAACAAGGCAAGCATAAATCCTATCTGAAGAAAAGCTGAAGGTTAAGCTGGAACTCTAAGCTTTTGGAACTCTTCCTGTAAAGGCAGTTACCCCTAGTGACAAAAAATATGAAATCCACACATAGCTGCGTTGAAAGCATTCTTAAAATTTATCAAATGTGATATTTCTCTATGCAGTTTTCAAGGTCCTCCACAGAGACCCCTGCAGAGGAGCCAAATCCTTTCTGGAAATACCCCAGAATGCATGAGAAACATTTTATTGTTAATAATTTGTAAACAGGTTTGAAACTATATTAATATAAACTACCACCAGGATTAAATTAGTGCTGGCCTTTCTGTGAGGCTGCCTAAAGTGGAGGGGGCACAACAGATGACCTTGAGAGTTCTGCTCCAGCTGAAGTTATTCTACACATACCAGGTAATTCTTGATATATCACACCCTGACTGCATGAGCTGGTGCAAGTCACTGCACAAAAGCACTAAAGGCACTACCAGAACAGACACAGTAATCAAGGCAGAGGCAGTACAAGCTGAAAGGACAACTTGCTTGGAAGCTGGACTTCCAACTCTACAGAGCACTTCTGTCAGTTCTTTTAATGAAAAGCCTTAGACCTCCCAACTCCAAAAGCTGAATCCCACAGATCCAACACTACAGGACAGCTATCAACATCCAATTCTAATCATGTACACACAAGTCTCCATTGAAAGTTTGACTTTAGGAACGAAAAACCACAAAGCTTTATGGTAATGAAAGGTATCTTCAATTAACACCATCTGGCATTGCCAACCAGCTACAGCAGTAATTTAGGATGTCCAGCTAAATTAATATAACAAAGCTTAAATCTGTGCATATATGAACTTTTTATAATACCCATCATTTCTTCCCATCCCTTGACTACATAGCAAAACTTGAGTTCAAGCCTCCATCTACCCTGTTAGAAACCAATTAAACAATTCTGAGGTGTTGTTCCTGACCTGTCTTAAAGAAACTTAGCATGATGTACTGACTTTCACTGTCCTCCCCCATAACTTAACATGGCCAGCTTTTGACAGTTCGTTACTTGATGTAATCCAGTAAGTATACAATACATACTCATCCTTCAGTCCTCTATCAACTCTTTTCAGTCCTAGCAGTCAATATAGCAAATAGTCCAACCAGGCCCCCTATTTTTCATTTGACTAAAGACCACTGTCACAACAAACTGCATGTTTTGGAGGGATGACATAATTCTACACTTGAAATACCTAAAGAAGCTAGTTTAACAAGCTAATTTAACATGCCCTCCTCATTAAGAGGAGAGAGACAAATGGCTTCTAAAATATCCCTGTAGAATTACTTGTCTATCAATCTCTGCCCAATGTGATAGGAATGATAAAACAAGAGCTGAAGGGACTGCAGCTTTCTGAATAAAACATTGGTATCTCAATACCGTAAACTATCATGAGGCTGATCTTCGTTGCCAGAAGTACAGTTAGACTATGCAGTGACACCAGCTTTCCAAATTTATGCTTATATGCCAAAGTGCTGACATTCTACAATACTTGTAGCACTAATTACACACAGAAAACCATTACATTCCCCACTGAATCCAAAGCTGCATACCTAATTTGAGTGCCTGAAAGAAAGCTTCATGAAAATACAATCACGATTTCCTACAAAGAAACATTACAGCCATCAACACCATCTCATACCACTCATGTCCTGCTCTGTACTGAAAGGCCACTTATGAAATACACCAGGTTAGGAGATAGGTAGTTAGTATACCTGACTCTGGATCAGCAAGATCAAGGAAAACTGAAGTTACAGTATAAAAGACTGTTCAAAAATATTCAAGATCAAGATCTTAACTACAACCTACATCAGTGCTACTGAATATTAAGCCCGTAAGAAACCACACTTTCCCTCCTTACCAAAGTAATCACATGACATACAGTAAACAGCAAGTTCCACTGACAGCAAGAGTACTTTTCACATGTTACCTCAACATGTATTTTAACAGCTATTGGTGTTCTATGCATTTCAACACATGCTAGTAAGCTTATAGTTAGTAATACATTAAAAGGACATGAAAGTAAAGATTAACTATGTATCTCAGGAAGATTATTTTAAACATTTCTCTTTCAGCATAATAATTTCCTATTGAAAACATGGGTTTACAAAAAAAGTCAGTTTTCTACCAAACAACTCTCAAATCAGAAGCATTTATGCTGAAATTCTGGCTTAGAAGAATAACTTCTGAAAAATAAAGACCTAGAATAATTGCATGACAGTTTCAAAAGTAAATTGCTATACCCTAAAGACATGAAATGATCCAGTAGTATTCCTGAACCTGTAATACTTACACATCACTAACTGCAGTCGGAAATAATTAACAGGAATTTCTCAGGTTTCAGAGATGCCATCTCAAACCACAATCAAACAAACTCTCAAATACCACTCACAAAGCATGAGCCTGAATGAAAATGGAACAACTGGAACAACTGATTAACTTTTAGAACTGTGCCCACTTTTCATTCTTTTTCCAACTCCGTAGCTTCTCAGTGTACTCAAGAAGTTCAGAACTGAAAAAAATGCAACATTTCAACTCTAAGCTATCAGATGCAACAAGTGTCAGATAGCATAGGAAAAGCTACCTGTGTAAGTTCCAGTGTTACATACTCCCTAGTCAGAAAATAAGCTCACCAACCTCCCTTCAGAAGGTGCAATTCACCAGAACATTACAGCAGCAATAGCAGCATGACTATAATTTCTTGTGGAATTCAAGCTGCTGAGATGTGCTCTACAGCATGCTTCCAGACATCCCCCGGCCTGCCTCCTTGCCACCACCTTCCTATCTCTGCCTGGCTGGCATCTAAAGCCTCTTCGCTAGTGAACTTGGAGACCTTTCTGGAAGTCCTGATCACAGGATAGTATGTGTGTTACTATCATTATATTGATATATATATAGATACATATCAATATATATATTAGTACATAGATACTACTATGGACAGTCAAAAGTACACTTAAGCCAGAATTCGTAGAGACTGTTGTGCACCATATATTCTTAAGTCAAATCTTAAGTTTTAAAAGTTTAAGCAGTTTTAAAGGAAGTTTTAAAATACAAGTGAAGATTGTTTCAATTTTCAGATGACTGCAATACCTGACAACTGAATGTTAAAATTTGCTTTTTCTTTACAAGCTTTTTTCTAAAATGCATGCAGTTGATATAAGTAAACCAGTCTTTTTTTCAAATCAAAATTTTTAATAAAATTATATTTATAAGCTGAACAGTAGTAAGAAAGGAAACTTCTCATTTGTCATCCTTTGTTCAGATTACAGGGGAGTAAGAACATAAATATTAAGATTTAACATCACTATCTAGTAACTTGTGAACTTGTGTGTTTACAGAGGTCCAGCTATTTTTCCCCTAAATCATGTAACTGGACCGACTATTTAACAGTAACACAGAAAAGCGACAGCATGCTTTTTGGCAAGCATTATGAATAATTAATACAGATGGTAATACTGAAAGCCACAGATAGCAGACTATTTCCTTTGTCTTCTACGGCCCACTCACCTTTACAAGATTTCATTTAAATGTAGGCTTTTTATTCTTAATAGTGTAATACTGGATCTTTTGCCATTTGACAAACACGGCAACTTGTTCAGAAGAGGAAACACAGAGTGATGTTCAGAAAGTACAGCCAAAGAACTACTACACACTCTCTCAAGTGCAAAGCATGAAGACCGTGACAGATGGTACTCCCTCTGGGAAGCTGGTCCAGGGTCTTAGACCAACCCCTAAAAAAACTTAGCAGCCTCCAGGGACAAACTGTATCCCTACCCACAGAAAGCTCTAATGCAAGAGATAAAAAGCTGCTTACTGCAGCCACAAATGAGAATAGTTGTTTTCTTACCAGGAACTACTTGCACAGCTCCACAGTGTTCCACGGATACCACTAACTTTCATAATAGATGACCTAATAGAACTTGCCACACGCACGTTTGCTTTCACCAGACATTTAACACCTCAAAACATGAAAAGATGGCAATACTGAAATATTACTTACTGTAATCACAGCTTTGCTCAGACAGATAGAACCTCTGCAGCCATACTCTGTTTCATCTTCAGACTTGTAATAACTGAGTGTGTTGCTTTTCAGAACTACCCATCGATCCTGCCACCCATGAATGTAGTTGGTCCACTATAAAAAAAAAATTGCAAAGATCAGGTAATAGAAAAACCAATAAGTGTGTATGATATTTCTCAGGCTTTCAAGCCAGAGGAGAAGTTATTTATTTTTACAAGTTCTTCCAAATTGAGAGCTTTATTCTTCTCCGAGCTCCTAAAATAACGTTACAAACTTCTAAAGGTCCTAAAAAATAGTTGTTTCAAATGAACAGTAAGATAACAGATACCCTGACTGCAATGCATTGCCAAGGCCAGTTGTAACAGAAGTAACAAACATACTTATAACACAAATTGAGTAAAGGGGGGGAAGAGAAAAAAAAAAAAACAAGCATTAATCACAAAGGTAAGTTTAGCCACCTGATTTAAAATCTTGAATTAGACCCAAAGCCAAACAAGTAGAACATGAAATAATTTACTTTATATAAAAGTTAGTTTCTACAGAAACAATTTTAAAGTATCTAGTTCTCTTCATATAAATGCAAGCATGCCATTATACCACAGTACAGGATATAGCCTAGAGCAATCAGTTCTTTACTAATTTACTACTGCCCATAGATAGTGCTTTAGGTTTTAATTCCCAACTTTCTCATTACAAAAATACTTACTTATCAGCAGACATCCAATCATCCTTTTGCTATTCAGCTTTTTCTAGGCATTCCTCATTCAGACATGGAATGAAACAGATATTCCAGCTGTGCTTAATATATGAACTGGTAGCACAAGCAGTCATGTAGGTATATTATTTCCTAATAATATGTCAAAGACAGACCCCAAAGTTATCTTGGGCAAAAGAACAAGGGAGAGGGAGGAAAGCTCCTTCTCTTCTCTGACAAAGTGAGACAAATCTAGCAGTCAATCTTGCATTTGCTGTTGCAATCAATGCTTGCTGTTGCAATCAAGATGTGCCATGGATTAAGAGGCTCCTTAAAGTATACTGGGTAGGCACAAGGTTTTGGCAAAGAAATGGCCACTCGTTTTTCAAGTATCTAGATTCTTGTGCTTCAAGACTCTGCCACATTGAAGTTGTTTCTTCACGTGTACCTTAGAACTGTTACCAGGAGATACAGTGGAGAAAAAGCCTAGAGTTTTGAAAGTTTTTTTAGAGACCAACCAACATACTTCCAATAAGCTTCTCTTAGCAAATTAAGCCATTTCCTTCAAAGCTTCTCTTTACTGAAGGGCACAGCAACTGAAACACTACTAAGCATGCAGAGAACTGCAGCCTCCTTTTATGGCTTTAGCATTTAATTATACCTATTTTTAATAACTTACTGTGTATTTCCTTAGCCGAAAGTTTGTTACGATGCCATTTCATTTTAATTAGTCTCAAGTACTACCAAGACATCAACTAACAACAGGTAAACTTATCCCTCAAGCATAGTTACTGCAACAGGTTTCACCATACTTGACTATTCCCATTACATCCTGTGTTCTCACAGGAAAGGCAGAATCAGCTACATTCAGCATAATCATCTAGAAGAACTTTGCACATACCTAAACTACAGAATATCAGAAGCCACAGCTTCACCTGCTACACCAGTAAGAAAAAGCATCTGGACTTGAAGTATTTAATTTGCCAACATAAAAATCAATTACATCCCACAAATCACATCCTTTCTAAGGATGGAAGCATCTAATCAAAGTAAAACTTCGCAATGGAAAAAACCCATCACTATAACTGCGCTAAATCAAACCCTCACATTTTAACTGCTGCAACATCTCACTTAAGTCTCATTCTCTCACTCCCCATCCACCATTAGATGACAAAAATCTTACAAATGAAAACAGAGACCCTCCTTCTCTCCTGAACCTTCTGCTCATCCCTGGGGTTCAAAAGATTTTCAGGCTAGAAGGAGTTCAGAGAGTCCCTCACAAGCAGACTGTGTGCCTTGCTATTGCTGTTTTCTCAGCATCCTGGGCCAGTTTGTGACCTCTGTATCCTGTGACCAATGCCTCCTACACGGGCTTCTGTCCAGCAGACAAAATACAGCGCTTTAATCATAACCATATTTCAACATTATTCTGAAGGCACTTTCTGTAATAAAAAATTAATTTAAATTCAAACTGCATTAATTCAACTTCAAAGTACTCCTAAAAATAAAATTTCCCTGTAACACCCGACACATACTCGCAAGTCATCTTATTTTCAGTGGTAAAAGAAAAAAAATGTTTATTTTTACTAGGGGAGACAAGCTTTAGGGCCATTTTCCTTCCGCTCCTCCCCACCTCCTGTATCTCTTGCTGCAGGAATATTTTATTGCCCTGTTTTGATACCCGGACTACAGGCTGCGCAGCTCCCGCGCCGGTGCCCTCTCCTGGGAGCGGCCACGGGCTGCGCCTGCCTTCGGAAGCTGCCGGGAGGCGAGCGCGGTGCCCCGGCCCCAGCCCGCACCCGGCCCCGCCACCGGCTCCGGCCGGGCGCCTGAGGCGCAAGGCAGCCGCCCTCCCCCGGCGCTCCCCGCCGCCGCCTCCCAGGCCCGGCTCTCCTCACGAAGGGCAGGCAACGGGCTCGGGGCGGGGGCGGCCGGGATCCCCGGGCCGGGCGACAACGGCGCCAGCCCAACAGCCCTGCCGCGCCGGAGCCGCGCCCGCCGCTCTCGCCCGAAGAAGGGCTTCCTCCCGTGGCGAGGAGGGGCGGGCGGCCGCTGCGCAGAGGCGGGGGGCCCGGCGGCGGGGATGTGTCGGCGCCCGCGGCTGAGGGGGGGGGGGGGGGCGCGGGCGGCTGGCGCCGGGCGCTGCAGCGGCTGCCTGGCAGACTCCCCGCCATCAGGTGGCGGCTGCCCCGGCCGTGCCAGCGCCTCCCGCGAAGCCTCTCGGCCCCGCCACCGAGCGCCTCGGCCTGATCCCCTGGAAGGGGCAGGAGACGGGCGGACTGGGCTGACAGCCTTCGGCCGGCCACGATGCGGAGGGGCTGGGGTGGGGAGAGGGGAAGGGAGAGGCCGCGGGCTGTGGGGAGGGGGAGAAGCAGCTTACCTTGCTGAGCACCCCGCAGAGCTCAACAGGCAGCCCGAGCTCCGTCTCGGGGTCCTCCTCGGACCCGGAGGAATTCCAGCTCTGGTTGTCCGACATGGAGATCCGAGCCGCAGTCACCGCCGAGCAGCGAAGAGCCGAAGTGGCCCCCGCCCACAGCAGCCTCAGCCGCCTCCTGCCGAAGGAACGAAACCGGCGGGCTCTGCCTGAGCGGCACCGCTCCGCAGCCGCGGGTGCCACCGGAGCCGCCCGTCCCTGCCAGCAACCGGCGGGCGCCGCGGTACGCAGACTGAGGCTTCCCCCTCACCGTAGCTCCGCAACCCCCGCCCGAGGCAAGAGCCACAACATAGAGGCAGCGAGGGGAGGAGGGGCGAGCGCGCGTCCGCCAGCCGCGCACCCTGATCACAGTTCACCCGCTCCTGCCGCCGCCATTTTACGCGAGCCGTGTGCGCTGTGCCACTATTTAGCAGCTCCGCCCTGCCTCCCAGCCCCGCCCGCGCCGCGCGGTGCCTGACGGGAGTTGTAGTCTTGCCCCGCGCAGCCGTCCGCCCGGCCACCGTTGCCTCTCGGGAAACGTAGTTTCTGGTGCTCGCTAGTGCGGCACGGCATGCTGGGAGATGTAGTCTGCCGCGGCGGCCGGCTCCCTCCCGTTGCCGGTAGCCGCCATCTTGGCTTCATCGTTTCTGTGGCGCTACTGGTGGGTTTGGCCTGTGTGCCCCCGATGAGGTGGGGAAACTGTGCTCCCGCTGCCGTCCGGCGAGGGCAGCGATGCTGCTTAGGGCGGTGTTTACTTTATTCGTTGTGGGATAAGGAAGGGCTCTTTCTTTAGTGAGGCGAAGCGCCTCTCCGGCCCTCCCCGCTTGCTAGCGTGACAGATGCGGTCTCGCCGTCCCCGCCTCAAACCGGCAGGACTCGGGCTGTGAGCGTTGAACGTTTCCCTTAACAAAAATGGTGGCCGCGGAGGCCGCAGGAAGGGGCGGGTGGTGCTGCCGACTTCCGCGTGAAGCGTGAGGAGAGGACGTGCCGTCCCGCCGCAGGTAACGGGCCGCTCCCCGGGGTCGCGGGGCGGAGGGGCCGGTCAGGTTATCGCCCTGTGGACGGCAGCGGTCGCGGTTCAGTGTGGCGTGCCAAGCAGTCGCGCTGTGCGGCCGCGGGTGGGCTCGGCAACCCGCTTCTTGCCGGCCGGCGGAGTGCCCCTGCGCCGCCCGCTGTCGTGCGGCTTCACCGGCTGTCCCCAAAGGCGTGCGATGAGTACGGCGGAAAGTGGCGGTCAGCGGTCTGCTACGCTGCCAGGTAGCGGTGTCCTGTCTTCTATTTGCCTAATATTTTCGTAGCTTAGGGAACGAAACAATTTTTTTTTTCTTCAGGATTACGTCTGAGATACGTCTTCTTGCCGATATTTATACGTGGAGAAATATTTGAGGAAAGGAGAAAAAAAAAAAAGCAAGCAATTGAATGTGTCACTTCACACTGTGAACAGATGTAGTGGGTTGGGAAGGACTGAAGATTAGTGCTGGCTCATCTCCTTTATAATGATTTCTTGAAAGATGTGTGTTAAGTATTGTTGGCTGGGGAAACTTAATTTTGGAACACACACTTCTGGTTGTATCTCAAGAGGAATGCTGTACAAATGCATTTTCTCTGACTTCTTCCTTGTGACAAATTATTGTGTAATTTTTCCATGTTATCTGCTTGAGAGTTTCCACTGAGCATTTAATATTTTTTTGAAAGAGCTCTTAGCATTGATACAGCTATATGCATTTTCTACATATGTAGCAGCTGAAAGTTCAATAATACTAGTACCAGCTCGAAGTCTTTGGTATAAAGATATTTACAATTAATGCAGCACTGAGAATGATTGGTGAAGCAGCATCCTTGTCCTAAACACTTAGAAATAAGGAACAGTCACAGGTGTTTTAGTATTTGTGTAATCACTGGAATGAATGCACAGGGGGGAAAAAATGAGTCTACAGTGGGTGCTATTTCGGACAATTTTCTAATATATAAAACGTTCTTGAGAAACTATTTGATTCAACAGCTGTTTGGAAAGAAACTAAGATACATTTTCTTAGTGTCTATTGCAACATACTGCATCTGTTAAGCAAGCACAGTGGTCAAGCTGTGTGTGTATTGATATGTATGAGAATAATTTATAGTTCTTGTCCACAGTACATTGATGAAGTAGTATCACTTGTAAAGCCAGTCATATTTTCCCCACTAAACTCTGAATGAACTTCTATCTCTGTCCTGATCGAGAGCAGGAGGTGAAGGGACATGTCTGAGCAAATCCTTTTGGCAGTGATGCATAGCCATGCACTGTCATGCTTTTGGTCTAGGATTGTTCACTTAGTTCCAGAAGTAGCTCTTTTGTTCCCCGCCCCGCGCCCCCCCCCGCCCTTGCCCCTTCTTATTTTTCTTTCCAGAATGTAGTTTGACTCAAGAAGGTATTAAAAAACAAAAATGCCATGGGTAGATATTCTTTCAGGTTGCTTAACAAATATATTCTTCCATGTTAGAGAGTATATTTGTTTGATCATTAATTCTAGTTAATATTTTATAACCAAGCTTTAGATGGATAAATACTGGATGCTAAAAGGTTTGTCTTTTCGACTTTTCATATAATGCCTTGTCTCTGTTAACAGATTTTTTTGACATCTGCCACATCCTCCTAATATGTTTTATTTTAGCATAATGTCACCAGTTTATGTTCTTCCAAAAGTTGTGTTGGGATTGTGAATGCCTTATGTAAATTAACTCTTTTTTCTCATGTTCTGACCATCTTTTTAATATGTAACTTTCCGTCTGTTACTCTCAATGAGTAGCTGCATTGGCAGGATTTAGAACAGAATTGTAGTGTGTCATGACTGCAGAAAATTAATATAGGGGGAAACTGTTCCACTTGTTTCACTTGTGTCACAAGTGGACACATAAGCGAAGAATTATTCAAACAGTTTGAATGGCGTATGCCACACATTTTGATATTTAATTTTAGGCATTGTCAGAAGCAGTCTCTATTATCTGTTTATTTTGTAGTGTGAACTATTTACTTTTTAAAAGAATTGAATTGTCTGTAGTTTGTTATAAAAATATATAAAGCCAGTGAGTTCAGAAGAGACATAGTTCTGGGGCTTTATTTTTTGAAGGCTAATTCTAGGTACTTGTATGGGTTCTATGTTTTTGTAAAATGCTGAGTCAGCTGCCACTTGAAAAATAATCCCATTCAGCTGTGTCATCTTGCACTTGATACTTTCACTTCCACGAATCCTGGCCTGATTTTCTGTTCAGTATTAATTTATCATGTACTTTGGCTTGTTACGTTTGTGGAAATATTTACATCTTTCTTAAAAGATAACTGTTTTCGGGGTAGGGAGGGCTAGGGCAGGGGCAGGGAGAGGGAAGGATATTGAAACAGTGGCAGTTTTGAGCAATAGCAGGGAACCTAGGTGGTTAACAGTGTGTATATTAAATGGCTATAACACTGGTGTGCAGTTCCTCCCACTAGTTCTTTTCTTGTAGATCACTAGAGGATTAAGACTGACAGGAGTCCTCCAAGGTATTCAGAAACTAGGGCTGTAGTAAATAATCAACACCCCTGTGTCTGAAAAGAGTTGAGCAGATAGTTCAGAACAGTCTGATGTGCTTGCTTGCATATGTCTTTGTTGGTAGTTTATCCTGCTGAGGAGAGACTTTAGAGCAGCTGATACTTAAATCATTGAAGGAACACATTTCTACAAGGAAGTGACAGTTAAGGAGTTTAAATTTGATCCTGTCAGCCGGAATGTTTCTTTGCCAAATGAATACGCAGAAAAGACAGGTGTGCTTCTTATCATAAAGTATGTAATGTAATGTTACAGTTTTGGAATAAAATCCTTATCCAAGTAATGGATAAATCAAGTAGTATGAAATCAAATGCAGTACCAGAGTTTGTTTGTAGTGTAACCTTTTAAATATCAGAAATGTTAAAAACATTCTAGCAAGGTTGAATTTTCCTGGTTTGTTGAATGTATGTTTGTTTTTGTCTTAGAAATTGAAGAAATTAAGCAATGCATTTGTGAGAAACCCAATGTTCAAATGGCCTGAATATTGATACATGAATTTCTATATTAAGGTGGGTTGGATGAGTTTTAGTTCTTTAATTGATGGTGACTCCAACAGTTGCATACATACACAGCCTAGATGAAGAGACTTCTGTGCAGCGAGTGGAATAAGAAGTATTGCTGGTAGCCCCCAGTTCAGTCTTAATTAGCAATTGAAGTAAACCCAAAGTGGAGTCTATTAAAAATGTTGATTTAGATGAGTTTTGATCTTATTGGGAAGGTCTTCTATAGTCTTTTTTATTTATTACTTGTAGTATTGTTTCAATAGTACCTAGAGGCTTTGTTTCAAGGTAGCCTGTGATGTGGTTTCCAGTTGTAATAATTTTCAGTGCAAGGGAGGCATTTGAAAGGTTGAGATTGAGAGTTACTATTAGATCAGTCTGCTTGGCTTGTTTGTTCTGCATTCACTCTTCAATTCTTTGTTCTTCAAGTATTCTTCAATGCTTTGCAAAAGGTAATGAAGTAGATTGAGAAAGTATTTCATGCTTACTTGTGAATTACCATCTTTGGTACAAGTGATTTTGGTTTCTGCCCAAGAGTGTTCCCATTCACTTACAGTGAAGTTTAACAGCCTTCCTCATCTCTTGTCAAAACTTTTTACATTAGAGGGTTTTTTGTTTGTTGGTTTGTTTTGGTGTTTTCTTGTGTTTTTTTTTTTAAAGGACTTGATGTTTTATCCTTTGATACAGTATGTATATAACATAATAACAGTATGTATATACGTGTAATCTTTGGGGTATATTTTATATTTTACATTTATATAAACTGAACATTTTTACAAATAGGTAAATATGAGTTGTCCTGTCTAAGATCTAGAACAGTAACTGCTCATTAGTTTATTGGTTTTGATAGAGGAAGCTGCTTACAACACAAAGCTTAATTCCAATTCAATACAAAAGAAAGTGACCTGAAGAATGGTTGTTAATGACTTTGTTTTGTAGCATTCTCACTAGGGAAACACACATCCAGCTTGCTTATTTTCATTCACATTGCTTGTCTTGGCTTATGGGGTTTTTGGTTGGCTTAAATGTGTATTATGGTGAGGTGGTGGCCCAGCAAAGTTTTATGACAAGTGTCTTTTTTGAAGTGACTGAAATTGCCTCTTTTAGAGTCTTAAACTACTGAATTACCCTTTTATTGAAGGTGTGTTAAAGCTGGATATTTCATATTTGGCTTTTGAGGATCTTATGATTGCTTATCAAGTGTTCTAGAAATTTAGTATTATTAACAACCATCTTCTACGTGTATGTGATTATTTTGATAATTGTTTTATGGAAGAAATTTTTCCATCCTACACTTGACCTGAGTGCTCCAGACTTCAGTAGTATTTGATAGTGGGTCATTTGTAAAGTTTTCATAAGGAAAATAAAAAATCATGGATCTCATGTATATATATATTGATATTTGAAAGGAAATTTTTTTGTATTTTCCTTCTCTGATGTTTTTCTATAGTACTAACTTCAGAGGCATTTATCTTTTGAACATAGAGTGATCCATACTATACCACACTTGATGTTAGCCAAAAGCCTAAGTGATCCTTTGTGGTCAAAACTGGATGAGGTAACTCCTAACTTTGTTAATTGTTTCATGTGCTTTCAGTGCTTTTACAGAACTCCTATCAACTTTTTTTTTTTTTGTTATTGAAATTAAAGGTAATAATGATTTTCTTCTGATGCAGCCTATGTAGCTGGATTCCTGAAGCTTATTCCGTCATCCGTTCTTTGTATTAGTATGTGAAGGTAGCTGCTGTAATTCTGTTTTGTTCTTGCTAAAGTAAGAATAGAAGATTTTAAATAAAGGCATCCCTAAAACATTTTAATCAAGGGAAAACAGGAGGTTTATTTTGGGCTTATACTACAGTAAATGAGGTGTCAGAAATTCAAGGAACTATTTAATTTAGAACCTTGTTTTAGCCATCCTAAAAATAATAGTTAAGAAATCGTATAGAAAGGAGTCTTTAATAATTTATATTAATGTTTAATAATTTATTAAATACTTAGAATAATTAAATTAATGATATTTTCAACATCGGTGGTTTTTTGCATGCTGTGGAGACTTACTCAGGGCAATTGTGATGTAAATGATGGTCCTTTACATCTGTAGTACCTGTCTTGATTCCCATGTTTAGCTTTTGAACTCTGGGGGAAGTAGGCAGTTGTGTATCTTAGTGACTTATTTGCATCTCACTATTGGCATGAGCATCTGTGATAGCAACAATGTCAGAATATCATTTTCCTTATGAGGACTGGTACAGAATTTACATGCATCAAACCATAATTCAGTATGTAAATATTTTTTCAAGTTTTTCCATGCTGGTGTCACTTTCCAGTCCTAGTATTTCTTCGCAACAATTTGTTGATGCTATTGATAAAAGGCAAACATCACATACTTTTCAAGTGTTAATAACCTGCATAAAAAGTGTCCACTTCTTAGAAATATTTATGTTTCTTAAGTACTTCATTACTTGAAAATAGTAATTTAAAGGCATTTAATGTTTGCACACAACATACAGGGTTTCTGTTGCTGAATTGGAGTATTTTTACTGAAGATAGGCTGGAGGAGTGGCACAGGATCAAAACCAAGCCATTTCTTTCAGACTAGTTCAATCAACTGTCCAAGAATATTCTGAATCTGAATAAAGATAGAGGCACTCAAAATCAAGTTGTTACTCAGATTTTATTGCTATTTCAGTCTTTTGATACTTTCATATACTGACTGGTTTAATTGAGTTTCTGTGCCTTCTCCTAGAAGAGCCTGACCGGGGTTTTTTTAGTGGTCTTTTTCCATTTACAAGCATCCCAGGTTACTAACAAAGCTTACTACACAGTAATGCTGTTCTGTGGTTTTTCTCCGCTTCTTTGTTTTGCATTAACTGTTGGCATCCACTGCTGAACTTTTCTTTAGCTTTAGAAATCCTTCCTGTTGCAATTGGTAAGTTACTTTCTCCACTTAGAGATGGCTCTCCTTCTCCCTTCCCCCCATTCCCAAATCATGGGAATAATAGGATAGTATGTAATTGTAGACTGCCTTCACGGACTTTTCTGGTTTCACACCCTGCTTACTTGGTATGATGCTGAGAGAGATTTAATGTGTTCTGTTAGAGGAAACAGCTCCAGCCTTGTTTAATGTGTTCTGTTAGAGAAAAACGCTCCAGTGTTGCAGCAGCTTCTTGAGGTGACAGCATGCCAAAAATATGTTCCTCTTTGCCTGTACTGTTCTAAGTTACTGTTTCATTAGACTCTAAACATTTACCCACTTTTTCCAAGTTGTTTTAGCAAAAGTTTTGTAACATTATGACACCACAAGCTTAATGTTTTATCTAGGTCACTTTTTCACTAAAACAGTTACTCCTTTCATTATCACTTTGTTCACATTTTGCATAGTGTTTCAAACTGTGCTTCTGTGTTTCCTTTAAGTATTTCCATTTTCATTTTGTCCATGGCAGATATTCTGCTGGTTTTGTCTGACAGGGCTCTAATTATTGTCTTATTGTAGCTTTTGTGATTTGTTTTAATATGCTAAATATTTTACATAATTTTTTCAGGCCTGCTAATCTGAAGCCAAGATAATCTTCATGTTCTGTTCATGTTAAGTGGTTGAAAACTGTATCAGTTGTTATTCATGTTATTCCCTTCTGTACACCTTTAAGCTTCGGTGAATATTTAATGTCATGTCCTCAAATATTTCTTCTTAATTCCAACTAAGGTATTATTTGATATTTATACATTTATCATCTGCTACTAGCAATACATTTGGTTCCATACAATAAGCTGAAAAGATAAAACACATCAGGACACCACAATTTATGGAACATTTTAAATACAACTAGTTTTTCCATCACTGGTATCATGGTAATTTTTTTCTTCCTGGATATATAACAGTTGTGATAGAGAAGGCTTCTGACTGACATGAATTAGTGTTTAAAGCCTCCACTATAAGCTGAGCCTTTAAGAGTGATCTGAATGACAAGACGGAAAGATTTTTATATGCTTTACTTTCTATATGTATACACTTTCAGGAATAAGGAACAGCTAAAAAATGTTGCAAAGACTGGAATGGGAAGTGGAAGCAATCTTTTGTTCATTGCAACTTCCTGAAAGGAAACAGTGATAAAAGAACCAGGCGTGATAGTGGAGGGGCATTTACTTTGGGGAACGTATTTATTTGAAATTGTGCCTTTTGCTTACCAGAGATTGCCAGTAACAATGGAATTATTGTGGAGCTAATTGATATGGGCGTGCTTATGAGCTTGAGATGAAACTTGGAACGTTGTGTGGGATGCAGTGTTTTTTCCTTTGATGGAAGCCTAGCAAACCTGTTCTGGTAAATGTGTATGAACTGTAAGAGATTGTCCTACTGTAAGTTAAAAATTTATGAAAATGTAATTGTGGTCTTTTATTTGATAGATACATGTAAGAGCTATGAAGCCACTCGCATTCCTAGTTGAATTTATAGTAGCTCAGGTGCTACTAAAGCGTTGAGAAGAGTTCTGATCTCTACATCACCTTCTGTTCTTTGAAATACAACAAGCTGGAAATAAATGCAACATTACTAAGCTGATCTTTTATCTTCAGAAGACATAATGAATAATAATCTGAATGTGAATAGTACGTGAATAATAGAATGTAATTAAAATTGGGATATTTTTGTCAGAACTTTTTTTAAAAGATGACTTTTTTTTAATATCTTGAACTCAGTTGGCTAGCATGTTTCAGGAGAAGGTTGTCAGGAAGATATGAACACTGACACCATTAATTTTAAAAAGTCACCCGTGTCGTTCTTTGATAGCAAAAAATAAATCTCAAAATGCAAAGATACATAATGACCTTCTTCAGTTTGGTTACTAATGAGGCCAACTGAAGTCCCAGAGTTGGAAAGCCGCATTTAAAGGAAAAACGTAACAAACCTAATTTGTGTAATTTGTGGTTGTTTAATAGAGCAGTTGTACGTGCCTGAAAGGGTGTGGCTTCTCCAAGCAGGAAGGCCTGCCATTACAGGGAGAAGCTTGAAGGGGGAGTTTAGGAGTAAATCTGCTTCCCTCATGTAAGTAAAGCTGAAGTGGTTTATGAGTCAGCAACTTGGGGTAGAAAGAAATCATTTCTGTATGCTTTTCCAGTAACAAATACATGTTAAGTAATTTATGCCAGTATCACGCTTGGATTCTGCTTGTTTCAATCTTGCAAAAATAAGGCCACAGAGGGTAAAATTTGATTTCTTTAGTTTTTTAAGATCAATTTCATAACTAGACAATTTACCACATCATTAAAGCCTGTTGAAGGATTCAGGTATTTAATTCCGTAAGCCACAAGGGAAGATATTAGAAGTTCACATGTGAGAAGTACCTGCATGTGTAAGAAATCACTTAGGGAAGTAATTGAGTAGTAAAGGCTTGGTGTAAGTTCCAGTAGTTGCATACCATGGCTCCACAAATTAATGGAAAAAAAGAATGCTTGAATTTTACCCTGAATTAAACAGTAGGGTTTTGTTCAAAAGTTTTAATAGAAGCCATCTGTTTCTAAACTATGAGATTTAACACAAACAAAAGTTATGAATCTGAGCTAGAAATTACTGAGAATGATTCTATGGCTTGTCTCCAGCAGGAACGAGGAGTGAATGAATGGTATTCTGCAATGTAAAAAAATTTTTTTTTTAAATTTAATAATCTAGTGAGCAGTATTTTGTTTTTAAGGCAGTATTGTTTCATGACACAGGGTAATGTACAGGCCTAAATCTCATGTGCATGTGTACAGTACTAACCTTTACCTGTAGTTGGTGGTGCTCAAGTATTTCTGTAAGGGAGCTTTCAAAAGTGTATGTTTTTAAGTTAATTGAATAGTAAAGTCTTGCTGTCTCCAAACACTGGTAGAGTTATAGATGGCTTTGTGTGGTGAGTGTGGCACATCAGCCACTTCACAGGAATACAAGTCTTCATATTTGTCATATGTGTATTGTTTTCTGAGTAGTATGAAATACTTACTCAATAAACACAGCAAATTAATTCCATAAATGTTGGTTTGTATTGTTCAGCTGGCATTTAGAAACAAATATATGATTTTAATTCTTTTTTTTTCCAGATATTAAGTTTTAATAGGGGTACTTGTTTTCAAGTACTATGGATGACATGAAGAAAGTTGGTAACAGCTCTTGCAGTGATGGAGTTCTACTTAGAATGGGCCTCAATGATAACAAAGCTGGAATGCAAGGTTTGGATAAAGACAAAATTAATAAAATCATCATGGAAACTACCAAGGTTGGTTTGATTACTCTTTTTCTGGTGCTTTATCTGTTGTCCAGTATCATAAGGCCCTCTTTTTCCTTTCCCAAATTTTGTCCCTCATGTATGTAAGTGTAGGGCATCTTTCTTCTAAAAAGAAATGCATGGGTGGTGAGGAAGGGGAGGACTGTAGTTTAGGGTACCTTAGGGTACTGTTGGATTCATCCACAGGGACATGGAGGAATCCTGAGGTGCTCCCTTTTTGCCCGAAGCAGTACGTAAATACGACACGGCACTGTCCAGAAGTAATTGTGAAGGTTTCAGCTTCCTTAGGCCTATTGTTTTGCCCTGTTGTTTTCCCCCTTTTCATTCCTTTTGCCTGCCCCATCATTAATCAGCCAAGCAGATCTACCCCAGTTGCTCACCTTCCTGTAACTGATGATTTTGATGTATTCAGGTTTTTCTAGTACTTTCAGTGGAATTTCTTTGGCTTACTGCCTGTCTTCTGGACTGTCTTCTCAGTATTGAAGAGAGGTGGCCCGTAGTGTGCCGCTTTGTACCAAAGATCCATAGAGGACCAGACAAACCTACAAAGCATTGAAATATTAGTTCTCTTGTTATTGGAGAGTCTTCACATGGAACTTGGGGATAGAATTCACATAGAATATGGGGATAACACTTCATTTGAGCAGCTCTCAGTTTTCTTACTTTTTCTTGCATAAATATGTATTTCATTTGGTGTTGCTATGGCCCTAGGTTATGTGCTTGGTATCTTGCTCATGAATTCTGTGTTGACTACTGTTGCTCTGTAGTAAACTGCCTGAGAGGCGGTGGGAGAGTAGAAAACTGCATACAGCTTATTTTGCAAATGTTTTCTGCTTGCATTTTACTTTGATGATACTTTATATGTTACCAGGCCCTTTACTAACTAGGTGTTTCATCTGCTTATTCTGTTCACTCTTGAAAACTTAGTGCTTTGTCAGACATATCTCTAATAATGATACTTGGATAAATTATTTTTCAGATCAGTTACTAATTCACTCCCTGGTATGGAATAGAATGAACTGTAAAACAGACTTCAAAATTGATATACTGGCATCTGTGTATTAGAACATACTTCTGTCAAAAAAAGCAAAGAGAACATAAATACCAGCTATAGCTCAAGAAATCTGAAGAGAAGCATTGATTCTTTTTCTTAGCTTTTTCTTTAGTCTTCAAAATATACCTACAAACACTACCCACAATTGTATTACAACAAGATTGTATAGTGTTTCAACTCTGAAGTACTGCAAGAGAAGTAAAAAATCTCACAGCTTAATAACAATGTTGAGTATTGAGTTGTTTTCCACACTAACAGTTTGGTACTTTTTTCAGTGAGTCTCAACAAGTCCTGTTTGATTGCAGAGAGGAGAAAGATTAAATGCATGCCTAATATTAAAAGAAAACACACCCTAATTTCTTCAGATTAGAGATTTCTTTTAAGCAATGAGACATGACATATTAAAGTCTTGCCATTCATCCTATTGATTGTTATTATAAAAGTGGGTATTTTAGCTTTTTATACAAATGCCTGATTTTTATTTTACTATGACTGAATTCTTGAGATCAGTGTCAGTTCGATAGGCAGAGGTTTTGACCTAAAATCTTTTCCACTTTTGCAAATTTTATCAGGTGGTTCAATAAAATACATTACTGCTTCCTGCAAATGTTATTTCTCTTGTAAGCTAAGCAAATGTTGCAAGAAAAATATTTTAGTACCTGGTTTTGAATTTCCCTCTTTTCATTTTCATCCTATTTGCCATTTTTTCTTTCTTATGAGTCAGGAAGGGAAGTCACATTATATGTTCTCTCACAGTTGTCTTTTTTTCATTACATGTTTTCATTACATCTCCTTTTATTCACTCCTTTTCTTGAAGGAGCAATTACATACTTTAGAACAAGAGGTCTTTTTTACACCCTTTTGCATTTCATTATCCTCTTACACATAGCTTCTAATTCTGCTATGTTTTTCAAGATTAAATGGCCAATGAAATACTCAACATTGTAAGTGGATCTGACTTTTACAATGTCATTGTTTATTTCCATGTAGATTCAGCTATGTGGGAGTCTGGTAAAATGCTTAAATCCGTTGGTTTTTTTTAGAGTTTTGTACTTCATATCTTGGAGGTATTGCAAAGAACAGTTCGACTTTTATCTGCTGTTTTGGAATTTTGCTTGTCAAGTGTTAGAATGACTAAACATAGCAAGTTCTCAAATAGTCCCTTATACTCATCTGAGTATAGGGGATCCGAGAAGGAGAAATATATTTGTGTCACTTGAGGAGAGAGATGTAAAGAACCACTGGTCTTTTTTGTGTGTTACTTCTGTGAAAATCCAAAGTATGCCTTAGAAGCTGTTACTGTGTTTTTAAGTTTTATGTATTTAAAGAACAAATGTCAGAGTTTATAGGAGAAGACAAATAGAAACTTTAATGGTTTTGCAATTTTCTTCCAGGGTTCCAGATTTTATGAAAATGAACTTAAAAAAGATCAACAAGTTAACCAACGAATTGAAAAAATGATGCAGCTAAAAGAGAAAATTACAGCACAACAGCTCTTGAAAGCACAGTGGCAGGTACTAATCTTTGAAGACTTCTGGAGTAAATGTTGAATGGTATTGGTGTGTTGTGGTTTATTGCATTAAATTCTGGTGATAGGCACAGTGTTAACTATAATTTTGATGTGAGTCATGCCAGTAAAAGTGCACCATGTTTTGATGATGTGTTCTTAATAAAAACTTCATAGAAGAATAGAATGTAAAATGAGTCCGAAATGCTCTCCAAGTGAGCAAAATGAAGCAAAATAATTCTTGTTCTTTTAAGTCTGATCAGTTTAAAGGGATATCATTATGGTCTATGTAAAAATTTTGTTAAATACCTTATTTACAAGTTTCATATCAGTCTTGAGTTAATGTTTTTCTGATATATGTATATTTGTGTTCAATGGCCTGCAGTGGGATGAGAGGGATCACAGTTGTCAACTCTTCTGGATATAAATTATTCCTTATTTATGATATTTAATGAAAAAAATCATCATGGCAAGCAGTCACAAGAAGTACAAGTGTCCTGAACAAGAAAGATGAAGAGGCAATTTGTCTTCTCAAACGCTAAATAATAGTATCCAAAGTATTATTGCGTATGAAAGGTGGCTAAAAGAACGGCACTGAGGCTGCACAGTAAACATTAAATGCAACAGAATTAAAGTTGCTTGTGGGAGCTTAATTACTTTTCTTTTTCTTTTGTACTGTGTTTCAGTCTTTTAATTACATGACCGATTGCTCTTTTTCCCTAATAGATTTCCTGCTTCATTCAGCGCACAGTGCAGACAGTGTTCACTGAATGGGCAATTATTCAGTACTTACTGTTGTCCTCATTGTTCAGTGGGTGGCCCCAAGCTTTATTTGTTGTACAGAGGCCTAATCCAGCTTTGAATGCAGAATTACAGACTTCCTCATAGCCTTTTCTAGGTCGTATACCACTTGGTGTGAATTCTTTAAATTATTCTTGCAATACTTCAGCAAAGTGATATTTTTGTTTTGTAGATTGGGAGCTGAAGCACATGAAGATAAACAAACACATCCATTAATTTTCAATGCTATTGTGAGGGCTATAGATCCTGAGCTTTGGTGTGCAACCTCTTTTTGTTCATTGCAGATTTGCAAATCACTTCGGTAAATTATATGCCAGTGTCTCAAATTTGTGCCCAGAAAAGCTTGCAATTACCGAGTACCTCTGAAAAGTTTGTTATAAACCTGTGTGCCTCAACTGCTTTTAGTTAGTTGTTAACATGATTTAGTTATATCTCTGCTTGTCTGGTTTTGGGTTTTTTTAGTTTTCTAAAGGGTAGCTTTTATGTAATTTAATTATTAAAAAATACTTCCATTTCTATTATTTCTTCACCACGGAACTTTACATTTTACAGAGAACAGTCTTGTTATGAATGACATGAGTGAATTACATCCTATAATCCTATATATATATATATATATATATATGATTATTTCCTATAATTATATCCTATAATCCTTTTATAGATCCTATAAAATTAGTGTATGGTTATGTAATTAAAGAACATATAGTGCATATCATGAAATAGTAATTTTAATTGCTTTGACTACCCTCATGCTGTCTTTTTCTGAACTTGATTCTTTGATCTTTTCTTTGCGTGAAAATTGCTTTCTATAGAAGAAAAAAGAAACTTAAGTAGCAGTTGTTACTATTTCCAATGGAGTAACTGTTAAGTCAGCTGACACTGCGTGAGAACTGTCATTAGAGGGAGATAACATGCACACTTTTTTGCTAGCTTATTTTAGGTCTTTGCTGCTATAAAAACTTCTCAGAATCTTGGATTTTGGTTCTACCCTTTGTATGCAGATAAGCTCTGGTTCATGGTTGTTGTTGCCCTCATTTCTTCATCACAAGTTTTGACTCTTTTACTCTGTCCTCTCCGTTCTTATGACTGATTCTATCCTGAATTTTCCTTTTCTTGTCCCGCATCCCCGGATCACCATCAGCCTTCTTTCCAAAGCAGTCCTTGTCTGTGCCCTCAGAGTCCCCGTTGAAGTCCCACATCTCCTGGCCCAGCCAGTCTTTTTCTGCCTGTGTCTGATATTCTAAATGTCTCCCCCTTTTCCTGTCACTTACTTGCCAGCTACTCTTCCCAGACCATTATCTGCTTTGGAAGTCTTGTTTGTCCTGTTCAGTGTTCTTAGTATGTGCAGTGTGTTGTTTAATAAGTTCCTCTAGGTCTTCGGATATGGATATGGTCAGCTCTCATTATCTTCTTTCTTCCTTTATCATGGTGGTCTATCAAGTTCTTTAACTTTTTAGTACTACCTTCTGATACAGTATGAGAGAATTTGTTCTGAAATTTATAAGTGGGAGGTACTCCAGAATTACAAAGATAGCCATTTATCTACTTCTGTGAATGCTGCAAGTTCTCATCTGCAGATCAATTTTTGTTTGTAGGATGGTTAGAAGCTCAGATACGGCTTCCTAAGCTGGCAGTTGATGTAAGTGCTGCAATGTAAAAACAAACAAAAAGGTCCCCGCTTACTGGATTTCATGGACAAAACCCTGGTTTCATGGTGGAAACAGTAATATAAATAAAATGCAGAATCTGCAATGTAATGCTGTCTTTCTCACTGCTAGAGTGTGTGTATGCCAAGGAATTAGTGAGGGTTTTTGTCATATTTTTGCAGTTTTCCTTAGAGGGCTTTTTTTGCAGAAACGCATTTAGCAGTATGGATTTTGCAAATATGGGAGATTAAAAGGTACTTGTAAATTTTCTTAAAACTGCTATTTCTGTGTACAAATATTTCTTTGGTTGTTTGCTTGGGGGTTTTGTTATATTTAAAAAATCCTTCTAAATGTGCAAGATAGTTTTAACTTTTTCCTAATGAATGTCATTGTTGTTATTTAAGGGAATTTATATACTGTACAGTATCATGTAATACTTAATTTTTGAAAACTTTTGTGTAACAGAGTTAGACTATACTAACAACCTAGAGTGGAATTACCTGAAAATGATCAGTAGTTAATAATACTTTAAAATTATCCAGCTGCTACCAGATTTGCAAGCTGCTGTACTGATGTTTGCTATTTTTATTGATGTGGGTTTTATCCCAGGCTTTTATTCTGTAAATAGTTACTATTGTGTTAAAATAGTATCACTGTTTGTTATCTCTTCATCTTGTCAGATGCTTTTACAAATATAAAAGATTTTGAATAATCTTATCTGTCTTACTTTGGCAAAGCAATTTAAGGTAGAAAATTTGAATTTTGCATCGTGGAATAAGAAAGAAAAAAGTTTTACCCTTTACATTGTTTGAAAGTCATGATAAGCAAAATTAAACTTCTGATTACAATTTGTACTTTTTAGGGTGTTTTTTTTAAAACTTTTAGAGATAAACTTAGTATCTCTTTTTATCTTCAAAGGAAAATTGAAAGCAGCTTTTTAAAACTTGTCACCCTGGCTTGCCTCTAAGGAACTATTCCATAACTTTCCATGTGTTACTAAGGAAACACGTGTAGGTGCCCAGGATTCTCTGAGTACATCTGGATGTGTTTTGTTTTGGCATATTACTTTTATCTGTTGCTTTTGCTGAAGAGTTATCTTTTTGTATTTCTGATTAATGTAATTTTACTTCATTCTTTAGATGCTTTTCTAACATAATACTTAATGATCAGCTAACATACGCATTTGGGGAGAAAAAGCAAAGAGAAGCTTGTTATAAATGTGATAAATTGCAATACAGGAGTTATGTAACTGGAGGAGCAATTGACAGTGTTAATTAATTAAGCAATTTGAATTTGAGAGTAACCTGAAAATTATCTGTAAAGTATCATTTAAAGTAAGGATGCTTTTTATGATTATAGTGTGACTTGAAACCCTGCTGAATTAGTAGCATAATGAAAATAATGTAAATTCCCCACTTTTATTTGTGGTTGTTGTTTGAATGGCTTTCCCCTTGTGCTTTTAATTTATCTAAACTAGTTTTCTCAACCTCGGAGCATACTGTGCTCTTCTGTATGGAATAACCTAGTTTGAGGGCCCTTTTATCCCTCAGATCAACTTGGAACTAAACAGAGAAGAGACTTTGTAAATCATTACTCAGCAATTTAGTTAGAATATTCATAGTCACTTGCCTTGGTTCAAGTGTTTTCAGCTCCAAAAATGGGGTTTTGGATAAGACTTGTGGTTTTTATTAAGCAGCTCTGTTGAGGGGAAAAAAGAGAGAAACTGCCTTCATCTCAGGACCATAAAGCCATTGCAATCAATCCAGAGATAATTCTGTAATGGAACCTTGATGTCATTAATGTGTTTGTGTGTCCTTGTGCTTGCAAGCATTTCGTTTTTGCTACTTGCATATCTTGAGCTCTGTTATGCCTATTTGTTGGGGGTTTTTCTTGTGTTGTGTAAACAGAACTCAGTATAGTCATTAGTGTGGTTAGATAATCACAGTTTTACAGCACTTCCTTTTTTTTTATTCTTTTTTTTCTCCTCTCACTTTTAGAATGATGTGTGATAGTGCCAACATAGTCATCTTAAATTAGACCTTAAAAATTGCCTGTCAAATGATGCACTGATGCTTCTGGTGACACAGTTCGTTTATAGTTGAAAGACATTTCAGAAACAAGCACATGATCTGCAAGTCTTTTGGTAAAAGAATGCAAGCAAATTAAGCACAATTAAAGTATTTAATAGAGAGGTCTGTGTGCTTGGCCTCTGCCTCGAGATACCGTGGAGCTGGTGAAGCAGGGGGTGCTGCTACCCGTCTACTAGTAGAGGATGCTACTTTAACTCTTGGAGTGAAATGCACTTTCTGTGTGCTTTTCTGTAAAAGTCACCTTGCAGTTTTGCTAGCAATCCAGCCTTATGTGGTATGGATTCCTATAACAAATGTTAAGGAACTTTACGAAGGGATTAACAGCTTGCTTAGGAGTAAATGAGCCTGTTTGTTTGAGGCCTGATCTCAGACAGGACGAGACAAACGGATCTGCCCTGTGAGCTGTTGGTTCTCAGTTGTCTAGGGCAACTTTCTGAAGTGTGATGGTTTTGTTTAAGAGTGTTGGAAATTCTCCAATAGCAGGGTTTAAGTCTTTTTTAAAGAAAAAAGCTGGAAAAAATGCATCACAGTAGCTAAAGCTGCATATTCAATGGTCTTACAAAGTTTCTGTCTGAATGAGGTGATGTATCTTCCCCCCACCCCCCCTTCCCAGCATAGATGGAGTTTTGTTGTTTGTTGGGTTGGGGTTTTTTTCATTGGGTTTTTGGTTGAGGTTTTCATGTACCTTTTGCTGAAGGGGTCTTGTCTCTGAGAGCAAGTTTCATCAGAAATTTAGGTGAGTTTTTTGGTGGTGCTTGTTTGATGGGGTTTAGTTTTGGTTTGGAGGTTTTTTTATTTGTTTCCAGGTGCATCTGAATTTTTAGGGTCATATGTACTGTGGCACTGCTGCCAGGTTAATAGTTTTTCAGTTACTGGTTTATTCTGTTCAGGTGGACAAACTTGTGATGGAACTAGAACAGAGCCGTAACCTGAGCAGTACGATTGTACACATTGACATGGATGCCTTCTATGCAGCTGTGGAAATAAGAGACAATCCAGAGCTGAAGGAAAAGCCTATAGCAGTGGGATCAATGAGTATGTTGGTAAGGCTGAATGTCAAAGCTAATACAGAAATCAATTACATGCATCTGAAGCCTAATAAAATCATACAAAATTAGCATAATGTAACAACACTGTTCTGTAGAGAATTTTTATAAGTGTAGAAAAAAATAACAAAAATAATAGAGGAAAAATCTGTCTAAGACTAGATTCTGTAAGATGTAATTTATTTTTCTGTAGAAAGAGTACCGATGAAAGTTTGAAGGATGTAAATAGATTGAAAGGGGGGTGGGGGAGGTATGCATATAAATTGTCAACCTTGTCAGTCATTTCTGTGTGAAGATACATGATTAGAACTTTATTATTTAACACTGAACTTCAAAAAAACTTGATTAATGAATATTAAACTTATTTAATCTTTCCTAAGTCCACCTCAAATTACCACGCTAGGAGATTTGGTGTACGTGCAGCCATGCCTGGATTTATTGCTAAAAAGCTATGTCCACATCTAACTATAGTACCATTAAACTTCGAAAAATACAGCAAAGTGAGTAAAGAGGTAAGTCTGAAAGTGCTTTCTAACCGAAAGTCAGTGAACTTGGTCAATGACTATCAATACATCAGTTCTAGATAATACGAAAAATGGTAGTTTAAATATTAGACTCTTCAGTGAGTTGAACATGAATTTGAACATAAATTAAACAAAACATGGGTGCTTTTGGGCAAGGAGATGAAAATGTATTGCATTCACCCATCTTGCCACTTCAATGAAGTCAGTAGTGATGCTGATAGACATTTTCAAAACTGTGTAGTGAGCTAGTGATAACCCTTGAGCCTTATTATTCTTAAAACTCGAAAACCATGGAACATAATCTAATTACTAGGATGCTGCGAGTACATAGGAAACTTGAAGATAATAATTTCATGTGATATATAGTCATCATTTTGAATGCCAATTACTGGAGAGAGAAGCAAAGGGCATTAGTGAGCTCTGAATGCAGATTCATTTGTTTTAAAAGAAGGGACTTCAAACGAAGATCAAAAAATTAGGGAGAAAGAAATCACGTTTTGCTTTCAAGAAAGTCAGGGGAAATACACTATCCAAAATCCTGTTTAAAAAATAAATTAAAAAAAAAGGTCTTTTGTAGGTCTTAAATCAAACTAGTGTGTGGCACAAGTCTCCTGACTTCAATAGAATTATGCCCAAATTTATTCATTCATTCATTTATTTTTATGAAGCCTCAATCTCTTTACATAAATAAAGCAACCTAATTACTAATTTTGATGTTGATTTTTCTCACTTCTGTTGTGAAAAAGCATATATAAATACGAGTATTTCAGAATGACTTTGAACTTGTTAAGGATCTTGGATTTCATGATAAGTATTTCATTTTTTGTTTAACGGGGTAAAGTACTGAAGGTTCAAGTTGATTTGCGTTTTTAGTTACGTTTTTCTATTGGAATTTGGATTGAAAATACTTAAATTTATTTCATTTTGTCATTAAAAGTTGAGCAGTGAATCCTGTCTTTAATCAGTTTCAGAAGGATGAACTGCATGTGAACAAATGTTGTGATATCTAAGAATCTGACCAAACTGGTGGAGAAAACATGACACAGTCAAATTTTCCTCCTTGTTTAAAAATAAAGAGAGAGGGGAAAAAAGAGGACAAAAGGTAGAGATTTTATTTTGACAATTTCATTTACTATATTGCCTTTTGGGAAGATGCCCTTATCACGAAAGATTTTTCTAACAGGTTTTGCCTGTGACATTAACCAGTGCAATTGGCTGTAACTTCAGTTTAAATGTAATTTAAAACTTAGTTGTGTTTTTTTTTAACTTTGCATATGTAATATCTGACACACAGCGCACAGAAAGCTCTGTGCTTTGTTGAGTTCCCAGGTCCCTGAAGTTTTATTCAGGTGGTTGCTGCAGTGTCTGTGACCCTAGTGTCTGTGAAGTCCTTATACACTGATATTAATGTCCTCTACGGTAAGATACACGGCTCAAAATTGGTTTAATTCTCTACTTACTATCTTGCTACTTGTGAGAGCAGTACTATAGTTTTCCAATATCAATAGATAATTTGTTTTATAAGTATCTTTAATACTGATTGGTCATCTTGAAGTTTCAGAGTATGTTTGCTCACCTCACAATTGTGCGTCATGATCTGCTTTTAAAGCAACAAGGCTTTAAACTTTCACTGTTTGTTTATCAAGGTTAGAGAAATACTGGCTGAATATGATCCCAATTTTATGCCTGTGGGTCTAGATGAAGCCTACCTGAACATAGCAGAGCACTTGGAGGAAAGGCTGAACTGGCCTGAAGAGAAGAGAAGATTCTTTTTTAATACAGAAAGCACTGCAGAAAAAGGTAAGCAAATTACTGTCTTTATGTGGTCACCTGACACTGAGGGGACTTAAGTCTTTGTGTAGTTTGTCCTCCCGTATATTCTTTTATCTCCAATTTGTTAGTTTACAGGCTAACTTTCTCTGCTACACACCAGTGCAGAAAAGGTATGCTGCTAATGATTTGGGCTTGGAGGATTTTTTTTTGAGTAAAATGTGTGAAAAGTGATACTAGGTTTATTAAACCATGTGGTGTGTTTTAGGTGTGTATTTTTTCTTTACAATTCAACATGATAATTTTGCAAATACATAGTAATAATCTTATGGCTTAAGGAAGTGTAGAATAAATAAACTTTCTGTTCTAGAAGTTCTTTGTATTTTGCAAAGATATTTCCAATGATACTGTAGTAAGTCCTGTACATCAGAAACATGAGAAATAGTCTGTAAAGACAGTGAGCATAAGCTCTAGTTACATGATGATTTTGCAAGACAAAGTAATGAGCACTACCAGGGTTACAGTAATGCTTGAAATATGACTGGATTTCACTTGGCTCTAGAAGGTGGAGTTGGAACCACATCCACAACTGTATATCCAATTGGGAACCATAAAAAAGGAGGAGTCATATAAATGGTTGATTATCGCACAAACCGGAACATTTCTTACCAGTATTCAAAAATTATCTAAATAGCCATTAAGAGGATAATCAACGATACATTACTACTGAAAAGCTTTAATGGAATACAAAGAAGCGAACTGTCATAGCCTTTACAAAATAAGTATCACTGATGTCTAGCATAGTCATGTGCCTTTTCATACTTCTCTAACATCTTTGTTCCCGTGAAACACAAACAAGCACTCAGAATGTGGAACTATAACAGTAAAGTTTGTAGAGTCAAAGGGCTGCTGACATTTCTTGTTCTCCCATGACAGCAGTTGAAAACAAGAAGCTCACCAGGCTGGTGGTTCTAGAACCAGATATCTCAGAACCCTAATGTTCTTCAGAGATATTGAAAAAACTTCTGCAAAAGATTTTCATTTCCACAAAAAATGGGGGTATCTGGCCTTCTCTCCAATATGAAACAAAAATAATGCCAGAATTTTGGTGGTTTTCTGCTGCTACAGCAACAGGTCATTAAACCTCGTTATTTCCAGTCTCCTAGCCAATTATTCCAATCTCAGCCAACTCCAATCGTATTAAGAACAAAGCATTAAGACTCTCTTTTCTTCTAACAAAAAAACCTATGCAGTTAGTTCAGCTAAATAATTATTTTTTTCGCAAACAGAAAAAATAAAATTGTTAGTGAACTATTTTCAGCCACTGCAGAAGGAAATCAGTAAACTATGTTTTATATATGGATGGATTATCTATTTCTATTTCTATCTAACATAGATAAAGCTGATATAAACATGTCTGCAAAATTTAATGAAGATGGATACTCCGCTTCACCAGTACTGTTTGAAGATAACGCACCTCTCATGAATGACCACGCTGAAAAAAAAGATGAGTTCGTGCAAAATTCAGTTGTCTTTGGAACTAATGCAGAGGAAGCGGTGAAGGAAATTCGCTTTAGGATTGAGCAGAAAACTCAACTGACTGCTAGTGCAGGTATTCAGACACACGAATAGTAATAACGCTTTGTATTTCCACAGTGTCTTCTACTGTAATCTCAGAGGTCATTAATTAAGAAATTAGCATTGCCCCTGCATTCTTCTGCTGCAAAGAAATAAACTGTCTTCCAAATCTGCAGACTGTGACTTTCAAGAGATCTAATAGCTGTCAAAGCCACTCCTTTTTACTTTTGTTTTGTTTTGTTTTTTAAATCATAGAAGCAGTTCTACCACCTTTTGGCTTCTTTCTTCTTGAAATACAAGTAGTGTGGTAGAACTGCTGGGAGCGCTCAGAAGCTAATCTTAGTGCTGATGGTTGTTTTAGTGCTTCATGTAATTATTTTCATAAGCCAGTGTCACAGTGAAATCTGTCTGGTTGCTAAATTTCTGTTAGTTTGAAAAACAGATCTTATTGTTAAGTATTTGTAAAGTTCTCCATGCTGTTCCTTGCTTAAGGCAATATCAAAATTCATTAAAAAGTTAGTTCTCAGAGTAGTAAATACATATTGAGGTTAATAAATTGTTCACTAGCTTTTTAATATTTACTGTTCAGTTTTTATGTCTTTTGACCTTGGGCAACCTACCTGTAAATCGAATGTTTTGGTGATAATCTGGATTAGGTCACTAAAAAAAGTGTATGTCCCTAGTCACTTAAATTGGATGCCATCCAAACTGTGAACGAGGTCAGCGAGTGCTGAGCTTTATGAAGCAGATGTGGAAGGCCAGGGAAGTGTTGAAAGTAAAGCAGTTAGTAGGAGGTAGCAGGATGAGACCTCCCCTCCCACATGTTGTGAGTGGTAGCAAAATAATAATTTTTTTCTACTGAAGTATTGTCTTCCTAAGGTTGTTAGCGTTCAGAAAACAGACATAGCTTTTATAAGTACATCAGGTGTTTTAAGCCCAGTAATTAAAAACTATTAGATGGCTAACTGAAACAATACTGATAATCAATAATAAATACGATTATTTCTACCATCTTGAATAATACCTTACATCAGTGAGCAAATCAAAATTTAGAATACTAGAGCTGTAGTGCAGAGTAATTCTATTTTTCTTGCTAAACTAATCCAGAGTTCATTTGCAAAAATAGTTACTCTGATAGAAAAGAGCAATCCCTCCTCATCTCTACTAGTGTCAGTGATATATATATTTTTTTAAAAATAACTGCATAGCAGTGTTAGCCCACAAAACACTTCAATGTGGTAAATTTTGTAAAAATTTAGGTTTTTTGCTGAAATACAGGGAAGAAATATCTCTTTTTCATTAGGAGTTCATTGTAACTGCAGTTGTAAGCATTTCCTTCTTTCTTATTATGATCACCATCGTAAAATCCTTCAATGGTGTAACTGATGTTATTTTTAAACATTTGGTATTTAACCCCTTATGACTGATTAGTGCATGTTGTGTTACCCTATCTTAAAACGGTAGCTACGCTCTATCTGTTATGTTTCATCTACGACAAATATTTATGTTCTCACATGTCTGTTACAAAATTTTTTTTGCAGAATTGTAACAAATCTGTTCATCAGTTATTGTCATTCTTCTGCTTATGTTTAGTCTTTGCCAAATGTGTAGTCTATTCCTGTGCTTTTAAAAATAGGGCAGTTGAAATTAAACATTGTCTAGTATCTTTTGAAAATACAGGTTTTGTTTGTTTGTTTTTAAGGCATAGCACCGAATACAATGTTAGCAAAAATGTGCAGTGATCGTAATAAACCTAATGGGCAATACAGAATTGATCCCAAGAGACACGCAGTGCTAGACTTCCTAAAAGATTTGCCTATTAGAAAGGTAAGAGATACCATGACGTTTGCTATGCAGTCATGTTCCTTATGTTCTAAAAGCAAATTTCTGCTGAAGAAATACACTTTCCTAGGTAATCTGCAAGTTGTGTTTGATTTAAATTGTTCTTAGTATTGGATCTACAAATGGAAAGTTTCCAACATAGTGATACTTACTCTTTTGCAGGTACCAGGTATAGGAAAAGTAACAGAGAAGATGTTAAAAGCCCTTGGAATTGTGACTTGCTCAGAACTTTATCAGCAGAGGGCACTACTTTCTCTTCTTTTTTCAGAAGCATCTTGGCGTAATTTCTTGGATATTTCCCTTGGTCTGGGTTCAACACATTTGGAAAAGTATGTTTTGCTTTTTGTTTTTTTATCCTGTGTTTGCATTTTTCTGAATTTTTCCTTGTGTATGTTACATACTGTACATTTTAAGACTTGACGCATTGAGAAACAAATATGAAAGTTTGGCTTGTTTAATATATTTTAAAAGATCTCGGATAACTGTTACTCTTACAGTTATGGCTAAGATACTCATAACAGCCAAACATTAAAAAGCAAAAGTTTGTATAGCCATATCTGATACGTAAAATTCAATACATCTGTCAGAGAAGTTGTGTGTATATATCAATAAATCAAGTCAGTATCATTTGGGATAACCTCATGATTACTAAAATAGCTAAAGGAAAATGAGTTGTCCTAAGCAGAGGTATTCAGTCCTGTTTCTTCTATTAAAAATGTATACATTCATTGGGTTTTATTATTATCTATATATTATTACAGTATTATACATGTAATTAAAATCTCATTGGTATCTGATCTTCTGGTGGTAAATTGTCATATTGCTAATTAAAGTAAATGAAGCTACTGTTTCCTGTCATGCTGTTTCCTATCATGTTTATGTATATATTTGTAATATCAATTTGTGAATTTGCTGGAATAGAACTGGAGATTTTTATATCCTTCTTCATGTCTGTTCCCTTAAGGTTCATACTACTGTAGTGGTGCTTTAGCCTCCTGTTTGGGAGGGGAGAAATCAGTCTTACTGGTGAATACAACTTTTCCATAGTATGTGTAATTTTGAAGCTTGTCCGGGATACAAACATGGAACATCTGTTCTTAAAAAAAAAAAAAAGAAAAAGAAGACATTTTGCTGTTTGTGTAACCAAGAGTCTTAATTTAAGAATGAGTATTTTCTTTTAAATATTCCTTCCGTAAATATCTTTCTATCCTTCCCTATGTGCTGAAATTCTGTTTAAAAATAACTTCATAATGATTTGGTTTCATTAGGAGTTCCAAAGTGTCTTATGTACTTCTGAAAGACCTATTCTGTATTATTTCTGTTACTTCTCTGACAGTAATACATCCTCCCTTTTGTCCATTTGACTACAAAATAATATATACAGACAGCAGTTTGTAGACCAGTAATGTGCTAGCACAAGTCTTTGTTTTTTCTTTTCAGAGTTATGCTGAGTTTAAACAAAATGTGCAGTAAGATTGAATTTGTGAAGGTGGCTTCACAATATAAAAGATAAAATTCAGTTTTCCAAATATTTGTTTCTGTTAAGATAATGCAACCTCAAATGGTCCTTTAATAATTGGTGCACTCTTTCCCTGTATTCATCCTGTTCAGGTGTTGTACAGTCTAGGAAATCTCCCAGTACATTTAAAAAAAAAATAAAAGGTGCATTTCAAAAGCCAAGATTATAATTTTGAAGGAGAATATGTTTTTAACAGTGTTTTATAAGAAATATATTTCTTGGTTTTGTTTTTGTTAGCATGAACTTTATTTCTGTGATTTTTAGTGTGGAGAAAGCAAGCCCTTAAATACCAACACCTCAGTCAGTAAACTGTTGATCTTAGGGTCATTGTCTTTGACTACCTTCATTTAGGAAAATCTAAGGATACCAAATTTGTTATTTCTAATAGTTATAAACAGAAGAAGGACCTAAAAAGAAATTGCTCTGAGGAACTCCTTATATGCAGAAGAGTTGTTAAAGGATGCTCAGTTAAAACCAGCAAGAAACAAAAGATGCCTTAACACATCACCTTTAACATGAGCAATAATTTAGTCAAAAAGCATACTAATTCCTCAGATAAAAAATATTCAAATATGCATAGTATGTTCAGGATTTTAATAGCACAGTTATAGCTAGGTGAGACAGTATAGGATTTGTAGTTAGTTTTATTTTTAAATAGGACTGTTGATATGAGGGGAGTTTCTTTGGGGTTTTGTTGTTGCTTGGTTTGGTTTTTTACCAACTGTTTATTGATGTCTATGGCTGATCTATGTCTTTACTTCATCTACAGTAAATTAATGTTTTCTTTAAATAAAAACCTCTTCATTTTGCACTTGCTTAAGCTTGATGTACAAGATTTGTAGAAAAAGTTAACATCCAGATTTTATAGAAGACGACTACTATTAGTTATTGAAGCATGATTGGTTGATTCAGTTTATTGAAAAGATAACGGTTCTAGGTAAAGTGAATATAATAAATTGTTTTTTTCTTTTAAAAGGGATGGAGAAAGAAAAAGTATGAGCACTGAAAGGTATGTCTCCTTAATATTGGAAAAAATTACACTAATCACTAAACTTGCTTAATGCTAAGTAGTATATACTTTTCTCAGTCATGTAATTTCATTGTGTATTTATATGTGTTTTGATAACACAACAACCTCACTAAATCAGATTGAGGCTTTCATTATTTTCTGTTTCCTTGGCTTTAGAATATTGTGGAGGTACTTCTATTGGATTGTGTGCTCTCTTTTCATATCATCTGATTCTCCTAATGCCTTTAATGCATCAAAGTGGTCTTTAAGACATAATACAGGGTGGAAATATAAGGACTTTTTTTATATGGTTTTTTTATATGTTCCAGTTTAACATCAGTATCAGTCAAGTAGCCTGCAGTGCCATGCATAGCAGAACATGTATAAGGTAGACTTGCAAAACAGAGAATAATTTTGCAAGGTTAACTAAAATTTGTTACATTTCCTATCTTTTTAAGTTTTTAACAGTGTGAAGTTCCTTAAGAAGGTGGTGTATGTAATTTCCAAAAGTTCATTTTTAAAAAGGCAATACTACAAGAAGAATCTGTAGACCACTGTGATAATTATCCTTACCCTCATGTGTTGTCTGTTCTTAGAAAAGAAGATAAGATTCTTATTCCTACTAAATAAATCAAAATTCCTATTTAAAACCACTCTTAAAACCACTGCTAATTGAAGGTTGCCTTTCTTCTCATGTTTTTACTAAAAAGCAGATGCACAACAGAAAAATAATATTGTTAATGCACTGCTAAAAAGCTCTAGCAAAGGCAGCAACATTTTGGTGGTAAGGTAGTTTTTCCTCTTCTGAGGCATAATTATTCTAGCTGGCATCTTTTTCTTGGCATCTGTATAAATTGATTCTGATACTGGGTTCTGTTGACTTTCAAATCCTTGCTTTCTTCTGATGTAATACAGCACTGTGCAAAGGAGTTTAAATACAAATAACGTGGCTGGCTCCATGAGTTCAGTCGGTGTTAGTATTCTCTCTTGCAAATATTTAAACATGAATGACTATACATGTGGTACATTTTCAAGTAGTGCGTTAAAAATTGAAAGCCAAGTTATTTCATTACTTGAAGGGCTTTGAAACACATAAATGTGCACAAATCTTTCTGTATAATATTCCTATTAATATTCATTTTTCCTTGAAGTAAACACTCAAACTGACACAACCTTCTTCTGATGTAGTTTTGTTTAACTGTACAAAAAAATAATTTAGATGGCAGCCACTGAAGGAATTTTGGGGGTTCATACTGTAAAAGAGATCCTATCTTTATCTTAGAACATTCAGTGAAATAAATGCAGCAGAAGACCAGTACAGCTTGTGTCGAGAACTCTGCAGAGATCTTGCTCAAGAGCTACAGAAAGAAGGACTTAAGGTATTTATATTATTCTCTGTTTACTTGCAAAAAGACAAAACTGTACTGAAATTCAGTGTTAGTATGAGTGCTTTCAGCATCATCATACCATGCAATCTATCTTCCTGAGTTTCTATTCTTTAATTTGCAGATGTTTAGAATTGTTTAGGTGGCATTTTGTTATTGTTCAGGTGGCTATCCGATAATATGTGTGGAAAAAATTCAACAAATTAACCATGTTATTTAGCATATAAACATCTTATGCTAAAAGCAATGTTTTTAGGCAAGCAATAAAGCTGATTCCCTATGAGCTGTGCTTTGGTCAGTCATGTAATACTGATGTATTTAAAACACTGTGTTACTCTCCCGTATTCATACCAGATTCAGTCAACAGCCAGTAGTGTAGCCGAAGAAGTTCACATGTCCCCAGCTCGCTGACAAGTTATTCATACCATTCAGTGGTATGAATGGTAGGAACAGTCCCTGTATTCCTTCTGCTTAAATTTCTGTTTACTGTCTGGAAAGAACAGTTCATATTTTCTATGGAGGTCTTTATGGTAAAGCAAGGAATAACATTCAAGACCTAAAAGAACGGTGATTGGTCTTCTTCAGCCATAAAAGATTGTCTCAAAAGATGACAGGTTGAAAGGGAAATCATCAGCTAAGTAGGACAAAGGGATAAGCTTACAAAGGCACCAGAACAAAAAAAGTGCCATGTATTTACATTTGGATGGTCACACTACATCACACAAATTATTTGGAAGGTGTTGCCAGGGGAATATCTGTGCCAAACACAGATGCTGTGTGTGGCTCTGATAGCACCATGCAGGAGGAAGTTTTCAGTGAATCCTTAATTGGGTATCATTCTTAGTAGTTTTCCCAGCAAAGTTAAGCTATCTGGCACTAAAGTTTCTAAGTGAGGAAGTAAATTTTGTAGACTGGATATAAGTTGAGGCTGTAGGCAAACCATGAGATGTGTTGAATATGCACTGATGGCAGATGGTCTGCTGGGAACCACAGCCAAATGACCCAGTTCAGAGAATTTGACTTTGGCACCAGTTTAGGAGCAAGTGCAGAATCTTGCAGGCAAATTCTTGGCAGTGCCTCTTGCTGTACACATACAAACACACAGTCTTGACTATGGCTTTAGGGCATTTCTATAGATGCTACAAAATAATTATTTCTGTGCCATATATGACATATTTAACCTTTTTCCTTTCTGGGTTTTTGTTTTGTTTGTTGGTTTTGGTTTTGTTTTTTTTCCCTAGGGTAAAACTGTTACCTTGAAGCTAAAGAATGTGAACTTTGAAGTAAAAACAAGAGCTTCAACTGTCCTGTCTTCTGTTTCTACTGAGGAGGAAATATTTGCTGTTGCTAAAGACTTGTTAGGAACAGAAATTGATAGAGTTGCTCCTCACCCTTTACGGATAAGACTTATGGGTAAAATATTTCAAACTCTTCCTTTTTAGAGTTAGATTTTGTAGTGTATCAAAGTAATAGACGATAATCTAAAGTAAACTTGGTATAAATGGATTTGTCCTTTCTGTGTTACCCTGGTAGTTTTTGAAAAGTGAAACAGGTCTGGAGTGCTGAATGGTGACTCAGGAATGTTTTACTAATTGACATTGTACTTTCCTCACAACCTGTTAGCCCTGGAAAAACATACATACTGGCATGAGAGTAGAATCATAGCAGTGCATAATTCTGCCTTCAAAGAGCTTTTAAATCTGCTTTGCACCACAGCAACATGTTTCAGCCCATAACCTCTGTTAGAAACAAATGCGTTAAATAAAAGTGTTTATAGATTTGAAAATGCTATGTGCTGCAAGAAATCAGAAAATTTCTGTCAAAGTAAACTGTGTTTTGATTCGTAAGACCAGTGTTCAGGTGATTATACATTCTGCTTGAACCATTCAGTGATACATAAAACTTACTTTCTACAGTATTAGTACACACTGAAGGAAAAAATATTTTGGTGGAGAAACTTAATGGAAAACTCTGTTTCAGACTGAATCCTGTATTAGGTGAATTAACTTTATAGCTTCACATTATGGTGCTATCAGTTAAAACTTCATGAGTATTGAAATTAATATGATGGGGCAAGTGTTTGGGTTTGATAAAATCATATGGGCCTTGTGATCCATTGTTAGCATTTGCAGGTAGTATAGCCTCCATTTAGAGATAAAAATGCACTTTTTTTGAGTGTATGTATACCTCAAAAGGTGTTAATTAAGAATTAGTATTAAGTTTTCATAAATTGGTACTGTAAGTTTGTACCTCAGAAGATGTTAATTAAGAATTAGTATTAAGTTTTCATAAATTGGTACTATAAGGTTTTTTTTCATCATTAGGTGTACGAGTATCAGGTTTTCTAAGTGAAGAAGAGAAGAAGTACCAGCAAAAAAGCATTACAAGTTTCTTAAAGTCAGGAAAAGAAATAGGTTTTCTTAGGCTTCAGTCAAGGAATTCCAACCAAGAATATTTCAGAAAAAAATCAGAAGCATCTTTCAGAGGAAGTTTTTTTGATAAAAAACGAGCTGCAAGGCAACTAAACAGTGAGAATCTTTCTCCAAATGAAACTGTAAGTAAGTTGCTCTTTCATGACAGGAAGTCATCAGCAAATTTTGTGGAAGAAACAAAAGAAGTCACAGACCTCCAGGATTCTAATGTGTGTAAGATCTTCACCTGTCCTGTTTGCTTTGAGGAACAAAGCAGCAATAATTTGGAAGAGCTTAACAGGCATATTGATGAGTGCCTCAATGGGAATCTTGATACCATGGAAATATCCAAGTATGACAGTTCAAGAGAAAATACACCTAACTTTCTTCCACAATGTAAAAATGAAAATGTTGATGAATGTAAACCAAATAGAACAGATCAATTAGCAGGAAGAGACCAGTCTGCAAGTACATCAGACAACCCTACTAGCAATAGCACAGAAAAATCCGCTCAGATAATATCTGATAAACCTCACAGAGAAAGACAGCCTAGCAATCTCTGTGATATTGGTAGCAATGTGTGTATGAAGCAGTGTCTCTACCCCAAAAGAATTTCACAAGACAATGAAGACCATTTTGAGAAGACTGAACATACAGAAGAAACTAGTTCATCCTATTTCTTTGAAGCCAAAGATGACAGTGTTCTTGTTTGTCCAGTTTGTAATTCAGAACAGAAAACAACGAGTCTTTTGTCATTTAACAGACATGTGGATATCTGCTTAAATGAAGGCCTTGTCCAGGAGCTGAAAGAAAAGAATTATTTTCCTAGTAAGACATACCATATGGAAAACTCAAACAGAATTGGTGAGTATGCATGTTGGGATGTATTTGATTATTCAAATTATCTAGTTGTACAATTAAAATAATTTGGTAATAGTGTACTTCAAAGATTTCAGGGCTTTTGAGATTTTTGCAACAAGATCATTTGAGTAAGGCCTATGTAAGAGTGAACATTTTTATTTAAAAAATACCAAATCAGTTTTCATGACAAACTAGATATATAAACATGACTGTAGTTACACAGTACGTTCTTGCTTGCCACAATGGCAACATAGGAGTTACTGCTCATTTCTGTAAATTGTGTGTTTGCTACCCCCCAACCATGTTCAGAATGGTCTTTGTAAGGCCACTGAGATTTAAGTGAAAATCAATTAAAACATCTTCAACCTGGATCATTTCAGATATTGACAGAACAGTTCCATTATGTAATGTGCTGGCAAAACCAGAGGTGATGAACTGAAGCATAAAGACAGGAACTCATAAGCCTGTTTTATGTCTAATAAAAGATATCACATAACTGTACCTCTAACATGCCAAGCCAGTAGCATATTTACTCAACTAAATTATCTTTTTGATGAAGGGTTAATCTTTGGCCAGATGAGAGGACATGTGCAGGTAGTTAAGTATCTGTTTGAAGTACCTTGTCCCTAGTCTAACTTGGGAGCTTTATAAGAGGAAATTAAAACACTACTGTGTTAGAATTTTCAGAACGCAAGATTTAGAATATGGATCCTTTACACATTTTATAAGCAGTGTTGTTTCTACATATGCAAACAGGCTTTATTTTAGATGAAAATCTTACTGTTGGCAAAGATTCTTTTTTCGCCCAGCAGAATAAAAAAAATTAAAAATACCGTTTTCAGCAACCACCTTGAAAATAAAATATGTGATGCTGAAATATTTCTGAAAACTACCACAAGACTAACTAAAGGCTTTTTGGTTTTCTCTTTTTTAAAATGTTTATATAAACTACAGTACTCAAACTGCAGAGAATCAAATCTTATCTGCTCCTTGAGACAGATTATATGCAATTATGTTAAAAAAAAAAAAAGCTGGGGAAAAAAAAAAGCTTTACCCAAAACTCTTAATTTAAAAGTTCTGTCATGTATGTAATTTCTGAAGCATTCTTTCTTTAGTGGAATAATTAATTTTGGTTGTTTCTAACTACTTTTCAGGAGGTTTAAGCAGAGGACAGCAACGCACAAATCCATCACAAGGAACAAAAAGGTAAGGGATTTCTGGAAACTTGAGTATACAACTAATTTAAAAAAAATAAAGTTTAGAAAAAATATTCAGTGTTGGAAAAGTAGTGTAGGTATGTATTGGACACTTTAACCTGACTGATATTTTTTTTTCTTTCTTTAACTTTAGGTCTGGACTAACAGCTTCACAGTCAGTATCAAAAAAGGCCAAGTTGAACAATTCCAAGCATACAATTGAAATGTTTTTTAAATGACTGTGTAGCAATATATTCTATATGAAGTATTTCATAGTGTTTTATGACTGCAAATTAATTTAGCATTGGTGGTAGGCTAGATTCAGGCCTGTCACTTTGGAGCCATTGCATGCCTGTGTAAAAAGAACATGATGTTTGAGGCAGAGGAAGAGGTACAACTGAGGTAATTCTTTTTTGAGAATAATACCTTTCCCCCAATTTTTTCAAAGAATCAAAATTCACTAGCACTTCAACTGTTTTTTATATTGAACATGTGGAACTCTGTTAGAGTCACAAGCAGCCTCCTGAATTCTCTCTGCTGTTCAACAAAGAGAACAGGGAGATTAGAGCTGCCGTTGAGCAAGTCTGTAGGGCAAGCTCCCTACAAAGCAGGAATCATTAGCTGAGGTGCCATGCTGCACTTACTGAAGGCCCTCTTCCCATACCTAACCTGCTGTTGTCTTTGTGGTCATATTGGCCGTGGTAACCATAGTAGCTTAGGCTGACACTTCATTGAACAATTCAACACCAAATTTAACTGTAGTATTAGCTGTGTGATAACAAAGAGCTGAGTTGCTTGATTTCAGCTTACAAATGTCTGTCTTCTCAATGGACGCAGAAGTTGATGGGTCTTGCAGTTTCAAAGGAAAAGAGCAAGAATTTAGTTTGCTGTTAAGCTTTCATTCTTGTGACAGGAAATGACTTCAGTAAGAGTTGATGGAGCAGCCATGAAGGACTCATTGTGTTGGGACAGAGGATGACTTCACTGATTTAAAAAATGTTAATAAACCTGTTGATGAGGGAGGGATTCCTCCAGGTTAGTCAGACAAATGCTGTTAGATCCTTGGCCTTTCCAGACAGACTGGGAACTTAAATTTTCTTTGCAATTGTGAAATTGTTACTAGTCAGTAGCACAAAATTTACTCTAAATAAAAGGTCTCATGGTGCAATAATAATATGAATGATGTGCAAATATGCAAGATTCTAAACCTTCTTATTGTTTAGCTATCTTGCTCTTTAAAATTATTTTGTATTTCTGAATAAATGCTGTTTTATGAGGGCAGAGTGCATATGTGGAAGGAGGAAGTTATAAAGGGCAAATATTTAAAATACTCTGTTTATATTTTTTCTGTTCACACCAAGTTGCTTAAAGGTAGTCATTTTATTCTAATTGAATATTTATCAGGCAAATAATTTATGATGACAGCATATCTCTTATAAGTTACACAGTATCAAACCCTGTATGAAATATAAACTGCTTTTTAATTGCAAAGTCTTTAAAAGAAGTGGCTACTATAGAAGCATCTGTTTTGTTATTTAACTGTACTGGAAGTACTTCAGGGTTTGCTTGTTTTTTAACGAACAAATATATATTTGGTATGTTTTAGATGCCCAGGCTAAGTCCAGAATGTGCTTTTTTGTTCCCTAACTTGCTGGAATGATTTTACCATCTCTACCTGCTCATCTGTTTGTTTGCCAGATGCCACTGTACCCCCAGCTCTGTCACGTGAATTCATGTCAGTGCTTCCTTATCTGCTTTGGACTGAATCAGCTGGACTAGTTCAGCCTGTCTAAGCTGATGCAGTTGACTTTTTCTAAACCAGGACATTCAGCATGAGCTGTTCTGTTGACAGAGGTGGGAGCTGGAAACTTTTGGTAGGAAAGACATAAAAGCAACTCAAGGAACTTAAGCTGCCAGTGCTGTTTAGAAAGTGAACACCTGTCCCTTTAATAGTTCATATTTGTCTGATTAAATAAAGTGTAGAATCTTAAGTACTACCTTGTCATTTTGTGTATTTTTTTAAAATGTCTATTTTTACATATGCATTGCTTAGAAAAAAGTAGAAGTAAACTATTGCAAGTGCTTGAACAAATGAGGTTAGTTTGGCTTAGCCTTGGAAGCTGTCTTACCATCTGTTTAAAAAAAATAAGTGCCATAGAGTTATCTGAGTGTCATAAAGTTGTGGAGTATGTTAATGAGGAAATAAAACTCACAGTAAGAATCTAAAGCCAGAAATTTCTGTCTTTTGAGATGTGTTTAAAAATACATCTTTTGGAAAGGTGATTTTGTGTGTTTACAGAAAGTTCACAGTGAGATTATTTTAAATTTTTTCATGTAAATTATTTACTGCAATGCAAACCAGAAGCCTTTATTCCCCTGTTCCTTATGGTTTCTTATACCACATTTTTTACTATTTTTATCTGAAGGCCTTCAATACAGAGTTAATTATTGTCATAAACTTCTGTGACATGATTTTTCATCTCTGTTCTTGTGGAGAAGACTGTAAGCAATGTTATTGTTTTGCATTTTTCCTAGCGTGTGTGTGCATCATATAATTGACCTTAACTTAAAATCAATTAACATCTGTAGATTTCTTTATACCTGTGTTTAACTTAATCTATAAATTATTTCCTTTGTGTGAGCTATTCTGTATTAATATCTGGATTCTGCATCTCAACTGTTAAGTTTCTGCATTGGTCTTTTCTGCAGGTCGCTGGGGCCATTTGAAAGAGTCAAGATCATGAGAAGTGGTTAAGAGAATGTGGTTAACTTGCTATTTGTGAAGTTTGAGCACACACAGTGTAGTTGTAATGGCAAAGTTAGTTAAGAGGCATGGGATATGCTGTGAAATAGTATTGTGTGATAGTAATTAGAACTGGAAACTAACAGCTGGTGTTTCCAGTCTGTATGTAAAATTCTGATCCTGGTTTAAAGATTGAAACTCTTAACTTGTGCTCTGTATGAGGCTGAAAGCTATTCTTCCTTTTGTGCAAGCCACAGTTGTCGGTTGTCTCTCATTTTGAAAAGGAGCATTAATGTTGCAAACAATGGGTCTGTATTACTAGTCTGGTCACCATACACAAAACTCCTCCTCTTAAGAAACTGCTGGAACATTTGACTCACAGGAAGCAAGTAGAAGTGAAACCTCTGTGATTCAGCTATGGCTAAATCAGTTACTTGTTCTTCTCACTCTGGGTTTATTTTCACAGGGTGTTTTTCAGCTGAGTAACATTCATGTACTGGAAATACAGTTGATGAAACTGTCATAGCAGACCAAGGTGTATCAAGTGTGAAGATTCTTATATATCACAGCCTGACTGTATCAAAAATGTTTAAAGGAGAACTGTGAAATCTCATGTATGATAAGCAGAATCTGAGCAAATGGATTTGTATCCAGATTTGCTCAATTTACAGTTCTTGAGTCCTTCAGATCAAATTTACCATGGACATGTATGGTATTAATAATCTTGGAAGTTAAGACAACTGTGTAATTTAATCAAAAATTAAAAGTTATAGTGAAGGAACTCAAATATGTCTTCAGTTGTGTAAGGCTGAATACTGATAGTCCTGCATTCTTGAAGCAACTTCCAATACTTATTTTGAAGTACTAGCAATATCAAAGGCTGTTTTTAAAGTAAAATTTGGCATAGTCACTTTAAACAATTTTTATGCCTTGTCTCAGAAAACCATTGTCTGTATGAAATGAAATATCAGTGCTGGCTTAAGTAGACCAGAGTAACAGTAGACCTCAGAATAAATTGAGAAATAGGTAGATTAGATGGATCAGAGTACATCAGTTCACAAAAACTGAACCTTTTGGGATGTGTGTATTGATTTTGACTGGACTTTGACAAAAGCAAATGAAAGAACCGTCTACCTGAAAATAAAGAGTCCTGTGACTGCATGAATACTGCTTCTGCATGTGTGCATTTCTGCCCAAATTTATAGCAGAAACACCTCAGTCTCTCAGATCCCAAGGCTATGTCAAGCTTGCAGAGGCACAGGAACAGTCACCCCCTCCAGTCCAGTGAGCACTGGTTGATAGCAGGGAGGACAACTCCCAAGAGGCATTTCCCCCAAAAATGGCTTTTAACTTGCAGGGAGAGCTCCATGACTGCCCTGTAATTAGTAACAAAGCCATGGCCCTGGGGTCCTGTGTAAGCTGTGCTGCCTCTGTGTGTCTGTACATGTGGCATTGCTTTTTGAAATTACCTTGCTTGTGCGAAGATTTGGGAAGCACTTCAGGAGCAAACTGGACTACCTTTTTGTCTCCTGTGTGCGCTCGTCGGCGCAAGTTTTTTTGCTATTTGCACGTAGGGCTACTAGCTGCTGGAGAAGACCTGAGTGGGCTTGTGTAAGGATGACTGTTTGCCGCTTAGCTAGTATCAAGAAACGCTGTGTATTTAGTTCCTGGTTTCTTTTAAAATAAAATCCTAAAGCTGCTCCGTAGCTCTCCAAAGCCGAGTGCTGGGGGGGTGCTGCTGGGTGCCTGCAGGGTGTGCTGGGCCTGCCTGGGTGCGCCCGGCCAGCTCAGCCCCGCCAACGCCAACCGGTTTGTCAGGGCCAGCGCGGGGCACCTCCCTCCTGGCCCCGGCGGGGGCCCCTTCCCTTGGGTGAGGAGGAAGAGGAGCCAGGGCAGCGATGAAGGGGCTGAGCCACCTGCTCCGCGCCCGGGAGGATGCTGCGCGGGGAGCTGCAGCGGCCAGCCACGAAGCCAGCCACGACAGCCGTGAGTGCAGGGGGGTCAGAGGCGAGAGCCCAGCGGGCTGCTGGCGGCCTTGGGCCCCTTGCTGCGGGTGGCGTGCCAGGCCCTGTCGGGGCTGCCTGGATGGTGGGGCGCATGTAAACCCCCTTTTTGCCTCAACCAAAGACCAAAATGAATGGTGTGAGGAGAAAAGGAGGAGGTTTAAGCATGAGCCGCTTTATGTGTAGCGGAAGACATCGTCAAAGATGTGGATGTGGGGTTGGGAGGTGGGGTTTGGCATGTCTGTCTTCCAGGGCACAGGTCCTGCAGGCTGCCCAGCGCCCTGCTCTAACTTCACCCCTGAAGCCGTCCCAGGGGCTTCGCTGGCATCCCACGTCCCTGGGGCTAAGAGCCTTCCAACAGCTTCACAACCGATGCGGGCTCCCCCCAGTCTCGGGGGGGCACCCAGAAATCGGCAGACCTGCTGGCCTGCTGGTGCTCAGCAGCGTGACTGCCAGTGAAGCGATCTCCAACTTTCATCCCACAAACTGGTCTGTGAAAGAGCAGCCTGCTCTGGCATGGGCTGCAATTAGTGGGAGCGGGTTGTTTGTGGAAACTGAGCGATGACTGTTAAACCCTGCCACGGCCCTGTCCTGTGATTGCAGCGTGACAGCCAGGAGCCATTCCCCTGGGCCCCGCTTCCAGGCTGGCAAAGAGGGCAGATAAACTAATAAGATAACACGGTGGGACTCAATAGGTAGTTTTTCCCATTCTTTGAATTGGAAAATTGTTATCTTAGAAAAACATTCTTATGACTTAACAAAATACCTACTTCTCCCTAGTCATTGTATTTCCAGTAACAAACAAGAAGTGTAGGGAAAACACTGAAAATGTTACCAAACCTTTAAATACATGATTTGATTTTTAGAAACAATAGAGTAGAAACAAAAAAAATTGTTGTCATTTGAATCTGAATATTTTTATTATTTCTGTATTTTATCTCCTTGTAACTCTTCATTCAATTCAAATTCCTGGTATTTTTCCATGTGTTTTTTGAGGCAATAACAGATTCCATCTTGGGGATGCCACGACAGGAAATTAGAAATAAGGATGGGAGGGAGGTGGAAAGATTTCCGTCGGCTATGAGTACTGAAACCTCTGGTACACTTCCTTACTTCTTTGGAAGTCACTGTTACTTGTGGTTTCACTGAAAGGCAGACTGAGGGCACTAAAATAAGGTGTAAATATGAGGAAAGAAAAATTGAAGGTACCTCAAAGCTTGAGTTTCTGTTGAGGAAGACTTTCTGTTTTCAGGTCAACAAAGTGGTTTACTTTGCATCCTTTTACTTCCTTGCCCTTCCAAAAGAAAGAGAAATGTTGAAATGTTCAATACACTACAGACAGGGCTCTCTACAAAGGAAATAAGTGATAAAATTACTACTTCTAGTTAGCTCAAAAGAAAAATTGAATATAACTATTTTATAATTATATAGTTATGATACAGCCTGCAGATCAATAAGCCAGACATTTTGTATGAAACCAAAGAAAATAACCCCCCAAAAAAACCTGACAGCAACGAATTTGTAATCATTTGCTGCTGTTACGTGAAAGTAGAGTGACTGCTAATAATGCCAGGAGTGCCAGATCCTGGACACCCCAGCTTGGATAGAAAGCTTCCATAAATCTGTAGTCTGACAGCTCTATATCCTGTAATGTCATGTATGAAAAAAACATTTTGCAAGAGCAGTGAAAGGTTGTGCAGCAAGTCAGTCCCTCAGTATATCTGGATTGCCGCTGTTCTTAACTCCTGAATTAAGAGGTGTTAAGAGAGAGAGATTTGTAAGGAACATCATGCCCAGAGTAACAGATGTTTTTTTAACAGCATACAGCCAATTCATGACTTCTGGGCAGGAGAGAAAAGAGCATGTATTTATTGTCAGAACTACAACAAAACTGTCCTTGCCGATGCAGATGCAGTAAAGAAACATCATTTTCTCTTGTTCCTTGAATGCAGTGCAAATAAATTTTTGGGATTGGTCCTGAATGTCCTGAGATGCAACAGCATTTATCTTTGCATCCTCGGGTAGGATGCATGTGTGAGTGTTCATCAGCAGTCAGTAGGAATGAATGTGGCCTAATTGCAGCTGACCGGTGCCCTATGTTTTGTTACCACGCTTGCCACACGTTTGCCTTGAGCAAGATATCCTGCAGCCATGGGTTTACCGTGTTTGAAATCAAAGTAGCGGGAAGAGCTCTGCTAGATACTTCCTTAGGGTGTGGACTATGAAAACTATGAGTGAGGCATTTATTCTGGAAAGATCCCTGTTCGCAACAGATTTAGCTGTCAGCCACACTCCTTGTCACAGATGTATTTTTATTTGCAACTGCTTTGGTTTTGGTTTTGGGGGTTTTTTGGCTGTGCCCCCATGTTGTAAAACAAGCAAATCGTATCGTGTCATTTTCAGATAATTGTGGGAGGATGCTTCTGTAGTTTGAGGTGCTTGGATAATATCATAGCAAAACTAGAAACTGCTTTGCAAGTGTTCAGTTCCATTTCTATCTTAATTTGTACAGTACAACTGTGATTACTCCCACTGAGATTGTAATAATGGGTAATATGTAAAATGCGATTAAGTGAATCCCATACTGATTTTTCTTAGTATGCTCTGCAGCCATACTGCTTCAGGCTGTATTCTCATTATGTGTTAATGAACTTAAATGTAATGCAATAGGATCAACTTGCATGACAGGCCTCTAAGGAGCAGATGCTTGCTGCAGTTTCTTGTTCAGCACAGAGAATGCTGTCCGCTTTGGTGATATCATTGGACAAGTGGCTTTTCAGGCCAAAATATTCTAGACAGAAGATACCTAAGTGATTAATTTTTGAAGTATGATAGGCTAGGAAATTAAAATATCTAATAATATTTTTGCAACTGATTTAACTGTTACACTAATTTCTTTAAGTGATTAATTAAATGTTATGGTAGAGAAATAACTCTGACCTCTAAGTTAGCTAAAACACCAGACACTGGGATTTTACTTTTGAAAATTACTGCGTACAGCAGCTACTTCAGTTCACCAAACAGATGCTAATTACTGGGTTGAGATATTTAAGGAAGGTCCCAAATTAATGGTCATACCATTTGGTTACTGCTATACATTTTTATGTTTTTTGGTAGTGTGTTCTGTTTTAAAACAGAGCAACTTTTCAAAGAATAGGAAATAAAGACTGCAGTTTGTACCATTCACTGCTATGCCTATAAAATACTTTGGGACCCATTTAGATAGTGAAATTTTCATAAATGAACCCTTGTTCATGTGAGCATTGCAAGTAGGGGTATTCCCCGCTGTGAAAAGTCTGCCTCCATTTGCGCTTAAAAGTTGAAACTAGAAATGTCAGCCAATGTCTCTAGTGGAGAAAAATGTAATCCTGTAACAGTTCTATGATGAGAAGGAATTGATTCTCATAACATGTGAATTCAGGACAAATAACAGAAAGTAAGAACAGTATCGTCATCCTTTAAGTTGGTTATGGCTATTTTTTTAGTAATACAATTTTTTCATCACATTTTTCCACAGTATTGCCAGATGAGAGAGAATTTCAATATGCTGCTAAAATGAACAATTTGGAAACCATGGAAAAGCTGTTTAAAAAGAACGTTAATATAAATGCTGTAGATTCTGTGAGTATGAAGCATCTGACAGATCATTGATCTGAAATGGGACTCCTCGGGGGCTTGCATGGTGGAATCCCAGTATGTTAGCCCCGTCAGCTGCAAGGTGGTGAGGCTGTGGGGAGTCCCTTCTAGGACATGATTAAGAAACATTTCACACATCCAGTATGGACTGTGGGATTTGTGCAACATAACTTGCAGGTCTTGGTCTTTGCATTTAGCCACTAGTCTGTCCATCATATTGGGAACTAAGGACTACTGAATTGTCCCTGCTCTAATATTTGCTCTGTGATCTTGGGTGACTAATTTCTTAAGTTCCCCATCTTTCCGTATAGGAGGACTTAACCTCACAGTCACTTTGAGAATGAATTTACACTGCTAGCATTACAGATTTAAAGGGTGAAGTGTTACCATTCGGTTTGTGTGGAACCACAGGAGCTTTCTACCACATCTTCTGGCACCAGGCTGAGATCGGAGTTCAGGTTTACCCTTGATAGATCAAAATGCATCTTAAGCTGACATCAAATCTAGGCCTAAAATCTGAGGATGTGTAATACACAGTAACAAAATACAGTGCTGTGTTCCACGTGAAGGTTGCTTCAACAGCAATGGAGCGGTTGTGGTGTTAATCTAGGTATTGTGGAGAGCAGTTTGCCTTCAGTGGCTACATATGAATCATCTACCCATGAACATCTGATGTTACTTAATCATGGTTCTAAAAAAAACCTTGCTTCCCATGCTTACATCTGGCTTTTTCCCCACCGTGGACTTGAGATAGTACAGGTATATTCCTTGGTTTGTTTTTGAAAAAGATAGGGAGACAAAAATTTCTTTTGAGTAAATTTCTCTTGAACAATGAGAGTGTTGTCATCTGACTTAAGAATAATTCTTGCTTCCTTATTATTTCCAGAATTCAGGAAATTAAACTAAATACTTTTCCAGTCCAGCAGTTTGAATTTTTACTGTCATACTTAGATCAGACATATAGTATAATAGTATAAGGAATTTACTAGCATAGATACATGTGTTGTGCATTGATTAATCCTTCTAGTGGGGATGTAGCTTATACTGGCAAAACCATTCTTTTGTTCATATTGATCATCCCTACCTTTGTACTCCCAAGCCAAATAAGCCAGGCTGCCAAAGGTAAGTTTTGTTGGTAGAACTATTTCTGTGCAAGAGGCTTTTTCTGGCATAAATGCACGTCATAAATCCCACCTTTTCATGCTTCTAACACATATAGCAGTAAATTTAAACTTAGACATGAGCAAGTCAGCTGATGTGCATAGAAGCATAAGAGAACAAGTCCAAACTGACTTTTAAAGTTAATTGGTTAAATCACTTACGTATTTTTGTATGGAACCTCTCAGTGAATTATGTTAAAACCAGTTATGTTCACCTTAACTGGAAGTAAAACTCTCTCCACTAAAGTTCAATTCAATTTAACCAATCCCTTTTAAATTCACACCATTAATTACTTTAATGAAAAATTAATCAAGTGTTCCTGGTAAGTGTTGAGCCTATTCACCTGTGTAAAATTACTCACTGCAAGGTGGAAGCTTTCATTTACATAGTAAATGACTCAGTCTGGGAAGGTGACTAATACTGCGTGAGGGAGGAATCTTGTAGTGCATTATAGAGATACAGTCAAAAGCAAATCTAACTGCTTAAGTCTAATCCTCAGCTTTGCAAATCAAAGCATATAATAAAATAATAAACATGGATGCTTCTTGAACTGCATGCATTTCCTCTAGACAGACAGTATATGATTACTTAATCCCATTTTGACTTTTCAGTGAGTTTCAGTGAAGGGATGATGCTACGCAGAGTGACGAAATCATTCTGGTTCTTTAAGAAATCTTTAAGATCAATGTTTAAATCTTATTGAAGGAGCAAAAATGCAGATAAGAACAAGCATGGCTGTTGAAGGAAAAATATGCAATCGTATATATTTTAACAAATACAATTGTTAATAAAGAATTCAGAAATCCTGATCACCTGCAGAAGGAAAAGAATTGCATTATGGACCTGACAGCCAAAGCTTTGCTTATTTCAGCTGAAGCGCACTGCATTCCATTTTGCTGTTGCCAGAAGTCATACATCAGCAGTGGATTTTCTTCTCTGTCACAAAGCTAGACTTGATATGGCAGATCAGGTAAGCTGGTTTACATGTTTTGATTCACACAGTATAGGAACACCTTAGGGGAAAAGTAAAAAAAGATATTTGCCTTATGCTCCCAGTTTTGCAAAGTTAAGTGCTTGCTGTAAATGCTTCGGTTTGTCTTAAGACTGCACACATTTATATGAAAAAAGCATTGTTAAAAGAAAAATGCTTTGCCCAGAGCTCTGGCTACATTGAATACTTGAGTGAGCACAAGGGTGGTTGAAGCCACTTGTGCAAATAAGCTGTCTGTGGTAGCTGTGTATTAATCATTGGCCACTTCATATGAAAGCAATTGGTGAAAGTAAAAATGAACCCTCCTGTTCTTTCCTTCCATTTTTATGTGTGTAGCGTAATGCAAAACTGTCAGCTACTTTGCAGCCTCCAAGATATTAAGAGTTTAGCAGTGTGTGACTGATTTGACTGGGTCAGATGGTGATCCACAGTGCAAAATTTGATTTAGATATTAAAACCATATGCATGGTATGTTATTAATAAACAGGATATTCAAACTAGGAGGTTTCCAGTGACCTGAGTAATGAAAATAGATGAATCATTTACCTTTTTCCCCTTTGTTTGCTTCTTTCTCCTTAACCACCATATGTGGCAGTATTTAAATTAAGACACACAAATTCCAGGTTGTGAGGGGTGGAGAGAGAAAGTTTCCTTGTTTTCATATTGTGTTGGAATGAAAATACGATGAGAGAGATCTGCCAGTTCCAATTACCAGCAGTTCCTGTATTTGGGCATGTTCTTGCAGTGTAGGTAACTATCTCCTCGTTAGTGCTGCTTGAGTTGCTCTGAAATGTTCTCCCAATCTGCCCTGTCAATGAATACCTCACGTGCCACTTTGAAAAAATATGGCTGTCTTTCTGGACCCTACCAGCTCCTAAGCAAGTCTTACACTGCTATAAGCAACATTTCCCTTTTGTCTGACAAGCTCAAAGATGTTGCCTGCATGAAGTACTCTAAAATGATTAGTCTATGATATAAATGCTAATAAGCTAATTCTGCAAGAAGTGGAGAGTGTTCTTTAAGTAGTATTGCCGTCTATAACAACAGTAAGAAATGGATCTCTGGATATCTTACAGAGTATCACTGGGTATAGTGTTAATATATTTATTCTGTAACTATAGTAAATTATTCTTTATAACAAATTATTTTTCAATGGCTATCGTCCAGATTTATTGAGGCAATAAGGTGACTAAAACATTTTGTGGGTCCTTTAATTACCCTAATAGGGTAATTAAATAAATACTTGATGGAAGAGAATAAAAATGATGCAGCCAGACTTTTCTCAATGGTGTCCAGTCACAGGGAAAGAGGCAACGGGCACATATTGAAGTACGGGAAGGTTCACTTAAACATAAGAAAAAACTTTTTTACTCTGAGGGTGATAAAGCACTGTTGCTTATTATCAGTATTAGCAATGATACACAATTACATTACTGCAAATAAATCTTATACTACTAAGCTGAAATTCTGTCACCTGTCCTGCATTTCATATCCAGGCACAAATTTACCCCTTCTTATCTGCCCTGCTATCCCAACTTTATCAGACGTGGACCTGACAGGAAGACCAGCAGGAGACTATATCAGGGGAGCTTGTGTCTGCAGGTCACCTCCACCAGTGTCAGCAGGAGTCCACAATGGCAAGATTGTGGACATCACAAGATCCTTCCCTTTTTTGCTTTTCATATGATTTTATACCTTATTTGTCCCTCCCCTCTTTTTTTCCCCCCTCAAACTCACCTTTTTGCTACCTTTGTGCCTCTTTTTTGCCTCCCAGACTCCTTCTTGTCAAACAGCCCCCCCACAGAATCACACAGAGTGGCTGAGGTGGGAACCTCTGGAGATGACCTAATCTAGCCTTCTGCTCAGAGTGTGGTCATGACAAGCAGATTGCTCAGAGCTATGTCCGGTGGTGTTCTGATTATCTCCAAGGATGCAGACTTCATAACCTCTCTGGGCAATCTATTCCAGTGCTTTATCACCCTCAGAGTAAAAAAGTTTTTTCTTATGTTTAAGTGAACCTTCCCGTACTTCAATATGTGCCCGTTGCCTCTTTCCCTGTGACTGGACACCATTGAGAAAAGTCTGGCTGCATCATTTTTATTCTCTTCCATCAAGTATTTATAAACAATTACAAGATCCACCTCAACCTTCTTTGCCTAAACACTCGAAGGTCTCTTGGGCTCTCCTCACATGTCTCTTAATCATCTTTGTGTCCCTTTACTGGACTATGTGCAGTATGTCCCTGTCTGTTCTCTACTGGGAAGCCCAGAACTGGGCATGGTACTGCAGGTGGACTCACCAGTGAGCAGGGGGAAGGATCACCTCCCTTGATCAGGTGGCAGTGCTCTTCCTAATGCAGCCCAGGATACCAATTTCCTTGTGTGCTCAAGGGCACATTGCTGTGAGACATGTCCAATTTAGTGTCCGCCTGAAGTCCCAGGTCTGTCTCTGCCAAGCTGTTTTCCAGGCAGTTGGCCCCCAGGCAGTACTGATGCCTGGGGTTGTGCCTTCCCTAGTACTTCACATTTCCCTTTGTTGAATTCCTTGAGGTCCTTGCTAGCCCATTTCTACAGCCTGTAGAGGTCCCTCTGGATGGCAGCACACCAATGTGGTCCATGAGCCACTTCTCCCAATTTAATATAATCTGTAAATTTGATGGGGCACTCTGCCCCATCATTCAGGTCATTAATGAAGATGTTAAACAGTACTGGACCCGAGATCAATGCCCAGCATGCATTGCTAGCGACTGGTCTCCAGCTGGACAGCTGCCTTTCAGTACACCTTGGCATATCCATTTGTTTACGCCTGTACTTTGACAGTTTGTCTACAAGAATGTCATAGGGGGTAGTGTCAAAACTGTTAGGAAAGTTGAGATCAGCATTCACTTCTGTCCCCTCATCTACCAGGCTAGTCTTCTCCTTGTATAAGGCTATCAAGTCTAGTTACTTTTTCTCCTGGGTCATAGTTGGGAAGGTTTTTCAGAGCAGACTTTTGAGCCACAGTCACAAATTTTGCCCAGATTCAGCTTTATTCTTGTAGCCTGTGCATCAGACGCATGTTCTGTATCGCTCCACACTGTTTTCCAGCGCTATTTCTCCTTGCTGTGCCCAGTTTGGGCAATTTCTGCCTCAGTACAGGAAAGACATTGATAAGCTGCTGTGAGTCTGGTGCAGAGCCCCTAGGATGGTTAGGACTGCGGCACATGGTGTATGAGGAGGTGCTGAGAGGGATGGATCTGCTCAGTCTTGAGAGGAGAATGGTAAGGGGCAGAACTTATGGCTGTCCACAGCTGCATAAGGGGAGAACGTAGAACAGGCAGAGACAGCTTCTTGTCAGAGGTGCACAGTGATAGGACAAGAGGCAACGGACACAAATTGCAGCACAGGAAGTCCCAATTAGGTACAATGAGAAAAAAAAATCATTGTCAGAGTGGATAAATACTGGAACAGATTTTCCAGAGAGTCTGTGGACTCTCGATCTTTAGGCTGTTCAAAAGTTGAAAGGAGAAGGTCCTGAGCAACCGGATCTAGTGGGACAGGCTTTGAGCAGGAGGCTGTAGAAGTGTGACCTCCAAAAGCCTCTTCCACCCTGAACGTTGTGTTATTCAGTGAAAAGTTAGGGAGAAGTAATCCTGAAGTGCCTGTCACAGCAAGCATCCTGCTATCCAAAGTGTTATACCAACATGCATAAAACCTCCACTAGAGATGGGAGTCAACCTATTTATTCCTCATTTACACAGGAGAAACTGGGGAAGGGTTAAGGAAGTGCCTTGATCCCCCTTGCTTCCTTTAGGTTCCTTTGACTCATCACTTAGGCCAGATGCTTTTTACACAGCACTTAGCACAATGAGCCATGATTTAGGATGGTGCACCTGGACAAAGTACACACAAATTGAGGAAGAGGTATGGAGAAGCTAGAGACATCTGTGGCCATGACAGAAGACACTGGCTGGAAGTTCTTTATCTCTATTCCATTTGGCTATAAGAACTTAACAACAGTGTTCTTTTTTCCTATAAGAAGAACTTTTTACAGAATTTGACAGAAGAAAAGAGAACCTTAAAAGGAAGACTAACTGGAAAATTATGGTGACTCATGGAAAGACAGTCATTACAAATCGTCACCTGAAATTTCATCCACCACACCCAGCACTTAACTATCTATGTAGTTTCTGGAGAGGGGGAATGACTTTCGGGTAGTATTTAATCATCCCATCTTAAAACAGGATCAGTCCTTCTCTGGAGATTCCAGGCCTTCTGCCAAGAAGAGGGGCAGCCTGAACGTCTAGCTAGGTCTTGATGCATGACATTTAGCTTAATTTAAGTGAGATCCCACTCACACTGCCAGGTGTTAATACTGATTTTCTAAGAGCCTGCAGAGCAGAACCCACTCATACACTGAATTAATCAAAGAAATTTAAAGAAGTTTGGCATGAGGTATTTTGGTGATAATTTCTGCCTTTATCACTTTATTTGAAGCATGGCCTGACAGTGATTCATCTAGCAGCTTGGACTGGAAATCTAGATATAATGCGAAAATTAATTAAAGCGGGTGCTGATCAAAAGGCTAAGAATGAGGTTTGTTGACAAATTTTTACCAACTCTAAACATATTTATAATGGAAAAAATCAAACATATTCTTAGAGGGTTGCTTATGTTTTTTCAGGAAGGAATGAACGTACTGCACTTCGCAGCTCAGAACAACAGTGTTAAAATAGTTGATTATTTTCTGCAGGATCTTCACCTGAATGACTTGAACAAGCCTGATGGGGTACAGTATGCTTCTGTTTACTTCTTTGGTGTAATGAGGCATCTGTTGTGGGCAAAACAATCTTGACTTGGGGAAATTAAATGAATTATAATTTATTGCCAGTTACACAAAATTTCAATACTGATTCGGTATGGAGAAACATGTAAGACAAGAAGTCAGACAAGCACTTAGGGAAAACACCTTTCCTCCCTCTTCGCCTGTCTCAGTTGAACTCCAGACACATCTTCCCTGCTCCCGTTGCCTTTGCTGCACATGATGCTCAGTCCCACTGGGGAGGTGACGGCAGGCAGAGGCGGCTGAGGTCAGTCCACAGTGGTTACCATTTCTGAACAGTTTGCAAATATATTCTTCAGCATACGCAAGACATATAATCTGTTTCCTTACCCTACTTGAATAATGCATCCTTTTTTTATATTCTTACTATTATTGTGTATATCTACTTTTTTGTTAATCTACTTAGATATATGATAGATAAATTTTTATGCAGAATACACATATGCATGCCATATACCTAGTAACTGGAAGCAAAGTATTTTTACTTTCAAAAACACTGTGTTCCTTTCATGATTGTTTTCTAGAAAGGTAAAAAGCCATTTCTTCTGGCAGCTGAAAAAGGCCATGTTGACATGATAAACAATTTGATTACTCTGAAGCTGTTTACACCTGAAAAAGATAAGGTAAATGTTTCTATTTCTTAGAAGTGCAACTGAAAATGTGTTTATGAAAGATTACTTTGTTTCACTGTAGTTACTACACAACCAAGTACTGTGAATAAACTGTACAGATGTCACAGTGCTTGTAGTGATAAATACTGGACCAACAAATATACAAGGATAATGATTTTGCAGTAATCAAGGGGAGACAGTGGGATATCTGGTCTTCTTGCTAGGAGGCTTTTCCATACGTATTCGTAGTTCACATAAAGCAAGACTACATATGCTGTCTGCTGGGAGAAGTGGGGAAGTCTTGTGATTAAGGTGTCAGTCTCTGTACTGGGAGATTGTATTTCCCAGTTTTTCACCCTGCTCAGCTGTGTATGTGTGTGTCACTGCTAAGTCCCGCATGAGTAATTTTTCAGGGTGTTTAAATACTTCAGGATACAAATAAACACCTAGGGGGATTTTTCAGAAGTGCTTTAACACTTCAATCTGATTGACTGACTGTGCTTTTGACACCGCATTTTAAGGTATCTAAATAGCTTTCAAAGTCTGCCCTTAAATTTCCTTACTCCTTACTTGACTGTATGTGGAGTGAGCAAGTTGGTATTTCTCTGAACCTGTGAGGCACTGCAAGGATAAATATATTAAAAACTGTGAAATGGTCAGACACTGCATTTATAGAAACATGTAAGCACGCACCCAGGAAGTGACTCTGTTTTCTTGGTATTCTGGTAATAGTTTAAAAGTTGCAGTGCAACTGAGAGCTCTGCTGTGCTAAACAGTTTATCAGCAGAAGTTAAAAGACAGTGTTGTCCCAGACATCTAGCACTCTGAAGCTATGATATCTAACAGCAGTCTAACAGCAACAATGGGAGGCAAATGCTGTGATCATACAGAGTAAGCAGGTAAGAAGCCAGGACAGAAACTCATCTGCTGGATCACTAAAAGCAACCACAGCATATCCGTCATTTCTAAAAGGGATTTGAATTTTCACCCATTTGCCCAGCACACATCACCCCAGTGCTGTGAATGAAAAGCTCTTTTGGACTCCCATTTCTCTGAGGTTTAGGATTCTTCTCCTAATTTACAGCTTCTGTTTGTTTTTAGCCTGTTTTGTACTGTTTCTTGTGCCAGCATTATCTTTTAGCTCAAAACCCACTGCTCTTCCTGAACCTGCTCTTTGTTTTTATTTGCTTGCTGGTGTGTTGTTGGTTTTTTTATTGGGTTTTTTTTCCCCTTAATTAGCTAGTGAGAAATTGTGCAGATGGTGAAAGAGATTGGGAATTGCCATGTTGGCATGATGTACTGAGGCCTGAGCAATAGGCCTTGAGCCAAAGTTGACCTCTAGATGAACCCACCACCTGAACATTATATGTAGTTAGTATCCAATCATAGCGAAATATGCATGGTCATTAGTGAAATATGTATGATCCTTAGCGAAAGATGTAACTTAGATAAAATATAATCATTAGCAAAGATATAGTGCATCCTTCCTTGCTCAGAGGCAAGTGGTCAAGGATATGAAACCAGATATATGGTCTTGTTTGGAAACCAGCGGTTAAAATCAAGTAGATAAAGGAAACTCCCTTGGTTCCTCCCTGAGCCCTGGCCAGGCTTTGGTGGGATCTAAGAGGAAAGTGAAACCAGATGTTTCCACATTTGAAATTATGTGAGCTTGTTTATTCATCAACATAAAAGCTGGACCTTCTTATGACTTCGGAGACCTCACCTACGAGTGGATGCACTGCACAGGACCTCCCAATTGCTAGGAAAGGTTCTCCAAATCCTCACTGTAACTGGGGCTCCCAAGTGAGTGTGGGTCTGCGTGATGGTAAAGTATCAGGGCAATTGGTGATGTATCTTTCTTAACCACTATAGTCTGTCATGTGCAGTAGCCATTAGGTGCATTACTGTGGCTTGATTTATTCTTGCTATATTATTTAACTTAACTGTTATATTGCTTTAAACTTAAGTAAAGGTCAACTCGCTTCTTTAACTAGGTGTCTGTGTCCTTTGTGCTGACCCCATCTATTGGCAAAACGTGGCATCAAAGCTACTACAAATTTCTATATACTTACTATGTTTTGACCATTAATCTTTAGGTGATCCTGGGGGCTTGGTGTAGTCCCCTTCCCTGTAGAAGCACGCAAAGTTTTCTTCTGATTCATTCTTTAGGAGTTAGAATTTTTGATCTTTTCACTGGTCATACACTGCAGTTTTCAGCATATAAAACAACCAACTAGACCAGCAATGTCATGTCTGAATACATGTGAAAAAGACCTCTTTTGGATTAAACTTAACCTTGGAACATGCTGTGTGGATCTGCCTCCTTCTCCTTGTATGCAGAAGAGAGATGTATGTGAAAGACCAAAGGCTTTGTGTTGGTTTTACTTGATGTTTTGACTTTATTCTGGGTTTTAAAGTAACTTATTTGACATTTTGATTTCAAGGAGGGGAACACAGCACTGCATCTAGCAGCCAAGAATGGTCACAGTGAAGTTGTAGAAATCCTGCTTAAACAGTGGGAGGAAATAAATGACATAAATCAGGTAAGGACACAGAAATTACTGAAAGTGGTAAAGTTAGCGATTGTAAAAATCAACTCCCCCAAAAACATTTTAAAGGAATAAACATTGCATTGAGTAAACTTAACTAGTTCTGCTTTTCTATGTGCCTTCATATATATGCTTTTCTATGTACCTTTGCATCCTGTTTCGTTGTCCCTTCTCCAGCAAATGCAGGTCCATTAACTCCTTCAATGTCCCTTCATCTGTCCTCTGCTCCTCACACAACAGCCTCCTCTCCATCTCATATGCCCTTAGTAACTACTGGTAGAAGGAAATAGAGGATGACCTAACCTCCACCTTGCTTCCTGTCCTCCATTTGTGGCCATGTGATCCCATTCTTTTTACCATCTCTGGTGCTTTTCAAGATATCCACTGAGCCAGTTCAGCATGCATACCCAGCACATACCACTGCAGGCACCTCAGCAAAGAGGTCTCGGATTTGTATCCTGTTCATCTGATCTCAATTGACTGCCCAGAACTGGCTGCAGACATGCCTACCCACATTTTCTTTCCTGGGTGAGCTTAGCCGGCATATTCATGAACTGCATATTAGCTGTGGAGGTTGTATCCCTGAGATGATGCACTCATGAGCTTAATTTTCAGGCTTAAAGTAGGGGTGGAGGAAGGAGATACACTCTAACCGCTCAACTCAGCATTCCTGATTTGCAAAGGGTCCTTGAGCCTTCTGCTTCTTCTGTGGGGAGCTGGAACGAGCCAGGCAAGTTAATTCACTTCGTTGCCCCCTGTGGGAACCTGCCATGTGGTTGATGGACTGTCCTGCTGGCCCAGTGGGCGAAATGAGTGAAGGACATCTGCTCCTACCCAAGTCACTCCTCTTCCTTAATCAGGTTCTGATTAAGATCCTGATCCTTAATAAGAGAGATTTTATGCAATTTATTTCCAGCTATGCAAGCTTTGAGGCACACAAGCTTCTTTGAAATGTGAGGACCTTGTGTTTCCAATCTTTGTCCAACAATGTTGCTTCTGCACACAAAGTTTGTACTGCTTGTGCCTCTGCCTTGCCGTGACCCATGGTGTGACCTTCCTGTCCAGCTGAAGATGTTCTGATCTGTGGATAAATGCGTTTCTCTTTCCCCAGCATAAGCAAAGTACTAAGATATGTGAAGTTTACCAGGAAAATGGTGGCTGGAGTTTAAGCAAACAAAAATCAGGATTTACTGATGCTTCTGTGAATGCTGAAACACTAATTTTCAGTAAACCTTTTTGTATTTTAGGAGTTCAGAAGCAGAGATTAGGTCATTGTGCAGCTGATGTAACTTTAAAGACTTGCTGTGGAGACATGGAAAATTTTTTCAGGGGGAGGAGATTTGAAATAAATATGCAACATGATTATTTCTGCTAAAAGTGCTCCTTATAACTAGCACTAGAATTGGGAATTTGTCAGAAATGCATGACATTGGACTGACAGCAATTAGTACTTATGGTATGTGCAAACATGCTAGCCATGTTGCCTGGTGTTGAATGGCAGCAATTGCTACCCACTCTTTGTTTCTGTGCTGGTTGCTAGCAATCTTCTTTGAAAAGAGCATGATTACTATTTATGAAATAGTTATCTGTATTGTAAACTGTACTGTACATCTGTCCATATAAATGTTATCTGTCACTTAGGTGTTGGTGAATTGCTATTTCTTTTAAGTGTTAATTTAGGAGCATTCCTGTTGTGCTCTCTTGAGACTGTCTCCCCTTTTCTGTTGAGCTGGATGAGTCTGATCAAGCTAATCTGTTTTGTGTCACAGCCTTATAGTCACATGGCTTAAATTGGAACAGACATTTTCTCTCTGTTGGTCTAGAACGGAGAAACTCCATTTTACTTGTCTGTTGAAGGAGGTCATGAAAAATGTGTTGAACTCTTACTGGAAGCAGGGAGTGACATCAATGTTTTAACTCAAGTATGTACACATTAACCCTCCAGCACACAGGTATTGGGACATCTTGGGCTGTAGGAAGGACCTTATCTTCTCTTTTCTGTGTGTACTAACAGTGTATTTGCTCTGCTTATTTTCATGAAATGGTAAATATATATAACTATAATAATAGTTAATAAAATAGAACTGGGAATATAGAAATTTCTAACAGAATAAAACCGATTTGGAAGAAATATAGCATAGATTTATTTGACAGAGTACTGCGGTGGAGCTGTTTTATTTACTGTATGTCCAGTATGTAGTAAAACATACAACTAAGAAACTTAACCAACTAGAGTAACTGAAAATCCTCCTTTCTGGCAGTGTATATGACTGAACTGATGACAAACCTGTTCTCCACATCTGGACTGCAGTCTGGCTCACATCTGTTGAATGGCCTTGGCTTGCCTGCTGCAATAAGTTTATGATTCCAGCAGACCGAGAGCTTGTTTGTTTTAGCAGAATTATTGAGTGAAAATATTCTATTGATTTACTTCTAAAAGTTTGTTAATGCGACTGTACTTGCTTGTTAAAGTTCAAACTGAACTAAAAGTCTAGAAGACATGTTGGCATTGTCGTTGTCCATGGTGCAGGATAGCTGACAATGCTGATTTATCTTTTTCTTCAGACTGACTGAGAAGGACTGTAGAATATTGGTGGTTTTAGCATGTTTGTTGTGATGTGGTAAAAATAGGAAGTTCCTTTAGTGTTTACAAAATCACATCATGCTAACTGCTGGTCCACCTCAATTTATATCATTTTATCAAAGGGTATTTTTTGGAGGGGAGGGCTAATAACACAAGTTTAAATGAAAGATTACCCTGTATTGATAGCTCCCTTTAGTACTGTTTTCCCAGCAACAAAAATGTAAGTTTTTGCTGTCTATACCCTTTCTTTCAGAACAATAGTAGTGCTTTGCAGATTGCAGTTCAGAACGGACATCTATCCTTGGTTACTTTTCTTATTGATAAGAACATTGACCTGATTCCTAAACCCGAGGTGAGTGTGTATCAGTAGAACTGTCCTGATGTGGATTCAGTCTGTCCTGTCTTTTATGGCCTTCCTTGGGAACTGAGACAGCTGAAGAGATTGTCTAGTTCCTTAAATGTTTTTACTATACACATTATTATGTGGTTTATGGATGTTGGTTAGCAAGATGTATGGACCAACAGAGACAAGGTCCTGTGGCACAAACCCAGTGAGTGCCTGGGCAGACTGGTGCAGTGCAGTGTGAAGGTGGCCAGGCTAAGCCAAGGACCAGGTGACAGGAGAAGTTGAGCATTACCCTGCTTGAACTAAGCAATAATGCAGGCCTCCCTGTGTGCCATGGGAAAAGAGTTAACATTTGTAGCTGATTTTGAATAAGGTAATCAAAAGGTAAATAAACACTTCAGTGCTTTTACCCTGTGCATTCAAAGCATATGCCTTCAAAGTCTGCATGCCACCATTCTTTGGGGTTTAAAAAGAAAGAGGTATTCCTAACTTTCAAATATTGTCTCAATTTAGCTATTACAGTTTTTGTTATGTCTGAGATTTTCTGTGAATAGGAAGTTATGCTCCACTTCTACAGTACAGGATGAAAACAGAAAGTGGGCTTTGTGATGTGCGCCATGATCACTGGCCTGTTGTGTAATGTTACCAGTGAAGAACAATTTTTTATGTGCTTGAAATGATCAAGCTGTTGTGTTGCTTGTTCTCATTGGCTTTCTGTAACAGAAGCCACTCACAAAGTTGTAACTTACATTTTGGAAACATTTCCAGTACAGCATTGCATAAGAGCTTGCTTTATTTTTCTGTAGCCCTGAAAAAATGGCTGTGGTTTATAAAGACACTAATGAACTGGTGTCAGGCACCTGGGAATGACACTGGTATGGAATTATTCTTTAGCTGTATTTAACAAGAAACTGATGACTCACAGGTTCAACATACAAAGCGATCTTGCCAATCTAATGGTTGGATCGTGATGGGGGTTGGATCTGTGCCCCAGTTATTTTAACAAACAATCACTCATATAAAAAACCATCATTTCTTTCTAGCTGTAATTTGTTTTTTGTAAATATGACAGCAAGTCAATTTAGTATGAAGAATATTTCCAGCAATAATATGTGACAAGATATTATTCCTGGAAAGTAGATTTGGACATCTTTTACCCAATACAGAATTAATCTGTCTCCAGCCTATTCAACTAAGGGCAAAGCCAATTTTCTGAGGGAACAGAAACATTACCCTAAGCTCTCTATTGTTGGCCAAGGGAAGGCAGCACATCCCAGCTATGATACGTGCCCCGCGCACTCAGCATTCTCAGGTTTCTCGGCTGTATTTGTTTACCTGCTGCTGTAGGTGTTGCAGGAGCAGGCTACCATCTCTGGCATAACTCCGCACCTCAGGGTGTGTCTTCTGCAGTCTTGAACCTCTGCTAGAGCTTATCACCTTTGCAAGGGCAGTTTTAACAAGAACCTTTCTTGTTCAAATGAACCAATACCGTACCCAAGTATAATCGTTTATTGTTTTCCCTCAACAGCAGAAGAATTCCCCTCTCCATTTAGCAGTCATCAATAATCATCTACCAGCAGTAAAAAGCCTCTTGGATGCCAGTCATGATATAAACTCCTTAAATCATGTAAGAAAGACTGGGAATTAGCATAACTGGTAAAGAGGAGATTATGCGGATTTTGCTTGAAATGTTCTTTTTTTTCCTTCTGAGCTCAGGGTACAAGAAAATAGGAAGGAAGAAGCAGTTCCCTCCTTATATTTTTGCATGTGTGCGTATGTATTATGGTACTTGCTGTGCTAGTATTGTTTGAGCAAGATAACAAATTCCATAAATGGCAACATATCTTATTTGCTGCTGCATGCACCCTTAGATGACTGGAAGTTCTTATTCTAATATTCTGTAGAAGGATAAATAAATCAATAGGTGCAGCTGTGTAGAGATCACACAACTCTCATTTCAGACCCAAAGATGAGACTTGAAGCTGAATGTTGCTTTAGTTGTACTGCTTGTTAATGGTTTGGGTTTGTTTCATGCTTCCCCCACCACCTTTTTGTGTGTGAGTGTGTGTGTATGCGCACGCACGCGTGTTAATGTTCACTGAGACCATCATGGAGCAAGTACACTCCCGCTACATATTATCACTTTGTGGCAGTGCTGGCTAAGAAACCCTGTTGTGGACATGGCACAAGGTACTGCTGAAAAAATGACAGATATCCAGTTATCTTTGCATGAATTTCTGCAGGGAAAATGTTACTCAAGAGGTTAGTATGGGTGGGGACTGGCAGTCACATGGAGCACTCTGTCTGAAACACCTTGCTTTAAGAGGGAAAGAGAGACGTCATTAGGTTACAGTACACTAGAGGGGTATGAGAGCAACTTTTCCCTGAGCCAGCTGGTTTTCCAGCTCCTGCCTGGTTTTCCTGTGGAAAACATCCCACATGCTCTCTTGTTTGCCTGAAACAGAACTGGCAGGTAGGCCACTCAAAAGTTAGCTGATTTAATTCTGTTCAGTGTTCTTTTGCCAATACCATCTTGTGAATATTCTCCAGATTCAGATTGTAAACATTCTGCTTCCAAGAGAGAGTTTGGCATACTGTATTTATTTGTTGTCACTAATTCCAGAGGGAGGATGGCTTTCTGTATTTATTTGGTGTCATTAATTCCAGAGGCAGGAAACCCCTCTACATCTGGCAGCTGATCTTGGCAATGTGGAGCTGGTGGAAGTGCTGCTGAAGGCAGGCTGCGATCTCAAGTCTGTGGATAAGGTAGATTGACTTCCTCACACCTGCAAGTATTATGTGATTTTATTTTTTGTTTTATAACCTTCTTCCCAGAGAAGCAGGAAGCACTTGTTGCCAGGTAAAGCTGTTAGTTGTTACAAAGGAAATCTCCTTTTAACATTGCCACATCTGCAGCCTGCAGAGATCTGAAATGGTTTTAGTGAAGAGCCGTAAAAATTCCAGGCTCCGTTGTTTGCAGGGTAAACCCTGCTGCCAGAGACCTCTAATGGAAAAAAAGGACTAGGCTCACAGAGTGGAAAACAGCCTGTGGCTGTTGTAACTGTGCACCCGCAGCCAGGTTCACTGCCAGGAGAGGCGCGGGTACTGCCAGATTCACTAATTGCAGTGATGGTGAGTTTGTCCTTTAGTACTTTGGGCCATCTGGAAATGATGGTCCTGTGTCCCTGAGAAGCTGTCCCAGATCCGTTTAGGTAGGTGCTTAGATCCTGTTGCTGATGTTCAGCCTGGAAGGACTAAGGCAAAAATGGCAATGGCTGGAAGAACTACTAAAGCAAAGAGTCTCTGGGGAAGTGCTTTTGAAAGGACAGCATACCAAATCCAGTTTGCGCAAATGTTCCTAAATTACTGCAAGGCTGAGCTTCCCCGTTTTACGCTGTTACCACTATACTGATTTTCTGTATGATTGAATGGACAGATCTGACGTTTATCATAAGCAAAATCTAGGTCTTTACTAATTCTGAAAAGTTACTTTTATGTACAAAATTGTCCCAATGAGAACTAAAGCTTTATGGACTAGGATCATCTTTTTTTCCCTAGCCTGGTGTGAGGCTCGGGACTCTGAGTGTGTGTGACACAGTGTATGTGTTTTGGGAGGCTGAGGTAAGATGCTACATTGCAGTTAAACCTTCCCCTTCAGAGTCATGCTTACAGCGGCTGGAGAGCTGCAGTCTCATATGGGTTAACACGGACTGAAAACTTGTTCTCCTTAGACAGTGCCTTAGCCATTGGAAAATTGTCTCTACTTATTTGTATTCCAAGGGCAGGCACAGAAATTTATTTCTTATTGCCTGTTTTGACCTTAAGCACCTGCAAGTCTTTGGGCTGGGTAGTGCCCTGGTATTACAGTAGTGTTGACAGAGTCCTGGGCACATTATGAGAATATGGCTCTGAGCCAGCCCACGTTCTGTCACTTTTCTGCAATGGTTTTATTTCTTGGAGTAGTTTTTCCCTTGCCCGTTTGCTGGATGACCCCTGAGGCCACGCTACTGCTGGGAACATTTGCAAGTACAGACCTCTTTGAACTGAGTTGGTGCCAAGATGCAAAAAATGTTCCCATCCTTACTGAACAGCAGGCAGGAGAAAGGAGAGCCTGCTGCAATTGCTGAGTTTTCCTGGCATCTGTGCTCTGGCAATAAGAGCCTCCTCAGTCTCCAGAGCATGTCCTAAATCTGCACGAGTTGCAAGCTGTTATAGCTCAGGGATTGGTCTCTCAGGAGATCTTCCTTCCTCCAATCCGCAGAAACAATTGTCATCAGTTGTGATTGATAGTGCACAGAGTGCTCCCTGTGTGCAAGACTGCCGTGCTACATGTGCACGCAAGAATCCAGCAGTGTTTGCACTAGCACAGGAGGCTGGCAACACCTCCTTTTCCCACTCCCTCCATCTCCCTGTGAAATGCAGAACATCTTTCCAGATGTTGGACCCAATAAGCTCTTGTGGTCTCTGGACTCTTCACATACAAAGTAGGTCTACGCTATAAAGCTTCTTTGAAATGTAAATTCCTTGGCTTCCAATGTGATGCTTTTCTAAAGCAGGCTAGAATGATCTTGAGCAGAGCCAGGAGCTAGAGCTCCAATGGTATATCTTAGGGAACTTCAAAATAGCTGGAGAGTTGAAATGCCTTGTATTTTAATTACTGAACTTTCTGATTAAGAGAGTGGCTTCTTTTAGGTCTAATTTTCTAGAACGCCTAGCTTGATATCCCTGAATATTTAAATCTGAGGTGATTCCACTCAGTACAAATCTGCTGAAAATAGACAATTGCAGAAAAAACCCTGCAGAGCCAAAGAGGTGCCCATGCATCGAAGTGCTGATAGCAGAGACAGGTTCAGATAGACTGAGCAGTCTTCTGCAGCTGGAATTAAAGCAATGGTTTTTAATTCCTTTGACTGCCTGTACTACCTGGCAAACATCAACTTCAGTTGCGCTCACTTCAGTTGTCATGAGAAACTCAGTCCCACACTCTCCTTTCATTCTGTGAGACAGCTTCTCTTACCGTCCATAACAAGATGCAGTTTTGCCCTTAAAAGTTGTCCCTTTCCAGCTTTGCCTGCCTACCCATCTGAAATGCCAGTTTAACAATAACACGCCAATGGACTGTATTTGTGGTAGTTTTCAGCCTGTTTGAAACAGGGGCTTGCACGAACTTGGAAGCCGTTACTGGAGAGGGCAAGCTAGTATGGAGTAGAGAGCAGCCCGAGTGCTGGAGGTTTCTGAAAGCAATTGTACCTCACCAGAAATTCTTTAGCGGGGAGTTCAGTGCAGGGGGAAAAATGACCGCCTCTGGGCTGGGGGGATACAGCTCGTACAAAGCATAGAACTTTGTAGCTACCTTGAAGCCATAAATCCACAGTAATAAATTTTCTTGGAAATAAGGGATAGGGCTCTGTGAATGAAACTCCTGCTTTTTTTTATGATATACATATCATCATACATATGAGATAATGTTCTGATTCACTCTCTCTGCTTTCAGAATGGAAAAACTGCACTAGCTGTAGCATCAAGGAGCAATCATGCCCTTATTGTAGATATGATCATTAAAGCAGAAAGGTACTATGCCATGAAACAGGTAAGATACATCTTTCATTACAATGAGGAGAACTATAAGGGAAAAGCCAATTCTGATCTTGAAATGCCTTTTGCCTGAGGTGGTTTATTTTGGCAGGTTGCGAGACTGGCTTTGAGAAATTGGGGTTAGAACTGGGAACAGCAAGGTCTCTACCCCATAAAAGTTTTATTTCTGACTAGCTGTTAAGCTGTCAGTAGATCTTACCAGTTTCCTGCATCATGCTCTACACACAGAAATAAAGGGGTGGGGAGAGTTTCTAACCCAAATTAAAACTGTGCCATCAGCATCAGGTCTCAGATGACCTGAATCCACACCTGTGTACTCTGGTACAGCAAAATATGTGGAGGAGCACAGGTGTCCATCACTCCTTGACTAGCAAGCGCTTAGCTGCTTTGGCAGGAGCTCCCTCCTCTGTTCTATGTGTGTTAATTATAAAATACAATCAATGAAACGGGAAAGAATCAGGCAACAAGTGTGAAGGACATGGCCTAGATTGACCTCAGATTGTCTGAATTTCTAACCATTTTCCCCTAGTTATTTAAACATAGGCTGCTTAGTGATGGCCCTCCCTAAAGGGCTGAGAGGCAGATGTATTAAAGTGTAGGTGACAATTATTTTGGCCTGTGTTAATTATCCTGAATCACTTATGAATCTGTACATGCTTTATAGGCAGTAAGTGTCTGAGCAAGAAAAGCTGAGCTTAGTACCTCTTAAATTCAAAGGAATATTTGGAGCTGGGCTGCTGGTGAGGCCGTGCCCAGAGACGCCTTGAAACTCAGACCAAGCCCAAATGGGTCTTGAAAATTCAGGACATCTCATGTCACGAGGGACATTCAGAATTCTAAGAAAGTTTATTTATTCCACCAATGACAGTTGTAGTAGAAAGCCACAAAGCACCTGCTGTACCTACACACTTGAAGAAAGGGAGGTATTTCATAGGATGGTGAAGATTAATTTTAAGGCATATTAATGCTCCATAAATCAGTCCTGTATTAGCTTGCTCAGTTTTTCTTGTTTGGAGCCATAGGTTTATGTGGGCTCCCTGAGAATTGATTAAATTTGCTGGGTTTTGACACAATACAGTGTAAAATCTCCACACTCTCAAATAAACGGCAGGTTGGTCCTAGTGAGGCAGTAAAAGACATCTCTTATAGCATCCACCAAAAAAACTGCAAGAAGGAAGATGCTGATACAATTTATTTATGTAGAGCAAGTACTTCTGTGAGCACCAGAGCTAGCAAACCGGGGCAAAAGGAATTCACTTGACTGTCAGCTCTTGTGTCTCCTTGCTGAGCTGCCACACAGACCTGTGAGGTCATTCTCATGCCTGCTTCCTGCTAGGGAGTGTTTAACAGGTTAGCCAAGCGCCTCCGGGGGCGGTGCAAGCGTACTCGTCCTGCCCGAGAGCAGACACATAAATTAGCTGGTTTTACTGCCCCACTCCAGCCCTGCGTGTCCAAATACATGAAGCTTAATGTTAGAGGGAATTGTGCTGGTAAATCACATATCTACATTAATTATAATGAAAAACACCTCTACGAACTCCTTGCGTTGTGCATGTTTGATCTGCATCAGTTCAACTCGAGTTGTCAGGTATGTTATTGATTCTTTTGGCTTAAAGGAGAATCAGAAGTGAAGTCATGTGTTGCCAGAGAAGACATGACAAGTTAGACAGCAGCAGTGAGCCCATAATGCTCCTAACCTCTTGGCATTGTTTACTGAATTGCCTGAGGAGAAGAAAAGGTGTTTAAGTAGATAGTTTTTTTGCAAGAGTTCCACAGATGCTGGGAAATGGAAATATAAGTGTTTACATTCCATTACCTAAAGCTAAGAGCACAGTCTTTAGGAGCAGCTTAGATCTTACAGTTATGGAATATGATGCTCAGATGGTGTTACCATATATGAAATTACAGCATTTTTTAACCATTTTTGTAAGAACTCAATTGTAAGAACTGTCATTTTGTTACATTGAGCTGACTTTTCATCTGTGACAAGGCTTTAGTTACAAAAAGGAAATGTCATGTTGCTGTGAGGAAGTGTATGATACCAATGTGTGAGTGCCTTGTTCTCTCTGTTTGCCCTTTTTTCTATTTACTGCTTCCACCCAACCCTTCCCTATCATTGCCCAGGCTCCAGGCTGTTTTTGACTGGATTTGAGGGCTGCTGTTACTGTTCCACCCAGCCATTGCCTAGACACACAATTAGCAGCAAAGAGAAGCTGTGCTGCTGCAAAGGGAGGAGAAATAAGTCTGGGGTTTTTTGTTTGCTTGTGGTTTTTGTTTTCGTTTTTGGAGGAGGTGAGGGGTTTTAACCTCAGAAGAGAAACACTGAACTGGGGAGATTCTGAAGCTGTCCTGTAGAATGTCCTAAACCTAAACCTTGCATGTGTCAGGAAGCATGAAATAAAGTCTGCACCACAAAAATGGAATCAAACATAAATGACAATGCTTAGTTACCGAACTAAGATCTTTTTTTTTCTTGCACAACTCTCATAAAGTTAGGAAATAACCCTGTTGTATTTTTCTGAATTTAATCTGGAATGAAGTATTTTATATTTTGTACTTTTAAAAAATGTGGCATGCTGCCATTTCCTTTTTTGCTTAGTATCTGCTTTGTAATCCTGCATCAACTTCCTGAAGACATTTTTCACTTTGGAGACTGATTTGAAACAGGACTAGCAAGTAAACAAAATTAAATATAAAAGTAGTTTGAGCTTACCTACATTACGATTGAGGTTTTTTCCTGGGCACTGCTTAGCTAGGGGTGAAATCACTGATAGGCATGGCTTTTGCAGAGGTGCTCAAACAAGAAGCAACCCCATCACTCCTGTTCCAGGTGAGCCATGCACATGGTAGCAACATCACTTCTAATCTGTAGGGTAAAATGCTTGCAGTTTTGGTTTCTATCTGATTTTGCTTATGCAGGCAATAAGACTAGATCCAGGTTCAACACACGTGCTTATTGGTGCTTAGACACTTTGCTGAACTGGGTTCCACATACTAAACCCTATGGCTCATGCTGCCATCAAATGACCTGGTAGCACCCGCTTCAGCCAAGTGGAGCTGACGGAGCAGAGGTGGTGACAGCTTGAGCAAGTGCCATGCCAATTGTGCCTAGACTCTTCTCAGAGAGATGTTAGGACTTTGAGGAGCAAAAGGAAAGCGTTAAGAGCTGTGGCTGAATCCCAGCCATGTTCAAAATGTGACATATAAAGTAGACAGAGCCCAGGAGCACTGCAGTGGTGGCGTAGTACTTGCAGTTACTTGCTGCTGTATATCATGTGCCAAAGAAAGTGGTTTATTTTGCATTTAACTTAGTAAGGTATAGCAATAGACACAGGAAGGCTTTGTTTCTGTTCTGTTATTCAGACTCTAATAGCATCATCCAGACTGAGTTCAAAAGAGTTCTACTAGCCAAACATGGTTCCTTTACCTGCACTGAGCAAACCACCTGTCAGTAGCTACATATGACTGTACAGGACAGTGTTGACGGCTCACTAAGCAAAGGTTCCCAGCTTTGTTACAAAATTTATCATCTGCTTTCTTCTTTAGGAACATCTAGCTTGTAGTGATGATGGGTCAGACTTTAGCTTGTCCTTCAAGCAAGATCATAGTGCACAGACCAAACAAATCCGTTCCTCCCTTTGGAATCTAGCATACAACCAGTTAAAACCCCAGGAATGGAAAAAACTAGCCCAGTTCTGGAAGTTCACAGATGAACAAATTAAAGCCATTGAAGAACAATGGACAGGTAACAATATCTGAATGGCTAGACATAGTATTTGAACTATAAAAACCACAAGGCAGAGTTGCTTTTTAAACTAATGTGAGTATCACAGATACATGCTGGCCATACTGCTCTTATTCACATTATGAAAAAGAGCAATGAATGGATACAAACTTTGTCCCTGGTTCCTGGGAAGTGGTCCTGTAGAAGTAGAGGCCACTTCTGTTCTCCCTCTTGGCCTAGAGTAACCTTCATCTTTGGAAATCAAAAACAAGAGCAGTAAGCAGCACGGAGGGTCTTGTGGGTCATGCTGCAAGTGAGGACCTGGGGAACCGTGTGACTCAGGAAGACCTTGTTCATGCTTTGTCTTCACAGCTGCCATTAAACAGCAGTTGCTGGTTTCAGACATCTCAAGTGCTGAGAAAGCAATCATTTTATAGCATGCATTGTACTTGTTTACTACTGCTCCATGGTATATTTCCACAGGTTGAGAAAAAATGAAAGGAAAAAATTAATTTTAAGATGTATTAGCTTTTTTTCTCCCTTTACAGTAGCCTGAGGATAAAATTAGTATTTTTTTTTTAACCTTTATAAGGAAATAAGAGTATAAAGTAGGTTTTAAAACATCTTGAAACTCTCAGAAGGGTAGAAGCACAAAATACGCTGTTTCCAGCATGTGGAACAGACAAATGCTTTGTGTATTGCATAGGGAAAAAAAGTTATAAGGAACACGGAAACAGAATGTTGCTCATCTGGTTACATGGTATATCGCTGGCTCATCAGAATCCTGTCAAGCATATCTACGAAGAGCTGGTGGAAGCAGGATTTCCGCCTTTAGCTGGTAAGTTGTTGTAGAGCAGTTTATCTTCTGCAAGATTGCAGTGTGGTGCTGAGGTCCCTGCTGGTGCTGGGAAGGTGCAACTGTGGCAGAGCTGGAAGACACTTTCTTTCTGGGACTCTGCCCTTGCTGGGGGGTGAGGTTGCTTGAGGAAGAGCATTTAAGGGAGACTTGAGATAAAGGACAATAAAAAACGTGCAAGCTTTGCTTCCCTCCTTTGTCCTTTAAACATAGCTAAAATGTGGCTGGCCATTCTCCATTAGAATAGTCTGACCTTGTAAAAAGCAAAGTACATCAAGCACGTACTTTTCCTTTTACTTTACAGAGAAGATCAGAGCTGCAAGTAGCACTGACATGGTCTCCAGAAAATGTGCAATTTCATGAGTTCATAAATAAAACATGGCATATATGATGGAATTACCTGCCAAACAGAAACTGATTTTCAAATACAAATAACATCTTCCCTGGAAAAAAACACCTGTTTTGAAACTGTATGATTTTTTTCAAGCCAGAAGAACTTGCACCCTTGAAACACTGGTTAGTTCGTTCTCGTCTGTTTGCTATACAATATTTTAAATAATTTAAAAGTGAATGGCTGGCTGGTAATTTATGACAATACCGCTAAGCTAGACCCATTCCCCTACAATTTCTACATCTGGCTTAACACCGATACACTGATTCTATATTGGAACTGCAAATTAAGGTATTTTGTGTTTGACATGAAATGTAAATGAGATGTTTTCTACCTGAAAGTAAACTTAATTTACTAAATGAAAATTATAAATAAACACTTCCAAAAATAGGTTGGCACCTGGCCTCATTTGGGATTCAGGTTTTTATAAAGTCTTGCTAGGATTATAGTGTTCCTGTCTGAACAGGTCCTTTCTCTTGTTTAATCAGTGTTAGGATTAGGACAAGTCTTTTTCTTCAGCATTTGATTTATGTAGTGAAAATGCACAAAAATTTCATGTCTAAAATAACGTGTGGCTGCAGAATTTTGTATCAAGGCATTACCTTATATACATACTCAGAACAGAGCATTTGCTCTTTAATAAACACATCTAGCAATTATTTACCTATTTCTTGTTCATGTCTTGAATTAATATTTGGTAGTGTCTTGCTGAATATTTTTAAAGGTTTTCTCACTACTAAATAAATTTCATGTCTAAATATATTTCATATACTAAATATATTTCACGTAGTCTTCTCTGTAACAAAACGGCAACAATTTTATCATGTAATGCAAGAATTGAATTGTCTTGTCTGTCTCTACAGAGCTAGCATTCTCCTGCAATCAATATTATTGTTTGTACTAAAAAGTTGATGATCTGATTCTTAGTCTGAAGTCTTATCCCCAACTGCCCTCTTATGTGCAACCTGTTTTGACAGGGCTGCTGATCATCACAGGAACATGAAGAACAGACTGCTAAATCCTCAGGTTTTGGAATTAGGGATCTAAGATCACAAATTCTTAAGATGCTGATAGGTATGCAAGATTAGCTTAGAAAATGAGAATGTTTAACAATTTGATGGACTCAGTACCTTAGCTGGCTTAAGTCACACCCTGAGTGTGAAGGATACCACCCTGTTATTCTTCATTTAAGAATGCTGTTATAGGATATAATTAAAATGCATGTCAACTACACCTAGTTGGCATAAGCAACCGAAAGCATATGTATCAAAAATAAATGTAATTTTAACTTGAAAGTAGATGTAACACTGGGACAAGACAAACTGACTCAGAAAAAAAAAATAAATCACATTCTATCCTTTATTTAGAAGTGTGTAAAAGACTCCTTAAATAAAAAGTGTTTATCTTAATCAGTTCTCAAATGGTTTGGAGGTAGAATAAGATTTCAAATTCTTTTTTCCCCTCCTGCTGTTTACTATAAAAGCACTTTTACTTTAAAAAAAGTCTTTTTTTAGAAAAGGGTTAAAGCATGATACATACTTTAGGCCTTGCTACATCAAACCCGAAAAGACTGGGAAGAAGTTTAAGTTGTACTTTGATAAAAACCCCACTGGTGAGAAAAATATTCACTCAGTCAACAACTTTTATTGACTGAACACTGGTATCAGTTTGGCCCTGGAGCATTCGCCCAGCTTGTCCTGCAGGTCTCACAGTGGTAGAACCAGAAGAATGGAGCACAGTTCGAGGATATTTAGCAGCAGTTGCTTGGGATACAGTTTGCTGAAAAGTAACCAGATACATCAAAACGCTTAACAGTTAAAAAAAAAAAATCCCCATTAAAATAGCTCTAAGTGAGCTATAGCTTAAACAGAAAGATTTGCAATCTGAACTGAAATACACTTCTCCAACAAACAAACCCCAAACCTTGGTTACTTTAAGACAATGACAGTAATTTTTTTCCTTCCTTATCTGTAATATACTTTTCAGAATATAAAGTGCTAAACTTCCAGTTAACTGGGTACCCTGAGCTTTTATCACCTCAAGCTTATTGCAAAGTTGGTTTGCTTGGTTTGTTTTTGGGTTTTTTTGTTTGTTTTTTTTTTTGTTTGTTTTTGTTTTTTTTACAAACTGTTCGGAGTTTTCCCCTGTAGTGCTAACTTAATCATGCCAGCTTTCCTTTTGAAGTTCAGTATTTGCTACGAGGAAATCTCTGAAAAGTCCCTGGTCTCTAAAAGGAAAAGGTTTGCATTTATTTAACAATGAATTTTTCTTCCCAAAACCTAGCCACCTTACCGCCATAAACAGTAGTCATTCTGCTTTTAATCAAGGTAAACTCTCTCCCCTGTCAAATTAATTCAAAAGAAATACTTCAATCTGATCAACTTCCACTTAGGCTTTTATTTGCAGAAAGAGTATATGGAATATATCTCTGGGACTGTCACATTTATTATTTTCCGAAGTCAGTTTTTTTTGTACAGTAGTTCAGGTACTTTATTTGTCATGCTAGTCACACAATCTGAATCCAGAAATTGTCTTATGAAAGAAAGAAATTTCATTAAGAAATCTGTCTTAATGAAAGAATTTCCACACCAAACCTCTAACCCCCTAAGGACATACAATTTAAATATGAATTTCTGCTTAGGAGCCCAAATTCTTGAAAGCTATGTGCAGCCTGTCACAGGGCTCTGACTCACCACAGGAAATGAGTGAAAGCAGAAATTCCTCACACAGACAGCTACCAGTAACTCCAGCTCAAATTAAAGGACCTGATGTAGGTCTGCTTGTTCCAGCAGTATCTCTGAAGAGAAACTGGACTTTCAGATAGCGCAAACTCAGATCCTACTTTACAGGTTAAAAGAGTGGGGAAAAAATTAATAAAAAAAAAAAAATCTTCAACTGTCCCATACACCTCCAGTTACAACCATTTTTTGCTCAGACTGGTCTAGACAATTGCTACACTTTTAGACCATGTAGGTCACTGTTTACAGTCTTCTTGTATGTTGCTTTCATACCTTATTAATGCACTTCCTTCAGTATTTTCTTCAGGATGAACGGGGGGACTAGGACTCAAAATACAACAGGCAGCAGGCTTGATGAAATTAATTGCCTCTGGACAAGGGTTTTACTTTCCCCAACCCCAATAATTTGCTACCCTCAGCCTGTCAGGCTAATTTATATCTCTGCCACCTCTGGTTCAGTCACTATTCCTGCTATACACCATGAAGCTTGTCTTTAAACTGTGGTTGCACAGTGATGACACCAAACACTGCTGTACCAGCTTCTCTTAAGAGGAAGACTTACGGAAGAGCTGGCCAAGAGAGAGACAGCCAAGACTACTATACCTATGAAATAATTACTACAGAAACAAGACAAATAGATTGAAGCGGCAATATTTACTTTCTCTCCTCACTAGCACTTTCTACCCAGCCCAAAGACAGTACTGTTATTTTAAACAGGCCTCAAGACTGAGCCTTGTGTAATACCTCTTCACGATGGCTGTTTTTCTTTAAACTACTACCAGATGTGCTGTAGTAAGAATACTGTTACAAACTTAACTCTGACTTACCTGAGTGACTGGATGATGTTTTTCAACAATGACAGAACTCACGGGTGGAACAACTCCCATCACTGCTAAACTACCACAAATTCTGGGTTTTTGTCCCATATCAGCTCGGCCTGTGATTCGAGCAGTGATTGTTCTTCCTGCTTTCTGTTGAGCAGATGTTATTACTTTTGCCGTGGGCTACAAATAAATTAAATATTAGTTGGTAAAAAGTTCTAAACATAGTATTTACAGTGGTTTAGATATGTCTGCTTAGATATGTCAGCCCTGTGCCTAAGCGGAACATGGAATGTTGCAGGTAATCCAGTTATGTTATACAGGACTGAACTGGCTCCATCTAGTTGCAATCTAGTTTATTCCACCTTTTTCCACATAAAGATGAGACAGCATTTCAAGCAAGCGACTTCTATCCTGAAGGGAGTATGGCTAATTTAACAAAAAATCAAGCAGCATGGATAGCTTAGTTTTGCTCACTGGCTGCATACTTGAGTGACAGCTGCAGGCACTTCTGTCACCCTGGAAAGTCTTTCTAGCAATGACAGAGCAGATACAAAAAAGCTTCCATGCAGTAAAATGCTGAATCTTTTTCTGACAGCTGGTAGCAAACTGTATCAGATGGGAAAAAGAAAGGAGAGCAATGCAGAAGACAGCGGAGAAAAGTAAAAGGCCAGTTTAGTAACAAATACAGCAGAGGGGATGAGAGAGACATTTCAAACAGCAGGATGCTAAGGCAAAGCATATTCTTTCCAGAACAAAATGTTACCAAGTGAAACACCAATTGTTCCTGTTGCGCTACACGTTAAGTGTACGTGCACTCCTCTGTTCTTCATTTTGTCACACCTCCCCCTCCCCCTGCAAAAACAATTTAAAATTTTTCCTAACATAAATGGGTTTCTGTAACATTAATGAGCATTTGAAGCTAGTGTCTTCACACTGTGATGTAAACTCTATGGCAGTTTCCTCAACTACATACTTGTTTTGCTCTGAAAAACATGGAAATAATGACACCCAAACTAATATTTGTTATAATTATGCCTTAAAATAAAAAAAAGAAAGTTAATTTTATCATGTTACCAGTTTCTGAGTTGACACCACACCAGATGCTGTAGTTGTGCTAGTGACAATTACTGGAGAGTCAGAATCTAGCCTGGTCTGGTAAGTGCTTGCGTGACCCAGGTGGCTAGAAAACTGTGAATAAAACCAGAATTTACAAAGAATGAGAAAACTTTCTAGAAAACAGTTTTACTCTTCAGATAGATACTCTTCTTTAGACTATTCCAATTACCCTTCTAAATGTACCTTCTTTGCAGATATTTTATGTCTAGTTTTACTGTTCTCTGGCTAATTTAAAAATACTTGTTTAAAAATTGTAGAAACATATGAATAACATTTGATAGTATCAGAATGGAAAATCAGGACAGCGGCAAGCACAGCTCCCCTGTTGTAACCTGTACTCTAGTGTGAAACTGGTTTACAGTGGCAATGTCTTCAGGATGACTCTAGGGCAGGTGCAGAACATCCAAGGTACCAGGCAATAATCTGGCTAAGTTGACACAACCGAGCCAGCTTTCTTCTTTTCAGACTATATTAAGCTCAGGGTTTGTTTTTTTTTTTTGTTTTGTTTTTTTAAACCCAAAAACCTTCTAACAGCTTTTCTTCCAGAAAGAATCTTAGAGAGAAAACTCTTCTTATACTGACCTTTTCTTCATTAGTTTAACACATTTTCACTAAAGTAAAAAGCAGAGCTTAATGAAAGCATAGTGAGACACAGCAGCTGTGCCTCAGTCACTTCACTTACACCATGCAGTCTGAACACGTCCATAGGTTTCTTTTTACACTTAGACTGTCTTAAAATTTCTTCAATTCACGGGCTACGGCATTTATTTTTATAAAGCTCCAACAAATGAAGTTCATTTTTGTCACCAGCAAACACAGTTCTGTTCCAGCTACGTGCTTACCATGTCTTCCAGCTGAAGAGTAGTTGCTGGTGGAGGTGGTGGTGATGGAGGATTGTATTGCGAAGGAGGTAGCCTTCCTGCAACAATGGTACTGTTATCATTTCTCCTACTTCCTACATCTATTATTAGAAACACAAAGTAATGGGATCAGCACATAATCTAGCAAACCCTAAGGGGAAAAAAAAAAAAAGAGATAAGCACAGTAACAGCTTTATTATTCCTTTGGGATTTCTGTATAGTCTAATTGAAAGGATCTGCCTGTTCTTTATAGGGGGTATGTTTGTGTACACACATATATATATATAAAAATATATATACACACATAAACATTCCTGTACTTGACCCTTCTTTTCAGATACTTGGAAATAATATTTTCCAAGGGGCTTGTTTCTGTGTTATGTCTCAAAATCCCTGTGGCACTTGTCACATACTTGTAGTGCAAAGAACTGAGGTTCTCTGTACTGCTTGACAATAGTAACTCCACTGTGCAAGAGCTGCTTTTACTCTACGGGACAAGATCCAGTTCAGGTGGAGAGCAGCAAAACACAGAAATGCCATACTGGACCTCTGCAAGGGTGTAAGATCCTTAAGGGGGCTCACTGTCAATAACGTAAAATGTTATTTTAACTTTCTTGAGAACGTACTGCGATTTCAAAGACACAGATCACGCTCAGCAGCACCTCCTCTCCATGTACAATAGCTGGACACTGGCCACATCCTGGCTGTAGGGCTGGGATGATCTCCAGGTGCCCTACAGCTCTCATCACCCCTGCATAAGCTGGGTAAGCCTGAGCTTGTGCAAAATCCATCCAGGATTTTTTTGTCTTGCTATGCAGACAGCCTGGGGATGTCACATCTGCAGACTAAAGCCCAGTATCTTTTCCAAGCAGTTTCAGCCTTTTCCTTTTGAATACAAACTTCCTTAAAGGAAGCAGAGACATATTCTTATTTATGTCCCTATTTCTGAAGCAGATGGTAGCAGTTCCAGGACAAGGGAACTTAGCTCATTCCAGGGACTAGAGAGACACCATGTGGTAGCTTGTTGTTTTTTCTCTTGAAGCATGCAGGGAAAATACAAGGAAGGTAGTTCAAGTCGGTGCATTTACTCAAAGATTTCAAGAGTGCCAGAAATATGCATTCTGTACATACGTATGTGTGTACACACACATTAAGCTTCAGCACAGACAGGACCAATGCATAGTTACATACCAATCAGATCTGATGTATGTTACTTAGAAAAGCAGTGTTAGGTTTTTTAAAGTAAAGTTACGAATTCTTGTGGCTTCAATGTTCCTTTAAATACATAAAGAGGTTAAAAATAATGTTAATATAATAATAGTTGTTAAAAAACAACCAACCATGTGTTAGTAAATCAGCCAGATAGATTTTAGACCATCAGCATTGGCTACAAATGTTACAGACCCATTAAGCTTGTGATACATGCACACTATAATACAGATTATAATGTAGGTTATTAAAGTATGTTATCTGTACATCGTATACACACTAAATGATTAAATGTACATTATAATAACTTTGTAAATCTGTAAAAAGGTCAAATTCTGCTTTTATTCCCAATGACAGTAGGAGGCACTGCAGTGTTCCTATAAACATGTAGTCGCTGACCGACTGGCACACGAAGTTCTAGAGATTACAAGACTAGAACAAATCACAATAAGCATCTAATCTGACGTTTGAAGTCCTCTGATGTCCTGATTGCTGTTCTGTTACACCTGAGGAAGAATGGTAATAAGCAGTTGTACAACCATATTAAATTATTATGTAATTCACTTCCTGAAATGCACCACCTGGCTGTAGCCAGAAATAGTGTGCCTGGGGCAGGGGAGAAGGTGGTATGAGAGGCAGTGGAAGAAGATGGCGAGCATGGGACCAAGAGCAACAGAGAATATGAGACGTTATGAAGCCTGATGAGGACTACACCGACCACAGAAAATTAAAAAAGCATGATGCTGGACACCCAAAAAGTTAGGTACTGCCACCCCAGTTGTCCAGCGTAGCCAAATCTCTAGGAACTGTGCCCGTGTAGTGTATAAGCTCCTGTCTCATGGTAACAATCAAGCAAAAACATTGGTCCGTGAGTCCCAGTGGTTGGTTACAGCAGCTCTACAGCTCGGTTTTCTTCACTTCCTACCTACCTACCCTCCTCTTTGCAAGTTTACAGAAACAATGCATACCTATTTCACACCACTCGGTTACCCAACAGTATTAGGTACACCCATTGTCTGTTGTGTATTTTTGGAAAACAATAAACAAACAAATATAAGATAAAGCCTCAGGAGACAGTACTTCTTAATTTATAACACAGTGAAAAATAAAAAGTAGTTGGGCAATGCTCTATAACTTTATTTCCAAACTCAGTATCTTGAAGACGTCATTCATTTTTCACCTTCCCCAAATACCGATCATATTTTCACTTGCACACAGCTACCGCACTTAGCCAATGTCATATTCTAATTTCCTAAGTAACTGCACAAATACCATGTATGTTTAACAGGCTCAGACAGCTGCTCCGGTAAGTACCATCTTACACCTCTTACACCTTCTTCAGGTTTTTATCTCCTCTTCCTACCTACATTTTTGGGGAAGAATTACTCTGAAGTATTTCAGAAACTTCTCGTATAAGATTGTTAAGTTTAGCAGCTGAAGTTACTTTCCTAAGGCCATTAACAACTGCGCCAGTACAGCTGGTTGTTAAGCCACCTGTACAGCTGTGCCACTCCTGCTGGCACAGCTGTTTTCTCTTTAATGTAGACTGCTGCACCAGCATGATTATGCTCCTACAGCTATAGACAGTCTCACCCCAATGGGGTTATTTCATTACGTCAGTAAGGGTGGGCAGCTCTTACCTGTGTAGCTGCACAAGTTTTATGAGTGTGCTGCTGATATAATTAGACTGGTGTTTCCTGTTCTGGCACAGAACTCCAACTAAATACAGAACCTGAGAGACTTACTTGCCCTTTTAGCCTTAAAAGGCAAGATTAAAAAAGACGACTCATTGCACACTGAGTAGAGGTGGGTTTTCCAGGATTTCCCCCTCACTTCCCCATAATCAGGGTGCTGACAAAATGCTGGGTAATCTTCCACAGCAACTTAAGAAGTTCACCATCCCCATCTTCCTTGTTCTGCCTTCAGCTGCAGGTTACCACCCTCCCAGCAAGGTGGGATGAAGAGAACATGTTCCATCTTCCAACTACAGCAGTACAAAATTCAGCATCAGAATATTCTCAACTTATTCAACAGGACTTTGTAAAGCAGTATTTGATAAACTCTGTATCGCCACAAGTCCTCATATTAAATTAAAAAAAAAAAAAAAAAAGAGAGGGGGAGAATCATTCAAAACAAACAAAAACCCCCAAACCAAGAAAGCCAAGAAAACCCCACACAGACTACCAGGTTAGAGCTGCTTTTTATACTGACCAGGTTCTGTCCTGCTGTCCTTGCCCTGAAACATGGTCATTGCTTCCAGATTCAAAGCACACACACCACGCATAAAAGCTTTCTTCATGGTGTCTTCATACTGTTCTCTTTCACTGTGCAGTCGCAGAACCTCAGCTTTTGTCTGTTCCAAAGTAGCAGTTAGCTGCGAGAATAAGGAAACAGCCTCCTGTACTTCTGAATGCAAACTACAAACATATTCAAACTATGAACATACTCCTCAATTAGCTTCAAAAGTCACTTCCTATGTTTACAAAGATAATGCATTTTCACTTCAAAACGTCTGGTTCACCAGAGGTGTGCAGCTACTTGTCATTTCTTTGTACCACCGCACATTTGTACTAGAGCAAACCAAGGACAAGAATGAATTCAAAAGAATTGTCAGAGCTACCTAACCAGCTAAGCAGAAATTTATCTGACAAGTTTTTGTCTTTAGACATCTGGCACAAGCTAGACTTCCGCAGGAACATGGATTGGGCTCAACAGAGGAATAAGTGTTCCCAGAAAACTATTGAAGCATAGGGTGAATTGTCATCAGCAAACTCTTTCCTACCTACTGTAAAAAACTAAAAATGCTGAGAAAAGACACACCAAGTTACCTTTGAAACTCACGGCTTACTGGTTTTTTTTTGCTGGTAAACCACATTGGTAAGCCTGTTGAAATTCTAGGTTTAATGTCTTGTTAAAATAGAGTGTCTTTACAATATATCTTTTAAAACTTTATTTACTGTGTATCAATTCGTATGTTGATAACTTCAACTTAAGCTCTGAAAATTCTTTAACAAGCTTATTTGGCAAGTTGAACGCAAAACTAAACTTAAATTCAGCCTTTAAGAGAACAGCTATTGAAGGAAAAAATATTGTACTCATCATGATCATTCATAGCAATAATGTTCTTCTATTTCCATTGTCTTCTTCAGTAAGACCTCAAAACGGATAGTCAATATTAACAGTGTGCTCTTAGTACACAAACACCACAAATGTTCCCTATTGTTGGGCAAATAGAGATTTGTCTCATTTCAGGAAGAGTCCTATTTACTTCACCTGTGCATGCAGATTAGCAACATTTTGTATCAGATGCAGGAAAAAAAAGATTCCCATCTAGAAACCAGTGGAGATCTTAGATCTCCTCAGATCTTCTTGTGTACTTGGGAGCTCTGTTTTGCTGGGAAGCCCTCGTGTTTTACAAGTCTGCTGAGAAAGAGATACTTTGGAGGGATAGGGGGTGGGGAAGTGAAGGAGAGAAAGAATGAAAGACAGGAACCTTATTTTACCTCGGCAATTTTGGCTTCGTAATCATTGGTGAGCTGAACACAGACATCTTCTGCCCTTAACTGACAGGCTTTTGCTACTTTTTCTTTCCATTTTTCTTCACTAAGAGTGCGCCATGCTGCCCATACTTTCTTCATCAAACCTGTCCGGAATTGTCTGTCTGCTATTCTATTTGAATATTCCTTAGGAAGCAAATATAACAACAAGACATGCAAGTTCAGGTTTCTTAAAAATTTAAGTATTGAAGAGAGTGTGGATGATTGTTTTACAACTTATTACACAGATGACAGTAGGAACGCCTAAATGAGTTACACATGCTGTAGTGAAGTGGTATACAAACATAGCATCAGCAGCCCAATGTTTCTTCCTGCACGTGTCACAGAACATTACTATGGCTCGGTATGAGAAAGCATATTTGTGAACTCCTAGGTTAAAAATCCAGTGTTTTCACTCTTAGATTAATGACACTTAAACAACCACCTCACGTATATGGTGTAACCATGAATGTTTGAAGCAGTTAGGGTATGTGGCACATTTTGATTCACTGCAGGAACCATGTAAAACCTTCAGACACAAAGATTGCAGATGATTAGCATAAAATACCTACATTTGTAATAAATTTAGAATTCAAGATGCTTTAAAAAGGCCTTTAAGACAGTTCTATTATTCTACTCTATTTCAAAATAGTCACCAAACTATGTATTTCAGCATTGCATTAGTTTTTCAGAAATTAATTAGGAAAAATAAAAAGAGCCGAGTAAAAACAAGACTCCAAATTATTAGTAAATTCTAAGATGGGAGGGAAGGGAAAAAGCAAAGGCTATTCTTCTCTGCAAGTCAGCAGTTTTGGATAGAGTCAACACACCTGAGTCTACACAGGAATCTGGCTTCTCCTTTTTAACAGCTTGAAATGGGAAAGGTTTGCAGTCTTGATATGGGATTCTTCTTTTCCATCATACTTCACTGAGTAGACTGTTTATTGTTAGATGCCTGGCACAATACCCAACATTTTGTGTGCAGCTAGCTCTTAGCTACTTCAGGTTTTGGCAACATGAGAAAAGAGGGCAGCAGAAGTTTTATTGTGGAAGTGGCTTTTCCTCCCAAAATGATATTGTATCACATCACTGTTCAAATTATTTTGTTCAAATTTGTTTGAAATTTAGATACAGATTCCCTCGACACCTACTTCAAAACGCAGATACTGTATTTGTTGTGAGCTCATTTGCTGTGAGCTGATCACAGTAATTGGAGCAATCCAAGACAAACATAGGTTTGATTTCCCTCCCTGCCCCGCCCTGAGAGTATTCTGACAGCAGGGTTCTTTTTAGAATTGACATTGTCAAACATCAAAATAAAGACACTGTCATTTCTTCAAACTGTAACAGGAACTGCAGCAACTCTGACCCTTTTGAGTTCAGAGGTTTCATTCTCATTGCATTTTTATTTTGCGCACATACCTCTTGTTTGGTTTTAACATGTTGAATTCGCCACACTGAAAACCTTCTCATCAACTCTATTCTCTCCTTTTGCCTCTCTAATGCTTGGGTCAAGTTATTAATTACCTGCAAAAATATTAGTTAACATTTTTTAATAGCTATGATCTTTGTAAGGTCAAACAGAATATACTTTATGCATCAGTTATTTTTCACTTAAAGTATTTGCTTTTTACAGATGCTTTCTACTGAATCTTCTCCTTACTCTAGCATGCAGGAAACAATAATCAGAATTAAAATCAGAAGTAAAATTCCTGTGGCTTCAACACTCAGAATGTGTCACTTAAACACTTCTACTGTATAGTTTAAGGAAAAGTTCAGCTGAACTGTTATTTCATCCTATATCTGCAGGCTTCTGTGCTACTTCCTCATAATTAAATGTCATTGTAGCACAAGGTCAGAAGAATCACTTATTTCAAAGACAATTTTGGTCAATCAGGAACGTTTATATTAAGTTTGTTTTAGTGCATTATTAATTAATTGAAGTGTAAAGAAATTATTTATCTGCAGAAAGCTTGTTCAACCATCTGAACATAATAAACAAGGTAAAGAGTTGCTAAGAACTACAAAAAACTGGTTAAGAATTGTTATTCTCTTTAAAAGTTCTCATGAAAGGTATCATATAGGCCTACAGCAATCAAACCATTTGAGAGGCAAGATGGTCTACTGGACAGAGAATGCAACTAAGTACTTTTACCACCAATCTCTAAATATGCTTTAATTAGTATACAGAAACAGCTGAGGTTCCCTGATTAGAAATTAGTCCAGGTGTGATGCAAATTTAATACACAAATCACTGAGTAGTTCTCTATTTTTGCCTGACTTCTTCAGCTAGACTCTGCCACCACTAATGTCTGAGCAACTTCAATGGCCAACAGTGACCAATCTCGGGACTTTCAGGAATGATGTCAAGTTACTTTAACTACTGCATTAGAATTGTGAAGAACAATATTCTGTGATGTTATATACTAACATATCTTAATATATTCTATGGCATATGTTACATGCAATACATTTTGAACATATATCAATTAAATGAACGATACTTAAAAATCTACCCTTAAATCAACAAAGTTATCTAGCAAATAATAAATATCTCCTATTTTCTTCAGTACAGACTTTCACACAACTTGTTTCAGTCCATCTTCTGCATGTTTAATGAAATATTACTGGGCAAAAGCTTAGTTTAACATGTTCAAATTCAAGAAACAAATAAATGCTGCTCTGATGTATTTAAAGTAATTTAAAGATAATCCACCTGTAAATTTTTAAGAATGAGCTCTTCCTAATACTATACTTTAATCTAGTATAAGCTACTTTGTTTAAATATGACTCGTCTTAACTTTTCAGTTCCAGAATTGAATAGTCTCAGCTATATAAGTAACAACAAATACATCTAAAATTAGAAGTAAATTTGCATAAATATCAACTAATCAATAAGCAAATAGAAAGCAAAGGAATACAATAAATTACTTCTGTTGCAAGTGTCATATACTAATATAAAACACCAACAACTGTTGATACACACTAGAAGTCTCAGCCTAAATCATCATTTGTTAATTAGTATATTTTTGCCACTAAAAAGCGTTGGTGAGATTTACAAAGTGAAAACAAGAATCCGCAGTATTTGTAATATTTGTGAGGCTGATAGATATTGTCTTATGCCCTTGTCAGAACACAGCAGTTCTGGTAAATACAGTGATACATGGAAGCACTGACACCTCCCGTTAGGGTGGTGGCAACAATAATTTTCTACTGAAAACAATTTCTCTTAGAAACAGAACTAAAAAATTTAACAAAGAAACAATTTCTTTGGTAGCAGGAAAAAAAAATACTGCTTTCCAAGTATCATCGAGAATTATGGCACATTAAACGTAAGTGTCATACAATGATATCCAACAGAATCTGGTATGTTTGAATGATGTATGCTGAAATAACAATGGCTCTGCACATACTTATTTAGATAAATGATATTATACTAATCCTGTTTTTGTAATGTTACAGTATTTATATTTGCTTGGTCTGTAAGATTAGACTGTTTTCTAAATGGATACAGAACATCATCTTCCCCTGTATTTTAACTACTTCAATGGATGTTTTTTTAAAGAAGGTGGTAAATGGGAATTAAAACCCAAATTCCATTAAGTGTCCTAAAGTACAAGTTCAAAAAAATCAGGATTGCAATAAGAAGATTAAATTACATTATGTGATCATAGGGCTGCCAAAACTTTATATCATCTCGTAATTCCAGTTAATTTTGCAGTTGTTGATATTGCTGATAGCAGAAAAGCTTAACTCAAGAGACTCCAAAGGTACAATCTTAAGAATTCTTACAAATGTACAATTCACAAGAACCCCAAAGTAGAGACATTTAGGAGACTGCTGCCCATTTAAAATTAAAGAAAACCAATCCAATCATTGAAAAATTAAAGGCTTTTAAAGTGTAAAAGCTAATGGATTCATCTAAGCCTGTGTGATCTTCGTGAAATAAATAAGGAACAAGAGAGCCTAGATTTAAGAATCAAACAATGCAAAATATATACACGCAGCATGTTAAGTTTCCATTGTAAGTATGGAGAACGTAATTAGCAGCATTGATACTTCTACTATACAATCTAAGTACATAAGAGATGCACCCAAAAATTCAGTGTGGATACTTTTAGAAAAGACAGTAACTGTTGAATTATGAAATTGAATTACTACCTCATCTTTCCTTCCAATAGATATTTCATAAGTACGTAGCAACTCCTTCATGTTTTCCATCTCATTGCTCAACTGTCTCACGTGTGCAGCATGTTTCTCTTTTTCTTGCCTCATTTGAAGCTTGTGATGTTCAATCACACTAAGCTTCCATTTTCTCAATTCAGTCAGAACGTTTGTCTGAAAAGTTAAAGAGGTGACAGTAGTGCAATGATTAAAATTATTTTCTGCTCCCTAATCTTTTAATCTTAAAACACATAGCAATTAAGGAGACATGAATATTTACAGTGATGCCTCCATTACACAGGCTGTTTATAAATATTACTGGACATAATGCACTATTGAATAACTGATAATAACTGAACTTCCCTAATGGAGAAAGTTACTCCAAAATTCTTGAAACAAGATGTTGTAGTGCTTATACACAATAGACGACAACAATCAAAAACAAAACCACCACTTCCCAGTGCAATCACACTCAACTTTTGCTGCACTCTCACTTACTCTACAACACACTGATCTCTGTATATGATATTTAAGGATTCCACACAAAATAAATACCTTAAGACTTCCACTCCAGTAATCGAGTATGTTTTCTATTTCAGTTACTTTTTCATCAGGTAAATTCAATTCAGTCACTATGATTTCGTTGATTTCTCTTGGACCACACGTGGACTCTTGTGAAGAAGCCTCTTCTGAAATAACTGTGCTAAGTCGGTCCATATTGGCCTCAGAAAGCTCTTTCACTGATATTAAGACCAAAAATGAAACAGGCAATAAGGATTGATACTGTGGACAGGGTAACTGGTCTGTATTCTGGATGGAAGTTAAAACCTGGATAGAAGCCAGGTATTAAAATAACAAACAAAGAAACAAACGAACTCCCCCATCAAAATCTTAAAATATTTCTGCCATCAGAAACCTCCCTTCCCCAAGTAAAACAAACAACCCAATTCAAATATATGTTTCAAAGATATACGTATATTTAAACCAACAGTCTTATCGTAAACAGTCAAATCAAAACTACCTGCCCCCTTAAAGAACAGAACCTTTTAATTTAATTTTGTTTTAAAGAGGATGATTACAGCAAGTACCAAAAAATCCCCTAGCATTGCCAGAAACAAAAAGTATCTCTCTTATGTCGATTAACATCTCCAGTCAAAAACGTAAAAACTTTTGCCATTTTCCTTAATGAGACTGTAAACTCCTAAGGCCAGGGGCCTGTTTGCAAGATACAAAGTAAAAAACAGAACAAAATGTTGACAGCAGTGATACCAGAAGTTTAATGTATAACCTTAGTATAAGTATAACCTTATTATAATTATTAGATTGTAATCGAGAAGTCCCTGTGTTAGTATAATTATTAGATTGTAATTGAGAAGATCTAGTATTGTACGGATGAGATTTATGATCCAACTTGAAAAGAAAAATATAGGATGAAAGAAAAGAACTGATTGAATCTCATGGAAACTTAGTAGGTTTTGCCAAGAAACATCATAAAAGGACCAACATAACCGGGTCATGGAGTGTTTAGGAGCCAACAGTGTCTCAGTCGTCACAACAAAACTATGCATGTGCAAAAGAAGGAGGGACTAATGTAAATGAATTCCAGGAAATAATCAAATATGTCTGGATTTTGGGGAAATGTAATGCATATGTATGATTATACAGAATAAAAGCGACATATATTTTAGGACAAGGTGAGCACGTTAGGAGGAGATATCTCCCGTGTTCCTGGTGCTGTAATAAAGAATGCTGCTTTCTGAACTTCAAAACAAGTCTCAGAAAGTTCATTCGACTGATCTTTCAGTAGCAATGTAACCAGTAAAACCAGGATATTAAAATAGACTGACAACTGTCATAGTCTGACATCATAGTTACAAGTTCATCACTCCCTTCCCCTTAATCCTATGTACAGATTATCTTAACTCTGCTTGCAGTTTTCTCATTTATCATAGGATGTACCTTCACCGAATCCACCGAGTGTATTTGTTACATGTTTCTATGATCATCTATGTCATTTATCTTGGCCTTTCAGATAGGCCATAATTTTCCAGTTGTATACATATTAATTTCATTCTTACTCCTACTGCTCTCCTGTCACCTCTGTCCCTTCCGCTGTACTACATGATGCATTCAGCTACAGTGCACTCAGGCACCAAGGACATGGAACCATTTGGATATGATAAAGTATAAAAATGTACTTCATTAAATAATTCTGAAATACATTTATTCTGACAAATACCTAGACTGTATTCTTGTTTATAGTAGAGGTAAAGAAATAAGTCATTTTTCCATATGTTTGTTATCCCAATACTATCATTTGGGATTTTTTCTGAGTTCTTCTAGTACCTGACTTTTTCTGCTTTTATTAAGTAAATATGCTCTGACAGACTGTTCTCACGCATGATCTGCTATCAGTGGTCAAAGCTGAGGGTAGAAATTTGTTAAAATGTATAGTTTTTAAAAAGTCTTCTCAGAAGTTTTAATGAATCAATACTGAGGGCTGGTAGCCTGAAGAGAAGGAATTTTCCCACTGTTTGGATACGAGTCATCTTTAGACATCTTTGTACAAATTATTTACTGCTCCAGTCTTACTCATTTTCCAATTTAATCAACTGAACAAGAACAGGAAATTAAGTTTTAGGTTTCAAAGTTAAAAAGCATTTGGACACTGAATCAAACAGTACAGCATGCTTCATTTCAATTATTTTTCTTATTTGACTGGAAGCTTTTAGTGAAGGTATTATATATCATTAAATTAACTGCAATGAATACAGGTTACCAGCAATTAAGACTTCTACCATCGTAGTGGAAACATTCAATTCAGTTTCAAAAACCTGAGGAGGAAGTAAAAATGCCAAACAAGAGAATACTTCACAAACAGAACTTCATTTCAAAAGGCATAACGTGGCATTGGAAACTTGGTTGGTCTCAATACTAACATCACATGGAGAAGGCGAAAAAACACTGCAAGCTTGAGAAGCTCTGCAGAAGATTAAACTTTTGTTTCACAAATGTATAGAACACTACCCTAATAATTTATGGTTTTGTTATTTTAACATAGCAACAGCATGAGAGCCAGACAAGGAAAGGGCAAATGTCAAAGAACCTGATACTTAGTATGAACATGAAGCAATGCCAAAAGAATGGAGCTAAACAAAAAAATTAACAGCCTTCAGCAACAACCTATTGATCTATCCTATCTAATCAGCATCAGAGGTAGAGGACTGAACCTGAACTTGACTACTTTCTCACTGTTCAACTGAAGTCTTACTATTAGTATCATGGAAAAAAACCCAAATATGCAATCACCCTTGCTCAGTACTAGAGGTTATATAGAAGAGTTGGACAGATTTTCATTGAAATAACCTTCTTTTTACAAATTGTTTTAAGCTCTGTCTCAAAGAAATATAAGACTTCTGTTTCCTAGACTGACAGGACATAGAGACATTTTGAACATAAACCTATGTTTTGACACAGCAGCAAAGCACCAGAAGTTTAAAGCGTGTAATTAATAAAGCATGATGGGGCCATATAAACTTTCTTGCCTCAGCCTCTGAGATGATTAAAAGCACCTTCTTTACTGTTTTTAACCAATGTTTTCATTTTGAAAATACAAGACAAGTTGTACTTTGCAAAGTGGTGCCCTTTGCAAAGATAATAAACACCTGAGCATATGTAACTGAGGGGAACGTGTGGCTTCCTGTAATGAGCAATACATAAAACTGTGATGCCAAATTTTGTCACCATCAAGTATAAGTGCATTTCTTTCCTGTGTTACATGCTAATTACCTACAGCTTGCAAATGACTATTCTTATCTGGTAATACCAAGCACAGTAAAAGATAATTTTGTTCAAATATTTCAAAAGAAACAATCAAGGGAATGGAAATTTGTCCTTTCACTTCTATTGCATACTTTTAGACAGCAAAAAGGAATAAACACGTCATAGGCTACACTATTGGCCCCAGAGAGGGGAGGGGTATGGGGAAGAAAAGTACAACCCCTCTCACTAAGAGAGAGACAGCAGACAGTGCTGGCTAAGATCTTCTCTTCAGACAAATATGGTTGAAAATAGAGTATACAGACAACAACCAAAAAAAAAGTGCACAAGTCTAGTGTTTTGATTCTGATCTGCTTTTGTATAAGCACAGTAACACACATCACAAATACTCCCTTACAAAACAATGTTCCACTCAAACTGGGAGACAAAATTCTATGCAGAGAGCACACTGGGGACAACACCTGAACTAGAATTTGCTCTGTAATATAATTCCACATAGCTGGATTTAAAATTTTCCACTTTTAAGTGGAAGTCCTCTTTTAAGAACTACTCAGGCTGAGAAACGTTCCCAGCAGCTGACCTGAACCGCTTGCGATTCAAGAGATTTGCAAGTGTATTTGAATCCTTGCAATCTGATAGTGCAATTGATCAACTGCCTGCTACAATGGAGGAAGATTCAGAGGAGATGAGCCCTATGCTCTTGAAGTTCAGGGAAGAATACAGGGAGTGACCAGAGCTGTCGTAAAGAAAGCTGCACTTACCTGAACACAGGGAGGGGCAGAGACTGGCCTTTGTTTTTCATTAAAAGGCCGCACCAGCTGAGTAGATCAACTGGTTGTGTAAGTGGCCTTAGTGAATCAAGAAGTGTGAATGCATCCTGTGCTAGCCAGACAAGCATGCGGAAAGTGTTGGCTCAACCCAACACAGTAAAAAACCTGAGCAACCAGCAAAATGAACTTTCAACTGAGGTGCGGGCTTGAGCTGGCTTTAACCCATAGTCCTTCCTGGCAACCGGGGACACCCTAAGTCATGATGGTTCTCGTATAGACCAGTAACAGGAACCACGTTGTACTGTGATCTTACTGTCGATTACAATTACTCTATCATGCTCTGACTGTTCACTCAGGTCCTGCTCAGATTTTGGCTAACGCACAGCTCATGCTAAGGCTTGGTGTATCCTGGGAGCAGTGCTATTAGGTCAAGGCAAGAGCAGTGTGTAGGCGGGACATGATGGACAGAAGGGCTAAAGGTCACTACGCAGCCATTATCACCTGCAGCTTGCTGTCTCCTGCCACCCTAATCCTTGCACAGGGACTGTCTGACAGTTCCTTCAGAACAGAAATAGCACAGATCAAACTTCCAAGCTGGAAGGTATAAATAAGTCAGCTTACACAAAAAGCTTTTGAAATGTATCCAGCAGCAGCCAGACTGCCAAGATTTCTGTGCTTTCCGCTGTGATACAGGGGAGTCCTGCACTGTGATGGGGAAGGAAGGATGAGCACTCCCTCTGTCAGCTAGGCAATTCTGCTCATAGGGGCATGAGCTATCAGTTGCAAGTTATGATTGGAGAACTTGTGAGTTAAAAACTTCATGAATTAAGGGATGAATTAGTGAACTTGAATTCGTTAGACTGGTCTGTACAAATGGGATTGAGCCCATGTTCGATGTGTTTGTTTTCCTTCCTACTGAGCTCAGAAAATAAAGTTTAATTCATGGAGTATGCTGACCTGTTAATTTGAGAGATCCAAACAGACCATGACAGGTGCTTGTATTGCAATTTCAATATATTGCTGTATCACTCTGCTAAACCAAAATCCCATTTAACAGCAAATATTCAGACAAGTAAACTGGTACCAGAAGACGAAACCCTTCTCATGAGCATATCTAAAGGAACATAGTCAGACAGTATTGGACTCCTGACAGTAACCACACAATGCTCTTCGGTTGTGGGAATCACAGACAGCTTAAACATTACCTTTAGCTGAATCTACCAGACTGCAATTTTTGGTACCTCAACCTGATATAACAGATAAGGATTTTTTATTCTTCCAATCAAAAAATTTTGTATCATAATTTTTTAAAGCCCAAGCAATTGTTCTCACTGTAGGAGTTGCAGGAATACTTATAACTGTTGTGGAATTTTTCCTACTATGTTTGACTGTTTGAGAATAATTCCATAGTTCAAAATACCAGCGGCTTCTATTGATCTGATTCTTATGCAGCTTGGTACAATTCCCACACAGAACATAACTACACTAGATCAAGTTAATAAAGTTCAATATGTAATACCAAAATGCAAAGGCTGCACTTCAAACTTTTCTGTTGAGAAAAGTTTTTCTAACATCATTCACACTCTTAACTCCAGATCTACTTCCATTACAGAGTATTTTCTCTCTCCAAACTTCCATTCTCATGATTTCAGTGAACTCAGAATCGTACCTTCTAAATTTCTTATGGCAGTCTGATATTCAGAATAACCACCACCCTAATTCTGCATGAAGAGAAGTTATGGATATGATGTCCTTAAGGACTAAGATTCTCCATTAGTTTATAAAAATGATAAAACATTTCTCCTTATGGCATACTGGAAGTAGAGGATTAGTTTGGGTGTCTGAACATACCAAAACTCCACTGCACAGACTCACTGCGGAAGGATACAGAGCATAACCAATACTACCTCCCTCACTTTAATCACATTCCTTATTTTAAGAACCCGTTTATAGATAATTTATTATATGGTATTAACATGAGTTAACTAAAAGATAACTGACAGCTTACAAAGATTTCTTTATATTCAGTGAAAACAACAACACAATTTAAGAGGATAGATTTATTTTTACTCATGGTTCTTTTTCTAATACGAAATTAACAACTTCCAATGACTGCATTGCCCTTTGCAATTCAACTGGTAAATTCCTGCTAGCAGACTGTTATTTAGTTCTGATCAGCATGGCCAAGAGCTCTTGCATACACTAGCCATGAACAACATTTATTTCAAGGTGACAATTAGCACCAGATTTACACAAGCACTTCAAGGCTGCTTAGTCTTTAGCAGTAAAATTATCTACACATTTTATACCCCATGGTCCTCTAAATAGTAGAGATAAAGCCATCCTCGAGGATCACAAAAAACAGGAGTGTAGAAAAAACTGTAGGTAAGTATTTTTATCATGAAATAGCATGATAAAGAATAGAAGTTAATTTAAAACTTAGTTCTTCCTGATTAAGCTAAACTCCCTGGTAAAGAAATAATGCAGGTATGATGGTTTACTATTTCTTCTGAAGCAAAAATTAACAGCTTCCTCAATCTAAATGCTAGTGACAAAAGCAAACAACATATAACCGTAAACATCAGTGTTATTAATGCATCACAAGACAGTCTTAAGTACCAAAGAATAAAATAAAACTAGAATAGTGTGATTGAACTAAAAAGAGCAAGAATGACATTCATGTAGTGACATGATTACTCGTTACACAAAGCCCTTTTAAGGTAACTCTTATTTCCAAATAATAATATTAAAAATACCCATTTATCTACCATGGCAGTACAGGTATGAGCAAAACCAGTTGTGACTTGCCAGATTTTGATGATGTGTACTGTAAGCAAGGGCACCCCTTTTTGCACCATTACACCAACCTCTTTAAACGTCTGCATCACAAAACAGAGAACTGTCAGCACATCAATACTATCATCTGAAAGCAATGTCAGTGAGAATCCTTCACTGAATAGGCCTTCCTATTGCTGTGCAAAATGCAATTGTACTATATATGTGCCACCTGTATTTTTCAAACAGAAGTTGTTAAAAAACTTAAGTCAAAAAAGCTGTATCATTGTTCTTGTAATTGACAGAACAAATCAACAAAGAGCTTTGCACATGGTACCTGGAGTCTTACAGTGAATGGCATCATCTGTTACACCTGAAAATCTTCCACCTGCTCTCAGTTCTGATGCAGATTCTGACCACTTTGAGACACACTGTTCAAACTTTGGAGTCACTACAGCATAACGAAGCAGGTCTCCATATTCATCCTGTCACAAAGCGATGACAAATAAACATAAAAATATAATCACATTTCCAAAAATTTTATATATATATATGTATAGGAAGGAGTGGAAACAGTTTTCAATAATTTGAGACATTTCTAAGAGGATTTCCCATAGAGTTGCAAGTGAGCTGTTTTCCTACCATGATTATAATAATTTGTCTCTCTCTTGTTTCATGTTCACATTCATTTTGACTACAACTAATATAATGCAATAGTTACACAGAAAGACTTTGATAGATGCCAGATTGGATACTAGAATAGGCACCTGAAAAACATGAACTGTGAAAAAATAATAAATTCTAGATCATGTAAGCTATTAATCACCTGATACTATTTCTAAGCGTTACTGCAAAGAAAAATATTTTTATAGCCATGACAATGATGCTACTGAACTCAGTCACGTTTCATATTCCATAACACTATGATTTCTTTGGTGGGAGTTCTAAAGCCAATCACTAAAAGACATTTGATTATCCAGTAATTTCTTTTGATTAGATATAATTATTCTTACCTTATATTATGCATTTTAAAAATTATATAGGTATAGGGAATACATATATAACTAACATAAAAGCTTTCCTGTTAAAAAATTATAAATCAATTTAACTGGTATGTTGCATTATACTATGTACTGAAGTAAGCCAACTAACGAGTTTTTTTAAATCTCTCAAAGAGATTTTCAGGATGGAAGTATTTAGAGTTCAGTGTGTAACTATAGACAATTTGTATTATGGCTACATCATACATTCCAGTAATTAACTAAAAATATTCCAGTAGCAGTTAAATGGTGAAACTGAACAAAGTCACTAATTAAACATTTGGGAAAAAAATGCCAGTTGGAAAGTATTAAGCCAGGCCACTAGCAGTCATTTTTAATTCACTTAATACTATTGTATTAATTCTGTTTGGTATCCTAAGGAGGTCAAGCCTCAGAAATCACTTGTGAATTGGAAAATATTTTTGTTCTTCAAGCTGGGGAAAGTTAGAGTGGAAACAATCAGTTAAAGGTACCAATTACATGTTACGTGTTTTTGAATCTACCAGCTGAAAAGGATAGTATTTTAAAGTTTCCAGTGAAACTGTTACATTTATATGGGTTTCAACTCATTTGAAAATTTAACAAGCTAGGTTTTGTACATTTTAGCTGAATTCTAGTTTCCTTTCAAATTTCCATCTCCCATATTCTAACCCATCGTGTTAAAATTAAAAGGCTAAATAATTGTCTGTGAAACTATATAATTACAAATACATAGTGTATCTTTTTGATAGGTTAAAGGAAGTATCACATGCCATGTTAAAGGTATAGTCAGCTGAGAATCAACAAGTTATTAATTTTTCCATATCCCTATCTTTCTGAATTTAGATTCTATCAGATGTCAAAGAAGAAAACAGTTGTCTTCAGGTGAGTTATTGATCCAGGAACTGCATGGAACTGTATAAAATTCCCTGCAGCAAAACTTCAGCAGAGTAAAAAAGCCAATATATTCACCTTAACCTTATCTAAATTAAATGATTGGGTTGAAGACATTTTATCACTTCTCTGTCTTCCTCAAAGTGATCATGTGGCCAAATAGTAACTTAAAACTAATTCTTCCCCCCAAAAATTTTGTTTTCAGTCAGAGCTGATTCAGCTTCTTCCATGATTACCTTACCCAACTCAAGGGACTTAGTAGGTAAGATGTCAGGTGCAAGTAGGTGGTTCATTTTGAGTCACCCAATTTCATCACTAGCACACAGTCCGTCTTACTATAGAGATCCTGAGCACTCAAAATATACATATCAAGTTATAGCAGTATATTTATCTTATCTTTCAAATTCTAACACTAACACCCTAAGGATCCACTACGTCCAAGAATACACGTACCCTCATGCACCAACAGAAAGTGTCAATTGACAGCATCCCGTGAAAAATTACAATATTACAACACTGTTGGAATGAAGAAAACACAGTATCCCAATTGTAAGCAGAAATTCAGACCTAAGAAAAATAATTCCTGGAGACTGCAATAAGAATATGTAACACAGAGCAATGGAAACATTGAATGATTAGCTGTATCATTGCAATCTTAAATATTCCGCAACAAAGATGCTGCAATTGCAATACAATATTGACAAATACATTTAAAATAAAACCACAGTAAAATTAACAATATATCTTCAGTTTACTTACTATCTTTGTTCTGCTTTTAACAAAACTTTCAAGCCGTTATGTCAGCTACAAAAATTCTGTTAAAGCATGAAACTACAGGAATATAGTTCTAAGGCCTGAAAGTCAAAGGAGTTTTGATCATAGAATCATAGAAAGGTGGCTGGATGACCAAGCCCAGAGAGTGGTGGTGAATGGAGTTACATCCAGTTGGTGGCCAGTCACCAGTGGTGTTCCCCAGGGCTCAGTACTGGGGCCAGCTCTGTTCAGTATCTTTATTGACACTCTGGACGAGGGGATCGAGTGCACCCTCAGCAAGTTTGCAGATGGCACCAAGCTGGGCAGCAGCGTTGCTCTGCGGGAGGGCAGGAGGCTCTGCAGAGGGGACTGGACATGCCGGACCGATGGGCCGAGGCCAGCTGGATGAGGTTCAAGAAGGCTCCGTGCCGGGTCCTGCACCTGGGTCACACCAGCCCCACACAGCGCTACAGGCTGGGGCAGAGCGGCTGGAAAGGGCCTGGTGGGAAAGGGCCTGGGGGTGCTGGTCGGCAGCCGGCTGGGCATGAGCCAGCAGTGTGCCCAGGTGGCCGAAAAGACCAAAGGACCTGATGGAATCACCATCCCTGGAAGTGCTCAAAAACATGTAGATGAGGTGCTTAGAGGCATGGTTTAGTGGTGGATTTGGCAGTCCTGGGTTAATGATTGGCCTTGATGATCTCAAATGTCTTTTCCAACCTAAATGATTCTATGATTCTGATTCTACTCCTGATGACAGGAAGTGGAAAGAGAGGTGCTGAACTCTTCTCCCTGGGATCCAGTTACAGGACGCACTGTAAAGGTTCAAAGCTGTGCCAGGGGAGGTTTAGACTGGACATGAGGAAACATTTCTTTACTGAGAGGGCAGTCAAACACTGCAATAGGCTTCCCGGAGATGTGGTTGATGCCCCAACCCTGTCAGTGTTTAAGAGCTATTTGGATCACATCCTTAATAATATGCTTCGACTTCTGGTCAGCTCTGACTTGTTCAGGGAGTTGGACTAGATGATTGTTGTAGGTCACTTCCACCTGGCTATTCCATTATAGACATGTTCTCAGTTGGAAAGCAGTCATTAATTTAGTTTATCATTCTCTAAAAGGTGGCCTTAGAACCTCCTTGATAATCAACCAGATCATAAAAGAAAACTGGTTTTTCAAAATATGTCACACAATGCCTTCATCCCATTTTCCAACTATAAAAGGCACTGGAAACACAGATTAATTACTATCGCTGAACAAAGATTAAGAAAACTTATCTATGAGATATGATCACAAATAGAGAAGTGTATGAACTGCAGAAATGAATTATTCATGAACAGGTAGTTTAAAAGGGCAAAATCAATCCAAATGAATCAAAACCCCCTTAATTTAACAGTGCTTCTGCTGTGTATGACCATTCCACCAGGTGACAAAAGTGGAGATACATTTCTACAGGGCAATTAGTAAAAGCTATTTTTCTCAAAACTAGCCTGTTTTGGATAGAATTCTATCAAAGGAAAAAAATCCACTCACTGCTCAAATAGGAATAATCAATTAGTAAAGGATGAAAATCTGCTGCTTTCAGAAGCACAGGACAAAGACTTTGTCTAGTACCTTTGCATCCTTTCAAAAGAATGCTGAGCACAGAAAAGGAAAAAACGCCACCATAGTTCCAGCATATCTTGGTATATTTGATGCTGGGAGGAAAAAAAAAACCAAAAAAAAAGAAGCAAAAAGCAGCATTTCCCTTCCAAGGTGAACTTGGCCACAATTGTACTCTATGAGAAACAAATCCATTAAAAAAAATTCAGTTCTTACATCATGTAAGAAGCATAACACAGTTACAACTAATCCTGCAGAAATAATGATTTTCCATCCTACTGTGTCAAATTTATGCTACTTGATAAGACTTACATAAAAAATAACACCAGAAAATAAAGAGGTAAGAAAACTGTATGATTTTACTTGTAGCTATCATTGATCAGCCTCTTAAGTTTACAGAGGAATTTTCACATAAATTAAAATTTCTTGTGAAATGCACAAAAGGGAATTCAAGTGAATATATTTTAATCTCGGGGTTTTTTTGTCTAATTTGTTTCTTTTCACTAACATTTTTATTTTCCTGTACACATAAAACAAAAAAGATGCAAGTTTTGTTAATTTCCCCATAATCATCCTTTGCTAAATAAAATACCATGACAGTGAACTGAATGAGGTTGCCTCTTTCCTACCTGAAGATCTGAAGAAACAGAACTGCCCCCAACAGAGTCTTTTGGCAAAACTGGACTTGTGCTTTTCTCCTCATCTGATGACATTCTGCACAAAGTCTATAAAACAGTAGAAGCTGAACTTCATTTTTCAGTTCCAGTATGTTTACTGTATCTTCACCAACATTCTCCCCAGAAACAGAGATCCTGCTGTAGAAATTGCATCAATGCATTCTCTGGGCTAAACTGATCATATAGTTTCATTATATAATGCCAGGTAGGAAACTGATCCAAACCATACTGAAAACATTGGAAACTCTTCCATTTACTTTAAAAGAAAACTATGGAAGATCAAAAAGCAACAATATAAATGTTTTCTCTTATATTTTACATTGACTGTAATGACCAAATGCTTCATGATACACAATATAAAGTTTTACATCAATTGTAACTAAAACACACTGCTAGAGGGAAAAAAAAAAGGAACAGATGATAAGAATAACAGAGGCCTTAATTTATAGATAAAATCCTGTGTCAATCCCTCCTCCTTATTTACTTATTAGTCTTGTTTTGGAGCTTGTTTCACTACAAAATTTCTATAGAGTGACTAAGCTATGCTGTGATTTTTCCCCCCCCTGAACTACCTCAGCCACTGCCCATGCTGAGATAATCATGAAGCATCACCACCTTTTTTAAAAAATGTCAAAATCCCACAATAACCTCACAGTTCTCTACAGAGGAATACAGATGGAAATGATCTTTTTGTTCTTTGAGTTACTCCAGATGCTGATTCTTCTTGCACCACAAAAGCTCGCTCTGCCACAGATATCTACACCTTGCAGAATGGGTAGTTCATTTCTATGCTTAAGATGGACATTTTTTAAATGGTATAAAGACAATTTTAAATGCTGAGATTTCCTACAGCCCAAGGTTCAAAAGATACGACTACCATCTCACTGCCTCCTGCTGAGCCCTAATATACCAACCATGTTAAATAAGCATTAAATACGAAGTCTTGGGGAGGTTTACTAAATGTTTTTATTGCTGTATTCTGGTGTGTAGATGAAAGAAGAAATAGGAGCTTCCTCAAGTCTTCTGTTTCCATTGTCCCCAGCTCTGAGAATTTTCTTCTTTTCCTTCCCCCACAAATTATTCCCTACCTGTTTTTTCGGTTTTGGCTGCTCTGCCTAATAAAGTAATTTTATACTAGCACTCACCCTTCCTTTAGTTGACAAATTATTTTAATAGCCAAAAAATACTTCTTTAGTAACCTTTAAAAGTCAGCTTCTACTCATGCAGTTTCTGAAACTGTGGGTCTTGACTACTCTTAAATTTCCTGGAGGTATTCAAACATGTGTGTGGGCATTAGGGAGCATCACAAAGGATCAACTATCCCGCACTTACCTGTGTATGTGCTGCCAAAAATTAGAAATACTGTTCTCTTCCTCCTCAGCCCACTTAAAAAGAACTAATCTACCATCAATTCTTCTGCAAAACAGGAGGGCAAATGGAGTTTTGCATGAACATTGATGAGTTCAAGGAAGTGAAGGAGAAAGGTTTCTTCCAAAATGTTTGTTCAATAACTTGAGACCACTATCCTGACTTCTATTTTCAGTTTCCTGAGATCCTGCCCTTGACGCTCAGTCTAGTGTGTCTAGTTCTCTGCTTAGCACTGAAACTATGCTCAAGTCTGTGGTCTTCCAAAACTCAAAAGGTTTCTTCACCACAAGTGATGCTACCTCTCCACTCCAGGTCACCCTTCCTCCAGGTTACTCTTCCAGGTCACCCTTCCTCCAGGTTACTCTTCCTTTCCAATCTATAACTGCAGCTTACCTGTTTGACATAATCTTCTAAGAGTCACTTACTGTCACCTCGAGCTCAGCGTGTTTGCCCCCTCTTCCCACCCCTTTTCTTTACACTCATGGACCAGCCCTCCTCTGTGTTTATCTATTGTCCTCCACCTGACTGCCTTTACAGACTTGAATGCTGCCTTAGATTTCACTAACAGCTTACTACTGAGCGTTCAAGCTTTCCCCATGTTTCTACATTTTGCCTGTCTGTACTTCCAATTTTTGTGTCCAGAGTCTAACCCTGCATTTTTATTGCAACATTACAGTGAAAATCCCAGTAAATCTAGAATTCTAGAAATCTGCTTATATATTAAACAACAGACTGGATTACTGCAGTAAATCGAGATAAATACACTTCTTTTAAGCTGATATTTATAGACATCATTGCCATGTCATGCTAAGAATAACCTGTCAGCTTTGATCTTGGTGAAAAAGCATTAAGTTCAAGAAAATACCGGGTACGTTTCTAAAAGAGAAATCAATGGATATTAAGTAAGACACCATCACTGGGGCAAGAAGTTGACTTGCTAAGCTGCAAATCATTATACCATGAGAGTGACAGGAGCAACTTCACACTTACCATGTTATTCTAATCCTACCCAAGCATCTGCCAAAACATATGTCTCACTTCATCACAGAAAGATTCCTGTTGACAGCAGTAGTCCCTTCCAAACCATAAGCATATAACTACAATGCTAAGGCAGCCACTTTTAGAAACAGGATCCTAAATCACAAATATGAAGATCTTCGGTTCGACTCACCATGGCTGCTCTCACCCTTAACTTTGAACTGCTTGGGCTGGGCTCAGAATTTTGCGCTTTTCAGTCTGTTTTTGACTAAAAGTAATGCTTTCCACTTAATAATCAGATCAGAGGACTCAACGGCTAGGAAACAGAACTACTCCATCCCCCAGCACACCCGGGGCACGCCTTCCCCTTAACCGCACCCCCTCGCATGGCTCAACTCCCTGTTTTTAAGCTTCTCACCACGCGGGGGGACAGGCAGAAAAGAGCACAATGCCGTACGGGAGCGCGGGGTGGCGGTTTTGTTTTTTTCCAAGGCTGGGCCCTTAAGGCAACCGTCCCGGCCACCCGGAGGCCAGGCATACTCACTGCTCACAGACCGCTCCGGGGCGCCGGCAGCGGTTCGGCAGTGGGGGCCGCCGGTAAGCCGCCGGGCAGCCGCGCCGAGGTTACAGAGGAGGTGCTGTGGAAGCCGCGGCCCCCCGGGGCGCAGCACCCCTGGCCGCCCCCCGCCCCCTCTCACCTGCCGGCACCAGCCGCCCCCGGCCGCGGAGCAGGACGGTTTCAAACCACCAGAGCGGAAGCAGAAGCGGCTCCCTGATAGGCTCACGATGCGCTTACAAGGCATCCTCTGATTGGGCGGTTTGGAGGCAAACTAGCCAATTAACTCGCTCAGCCGCAGCGGGGCAGGCGTGCTGGGCCGTCCCACCGCCGCCCGTGTTTGGCCGGCGGCTGCTTCGCGTCCCGCCGGCCTCCGCCTGCCGCGCGCTGATTGGCGGTAGCGCGCGCGGGGCTGCCGCGCGGGCTGCGGGCGGCCGTTGGCGGTAGCGCGGGGCGGCGCGGTGCTGCGGGGCCGTTGCGGCGGTGGGGTGGTGGGGTGGCTCCCGTGGCCCTGCCAAGGCCGTGCGGACCCCGAGCTCTGGGCCCCGTCCCTTGCCGAGCTGCAGAGCGGTGGCTAATGGCCCTGTTAATGCGGGGGGGCCGTGAGGGGCCGTGCCAGCCTGAACGTTTGGCCTGGGCAAGGTCGGGGGCTGGTGTTGCCCGTGTTGCAGGAGAACAGCTGCTGAAGGGGGTCCCTGTGGAGAACGAAAACGAGAAAAAGGGGATTCTCTGATGGAACCACTTCATTCTTAAACGTTTCCACCTGTGCTAATTATGAAACTAGAAAACCTCCCCGAGTAGGTGCTTTAAATAATTTTTCCTGTGATGTTACAAAAGGAGGTCTGGGCTCGTGGTTTCCAGTGTTTTATCTCCAATCCAGCCTTTCTGTCTCTTATAGCTAGACACGCTAAATGAATTAAGGTGTTAAATTCAATTTGCCCTGTGGTAGAGTTGTGTGTAGCATACCCCATCTGCGGCAAAGCTGCTGGGTCAGCAGTTGGAGCAGTAATTGTTTGGTGTGATCCCAGGGAGAATTGCTTTTACTGCTGTTATCTCAGGGCTATAATAACAGAAATTCAACACCAAGTTCTAAAGATTTTCTCTCAGGCACAGAGGAGTAGCGAGTCCTTCTGTTTGCTAGCCTTTATCCTGATGCCATCTTAATTGTTCTTTTTGTAATGTAAGCTGTGACATAGAAAATGTTTTCAAAATAATTTACAGCGCAGAACTCTGGCTACAGCTGTACCATCTGGTATACTAGAGACACAGACGTCCTGGTCAAGCTCCTTAATATGCAAATTACCATATATTGCACCATCATTTTGTCTGGTAACATAAGAAAAATAGCATAGATGTAAAATATCCAGGCATCCACAAAATTATAATTTGATCTTTATAAACATTTACAGGAATTTATGTATCTTGTTTTAGAATTGTTTGCAACTGTGAAACACAAGTAAGGAAACCACAAAATACCACTTCTCTTAGAGGCGCTAAGTTCTGCTGAAGTAAGCCTTTTTCCATAGTAGAAGGCACACTTCAACATTTGGGGTTTTTTTCCAAAAACTCTTGGCTGTTGCAGCATCTACTTAATTGTCAACTTTCTCTAAAGTGAAGCTTTGCTAATGTGGAGTGGTTTTGCTTCTGCTGCTTTCCACTCAGGTCTGAGCCATGCAGAACACGATCAATCCCAAGACTTCATTTCCTCTTTTTAGAGTACTTCTCAAACTGTGTGAGATACGTTAATTTGTGTAAATGCAAAAATGTCTACTTTCTAGGTCATCTAAAACAAAGACCAGCACAATCTCTAGATCAATGAATAGTTTTAAATTATCCCAGGGATGGTTTTGTAATATTAGTAAGCTGGTAGAAAGATAATCTTTGTGCCTTTTTTTTTTAACTGCTTTTTTTCAGGTATTTCAAAATAAATCTTTTATTATGGCATATATCAGGTATAGTTTTTACATTTTTGTAACTTCCCTATTTTTATATATGTGACATTGTTCACTGTTGTATTTATGTGTTTATGTATTTTTATGCAAAATTGATTGCCCAAATCTTACCTCAAGCTCAGCTCTAATCACAACCAGATGGCTGCTGTCCGTATAGGCATGAACATAAGGCATTTCCTTACCTCGGCCATATGCTTTGATACAGTAAACCAAATTCTTCATTCCTACTTTTTTGAAACCTTATCTTTAATCCAAGTAATAACTTCAATCTATAGCAAGTGACCAACAACTATCAGAAGTAACAAAAAGCATTGCCCCTTACCCGCCTCAATTCTCTATTCTAGCAATCTGCACAGTAACCATCTGCTAACTTGAGGCATTCTGTTTTTCTTTTATAAAGACTTAAAAACAAAATTTCAGTTTAACATTAGCTAAAGAGAGGTGCTGACTTTGTTAATATTAAATGCTTTAGCAATTGCCACTTACCAACATTAGACTTCCTCTTAGGCATAGGAGTTCAAGGAATAAAGTAAATTTCCCATGTTTTTCTATAAATTTGTAACCCTAACTACACCTAGAATCTTTCCCAGGTTATAATAAAACAAGAGAAACATCTTCTAAAATTAAATTTAAATCCTTTGTTACCTACTAATACCGCTGTTGGTTCAGCAGTGTAGTCTGTTGAAGACACTGCAATGAGCCAAACCCTTCTGCTCTTGATTACCAAACAATAACCTGGCCCCAGCCTTAACCCTTGTCTAAGTCTTAACTGGTACATTCATATTTGGTCCAAACCCAAACATAATACATTTTCCTTGGCCTGTGTTAGCTTCCATCTTAGCCAAGTACATATTCAATACTGAGCAATAAACAGGCATTTGGTCTTTCCTTTTATAAAACTTGGCCCAAAGAACATCCTTGCCTTTAGTCTTGGCCATTTAGCAATGTCTGCCAATTTAGCCAATTTAGCAATGTCTGCACCAAAACCTAATTACAAACAATTGGCTATATTGTCATAAGCTACATTTATTGTCTGAGACCTAGGATGCAACCTTTCATTAGCAGAGTGACAAGTGTGTGATTTGCTGGTGATACAAAACTGGGAGCAGTGGCCGACAGCCAAAACTGGGAGCCAGAAGGCTGCACTGCTGTTCAGCAAGACCTGGACAGACTAGAGAGTTGGGTGGAGAGGAACCTAATGAAGTTCAACAAAGGCACATGTAGGGTGCTGCGCCTAAGGAGGAACAACCCCACGCACCAGTACAGGCTGGGGTCTGACTGGGCAGTGCTGCAGAGAAGGGCCTGGGAGTGCTGGTGCCCATGAGCCAGCAGTGTGCCCTGGTGGCCAAGAAGGCCAGTGGTATCATCCTGGGGTGCATTAGGAGGAGCGTGGTCGAGGGAGGTGATCCTCCCTTTCTGCTCTGCGCTGGTGAGGCCCCATCTGGAGTGCTGGGCTCCCCAGTTCAATGGAGACAGGGAACCACTGGAGAGGGTCCAGCAGAGGGCTACAAAGACAGTTAGGGGACTGAAGCATCTCCCTGATGAGGAAAGGCTGAGAGAGCTGGGCCTCTTTAGCCTGGAGCAGAGAAGACTGAGAGTGGATCTTATCAATGTCTACAAATAGCTTAAGGGTGCATGTCAAGAGGCTGGGGCCAGGCTCTTTTCAGTGGTGCTGAGTGACAGGACAAGGGGCAATGGGCACAGACTGCAATGGAGGAAATTCCAAATATGCAGAAAAAATCATTTACTTTGGGGGCGACTGAGTACTGGAACAGGCTGCCCAGAGGGGTTGTGAAGTCTCCTTCCCTGAAGACATTTAAAACCTGCCTGGATGTGACTGTGAAACCTGCTCTAGGTGAACTGCATTTTGTAAGGTTTGCACGAATAGGAACAGTGTTGGCTTCAGAGCTTGTCTTGGCACTATTCCTTGTTTTTGAATGGTAAACTGAACCTGAAATCCAGCTGCAATCATATCTTAGCGACTAATGCCTACACCGAAGCAAGGCATGATCTATTTTCCCTGCCACAGCTGGCTTTTCTGCAAGGTCACAGCTGAGGGCGAGGATTTTGTAATAACCCAAAGTATTCCTGAACAAAAGACAGAAGGGATATTACTGTACCCTAATAAGAATTTGTAGGATTGGACCATCCTTAAACTCTAAACTAAGGGTCATGAGGAATAATACTGTTTGTCACTGGACTGAGTTGGCCTCCATATCAAAGGACAGCAGGTGCAGTGGCATTTGTAGTCGTGAAGTGTGGTAGAGTGTGTGGTTGCAAGCCTTCCTCTACACATATCTCTAATATTTAAGAGGTATAGTTAAGAGGGAGAAAAAAGCTCCTTCAAAGAGCAATTTTAGATCACCAAATCCAAATGAGCTTTTTTTGCCCCTAGCTACTAAAAAACAGCCTCCAAATTTAGGTATTTGTTTGGTTTTTGAAATAAGGTCACATGAATGTAGAACCACTGCAATGTTTTGAAATGCTTGCCAGTGTCTAACTTGTCAACACGGCTTATGTTTCGTGCACATTACTGAAACAGAGCACGAGTTCCTTGTCTCAGACCCAATAATGTAAAAGTATTCAAAATAAAGAGATGACATATGCTTCTATCATGCTGTTCATGTTAATTTGTGTTGCACGCTACTGGTGTAAAAAATATGATGACTCTTTCCACATAAAATAGTTTTTTAAATACATGTCATTGGCACGTAAGACATAGCCTTTAAAAAGTCTTTGGGAAAATGCAGACTTTGAAGATCAAAGGAGATTGCACTGGGTACTCAGGCCAGTCTTCATGATGCAAACGTGTACTGCTACTTTGTAATTAGATGGATAAAAAGAAAGGAGATCAAATGGTATAAAGCTGATGACTAGTATAAAGAGATAACTGTATATAGTTTGAGAAAGTGATGAAATGACAATAATTACCCTACTCCTACACGGTGGATTTTATGGAATATCTCATAAAACCTTCTGTTGAAACTTTCTGATTCTGAATTGTATATCAAAAATACCAGTCATCTTTAATGTTGGATTCTATAGTACAATAGAACATACAGTTATTTTCACAGTGAGAAGGAGATTTTTCCATGCTGTTACGACCACATATCTTCATACACTGCTCTAGTCAAGTGAGCCAGGAAAAGTACAGTCATCTGTGCAGACTAGGAATTAATTTTGGACCTGTGCTTTTTTTGAAGGAAACGGGGAGAAGGGAGGCAGAAGGAAGGAGCTGAACTGATTTAATAGCTTTAGCACACCTAATGGCAAAAGGTCATCTCTGTTCTTTGAAACAGTTCTTGAAGGATTCAAAGTACAAAATGAACTTAGTCAAGTTTATATGAAATATCATGATTTTTTAGTGTTAGCTGTAGTTCTATAGCTTGTTGAAACACCTTTTCAATGTTTTCTGTTTTCCCCCCATATCTACTGCAATTACTGTGATGGAAGAGTAATGTATTACAGATGCTTTGTAATAACATAAGTGGATACTGGATTGATTACTGTTTGACACAACCATATTCTATTTGGCTGATCACTGTGTGAACACAAGATCTGTCTCCTTCCATGCAGTGTTAGGTGCAGCTCTGGCCTGTAGGCAGAGCTGTGCCTTGTGCAATGTAGTCTCACAGTCTCTCTTCTGCTTTATGGCTCCACATGCCTCAGACAGAAGCATTGAGCATCTGGAGGCGAAGAGCAGGCAGAAGGCACCAAGCCACGTCTTTTGGGATTTTACATTCAAAGGACTGTCATGTTATGGCTACTGCCTTGTACAGTGGGGCCTCTGTAATTGTGTGGTCCAGGACCATTCCTTTCCCATCATGTGAACTGAAATATTAACTACAGCTGATTGGAAGATCACCCATTTTGAGGCTCAGATAATTTTTTTTTTGTTCTAATTGGAATAAAGAAACAAATATTTTGAATACTTGAATACTAGCATTTCATACACAATATAAATCCCGATTTTAGACAAAAAATAATGGCTAAAGATAATGTATATGGGCCCTGTGACAGTGCAGTTTCACATATTTTCAAAGCTACCAGCATTCTTTTCTTGTGATAATGATCATAGTGGTAGTGATGATGAATCATATCCTGTGAATATTGAAGATCTCAATGTTAAAGGGCTCTACCTTCTACCCAATATGCCACTCTCTATTGTGGAAATGCTGTTCTATGTCATCTGTTATATAATGGTTAGTTATATATCAAGTATGTATACTTTTCAGGGAAAAGATGTGAATTGGAATTAGTATTGAGAGATTGAAAATAATCTGGAGTCTAGTATTTGATATGTCTGAAAAGACATTCTCCCATTTTTTTTTCACAGACCTATCAGCTTATAGCTTGACAGACACAGGACAGTGTTGATGAGTCTATACATGCTGTAGGCCTGGTGAATGTGTTCATATATACTTAAAAGTTTCTCCTAGGACATCTGAATTTTTTCATCATCGGTCAGTCTTTTTCCCCATCAGTAACAGAACCTATCATGACTGAAGTTATGAATAGATTTTGCATGAATTGCAAGAAAGGTTTTTCTGCCATAATGATTTATTGGCACGTTATATAAAGATTTTCAGTTACATGGAAAAAAGTGTTTCTCTTACACTTCGAGTGTATTGAGTAACAATACATTCACCTGTTTTTCAAGCTTCTAACTTTTTTCCAACATGATACCAGAGTTGCAACTGGATCTGTAGGCCTTGATGAGTGTTAGGAGAATGCTTTCATCAAGATTATTTGATCTTCCTTTGCCAGATTTTTTCCTCAAGGTAGAGAAATACCAGCAACTTCACTGTGTCTAGTCTGTGGGGGGAGAAGTAGGAGACCAGCTGATTAAAAAGAAGGTGTTTCAATGATTGTTCTGTTCCAAATATTGAAAAAAAAATGGAATGGAAGATGCCTGAATATTCTTGCTTGCCCTCTGTATTCTAAATTCCATTCTGTGACTATATATGAGTTCTGTAATGAGCTCTTCCTCTGTGGCAAATAATGGTAGCAGTACAGTGACTAGAATCTACTGTTTCGGTGAAATAATCCATGTAAAGTACTTAATAGCAATGCATTGTTTATACTTTCAATAATTGAAAGAATAATTCATGTTGCAAACTTCTGAAATGAAAAAAAAATAAGCAGTGTGATAAAATTTTACAGTGCCATGGATACTCTGCATAAACCAAAACCGCATTCTAAATCACAGAGTCGTGGATACGTTCCTGCTATAACAAACACTCTTGAACTCGTCCAAAAAGGGTCTGTCAACAGTTTTGCCAAAAAGCTCCTGGAATATTTTTTTGGTAATGCTGCTTTTCTCCTTTTAAACATAGAGAACAGGAGGTTCTCCCATGAAATCAAAAGATCAACATCCCTAGATATCTTTCAGTGGCAGGGTGCACATGTGCAGCATATTTGTGATGACATATTCTGCTGCAGGGGCAGTAGAACACCACTGTGCTACAGAGTACTGAATGACCACAAAGTGCACAGCATCAGCTTCTTTCAAGACTAGCATTAAGGCTGCCCATAAATCTGCTATTGAAAACTGTTATCTGAGGAATGAATACTGGTTTTCGTTTTGTAATTGTTCCTCACAGCAGCATATAGGGTTTTAAAGAAAGGAAAAAACGTATTTCTTATAGGAGTCTATAGAAAGCAGTTGGCAGCAATTAAAGTTTTCTTTGAGGGGGAAAAAAAAAAGAGTTTTTCCAAGCTTAATGGTATTAATGATCTATTACTCAGGAAAACACAATCTTTTTAAATCACAGTTGTGATCTTTATCACTGTCTTTAAAAAATCTATGGACTGTACTAGCTTTATGACTTTTAAGAGGTTCTTTGCACAAATGAATACTAGGCAGGTTATTTGAATGAGGATTCTATTACAAAGCACAGATCCGTCTGGTAAATGGTGTGCGAGAAAAGCTTGACACGATTAATGTGAAGCAGGCTTTCATCCTTCCTTTAAGAGCTGCCCATTTACACGAGTGATTTTTATAAGTCATAATGTTTCAGCATCTCTCCTGCACCTTATGACAGGATCAACACGTTGACTGTTACAGCTGTAAATGTGTCTGTTTGCATTGCAGTTTGAATGCTTCCAGCCCCTTGCCTGTAGCCATCACTCCCTCTCTCCCCTTTGTCAGGCAAGTTCTGCGGTCCCGGTGCTTGCCTGCTCCGCATCATCGCAGGCTGAAGGACAATTTCTTTCCTCGGGGCTGATTTCCTCCCAAGACATGAATCAGCAAGGAAGGCAGCTGACGACATTGCCGGGATGGGCCACGCAGAGATGTGCCTCTGCAGTGACGCAGCCTTTCATCATACGAGTCGGCAAGTATTTTTACATCACCTCTACACCAGGTGGCAACATACCATGCTAGTCTGCTCCTGAGCTGCATTCAAAGAAACAAACGCCTAATGTGTAGCAGCCTGTAGAACTCAGCACAGAAAGGAAGAACCATCTTTAGGTGTTGAATGGTCTCTTGTTTGTATTGTGTCCACCGCTGTCCCCTTTGACTCCCCTACTCCTTTATTGACCTTAAAAGGCGCTTTTCTGTTTTAAAGAGCTCTGAAAACTCTCTGATCAGCTTGAGATGTTCTGCAAGAGGTGTTGTGACATTCAGCTATAGGATGGCTCTTTAGGCATGTCGCAGGAATCAGTGTGTCCTAGAATGAAAAGATACTAGGCTGAGGCTTGAGCCTGCATTGCTTAAGATGTGTAGAAACACAAAGCTGTCTAAAAGCCACCATCTCTTGTTCCTCTGTGCTCACCAGGATGAGAAAGCAGCAAATGTCACTTCAGTAAGTTTGGTCTCCCTCCCTTAGATAGCAACATACAATATGACCAAGTGTTTTGGATACCTTTCAGAGCTGTAGAATTTTCTAGAATTTGGAGCTTCGTGGAAACCTGCTATTTTGCTGTCACAAGATAAGGCTCAATATTGATACAAGCAATAGTTCATGATTACTGCTAGAATCATGTATGCAGTAGCGATATCCTGGCTCTGCTACCCCTTCTTTTTTTTTAATCGTATTAAGTGTTTCTGGTATTTGTATTGTTATCTAATTATATTATATTACAATTGACAAAGACTGCTGGAATGAATGCCATTAACTGAAAGAAAGAAAGTAATTTAGTTAGATTGTCTAGATGGTGTAAGAGTGTATAGCGAAGGTACCTTTGTAAGTTTGAGAGAGGATTGTTGGCATTCATTTTAAGATGCAAAATACTATATATTGTAACAGTTTTTTCTTTCAAATTTTCTGGAACCTAATTAATTAAAAAGTTATCTCTGCTAATAAAGAAAGATTTTGAAGTCTTTGAAGGATTAGCGTTCCCAGTTCAGACAGACTGTAATCAAAACTGTGGTTGGTATTAAAATGCCTTTCAAGCAAATGTTCAGACAGGCTGCCTGTCTGTGTATGTCTGTGACTTTCAGGCTGAAATGTTTTTCCTGGTATTCACCCTGCTAACTTAAGGCCTTTTTATTGCAGACGTCTTCTGGGTTATTCATTCTGGATTCCCCTTAGAGTTGCTTAAGGGACATCTGAGAGAGCCTCATCTGGAAAGTCTTTTAGTCTTTTATAGTCCTAGCAGAGAAACAAGTGCCTGCAGGGTTCAGCTGATCTCATACCTTTCTAAAAGGTCAGATGAATCATACCACAAAAGTGCTTATCTATTGTGACTATAAAGAGAGTCTGGACAACTAGTTCATGTATCTACATTTTAGACATTTGCATTTGCTTACGTGATTTCTATCTTTTGAATTTAATTGCACTTCAAATGGAACTACAGACTTCCATAGGAGGTGATTATTAAACCCCAGAATTCGTCAGTTTGGCACCCAAATTCTTCAAGCCTGGTTAAATATTGATCTAAGTAATTCTAATCCATTTTTTGAGTAAGTAGACATAACTGCCACTACATTAGGTGAGAGGTGAATCTGGTAGGGCCTGTCTGACTCCATTCCAGAGCACTGTGTTAGCATAACAAAAACACAGTAAAAGCAATGTAAGGGAGGAGTCTTTATTAAAAGTTTAAATGGCTTATTCTGTGAGGTTGGTACAACAAATCTAAGAAGCAAAGCATAGTGTGGTTAAAGTTTGTGAAATTTAATATGCAACTAACAAGTAAATGGACAAATGAGACACTTGCAGAAGACAGTATTATGAAAGAGAATGGGAAGAAAAAGGGTATATGAAATATATTATATAGACAAAATCAAGTCCATGAATATGAACTAAAATTAAGGGAATAAAAGTGCTTATAGAAGTTTTTGCAGCCTTAAATAAAAGAAGGAGGAGAGGGAGGAAGATGAAGGCATGTGTGTGTTGGTAAGTACCAACCTTTTAGGCAGAATGTCAAAAGCTTTGACACTGGGGTGAAGCCAAACACAATCAGTGACAGAGTTGTGAATTTAAGCTTGTATGAGACTAATTTATAATGAATTAATTAATCAGCTACAGAGGCTACTGTTCTGGAAATTCTGCACGAATAATTGGATTTTAATTATTAATTTTTGGATCCATAAGCTACCACTTAGCAAAGTGTTCGGTTTTTTATTTCAAGGAGAGTAGCAGTGCAGGGTAAAATACACTGCCTAACACTCACAGACCGTCTCCGATTATCTTTACAAGACTTCGAGACAATGATTGCAGGTTGGGGTGAAAAATTTATTTAAATGTGATTTTATCTAATACGTATTGTGATGTACATAAAAGCTCTCCCAACTTTAGACATAATATGTGGGATTTTGAGCTGCCCATCTTCACTCAGGAGCAAGGTCTTCAGTTTACAACAGATTTTATGAGAAAATGAGTTTGATGCTTACCAATTGTTATCCACTCCTCCTAAAAAAGCTACAGTTGTCCTGGAGAAAGTTCAAAGAAAGGTGAAAAGGATGTTCTAAAGCATGAAGTGGCAACAATAGGAAGAACAATTAGGCACGCCAGAGTTCTTCAGCCTAGAGAAAAAAAACGTTCTATGGAAGTGAAATAGAGGGATAAAAACCCCAAGTAATACGAAAGTGGTGTGTTAGGGATTTCTTGTTTACTTTTCCAATAAAACAGCTGAGGAGCATCAGCTGAAGCTAACAAAAACCTCATTCAAAGCAATCCAGAAGACTTGGTTCTTCATCTCGTTTTAGCACCTGCAATATCTTTTGCAAGAGGATCCACAGATTCACTCCACAAAGTTTACATGCCTTCAAGAGAAGAGTGGACAAGTTCATGGAAGGAAAATCCACGAATACCTATTGAATATGAAGACATCTCTTCATATTCTCATGAATGACTCCTCATTCCTCATGTGACTGAGGAAGTCTCAATGTTACGTATTTTTGGAGGTTAGGAGATCATTTGAGAGAGGACCTACAATGTGCCATATTGTTCTCTTTTTACTTCAGAGACAGGATACTAAGTTTGATGAAGTACTAGCCTTTGCTGTGACCTAGAATCATAGTTATGTTAGAAACAGTGCTGATTTTAAATAATAACGGATTTAATTAATTGTGTTAGAATAGTTTTACAATAGGAGTATGTATTTTATATTGAGATATTCTTCAGATGAATATATGAAATTTATGAGATTTCATTTAAAGTAGAGTAAATGCTTCTTATTCTCTGTGTGAATTAGTTGTCCTTAATGTCATTTCTGTGAGCACACTTTAAAAAATGTTGAAAGTTTTCAAATATGTCAGTCCAGTAGGAAAAAACAGTGAAAATGATAAATAGGAGAGTAAGTGGTGAAGAGACATGTTAACTTTAACTCTGCTGTTTTCCAGTTTTCTTCCTCAAACACATTTAACTTCTGTTTTTGGTTTAGTTTGCTAGGTTTTGTTTGTTTTCCTGTTTTCCACTTGCTTTATTTAGGTGAACAGTAAATGTAGTTGTGCCAAACTGAAGAACGTTCACTTCCTGTTTTCCATTTTTATCAGTGTGTTTCTTTTCCATTTATGGGACAGTATATCTACTCAGTAGTACCAAATCTCTTGTAAGTGTTGCATTCATGTTTTCCTGCTTCCCTTCTTCAGGACTACAGATTATACACTTTCCATCATGTTACGTGAATACAGATGGCTCTTCTATTTTCAGAAAGAACAGCAGTCTAATGAGGAATTGGACCTGGAAGAAGAAAGCAAAAGGAAACACACTGTTTGCTTTGGTGGTGTCATGGCAATGTATGGAAGACTTGGGAGGGAAAAGACACCTCTTCAATGTAATTTTCACTTTAACAGAATTTTTGAATGTGTGAGCATAAAAGTAGTTAGCATTACCTGCCCTACAGTTTTCTGTCTGGTATGATGCAGAAAATTAGAAGTAACATACAGAAATTAGCGTTCAGTTGAAGGTGAACTGCTTATGTTCAATTACATATTTCTATTAATACGAAGACAGTAGTTTAGAACACCTGTAAAGATATTAAGTTTCTCTACCATCAGGCTCATACTCACTAAGGCCTATGTGCGAATTCTTTTTGCAGTATGTGGAAACATACCACCCATCTGTAGGCAGGCATAAAAGTTCTCCCAGCTTTCTTTTCCATTACATAATTAATCAGTACTCAAATTTATGTTGAAAAAGAGTTTTTCAGCAGGCAACCTGCAAAAATAGTGTATCAAGAGTCTTTGTCAAAGTGTGCATAATCATCAGTGACTGAAAGACCAGTAGGAAACAGACCTTTAAAGAATACCTTAAATGGATGAGCTCTTGTGGTAAGTAAGTCTTAATGTGTTGAAATTGAGAAATTAGTTCCAGTAATGTGTCTTACAGTATTGGTATGTGTTAGTGCTGGCCTCTTTTGGGGATATAATTTGACTTTGACGGATGATAGTTAAGGGCAGGAGGAAAAAGTGGAGAAGGAGATGCAGCAGAGTACTAGAAAACCTTAGAAATTGTAACCCTTTTCGTTTGGAAAAAGACAAAAGCCTATGCAGAAGGAACAAAACAACCTCTCCCTCGGAGAAAAAAAAAAGAAAAAAAAAAAAGAAGGTGCTTCATGACAATTTAGAAGACATTGTAAACATTTGGGGTGAGATTCTGCTTGTATAAATGCAGTTACGCAACTCGGACTTACATCTGAGCTAGAAGTCAAAACTCCCTTTTCCATCACTGGAGAGAAACATGCATGTTTACCATGTGATTTACTTAATCCTAAACCTGTCACAGGAGTCAGGTGACAAGTTTAGATGCAGACATCTAAAGCTATGTGTGGAGTATTCCATTCGCTGTCATGTGAGGGTGCCCTTACTGTGTTATTGTGCAGAAAGAGAAAGATGAGTGGGGAGACTTCAGGAGACACAGTAGTTGTGATCTTGTTTTTGTGAGAATATTGCTTTAGGAGATTGATCACTATAGCTTCTTTAGCTTAACAGAATCATAGTTTAATGTATTGAATCTTGAAAGAAAGAGACAGCCTGAAAAGAAGTACAAAAGCAGCACAGAACTTGGTAATGAGGAGGGGGAGATCTTGGATTGGGAGCAGTGGTACTCACAACACAGGTAACACCATGAGAAGTTGCTCTGCTGGCACCAAAACCTCTCTATAACAAGAAGCATCCTCCCAGCTGGGTGCTGTGAGGTGCCTGCATCCGCCTTGTGAACTGTCAATGCAGTGAACTGCAACAATGTACACTCACACCTGTGGTGTGCATATATGAAGTTGTGGGGTGCTTTCACGCTGGCGTGTGATTCAGCGGGTTGCAAGGAGCTGCACAGGTACACAGGAAGCTAGAGCACCCACACCTCTAGCAGGGGGTGTGTGAGGAGGGGAACCAGTGCTCCCAGATGAAGGGTGTGTGCTTGTAACTACTCACAGGTCCTCTGGGAAATGTTAAATGTGCTCACGTGTGTGTGATTAGAGCTTTTTTGGGGGGTTGTTGTAGGAGGTTGTGTCTGTATGTGTTATAAACATTTCATATGCATCTAATATTGTGGTTTACTTGTATTGCTGAATCTTAAATATACAGCTCACCAATTGCTGGTTAATTACATGCTGTTAATAAATTGCTTCAGTTCCGATTTTAGTGTAAACTGAGCAGCTTGTCCCTGCAATAGTGTATCATGTTTAACAGAAGAACTCTGATGCCAGTATACTATCACTGCAGCTGTAAGCACAGCTGTGGAGTATTGCACAGAAGATGAAGAACAGTTTTTTTGCTGTAATGTAACAGCAAAATTAATAGCTAGGTAATAAATAAGTTCTTGATTTACAGTGAGATCTTGCCAGTCTCAGAAATGCCTACCATTAAAACTTTAAAAATTTTGCCTGTAGTTACAATGAAAATATGAAATAAGGGTCTTAGTTTAATCTGCTAACCTAGAGTAGTTCTTGAGGAATAGAGGAGAATCCTTCTAAAATAAGGAGCTTTATTAAGAGACATAATTCAGGAAAGAGAGGTCATAGTTCATTCATTATGACTTGAGTAAAAGGGGAAGTAGAATAAGCATTACTGATGGTAATTAATAATGCAACAAGAACATTTCCTGTGAGACACAATGTGAAGTGCTGCATTGTAGAGTTTTATGATGAACATATTCTTCAAAGACAAAATGTTGATTAAAACCTTGGAAATAAGAGATAAGTAAGTAATAGTTGGAATCAATTTTCCTTTAGTTAGATGACATAGTTATGTTTCAGTATTTCTAACCATTCCTAGAGTTTGTATCAATTAGTTTTTAAAATGTTATGACAATTTAAATTGACTTAAAGCTTTAAACTTCCTCGTTGGATATATTATGTGTGAATAGATTTTTATCTTAAACAGCTTTGTTAAAAGGCCCCAAGTAAGTAAACCAAGACTGTGATCTGTGTTGAGACTTCTAACATACTGTGAGGAAATAAGGCATTGTCTTAGCCATAGTTGTGAAGCACAGTTGTGCAATCCTTAAGTGGTTAATGTTAAGTTATTAATACATTATTTGCAAGACTGCATCTTAATTTTCTTCTTCATGTTGCCTTATGCTTCAGTTTTATCATTTCAGTTTTACTTCTTACAAAGATAATGGTGTGTCTTGAAAAGAACATTTTTCTTTACTTCTAAAGGGAGCAATTGAAATGTGATATTAAGTAGATTACATAAAGACTAAGTAGTTGGTGGCCTTGGCAACTCTTAAGAAAACTCACAGTGTTATGCAAAAAGCAGGTTTTTTTTCTTGTCACAAGTAGTGTTGCAACAGTGCAGAAGAGTTAAGTATTATAATTACTGATATTATATGGCAAGAATATATCATGTCTAGACACTGTCAGAGTCCTCTTTGGATTTCTGTATACTGAATGCAGATGGGACATCAGGCTGTCAGCTCTGTAGCTCATTTTATTCCTTGTACCTAAGGGACAATTTTAAATATAAAGGTGTTTATATTTCATTATATATTTAATCAGAGATGGGTTTTTTGGCCAGCCTTTCAGTGTTACTCATTCTTCAATTTTCTCTATGTCATGATGGCTACGTGCATTTCTAACATTAGGCAGGCATTGTTCACTTTTTTTTTGTGCACAGAAAATCAGGATTTCCTGAAGATACTTTTGCCTATCTGTGCTAATATTTGATAAAGAAAAGGATCTCATGTTCCTGACAGGGAAAATAATTGGCATTAAGGAGCTCTGGGTTCTTGCTTGGTATCCTAATATGTTTGTGAAGCACTTTGAAGTCTTGCTAGAAAATATACTCATATGGACAGCAAAGTATCCCTATTTGTTAGATAATCATTATTCATAATGAGTAATCAGATCCAACATGCCTTTTCATCTGTTGTCTTTTTATTTACTCCTTCTACATTCAGGTCATGAACACCATTTAATAAGATCAGCAGCTCAACAGAATGAGAATTGGTAAATTTGAAAGGACAGCTTAGGGAAACCAGGCAAATACCCAACTCTGCTCATGGCTGGAGGAGCTACAAGGTATATGGATTCTAAATTAGTGACTCTGAGAAGCATTAACTGTTCTGTTCTTTTTTAACCCCATATAGAAGCCTGCATTTCTAAAGCCTTAGAGTGGACCCAGGGTTATAATTTGTTTGACTAATTGATTTATTGCTATAGTACATCTTCCAAGAGCTACATTTCTTCCTTTTTTGCTAATGCATGGTGGTAGCTTACCTTAACAGAGCAGCACTTAATGCAGTTAATTTCACCTTGAGGAAAGCTTCCTATAGGGCCAGACTGATACAGGTTCTCCCAGTAGGCAGTACTTATGGTTATGGTTATATGTTGTATGTTATGTATGTTATAGTTATACTTGTCTGGCTTATTAAAATTATTCTGTTTTAATTATTTTTCCCTTGAGATTACATGAATTTTAGCATTTGTATGAAGTGAAAACAGTTTTTATCCTTTTATCTGATGTCACTTATCTTCCAATTACATAATGTTTATTATTAAGTTTTCTTCAAATTTCATCATGATTGTTTCAATTATGTTGTGTTGCAGATTTAGCACTTTAGCACTGTGTCATGCTCCTCCCTGGTCTGCATAAATAGATAGCACTGTGAAGGGTCCTTTGGATTTCATAATGTTCACACAAATACAGATCCTCTGAGGGTTTGTGTAGTTTGCTTTGTGTTGTCTCCTTCCCCAAAATGACTAATATGTAAGCACCTGAAAATCTGGTGCTGAGAGGACTAATGCATAGAATTTTTAATTTTTCTTTTGTTTGAAAACCTGTGTAATTATTTGTTTAACAATTCATTTCACATAATCTTGCTTTTGGGACTAGTTTTGTGGTTAGAATTTCTAGGTACTTTGGGGGATGTTTTTGTAGAAAGGCAGCTTTTCTTAGGAGGTATGTGAAATTTCAAAAATAACATTTCCAGCAAACATGTTGTCCCACATTTTGAAAAAGGAGAAAAGTGAATGAAGAAAGGAAGTGATGGTGTTTGCAAGAAATGATTTAGTGGAACAAATAGAGGTGTGGTTGAGGGGAAGTTTTGAGTTAAACTTGTATTCCCACAACTTACGGGTCTTAATCATGGTTTGGTATTCAAGTATCATTTAATGATGAAGTAGTTAAATATCATTCAGCAGTACTGTTGCTGGGCTTTAAGAAACCAAGAAACTGAAATGCAGAGAATTGAAATCTTACAGTTTTCAAATCGGCTGTTAATTTTGCCTGTGCCCATTTGGATGTGCTGACTACAAGACAAACAAGGAAGAATTTGACAGAAAGGTCCTCCACTGAGGATACAACTGCATGTTGTTTTTCTTCAAATATGCTGAGTACTCAGGTTCTTTCAAGAGCAGTAGAAGCTGGAAGTTTTCACTACATGTGGAGCTGAGCAGTATGTGTGAACTTGTTTGTCAGTTAGTGTTACTGGATACTTGGAAATGTTTACTAGTCACAAGCTAGTCCTTTCATTCACTCATGTAGAATAGCCACCCTTTAGCTTAAAAAATAGCTAGTCTTAAAGTCTTGTGTGAAGTAAGTGTAACTTCCAGAGCTTGGCCAGTAAGATACATAGGGATCCCAATGTTTTTTATCAGCCCAGTGACGTTCAGCCTAATCATTTTTTTAGTTCCTGTTAGCTTCTCTATGAGCCAGGTCTCTGCTGATAAAAACACCTGTAGAGGAGCAACTGGCTGTGAGAACAGTCAGCAACAGTTAGCTGGCTGTGACAATGTACAACAACTGTCTGTAACAAGACTCAGACCTGGGATTCTTTTGTCTTCTAAAATGATGTCATTGCTGGGTACATTTTAGTTGTTTCAGTCCAATTCCTCAACAAAAGAATGATGGAAAAAGGTGCTATGGTCTTAACCACCAGCACCCCCTCCACCGCCCCCACCCCTTTTACTCAACAAAGTATTTTATAGTTTTCTTATAAGTGAAAAAATAAATTCAGCTATTTGGGCTTCCAAAAGAAATGTGGTTTCCTTATATAAAGGCGTATCTTGCTGAAGAGATGTTTTTGATAGAAAACATGCCTGTCATGTCCTGACTCTTGCAGGGAAACCTGAATTAATATCATGGTGGGGCTTGTTGCAGGCCTTTCAAAGTGCAGTTTTATAGCCAGTGCATGTATATAATGTGAGAATGAACAATAGTGATAGTCCTCTCTGGCCTTAAAACTTAAATGCAGTTTACAAGTTAAGTGTTCTTTACTAAGGGAAACTCATAGAGGGCAAAGGATGCATGAAGCTCTAGAGCTGAACCTATGTAACTCCTAGAGTGTTCTTTCAAGGTATGACTTGCAGACGTTTGCATAGCACTGCCTTCCTGTGGCTCCTGGAACAGTTACAATGGGGGCAGATTCTTCTTCAGCAGCCAGTTTTGCACATACTCACCACCTTACATACCAGTAAATTTCAGTTTCAGTAAAGGTGGACTGTGGGCTATGTCGACAATGACATAGCAGAGAGAAATAGACTCAAATTCCTGTTTTCTGCATTACTGTATTGGGCTATAAAAGCAGCAGACTATCCCTACAAGCTGCATATTTGCCTCTCTCAGCTGACAAATGAAGCCACCCTACAAACATGAGGAGTTGAAAGGACTAGAATATAATTACCACTGCCCAGAAGCACAGCTAAAGGAGTACCTTCTGACCAAGCAGCTGGTATAATGTATGAGATGAGAAATTGGAATCAACTGAAATATAATCTAAAGTTTTGGAGGTCTGTAAGTGGAAGGTGGAAACTGAAGTTTTTCAAAGCCATGATTTTGTCAAGCTCAATAAGATACTAGCCTGTTCCTCAACTTCATGACAGTCTTTCTAATCTGACTCTTCAAAGTCTGAAGCTTTTTCACTCAGTGGATTTGAGAAAAGCATTAAGAGCAGATACCAATATGCCAAGCACTGTGGTGCTTTCAGTCTCCATCAACTCTTCTGGCTGTTACCAAAGGACAATATTGTCTTGAACGTAATTCTGAACTGAGCCTCCTGGAAGTGTAACCCTGGATGTTTAAAGCATGTTTTAGCATATAATGAAGTTAGGAAATAGAACAGTTACGTGGTTTCCTGTTATAGCGCTTTTGTTTAATAATTGCCATTACAGTGGAGTAAGGAAGTCTGTTGTGTTCTGGGATTGGCAATTATTCACCACCTTGGAAGAACATTTTATCCTCAGTTGGTAGCATATTTAGTGTAGTCCATTACTACATTTTAATGACAAACAAACATTCCAATTTTAGGAGAATGACACTGTTCTTACAGTCATCTGATACTTGTATATGGATTTTTATATAGATATATTTAGATATATCTGGTTTCTTGCAATAACTGGAGCAATTCCAACATATCTATACTGTGAGGCTTTTTCTAGAAGAAAACAGCATTTTGTGTTCCAAAAAACATCTGGTTTAAGGAGACCCACCCAACAGACACTGAAAGGTTCTCCAGTATCTCAATGAACACCATGGTACATTGTCTTTGACACTAGTCCTGGCATGCAGAATTCATAATTTTACAACCATTGTGTATATACCACTTTAAGTATTTCTTAGTTTAATCTTAAGTGGAGCCCTGGGCTTGTAGGCTTATACTGAACCTTTTGCATGAAGGGGAGTTTTAGAGAGTGTGAAGATTTGGTTCGAAGAGTGAAATAAGACTTTCTCTTAAAGGATTTTAAATATAAAAGGTGATGTACTCTTGCCTTGTACAGACTGTGTTTTTTCTCAATTTTATATTTAAAAAACCCCACAATTTTTGGAACTGTGGCTCACTGAATTATATTTTTTTATAATTCAAGCATGGGCATTTTCAAACCCATTCATTAATCGCTAACTTTACAGCAGTTTTGCCTGTGAATTAGATGTACTGAGAAACAGTATCTTTAATGTTAATGTTCTTCCTATTGTAATTCTTCAAATTTCAACAGTGTTAATGTTGGTTTCTTTCCTAAAGGACAAATATATCTTTTCCCCATTGTTGCATGTAGCTAATGGCATAGTGTTTTTCTCAATATAAACTATACTTGATCTGTAGAATAAATAAAATATTTAATATGAACAGGCAGTTATAGTCTGATATAATGGTACATGAAATTAAGGTGACAAATTACCTGGCATGAATATGGCTGGCACCATTTTTGCAGAAATTTGAAATATTTGTACCTCGAAGTCAGGGAGTGCTCTTCAGTATCCCATCAGAAATCTCAGCTTGGTAAGTAGTTTCTGAGTTTTACATCTCTCCAGCTCTTTTTTATGGCTTAACTGCTTGGCACAATAGCCATTATTTCCATTTTTCCTAGTTGCTTGGATATCTTTCAAAAGATTCTGAAACACCAAAATTGAGTGCTGGGCTCAACTCCATTGCCACTAGAGAAGATCAGTGAACTGCCTCAAGCAAAAAGTCTGGTGATAATAGTCCCCTTTGGTCATGAAACCTGTCTTCCATTTAGCACAGAGAAAATACAGACCTCATTGTCTTGGTACTAGTTATTGTGAAATTCAGGGCCTGGACTCACAGGAATATTGATTTGACTGCGTATATGGGTGATAGAAGTCTAGGGTTAACGTGTGCCTTCGCTATTGGGATTGTCTAGATTTGAATTATCTCTTTTTAATTGAAAAGCTTACAAATAAAGATTTTTTTTTTTCTGTGTGCATACTCTTCTCTCAGGGCAGTTTCAGCATTGCTCCCAAGACCGTGCTTACAGGGTATGTAGGAACCAAACTACAACTACTAGTTCAGTTTGGAAAGCCCAGTGGGATCTGTGTGTCCAGACAGCCCAGTGGATTAACACACTGCTGGTCCAGGTCTGCATTTCCTTACTACCGTTAATGTTTCCCTCCTTAAGTGCGCTTGTGAGAGCCTCACTGAAAGCAGGCTAATGCTGCACAGGCTGTAGTATGCTCTCAGTTAAGGTCTGCAGAAGAAAAGACCAAGTCAGGTCTGCACTCTCTGAGTCACTTTCTGCCGTGCTGGAAGTCAGTGCAGTAAAGCTGGCACTCGAATATTCCAGAGATTGCCTGACAGAAAGGTGAAAGACAGAAAAAAGAACAAATGAGGTTAGGATACCTGTACACTGACTGCAATTCCTTCCACTTTCCATAGGGAGAAAACGACTTGGGTATTAGTGATACAACGTATGAGGCCTCTGAGCCATTATCAATCTCTCTGGGAAGCTCCCAGAGCTCTTTTCTCTTACCTTGTAAAGAAGTGCAGCATAGCAGCTACACAGGAAACCAAAACCAGTAGGCAGTCGTCGCTGATGGAGGAGAAAGCTGCTGAAGAGATTATAAAACAAAAGTAGGCATAGCTGCTGACTGCTGAGATAATTTATCCTGTATATTCAGTTTTTTCTGCCTTTGGAAGTAAATGCCAGCGTTTTCTTAAGTTGTTGACATTAAATAAGTGTTGAAGTAAAGCTGCCAAATAAACATGTTCATGCCTTCCTTTTGTCCTGTGGAGAAATTTTTCACGGAAGCCCTTCCTGACATTCCAGCCCTAGGGGTGTAAGATGTTGGCATTTGTTCTTGGCCAACTGTAATGAACCGAAAACACAAGTAAATAATGATTTTTAGGAAAACTGTGCAGCTGTGATACCCCTGAGACACTGCCTCAGGGAATGTAATTCTCTTTTGAAAAGTTAGGGAGTGCTGCCATACTTTCAGGTCTTTTAAACAAATGCAGTTGACCATAAGATGGTGCAGTACAGGACATCTCAAGGATTTTTGGTTGTGTGCAGTGATTTTAAATATTGGAGTTCTTCCTCGAAGTGAGGGAATCGGACTTGGTGACTTTACTGATGTTAATTGCCCTTCACGGTGGATTGCTAGAATTTGATCTACAAAAATTATTTATTTGTCTAAGAATACATGAAAATAAGAGGCCTTATGCAAATAATGAAATAAAAGGAGACCTCCACATAAATGTAAGAAGGGAGCAGATAAATAACCATTGAGCTTAGAAGCATCAATATATGCAAGAAAAGCTAGACAAACCAAACCAGAAAGTAAATAACGGAGGAGTAGGGAAGGAAAAAAGGAACTTGGTATAGAAATGCAGTAATTTTATTGTTGTTTTGTATTATCTAAGATAGCTTGTCTTCTCCCCCCCCCCGCTCCCCGCCCTGAGAGTACTGTATGTTGACAGCATTTTAATAAAGGGGTTGTTCTTTTTTGGTTTTATGGAGAAATAGAGTAGGATTTTCTGTGATTAAAAGCAGCTGGCACAGATCTGTGCTTAAGAGATGGGAGTAGGGTTCTGAGCAGTATGTGATGATGACTGAGAGAACAACATTGATCAGCAGGAGAACGTGGTAGAAGCTTTGGCTGGGGTAAGACATACCTTCAGAGTATATATATTATATGGATTTTGACATCACCACTCTAGAAAACAAACGTGATCCAGTTTTGGGATTGTGTCGAACCTTAGAGAGCTGTGATGAGTGGTTAGTCCAAGCTCTGATGCAATGCTGTCTTTAAGTTGTGCATTCTGCAGGCAAGATTCATGTGAGGTCGCTGCAGTGGTAGGGGTATGCCAGCACCTTTCCCCAGCTCTCTCCAAGGGCTGTGCCTCAGCTGCATACACATGGCCAAGGGCAGAAGCTGTTAGGAGCCTCGTAACTATTTGTGAGACTTTGCTGTGAAGACCTGGTGCCTGGGCTTTGTTGAATAAGCAGCAATCTCACTGTTCCTTTGGAGGACTTGGGATGACAGTTCTGCAGACCCTCTGAAAGCAGAAAGCGTTCTGTTAGCTTTGAGACTGCCTGGGTGGAAGGGCCATATGCATAAGCATTCTGCATTTTGGAGGACCTTGAGTCCACAACTGATCATGCCCGGCCTTTGTGCTGGATACTTGGAAGAAGTAGTTTTGTGCCTCCTAAGTGATGTGCCCTCCTGCCACGGGTAGGCACCAGTCTGGCTTGTAGGGACAGACGCATGGGTATGGGCATGGAGCTCTTAACAGCTTGATGTTTTCTGCCAATGCATCAAGCTTTATATCAATACCCAGTTATGATTGCTTAGGGCTTGATATTTTCAAAAAAGGGCATTGATTAATATTTGTGGGGCTCATTAGAAACATGATCATACATCTACACACATTCTATTTAGGCTTGCAATATAACGTGCAGTGCAATTAGCTGTGGGGCAGTGATGATTAAGCAGTGTAGGATATTTCTTCCAAATTGTATGCTGCTCTTTATTATTTCTGGGACTGCAGTTCTCTTTCCTCAGTCTGATTCATTCTGAGTCATACAAAACATCCTCATTGAAATGGGGTGCACAGCAGCAAGGGCTGTCATGCTAGTTCTGCACCATTAGGTAATTGTTTGAATCTTTTCTAGTGGAGATGTCTGTTACGCAGGCAGTACAAAAAGACTAGGAGAATGTGGGAGTCTGGTGGGAGGATTCAAAGTTAGAGGAAAAAATCCTATTAGAAAAAACTCAGCTTGAGCTTGCTTATTGCAAACTAGCCAATATTTCCATTTAAAAATATTTGTACAATGTAATTTGAGGTATGAAAATGATTGTTCATACATAGAACTAATCGTCTTTAATACAGTGAAAAAGGACCATGAAGATTCATCTATCTGGGGGTAGATTTGGGGCCCAGTTTTGATATTGGATCAGTTCTTATGACAGGCGTCAGTGAAATGCTATTTGAAAATGTGTCTCAGAAATTTGAAAGTGGGATGTTTGGTGATTTTTATGGCTTAACTCATCAGTCCCACTGATAACAGCACAGCAACTTCTATTCACTGTTTTAATCCTTCAGTCTCATTTGGTAAGAATTTTGAGGGAGCACATTCTGATTTATAAATGGGGTTACCCTCCTCATGTGGAAGGTAGAATTTGAAGTAGATAGCACTACAATAATTATATTTTAAATTGATTTTCTCATCTATTGACTAAAATTCAAAAGCTGTTTACTCAGAAACAGGCAGCTTACTCCTTCACTGCTTGGAGAGATATCATATTAAAGAAAACAGCCACCAAGGATAGCACATCAGGAATGACGTCTGTAGTCACAAAGGGAGGTATTTATGCAGGGATGAGGCACTTCCCTTCCCCATACTGTGAGCAAGTCAAGAAGGATTATTATGGATAACTGAAAAATCACCTCTTCCCTCATCTCACTGATGGGAGAAGAAGAAAATGACTGAGTAGTTCATTGGAGTAAGAAGTAGAGGGAAACAGAATGGCTGACATGAAATATGCTTTATTTTTAAAGTGTTGGTTGAAGTACAGTTGATTTGATTTGCTTTGGTGGCAGCAGGGACTTAGATAAAAACATGAACAGAACTGCCTGAACAACAAGAAGGAGACGGTTACTGTATTAGTGCAAAAACGCCAGAACACAACACTATTAATGAAAATATTTAAGATAAAAGTAAGTAATCTTATTGACCTTTCTTTCTTGGAAGTGGAGTACTATATAAAAATAAAATGTGTAAGTGTGTTGTTTTATACGTAATACATCTCTTATTTATTTTAAATCCTTTTTTGCTTTGAGATACCTTCCACAGCTATGAAGTATGAGAGTGTTTTTTAACTGTGTAGCTTTCAGTAAAATCCATTACCAGTTCTTTGTTTGAATTCAGTTCACATCATCTTCTCATAGGCTATAAAGAGGCTCAATCTGTTCCAGAACAGTAATCACAGTCCATTAAACTCTGTTCCCTGTAGTCTTTGTTCCCAGTTACATGTGATACTGTAATTGCGTGTATGTGAGGGGGGAGGGGTGGAAATCTTTAAGCAGCCTTGTAAAATTATCATGAAGATTCACCAGTCCAGGCAAAATGTATGCTTGCCTTCCCTTTAGAGTGTTTTCCCTGGAAAATTTGGAAGTGTTTCACTTGCCCGATTAAAAAAAAACAGAAAAGCAACCCTCAGCTCCCCAACCCAAGCCAACCCCACCCTGGAGGAGTAGATTTTCGCAAAACTGTATTTGAAAGACATATTTGTGTACTAACTCATTAGTTAATTCTTGATCACCAACTTAATCTGCATGCCATGAACAGAAGCCAGAGGGAAAAAAAACCCCACAACCTTTCATGTCAACTGCAGAGATAATGGAGTTCATGATCTAAAAGGCTGTCTCTGTAGATAGCAGGCCTGATGTTTTTCTGCCACATCAAACTTGTTTTGAACTGCTTTAACTCCACTGATTTCAGCAAGACAGATTGTAAATCTGGTGTAAGATCATAAGCTTATCAAGAAATTTAAGTTAAATAGTAATACAGTAATAAAGGATGTTGGATTAAAGCTGCAGTCCTAGGTGGTTTTCAATGCATTCTCAGTGCAGACTGATGAAGCACCTCAAAAATGGATGTCAGCTGAACCATCTGTCTGATTACAGCTGTTGAGAGAGCTGCAGAACAAGTAGATTTCTAGTTTTTCCATGCCTCTTCTACTGTTATAAATATTCTCAGAGTAGTGGAGTATACTGTGGAGAGCTTCACAGAAGCTAGGGTTTTTGCTTTTTATTTAGCTATGCAAGATAAATCTCTTTAAATAAAGAATACTGAAAGAATGAGTTTAATCAGAAATGTTGATCTGGGGTTGAAATGGGGATCTGGGGCATTTTAGCCCCAGCTTATTCATATATTTGACTTTAAATAAGCAAGTTAGTTTGGTGTCAGTAGGCTACTCACATATAGTTAAAATCTTCAGTTGTTTTGCTGTAACAATACCAATGTGTTCTGCAGTTAACAGACTCAAGCCTACAGTCTCAGAGCTATAAGCAGCGCCAACCCTTGCACAGTATGGCTTGAAGTCTTTGGTCTTTTGTGTAGGCTGCCTTTTCCTCAACCCACTGGACAGTAAATTCATGGTGGTGGTGTTACAATCAGCTTTTATTTCTTCTCTTAACTCTAAAGATAAAATACTTACATTTTAATGGAGAAATAACTGCAGCAAGTTTCAAGAGAGAGCTCTGATGCTGAATGGTAAGATGCTGGTCAAGAGAGCATCCTGGGTGTCCTTTTCCTGCATTATTCTGATGGGATAATTTCAAGGCACCAGGGAGTCTCTGGAATTAGTGTTGCAGTCCCTCTTTAGGAGTATTGGCTATTACAGAATGGAAAGGAGCTTCTAAAGATAATATATGGGGAGCTGCAGTATTTACCTGTTCTTTTCTTCCCAAAATAAATGCTTTACTGGCATTTTCTAAAAAGAATTAATACCTGCCAGCAAATTATTATTCCTGAGGAACCATACGGAAACATACAGTTTGTATGTATGGAGGAATGACAGAGATATGGTGAAGAAACAGATTTCCATTTTCAGCACTCAATTCTTTATAACAAAATAGAAAAGTCTATTTTATTAAAATATTTTGACATTGTCCTTTTAAATGTAAGCTTTGATTTCAAGGCAGTTAATTTGTAGTGTGGTTTGACTGTGAAACAGACATGATAATTATCTGGCCTGTTCTTCCTATTTTGTATAACAAATTTGTTTAATTGGAAATTGGAAAGCAACTTGAAACCAACTGTACTTGGTGTGTATTTGAGTGAAATGGAAAGGATCTAGAGTGAAAAAATTGTGTGTTACACAGTGGACAGGTGTACTATGTTCTGAGGGCTTCATTTACCCATCCTAGGGTAGTAGTTTATGAAAGCCAAGGAACATGTAGGTTTATATCCAGTTAGAAAATACGAATCAGATAGATGTATGTTAGGATAATGAATAGGGGATTGGACGTGGTCAGTGTTGAAAAGAACATCTTAGAGTACTTGCATGAATCATTTGAGCGTGGTCCTGGCCTACTATAGATGTGAAATATTCCGTATTATTTTCCTGTAGAATTAATAAAATTCAGTCCTTGACAGAGAAGAAATTCTGTGACATACAAGTGTTACGGGGATCAACCATGTTGTCTGTGGAAATGTATAATGTATGTAATATATTTGTAGCATAGCATCCATATGTATACTGTATGTAACAAAACACTGGCAACTGAAGGTTAAAATTCACTCTTAGGTCATTTCCCTTGAGATGAGCTTCTGATTTTAGTGTAGTTTGGATATGAGGCTTCAATAACTATCCATGTATGAAATTTTCAGTTTTGTAGTTTGTAATTTCAGAGAAGAATTAAGGAAGACTGCATATGTATGCATTGGGTAATCAAGACTACTACTTGAAATTTAATGTAAGAAGTATTTCTTTGTAAAATTGTACTTGCTAACACATGCAGTTCCATAAATAACAGGACAAATACAAAGTTTATACCCCTATTTTTTTCTGTCTTAATGGTAAATAACACTGACGTCTTGAGGATCAAAACTCCTTTTGAAAAACAGATTTCATTTGATGCTTTAATACACATAATGCATAACAAAAATGCATAATTTGAGAGGAAAATGTCATTCAAGGAGTATTATTTGAAAGGTAAAGCTCTGAAAAGCACCTCAATGAAGATTCATTATTTTTGTAGTATGTGTGTACTAATACTATAGCTGTTGTACAATAAAATCTTGGACTGCAAGTCCTGTTTCTTAAAGCACACAATGTAGCAGCATAGCATTTTGTTCAATCAACTGTGTTACACAGGTGTACAAGCTTGTAATACTGTGTGCCATTTTGTGTGCGCCAAGTAAACTGTCTGTGGTAGGTGCATAGTGAAATGTTCCGTATATGGAGAACTGAGACTAGCTCATATGATAAAGTTCCTGTTCATTTAGGGCTTTTAGTATAGTATTTGGGAGTAATACCGTTACTTTTTACTAAGATTGCCCTGCATTTCCTATGATGCTTATAATAGCCTCAAATTTCTATTGTTTGGTCTGAAGTTTTTTTGTAGGTGGGTTACTTCAATATTGTATTTGTTTTCAGCCATTCTTAGGAATAAAGATAGAGAAAAAGTGCCTTTTTCCAGTGCTTAAAATAAGGGTAAGTAAAAATTCTTTAATCTGACATTCTTACACCTTTTGGGAGGGTGTTGAAATTTGCCATAGGAACAGCCTTTCAGTCCAGGATACATTTATTTTGTTCTTATAACATTCTGTTCATATAAATCCATGAAGGATTCTAATTTGCATATGCACAAGACTTTTGGTATTAATCAACCCAAACTGCAGATCCTGGTCTTCAAGGACATGCTTTGGTGTCACACAGCTTCTAGTGCTGACAAGGCCATGCATGAGATGTTTAAGCAGAGTAAGTCTGCTGCAATATGTTTGTGATGCTCTTGCCTGCCCTGCAGCAGGTTGAGGCTGGGCATTGGAACTGTTGTTCCTCCTCAGCTCTTCCCTACCTAGGTGTTTGCGTCTGTGCAATATAGAGGAACGCGTCAGTGCACAGGTTCCTACAGGACAAGAAGCCAAGGGTAACAGCATGGATGGCAAGGCAGTGCGTTGCCTGCTGGGGCTCTGTCGCACTGCCCCCAGTGAGGGGGGCTGGGAATGCCTGGAGAAGGTAGCCAGTTTCAAGCAAGAGTCCAGATCATCAAACAAGTGCATAGTGACAAGGCAGGTCCAAGGTCAAGCTGCTAAGTCAGTGAGCAGGTCAGAATCAGGTATGAATGATGGTAACCAGGGTCCAAAACAGCCCAGTGATCACCAGGGAGGTTTGTAATAATGAAGCAAGTTCTAGGTCAAGCTGGGAAGTCCGTCTACAGGTCAGGGTCTGCATCAGCGTAGTGAGAGAGGGTGGAAAGAATTATATCCAATTAATTATGGAGACTGATGTCAAGGAAGAGAAGCAACTAGAAATGACTTTGCACTCTGGGACTTGGGTGAAGTTGGCAAAAATCTGGCTGGATGGGAAGATTTGGTCTGGGAGGAGGACCCTGACTACCAGACATATTAAACAAAGAGAATAAAACCCACACTGGGTATCATGAACAGGGATTGGGGCAAGGACTTGTTAAAGGTCCAGATTTAGAGGAATAGGTTCTATACATCTGTTGAAGAAAACATCTCTGTCTTGTGAAACAGTGGTGAAAGTTTCAGTTCCTATGCTCTCAGGAGGTGTTTGTAAAACATACTGAGACACTCAAAAGAATGACAGGCTGTCTGAGGTTACTCTGTGTAAATGGTATAGGCACGACTCATAGAAGTGTCACAAATAATGTATGGGGGATTCTGGATTTTTGGTTTTCTTCCATTAAAATTTAGTTTATGTATGTATTGTCTTTACTAAAACCTCATTTTTAGTAAATTTTTAGTAAACAGTAAAGAAAACATTTTTAGTAAATAAAAGCTCATAAAACAAAAAAAATGTACCAAAGATGAGATACAACCCCCCACGCTGCACACTCCCCGCCCCCAACAAAAACAGTAAGACTGCTAGCAGATAATCTGTACTGAAGTCTTTAATTAAAGTTTGCCTTCCATTTTTTTCAGATAATGGATAATGTTGTGTTATAGATGGGGACCTAGGGTTTATAGGATTCTGCCTTTCATTTATTGCATGATTTAAATATGTCACAGTGCATGTGTTGGGGGATTGGAGAGAGGGGATGGGGTATCATGAAAATAATTGCATGAACATAGGCATTTTTGATATTGTAAACTATTGCAACTTGGCCAGTTCTGAAGGACATGAATCTTCTGTAGATCCTGTGTCATATGACAACCCTGTGCAGGTATCTCATATGTTCTATAGCATAGAACCAGATATCTATGTACAGGCACCTGAACCGAGAGCCTAATTTTTGCAAAGCATTTAGATACTAAAGTAATGACTATACTGAAAAAAAATCAACAGATAATTAATAATGGTTTGGACATCAGAGAAAGGCTGAAGTGGAATGGTATAAATTAGATTTAGGGTCATGTACCAGACAAAGTAGATAAAGCCAAATAAATGATTGCAAAATGAGTATAAACCATTTAGTGTGGAATGGGATAGGTACTCCATATAAGAAACAGGAGAATAGGAAGGTAATTGATTATTTTCATACAAATGCTAAGATCTTATGTTACATAAGCATCATAGACCTTCATTCTTGGTTCTTTGCTTTATAGGCTTTTGCTGTTTTAAGTTCTTGTGTGGAAGCATGCAACAGAAAATAGTAAGAAATTTTTGATTTTTTTCTATCAACAATGAAGTTAACAACAGAGTTAAGTACCTTACTTCTGATGTGATGGAAAGTGATGCTGCTGGTTGAAGTTTGTGTGGTCAAGAAAAATTCTAAATATAGCCTTCAAAAGAGTTACATATCTAAATGTCTCAGTCAGTATCACAAACCCTCTGACAACCACTGAAAGTACAAAACAGGGTACTGTAAGTACAAAACCACAGAAATAAGAGCACAGAGCCATTTAAGACTAGGTAATACTGCAGGTGTATAATGGTTGAGCTATGCCGTGTTGTCAAGAAATTCTGGCATACACATATGCAAGATTAAGCTTTTAATTTGCAAATACTGATGCTGGTAGCCAGCCCCCCTCTTTGTATTCCAAGCACCTGGTCGAAAGTTGACTTCATGTGACATTTATTCTGTCTCAGCTCTCAGGCCACCCAATTCCCCATTTACCTGGTGGTCCACCTGAGGAAGTACCAAGCCATTCCAAGTTGTTTCCAGCTGTGGCAGCTGGAAAATACTGTGGTACTGAGGGCCATGATCTTCCCAGCCATAGACTTTTGACATCCAGACTGTCAGACACCCTCTTATGTTCCCCTGCGTTAAGGAAAGAGCTGTAAGAAAAATGATACCAAGTTTACAGTAAGTGAGGATTCCCCTTAAACTGTGAAATCTCCAAACAGCTGCTACTTGAGCATTCAGGATGGTCTTTGCTTCTCTGATGGTGTAATACCCAAAGTCTGATCCATAAAATGTGTTTTGTTTTTCACCAGCAATATGCCAGTATAATTTTGGAACTATAATGATAAACATTATATGATATAATCTGCAAATAAAATGTTAATTTGGGCCTCCAATCTTTCCTTTCATTCTCTCTCTGTTCCTCTCCTCATTTCTCACTTATTTTTGGTTGGAAATCAAAAGAAGGGACCAGAATGCTAAAAGCTTTTCTCCCAGCAGTGTGTGTATATACTTGCGTGTGTTATGAAAGCCTGTGCTGATTGCAGCAGCAGGAGACAGCTTCAGGGAACAAAAGCTGTTTTCTCTCCCCGCCATTTCCTGTTCAGAAATTAATCTTGCATGCACGTGTGTGCATGAATACACACACATGCACACCTTGAAATGTAACGGGGGCTGGAATTTGCTTCATCAATGTGCTCCCCATAGCTTTGTGTGAGCTAATCTCAGTTGTAATACACAATCTTTTTCGCTCCTGTAACTTCTATTTTAATACTCTATTGATTTTGTGTTTCAGTAAACCTAAAATATTTTTTTTTTTTTACATAAAACATCATTTATTCTAATACAGAAACCACTGGTCTTTCCCAGGGAGAAGGAACTGCATATGTTTTCTTCTTTAATAAAAGGTACATGAGATGGAGTTTTCTCTGACAGGCCCAAAATAGAAAATTGAGGCAGAAATGCCTGGAGTCAGCTGATCAATTATCAGGGGAAAACTGGAGATGAACGTCAAAATGAAACTTCAGAGAATGTGAATTATAGCACTTGTGGCAGTGTCCACGTCAAGTAACAATGTCAAAAATTCCATTTGAAAGGTTGTGTATAAAGAATTGCAGGCATGCCATGTTGGCATTTTAAACTGCATTTAAACTTGTGCTTCTTAAGTTAATATAATGGTGGAAATGTTATGTTAGTAGAAGTCACCATCATTTTTGGACATTAAGATAATAAACTGAACGCCCATTTCATAGGCATGCAAATTCAACATGCGTTTTGGTTTGAAGTCTTGTTCTGTACTTGGGGTGGAAGCCTACATTGTCAACCAGTACTGGAGAAGAGTACCAACGAGTTTAGAAGCTTCTTCCTTTATAGGTACAGGTTTCATCAAAATACAGAAGTGATGGGCAGATTTTGAGGAAAACAGCCAATAGTAACTGAAGGACCTTGTCATCCAAATTCTGCCCACTGTAATAGTATATTGGTTTAGTTTTTGCTTCTCAATACTGACAAATGTGAACATTTTATGGAAACCTTAGTCAGCATTTCTACTTCCACAAAGACAGCTGAGAAATATTTCTGAAAGCCCTGAACTGTCTAGCTAGTACTTCTTATAGGTTTCTTTCATGACTGGAATTCTGACATTCGTGATGTGGAGGAAGAAGTGAGAAAAAAAAAAAAAAGTTGCAGATTCACTGAAAGATTCTTCTTGCTTTAAATGACAGAAGAAAAGGTGTGGTGAAATTACAGTATCCAAAGTGCTGCTGCTTTCAGCCTTTCGTGGGGTATTACTGGTGTTTGAAATCCATCCACAAACTGATTTTTACTGTGTGAAATGCAGTCTTGTCATGCAGCTTTTCTTCCTTTTCTAGTGGAAGGGAAATGGTAATAGAATGTTAACTAAAGAAAACCCTAATATTGGTGTTGAGAAATGAATCTTTGTAGTAAGGTTGTGTAGGAATTAATTTGTAAGTTTCAGATTGTTTTTTGGATGTTGTCAGCCACTCTTCAGTCAAATCAACCTTAAAAGCTAGTGTCTATTATCTTACCTATAAACATTATCTTACCTATAAATGCTGGAAACAGCATTTCTTCTTGAGGCTCAGTTGTCTTCTGAAAATTGGCTTTGTCAGCTTCTGCAGTGTATGAAACCAAGTGATGATTTCTTGGCTGAAGCATTTAAATGAATTGTAAAATGAATATTTAGCAAGGTTTTTGTTTATTTTCTAGCATGCTCACATATGCCTGTCTGTGATCAGTCTTCCATCTCATAAGAATTTGAATGCATGAAGGAGAAAAATTTAAGGAAGAACATGCTGAGGTTCCACATTTGCAAAAACACATCTCAGGCTGTGTGTATCAAGTTAATATCTGCCTTCCCTTTTATAACCTGCCTTAAGTAGAAATGTGCAAAAATTATAATAATGCAAATTATTTGTGTCACTAACTTTGGAAAAAACTTGAATGAATTCTTATGTCATGCTGGGGGCAGTTTTAACTCAACCTGTGCTTGAAGGACCCAGGACTTTGCTAAGCAGGGATGACATTTATTCATGTACTTACAGATCTTCCTTGACTGGAATCTTTGTTAGATTTTTGTCACATTTACCTTTTCCAACAGCTCATTTATTTAGTTTTGGGTTGCATTTAAAGCAAAACACTCCAGGTTAAAAGTCCTTGTCATTGTGCTTCTCTAATATATTGGGTGATAATGGAAAAATTCTGAAATGACCTGTGAAAGGCAGTATGAAACTTTATGAATAAAGATGTAGGAAGAAAAAAACCCCCACATAATACCATCTGATACTAGAATTCTGGAAGTATGGATGCAACTGGAGAGTTCCCAGTTGTAAGTGGGATGAAGATATGTTTGGAATTGCTAGAAATCCACATTAAATTTTCCAGCTTCCAACATTTCTTAAAGAGAATTTCTTTTCCTTGGTATTTTAGGACACAATAGTGAAAATGTTGGTACTCCCCTATGATTATAACTCTAGTGGAAAAAAAACCATGTAAGTATTATTTTCTCTGTGTTCAACAGCATGTGGATGTCTGTGAGGGAAATAATTCCTCAAAAGAGATGGAATAATTTATTTTCTCTAATGATCTTTTCTGTGAATGTACAGTGTTCAGGCCAGGAATATTCAGGCCAGTGACATAATGGGAACTCATCTTTGTAAGCAGAAGGTCATTGGACATTGGTCTCAAAAGTGTCTATGCACAAAGCTGTGATTCAATGTCAAATACTGCAGAAGTCTTCTAGCAGTGCCAAAGTTGGGGTAACTTGCTTTTCTGATACAGCATTTAATGTCATGGTAATGGCAAAAATGGAAGTTATTTTCAAGAATTTATTTGTTATCAAGGTTATCTATGCTAGGTAAGACCTTGTCCTTACTGAAGATACAGACATCTGCTGAGGGTTTATATGAGGCTAGGATTTCATCCACTATACTTACAGGTTGTAGTTTCAATGTCATGTGACCATGTAGTGACATCTGTTCCTAAGGCTTTCCTGGTCTTTGTTTTATTAATAAACAATAAAGCAATCCATATTTACTTTTTACCTTTGTATTGTCAGACTATATTTTATATCATTTATACTATTACAAATATGTATACTATAACATATATAATGATTGTAATTAACATACTTAAAATTAAGTATGAGCTTTGGCACTTTGCTAGCTTCTGGCATATATCGAAGTGTGTTTTAAAAACTTGAAAATATGTATGTGTCAGGAAGAGGAGGAATTTGTGTAGTAGAGCTGGTAGGACTTGAAGCTAACATGATTTGTTTTGCCTACTTCTTTATTTCTGCATGACACTGAGTTTGTGTTTGGAAGCTTTATTTTAATTCACTATTCTTGGTTTGTGTTGGGTTTTCAAATCCTTTTGGGTACAAAGCTGCAAGGGTTCCGTTAACTGTCATGAAGGATAGCAGAAGATGCCTCTTTAGCAAGTCATCTCTACCTCAAATAGTCCGTGAAGATAACTGAGATTACTGGACACATGCAATAATTTCACTTATATATAACATTGCTATTCAGTAAGGTGGCTCTAAAAATGAAATTTTAATGAGCATGTCTGAATATATGCTGAAGAGTTTTACCAGGTTTATGTTTTTCTACTGTAGTTTGGGTTTAGAAATGTCTGGCTCAAAACTTTTTAGTGGCATACCTGCAATGCAGTTTTTCCATCCATGTGGTGGAAGACTGAAACCAAGTTAGGATTCAACTGTTGCTGGTACATTTAATGAAAGAGAAACATCAGAGCTGGGCTGCAGATCAAAGATGGAGTCCTGGAGAGTCAAGCTTGCTCTTCCTCAAGAGAAAGACTCAGAAGTGATATTTAAGGTTACTAGGAGGGATCATTTTCCTTCGTGTCTTTCCCCTAGTAGTAGCTGCTGTTTTATCTCTCAGTGGTGGCAGCAGTATAAATATTTTGTAGGGCTCTGGCAGAGGTAGTCAGCTATGATGATTTTACTGCCACTTCTGAACTTGTCAACTCCAAACGTTATTTATGGCTAGCACAAGTTCTGCATGTAGGTCTAGCACCTTTTTTTTATTTTTGTTTTTTTATATAGGTTTGATAGTATACATATTTTGAATGGCTTTTACCTCATTTTTTACTGAATCATCTTTTGCAGATTGTGCAGCATATATACAAATACACACAAAATATATCTTATTTGGAAAGTGCTGTTACCTGTTCAGCTTATCTTTTTGAGACTATAGCACTTAGAGGGCTTATTTTGTCCCAAGGCCCTCCTTAAAGAAAAAGTAAAATGTACAGGGCTAAAAAATATCCATGTAATGATGTGCCTAACAGCAAAAAGAGTATGTATTTGTGAAAGTACTTCTATTGTCATACAGTCCTCTGCTGCTATCTGGTCCTGCTTCTGACCTGTTCAAACATGTCTGGTTTTGATGCCGTGGATATCAGTTGTCCAATTCCCAGACTGTGTCTTTGTGCCTCCTGAAAAGGTGCACTAGTAATAGACTAATAATCAGATCCATTAGTATGTATTATTTTTCAGAAATTCTTTGTAGCTTTTGCAGAATTCAGGTCAAAGTTCAATGTTTGGGTTGAGAATTCTTTGGCACGTCCAAACTATAAAAGGATCTTCTTCTGCTTTTTTGCTGCTTTCTAGATTTTTATTAACTGTCTTTCAGACATGCTGAATCAGCTCAGAATATAATATCTAAAATACAGATTTTATATAGGGTATAATACCTATATAGGCTATAATGTCTAAAATAAAAATTGGTTTAGATACTGTCAAAATTTGACATATTCAGGAGGACTATGGCTTTCCATGGAAATTTGACTATTAAAATATCAAACTGACAAGTCCTAAAATATTTACCTCCTGCACAATTATTTTTCTTTGTGCCTGGGAAGCTTATGGAGCAGATCATCCTGAGTACCATCTTGCAACACGTGCAGGACAACTGGGCATCAGGCCCAGCCAGTATGGACTTGTGAAACAGGTCCTGCTTGCCTAAGCTCATCTTCTTCTATGACACAATGACCCACCTAGTGGATGAAGGAAAAGCTGTGGATGTTGTCTGCCTGGACCTTAGTAAAGCCTTTGACACCGTCTCCCACAGCATTCTCCTGGAGAAACAGACTGCTCATGTCTTGGACAGGTGTTCTCTGTGCTGGGTTAAAAACTGGCTGGGTGCCCAAGGCCAGAGAGTCATGGTAAACAGGGTTGCTTCCAGCTGGTGGCCAGTCACCAGTGGTGTTCCCCAGGGCTCAGTACTGGGGCCAGCTCTGCTTAGTATCTTTATTGGCGCTCTGGATGAGGGATCAAGTGCACCCTCAGCAAGTTTGCAGATGACACCAAGCTGGGCAGGAGCACTGATCTGCGGGAGGGCAGGAGGTTCTGCAGAGGGGTCTGGACATGCTGGACCGATGGGCTGAGGCCAGCTGGATGAGGTTCAAGAAGGCTCCGTGCCGGGTCCTGCACCTGGGTCACACCAGCCCCACACAGCGCTACAGGCTGGGGCAGAGCGGCTGGAAAGGGCCTGGTGGGAAAGGGCCTGGGGGTGCTGGTCGGCAGCCGGCTGGGCATGAGCCAGCAGTGTGCCCAGGTGGCCAAGGAGGCCAGCAGCACCCTGGCTTGTGTCAGAAGCAGTGTGGCCAGCAGGGCAAGGGAAGGGACTGTCCCCCTGCACTGGGCACTGGTGAGGCTGCACCTCGAACCCTGTGTTCAGGTTTGGGCCCCTCACTGCAGGAGGGACGTAGAGGGGCTGCAGCGTGTCCAGGGAAGGGCCACGGGGCTGGGGAAGGGTCTGGAGCACAAGGCCTGTGAGGAGCAGCTGAGGGAACTGGGGTGGTTTAGCCTGGAGAGGAGGAGGCTCGGGGGGGACCTTATTGCTCTCTACAGGCTGTAGGCAGGTGGGGGTCAGTCTTTTCCCCAGATAACAACAGAAAAGATTAAATGGCCTCAAGTTATGTCAGAGGAAGTTTAGATTGGATATTAGGAAAAACTTCTTTACTGAAAGGGTGGTCAAGCATTGGAAGAGGTTGTGCAGGGAGATGGTGGAATGACCATCACGTCATGAGGTGTTTAAGAAAAGAGTGTTTAATTGAGTTCTACTATCCCAATGTTTACTAAAAGTACAGCCCTTATGCCCTGTGATAGCAAAATAAATGTGCTTGTCTCTAATCTTTAGCACTGACGTCAACTGCTGTGGACTGGCCTGTGTCCATGCTTTTGAATTCTTTCACCTGTGAAACCAGGGTAGTCATATCATAACTACCCACTAGGAAAAGTCCCTGGCCTGTGCTGGTTCACAAAGCTGTCATTTTTTTTGCAAAAGTGCTAATTGTTGGAGGTCCAGGCACCATTCTAACAAGCAAAAGGCATAGACGGTCAAATTCCAGTTCCCAGGAACATTGCCTAGCTCTGTTTAATTAACTTGTATACAAACCTGCTTATTCTATTCAGTCCTGAGACCTGGCTGGCTTTGTCTTTGCTTTTAAATTGTCAGAAACTCTTAGTAAACTCAAATTATTTTACCTGTAACTGAGCAACTTGCTTCAAGTCTCATCATCCCCTTCTGAACTTTAGAAGAGCCATACCTGCCTGGAGTTTGGCTTGTGTTGGACTAAGTGTCTTATGGCAGTGGATTATTTTCTCAATTATTCAGAACTGTTATCTGGCTCAGAATTGAAGCTGCTTAGGAATTTTTCAGTACAGTTTTGTGAGCAGTTAAAAAATGTTCATTTGCTAGGACTGAAAGGTTTTCCTGGAAAGGGTTGATTATGATTAATTTACTGATGATCTTTAGAAGAAAAACCCAAACAAATGGATTGGCATTACAGATGGTACCTTTTCCCAAGGCTTTCCTTTCAGAAAAGAGTTCTTCCATTCTTGACCTGAGGAATGCTGCACAATGGTAGACCCAATCATTTCCACCTCTTGCATGATGAGATAATGTGTCCATTCAAACAACTTATTTGAAAGATTTATATTCTCCATCGGCTGTTGGGATGAACTCAGTATCTTTAAGTCTACAGATACAGATCCATTAATGAACTAACAGTGAGATATTTTGGGAGTTGCCTCTTTATCTATGCCCTTCAGAGATAAAAATGGATGTGGTGCAGCTTACAGCACTGTTACTTCATTTGGTAGTGAGAAGGCAGTTCCATGGGACTTTCTTCTATGATAGTTAAGGCAATTCTAATCTAATACACCGATAGTTTAAAAAAATGGAAACTTTTTTTTTCTTCTTAATTTTTCAGTGTAAAAATCTCTGTCATTGTTCAAAACTTCTCCAAATTAGGGAGGGGAGAAAAAAAAAAAAAAACAAGGAAAGATGAATAGGCGAATATACAACAAGAAAGGCAGGATAGCTTTAGCTGCCACCTGCTATCTATGTTTGTTGCTGAAGCTTAGCTATCTGGGAGTGAATGGCCTATGATAACAAGATCATTAGATCTGTCTTTCAGACCTGTGAACTTCTACTCTGCATTACATGTTGGAGAAATCTAAGCTCCATCTGGGACTATTAGCTTTCGGGAGCCTATCCAAAAATGGCTTACCTGCCAGGCAAGTAATATCTACTCTAAGCTGGAGACTTAATGTCCTGAAAAGACTTAATGCTTAGCTTATCTTGAGTCCTAGGTCCAGTGTGCTGAGAAGAGCTTAATTTTGAACACCAGTAAAGCATTTTCCTCCAGAAAAAAATGGTGTTCAGAAAGCTAGAAAAGAAAAGCAAAGAAAGCACCTTTTGGGATATTGTGTTTTATTTTTTTCTCCAGTTCACCACCTGGGCTAATAACTGAGAACATAACTCTGTTGCAGACTCTGCAACAGCTGCTACTGATGCATACCACTAGCTTGTCTCTAATTAGAATAAAAAACTTTCTCAGCAGCAGTAAATCTGTAATAACTTAAAACATAATGATGAGAGCAAGAATGAAAAATTTTCTGCTGCTTGCTTTTGCTCTGGCTTTTTTTTGTACACCTTCTGAATTCTTTCACTGTTTAAAGGAATGCTTGAAAAAAATATTCTGCTGGTCATTTCATAGCAACAGTTGTTACCCAGATGTTTTCTATTGGGGATTCATCTCTGCCTCACTATAAGTTAACACTATGCTTCTACAAATCCAAGACATTTAATTTTATGCAATTCATCTATAATAAAACCTCACATACAATGTTTTTTTATTTTATAGCTATTTTGATATTTAAGAGAAAGTCCTTCTGTTACTACATTTGAATTGGGAACTTACTGGTAACAGAAAAAAACCAAGCACACTAGCCATTTGTTTATCACAATGGAGCTGTAACGTGTCTGGGCTCATCTGTCCCTCATAAGAGCTTTCTTAGATGCTCCTAGTCACAACCTAACTAGCAAAAAATTGTAAATGCCTAGGTTTAAGACAACATTCAACATCCTATCTCTGTTGTATGTATTTCTGTTAAGGGCTATAATTTTGGCATTTCAGAGTAGCCAGAATTACCTATACAGAATTACCTGTAACTGATCTTGCAAAAGACACAGAAGTTGAACATGAGTTGTGCTGATAAGGCGTTCCAGGGCATGGACTGTGTCCCATTTTGTGACTGTGTCATATGCATATCATATGTCCTTAATATGAAAGGAGCTGACCATGAAGCATTGCCACTAATGAGAAGGACGGAAAATACTTTTGCATTGCATGGAAGATGTTTGCTGCTGACAGCAAGAAACATGCTGCCTGAGTTCAAGTTCACGTACTTTTGTCATCACTGCAACAGAGGAATCAGTTCTTATTATCCCAGCCATATTGCTAAAATTGCAGCAATATCAGTTTTCAAGCTTTCAAGCTTTTTTTTTTTTTTACAAGTTGATTTTGAAAGTAAGTGTCCCCTAAACACATGGTTCTTTCAGACATAAAGATTATAAAGGAATTCATGAAGTTGTCATAGGAGTTAATTGCAGAATTCTTACTGACTTCATTTGCGCCTTGGTTCTGTCATGTATTCAGAAATTCTCCAAGGTTCACCTTTAGGTAAGTGTGATGTTGTCATATATTAGAAGCCCAGAAAAAATAATCATAGGCCCTAGTCCTGTAATTTACTTGCATAAACTGAAGGTTACACCCATGCAGTGCCTCGGTGAAGTGAATGGTGTTTCATGCTGATACAACAATCTGCCCATCTGCTATAAGTGCAGGATTGAGACAATGACTTGTAAATTACGACACTGATGGGCCAAACTGAAATGCTAATTCTGCCTCTGAAAATCTGAGGGAGCCCAGTCTCATCTTTACCCAGAGAGCTATGCAAGAGATGATTGTCCAGCATATAGATGGTAGTGATGCTTTAGAGGTAAGTGGCTATATTCTTGAAAGCTTTTTTCACTGCATTATGTGACTACTCTGAGGCATCCTAGTATTTCAAACTTTCTGCAGTTATTTAACCTAATCAATGTACGTGGGATATAATTGTGCTCTCTCCTGTAGGAGGTAACACAGGCAAGAAATGGCATAATTCTGCATGTCTCTGTGCTGTAGTGACAGCCTGTCATTTCCCGTACTCTGCTAGAGATTATGAATAGACAATGTGTGTAGGCTGAACATAGTTGCTTGGTAACCATCTTTTTTACTTTCTTAGATGTAATTGCCTCTTTTCAGAAAAACATCAATTAGCTTAATTTCTTTTGATGTTGAAGCAATAAATTTGCCTTTAACTCCTCTGAGTATCTCAATAAATAGAGGGGAGGCTATTTGAAATTTCAAGATATCAATTTTCTTGGACTTTCTAAGGCAAGTCACATTGTAAATGTTAGTGTGGACATTATCATAATCAGATTTATTTTTTCACTCAATGAGCATACATTAAAATTTATGTACATTTATGTAGCATACATTAAAATTTGAAATTATATTCTGGATTGTTTTTGTGATAGAGGAGTGAAACATTTGCCAGTTTAACACCCTTCTATTTAAAAATCACATTTGTACACCAGTTAACTGCATGAGTATTATTAGGACTGCAAACCCATAGACAGATTTGCATCCTACTGTAAATATTAGGAAAGACACCACGCTAAAAATCTTGGAAGTGAACACTGAAAACTGTAAGGAAAAACTGCTTAAGCTGATGGAGAATATGTTAAAAGCCCCAAGATTAAGCACTTCCAAAGTATAAATTCATTTGCTTATGAAACTGATTTGGTTCTGTGCACAGAACACATGGGAGTAAACTCTGGGACATGAAGCACAATAATTTAAACAGGATGCAAGTACAGACTTCAGAAAAACTCTACCGGTTTGTGGCAGCCAAGGACTACACTCTGAATGTTTTGAGAATATTCTTCATGATATGGAAGTCAGTGGAAACCTTAGAATCACAAAGTCATTTAGGTTGGAAAAGACCTTTGAGATCATCAGGTCCAACCATTAGCCCAGAAATGCCAAGTCCCTCAAAACTCATCCTCCAGACCCTTCCCCAGCCCCGTTGCCCTTCCCTGGACACGCTGCAGCCCCTCTACGTCCCTCCTGCAGTGAGGGGCCCAAACCTGAACACAGGGTTCGAGGTGCAGCCTCACCAGTGCCCAGTGCAGGGGGACAGTCCCTTCCCTTGCCCTGCTGGCCACACTGCTCCTGACACAAGCCAGGGTGCTGCTGGCCTCCTTGGCCACCTGGGCACACTGCTGGCTCATGCCCAGCCGGCTGCCGACCAGCACCCCCAGGCCCTTTCCCACCAGGCCCTTTCCAGCCGCTCTGCCCCAGCCTGTAGCGCTGTGTGGGGCTGGTGTGACCCAGGTGCAGGACCCGGCACGGAGCCTTCTTGAACTTCATCCAGCTGGCCTCGGCCCATCGGTGCGGCATGTCCAGACCCCTCTGCAGAGCCTCCTGCCCTCCCGCAGAGCAACGCTGCTGCCCAGCTTGGTGTCATCTGCAAACTTGCTGAGGGTGCACTCGATCCCCTCGTCCAGAGCGCCGATAAAGATACTGAACAGAGCTGGCCCCAGTACTGAGCCCTGGGGAACACCACTGGTGACCGGCCACTAGCTGGATGTAACTCCATTTACTATGACTCTCTGGGCTTAAATAATAATAAATAAGTAATGAATAAAATACGTATAGTATATATATAAATAATATACAGTTAATATAAAATAAATAAATAAATAATAAGTAAAGATATTAAACATAACTGGGAATATTTCAGTATCCTCATAGTAATGAAATCTGTTTACCAAAAAATAAGACTTATGGAAAATCATAAATTTGGGTTTCTTCTTATATGTTTTCTAAGGTATATACAGGTTATGTGTTTAAAATTTGTTCCACACACATGAAGACTAGAGTATGTAACTGAGAAGGAAAGACCATACATTTATACATTCATGCTCTAAGCATTCATTATTCATAATTATTTGATTATAATCCATATGCTAACACCACTTTAAAGGGAATCTGTAGGTAAGAGCTGTCATATTTAACACAATGCTGAGGTCCATTTTCATCACCATTTTCGCAGCTAACACTGTGTCTTCCTAGAATTGCAAAGTCCTGTGCTCATTTTTTCAAAGACAGCTAATCCTGCGGAACTATGTGGTATTTGTGCTGCCGCTGAAAATTAAAGAAACGCTTGCAATGAGGACTGCACTGCAGAGGGTGGTATGTTTGTGTGGCTTTTAAAGCACAGTCCCACATGGAACTACAACAGGTAGCCACCGTTCTGGTATCATCTCAGACTATATCAGGATATCATTAATGACGGAAGTTAGCCCTGTGCTTCTGAGCTGCTTGTGTGGTTTAGAGGGCTAAGGAGCTAAGTGCATAACAACTCTAACTGTTAACTGGATACGTATCACAAAATGCTGAAGTAAGCATCAGGCAATGAAAATGAACATCAAACCTTCAAATTTTGTTTATATGCAAAGTATTGCTTATAAATTAATTTTAGGGTAGTGTTCTGCAAGAACATTATTTCCTTTGCTTCTGTATTCCACTTTCATATAAATGATGAAATGTATGAAATTAGTTTCTTGACTTCTGCCCATTTAGCCATATTCTTACCAGTCATAAAAAAACAGTGTTCAACTTTTAAAAATATTTCTCAGGCAGTGTAGGCACAGCTGTTTACATATCCATATAGACATATATTTATACATATCATACATTGCTTTTCTTGTAGTTTTAAAAAGAACAGTAGTTGTCAGGCATCCTCTGATATTATTCCATTACTGCAGGACAATCTGCAATGTCATAGTGTGTGGTAGGATAATGGTATATTGTGAGTTAATTGTCACATTCTGCAATAGCTTACAAATACTTAAACATTTAGGACATGTATGAGGTTATTTTGTTTTCCGGTTTAATAAGTCAAAACAGTGGTGTTTCCCCTGATATATCTGATCATGTGATAGGTGTATTTAACCTTCTGTGTTTAGTTTTAGTTTCCATCAATAGCTTGTCTTTTAAAATGGTTACACACGCTAGCTAGCGAGCTGTTATCGCAAGTCCAAATCGTGTTGTGGATGTTATGACTCAGCAGTGTTGCTAATAGTAATTATAGGAATTTCACAGCTCCTCCTTCAGGTATGTCTCACAGATGTAGACTGTGGACTTTCTTGGTGTTTCTATATGACAGATCATTCCTGCATGTCCACCATCCTTTTGTGCCTGTTGGTACTTTCTGTGGCCTGGAGCCTGTAAACAACATGTTGCTGACAGGCAGACCGTAATTTGCTCTAGCTATTTGCAGGCAGATTCCTACAATATAGAAGTTTCCTCTGATGACAAAGAGTAAAGTTTTGATGACCAAAGTGTACAGTTTTGATGACAAAACCAAACTGGGTAACACTGCAAAGATTGCCAGCTTTCATACTGGTCTATTGGAGCCATTGCAGGAATATGGCAGCTTACCATGGCAGGTGGCTTGCTCATATTCATGTCTAATTTGTAGCCCTCCCAGTCATGTGTTCGTGTCTGTTCCTGAAGGCATATCCTTCAGGAAGACGTATCTGCCATTGTTTATTTTCCACTATTGTTTGGATAATAGTATTATAAATAAACATACGTTTTTTCCAGTAAATCTCTCTAATGTGGGTACTCTATTCTGCAACAGAAGTAAGAATAGGATGATATTCTGCACCTTGCCAGCAGATGCAAAGAAAAGTGTTGTATGTTCTTCTATTGCTGTGTACATAAAAGGTAAGTTTAAACTAGATGTGTGTCTTTAGAATATGAAGAAGATCATGTATTACTTCTACAGCACAGTTTTTACTGTCTTCTTGGGACACTTTGTGTAAGATGTTTTTAATGCATAATTTTCTTACCACTGCTTCATTTATTCCCCCTCTAAAATTCTTCTAGGAAAATGGACACGACTTTTCAGTGATTATTGTTATGTCACCCTTTAGTCCAGACTAGGAAAAGGTATTTATTACTTACTGTGTTCCTGGAACACAAATCAAATAACATTCACTTGCTGTTTAAAACAGAAGTCAGACATATATTGTGTGAGGTATGCAGTCTTCCAATATTGTTATTGTCAACCTCTTCTCTCATTATTTTTGAAGTAAATGTGGGAAATGAAAGAAATAAGGACAGAAACTCATTTCCAGCTTAACATTCTTTTGTTCTCTAAACTTTCTGAATATATCTAATTAAATCTATGAGTTCTTTTTTGAAAGACGTCATTGACAGGTGATGTGCTGAGACGATGCTAGACATGGAACTAAACACACATGGACTAGGAACTCATGACATTGTCTGGATTGTATTAGACATATGTTCAGTACTATTTAAGAGTTTAAACAGGAGTTAGATATCTAAATGCCTTGGAGGACCTTGTCCATGCACAATCTGTATCACATACAGCACTGTGTACTGCTGCTTTTTCTCTGTAGTTAGTCACAGAGTTCCTTTTTGCTATTTAGTAGTAGCTTTGTGATCTGCTTTGCAGCTTGAAAACACCTGGTTCTCCACATGCCTGTTGGAGATCCACAGAAAGTCATCAGTAACTTTGAAATGGGTCCTTGCTTTGTATGCTGATATTTTGTGATATGGCTTTTTAGGTTCATAATTTACTAAGATGTGGAGAACAGAATGTTGTATCCAATGTTCTTATTTTTATTGTGAAAGCAATCAAAGAAGAATATTTGAACTTTTTTTAATCTTTATGCATTCTCATTATGAAGCCATTAAAGTTACTTCTTAAGTAGGTGCTCTGGGGATTCTCTGGCTCTTGCAGTCCTGTGGGAGGGGCACTTAGCTGTGGAATGAAATTTCTGCTCACAATGGAAACACCTTCTCAAAATCACAAGTCTAGTGTGAATTGCATGCTTATACAGAAAGAAAAGAAACCAGCTATGATTTTTAGTAGTAACTGTATTAGAAGTATTTACGCCCCAAGAAGGCAATAGCTGTTCTATAATCAACTACAAAAGAAAGAAGAGCACTTCAGCATTGTCTCCCTTCTTCCCCCGCACACCTTTAGCTGTAGCTTTGGAGCTTTTTTTTGTTCCTGGCAAATGATATGCGTATACTGAATATATGTTTTTTAAAAAGTGGAGAAATGTTACTGATAATCAGCTGCCTGTCAAGATTACATTGTACAGAGCAGAAGAATAATACATGTAATTAAACATTCGTGTCTTTATGGTTGCCAGTTCCACCTACAAAGATCTGTAGGGCAATTTTTCTTGTAATCACAAATATAATCACCTTCCAACAGGGCTTTATTTCTGCAAATGTCCTCCCAACCCCTACAGAATCTCAGCTGCACTTCTACACCAAAATCAATAGCCTGAAAAATTCCTTTGCAGAGAATATGAAACTAACTTCTAAATAGACTGTCATGAAGAAGGTAAGGATTTCATATGGAGAAGCACAGGAGTATGGCTTCATAAACTACATAATCTGTATCTCCATCTTTTTAAATATAGGGAATCTTTACTGTTCTTTCTTTCCCACTGTTCTGGTATGTGCTCACTCTTTGACCTGTGTGTATGGAGATAGAAGTAAAAAAATATGTTGTGTCTGTGTGCAAAACCAACAGTTTCATTAAACTATTTGTGTGAAATTTGCAGGGAATTCTTGAAGGAAGTTAGAAAAAACCCATTAGAAATAGTGGGTATTTTCACTTTAAAGATATCAATCATGATTTTTAGTTGTAACTCTGTTCGTAAAACCAGCCATGTAACAAGCAACCACTTTTGAGGGCAGAACACTGGCTACCTTTGCTTCAGCTGAGTTACTTGTACTGAGCTGCCCTCTCATTCATAAATCTGTATTGATTCTGGTTGCATTTCTATGTATAGGTGCATACTAGCTGGTGTATTACAGGACACAAAAGTAACCTTACAGAACAGTCATATTCTTCTCAAAAAATTAATGGAATTACCTGTAAGTACTTCCATGTTAAGTTGGAAGAACACAGTATTTCTGGGCACAAATATATTCACTGTGTGCCAAATACTATGATAATACAGGGAGAGTAGTGTATAAATACCCATCCATCTCCAGATGACTTATGAGCAGACCTTAAAGTTAAGATAGAATGTAGAGTGAGAACCTGTGCGAATGGAATATTTCACTTCAACTTCAGCTACAGACTGTAGGAGCAGATGAAACATGCATAGGTATCTAAAAAATTTCCGATCAAAGAAATTTCTGATGAATTTAGAGCCAAAGTAAGGAGCTCATACTTGCTACTTGGGTCTGATTTTTCTATCATCATAATCAGCTGGCTGAATTCAGAGTTGCCTCCAGGGCTGAGATTAGTCAAAATGTCAAAGGCAATGCAAGTTGCAACCATTGACTGACGCACATCTTAGTGAACACACCTGACCTTAATATATGGTTGGCAGGGATCTGCTACTCTTGGCAGATCAATGGTGCGTTGGCTTTACTGGTTTAGCTTTAAGGCTGCAAAATATCAGTGAGATAAGTAAAGAAATGAAAGCAGAAAAGAAATGACAAGGGAAAAGATAATGAAGCAGTGACAGATCAGAGAAATTCTCTGCAACGTGGAATTATTGTAAGACTTTCAGATCACCCCAGTTTAACCCTTTTTGATCTTAAGCCCATTTTCTCATCACTGACTGAATTTTTTAGCATTTAGTTGTGACAATAAACACAATAACATCTGTCAAAGTTTATTTGCTAAAATGTTTTTAACCATGGCTTTTTTTTTTTTTAATTTGTAGTAATTTTGCACTGAAAAATGAAATCACGCCTGTTTTCTGTTCTCATATGGTAACAAACTATGTAAATACTAGGTATTAGTTTTTCATTTAGATGTATTTCTTTTCCCACCTGGTGTGTGGGATAGGTTTTTCTTGAAGGCTTATTCATTCTTCTGCATTACTTCTCTGCAAACATGTTACTTTTTATTTCTAGCACCCCTGATTTTATTAACCACCCCATTATTGAATATAACATCCATCTGGTGTTACTTAAAATGTGCAAAATTCATCACTGAATATTACTGAAATCTTTAAAGAATAGTATCAAACATTTTTCTTTTCAAAAGCTTCTCTGTGATGATGCTTGATGATTTTGTACTGTTCAATAGTTTTATTGTTCAAAATACACTTGATTGGAAGGAAGTAAAAATATATTAGATCTTTGTAGGGGTTGTCCTGGAAAGTTATATATTGTCCCAGTATGGTGCAACCCTTCCTTTTAATTCTCATATCTTCACTGGCAAATACAAAGCATAAAGGAAGCAGGGCAGAAACTGGAGAGAACAAAATTGATAGAGTATGTCATAATTCCTCCCTTCACTCAGTTTTCCCCAAAGTAAAATCAAATGCAACAGGCAGCTGTGGTGCCAGCAGTAATGTGATTACTACATGAGCCCCAGCAGAGAGGAGGCCAGGAATGGAGAAGGCACAATTGCTCATGCTGTACCTTAAGAAAATGATCAAACTGCTTAACCCTTCTGTTGTATAAGGAAAAGCAAGCATAGTTCAGTCCTGAAGCAGACCAGGTAGAGGCTATGTCCCTGCTGTAAATCCCTAAATGATTTAGATGTTATATTTATATAAATACTGTGTGATTGAACCTGTATCGTTATGACTGGATAGGTCTTTCTGCCCAGCAGAATACATATGGACATGTGGTGCGACCTCTCTATTTCTTTATTTGTCCCCAAATTAATAATCCATTGATTGATGCTTTAACTTCTTACATCTCTTTATTTACCTAAGTGTAATTGATCAAACTCAGTAAGGCATTATTATTCTCATTCCAAGATTTCTATCAGCTTAGGCTGCATGGGTTGCAGATCTGGGACAGAAGAGAAGCAATTCAAGAAAAGATTAAAACTGGGGCAGTTTCCAAGTGAGAAATGTATTGGCAGAGATTATTGCTTTTGTAAGGACTGTGACATGTAGAAAAAGGGTGACAGAGGCTGGCAAGTATTAAAGAACAGAAAAATGTATCAGCTCATAAACAGTACCTATTTGTGGGGTCCGACTCAAAAACCAGTTGGAGAAAAAGATGAATTCTTCGTATTTGCAGTTCATGTAAAAATATGTTTCCCTTTATGCTATTGTGCACTTCTTTTAAAGGGAAATGTATTTTTCTACTGGTGCTTTTGAGAACAGTTGTTCCTGCAAGTGTAAACAAAAGTGCCAGTGAGATGAGCATTCCAGAAATGCCATAACTTTTATGACTCACATAAAACTTAAAGGAAGAATCTTACTTTGGGGGAAAACTGGTTTGAGTGGAATTTTAGGGTGATTGTTTTCTTTGCAACAGACAAAAAATTGGTTATTAAAGAAAAACAAAGTATGCCTTAAAAGGAGAAATACAATTTAACGGTAGCTATGGGCTCAGAAAAATGAACAAGTTACCATGAGACAAAGAGTAACTATACATCAGGCAGTTCACAGAAGTTGTCTGAGAGATGCTTCTAGCCTGTAAGAAACACAAATTAATTTAGATGAGCTTTCATGTCTTCCACTGGCAGCTAAGCTAGCTTGAATGACCTCTCCTGGCAATTTTCTTCTCTCATCTGGCTAGAAGTGCATAGATGAACAGTTCACAAATGAAAACTGATAGGTATTAACTAGTTAAATCACAGTAGCTTGCTTGTAGCTTTAGTTTCTATTATCTAAACTTATTGCTTGTCACAACAGTACTATTGTACAGTGGTTTTATTTTAACAATAAAAAGATGCATTATTAGTTATTGGAATTAGAATAGCCTGTAATATGCACAGTCTGATATTAATGACATAAAATCAATTACAGTGCAATAATGCAAAATAGCATTATTGGCAGTCTCCATTTACAGTTTCCTAAATCACTGCATTCCAAAAGTCAAGTATTTATTAATGTTATCTTTATACCCATCATATACTGTAATGCTTCCTTCCCTTTAGTGCATCTATAAGTCTTAAATAAGACAGCATGGCAATTTTATTGCCCAGTCTTTTAACATGCCTTTTAAATCAAATAATGTCATCATAAGCTAATTTCTGTGGACCCAGACTGATATTACTTTTGTCTTATTTAATCACATTTTCCACTGAACTCACTTCTATCTCAACAACAGTAGCTATACTGTAGATTCCAGTTTTGAAAACATGTATTTCTAATGCAATAGCTGCATTATGCATCTACTCAAAATGAAAATTGATAGTTTTTAGATTTTTGATTTGTGATTCAAAAGAAAATGACATCATAGTTTCTAAGATTTGTGTCACATATTTTGGATTTAAGAAGTTAACATTTAAGTTGTGTTTTATCTTATGTATTTAGCCTGTATAACTGGAAAGAATATAGTAACAGCAGAAAGTGGGCTGGATTCTCTAGTGTGTCTTGCACAGCCTGTCCTTGGAACTGTTGTATAGTTTTGCCTAGCACTGCCTGTCACTACAAGTGCATCTAATGGAGTATTGATGAGATCCCTTTGTCATGGTGTGGTCAAAGCTAGAGCAGGCAGGCACTAATAAAGCTGAATATCAACAGATTCAGAAAGAGAGGCGGCATAGTATTTGCTCTTGGGTTAGTGGATCTTTCAGGCAATACATTTTAGGCAAACATGAATGATTGTGTCAAACATAGAAGACATGGATTTACCAGAGATGCTACTTAACTAATGAGCTAGAATAAAGCAGTTAGGTAGTTTGTGCTTAAGTTTTTGTCACAGCTTTGCAAGGAAACTCAAGACTCATCAGTTGAATTCATGGACCTTTCCACATAATGGAAAGGCATGTCCCCTTGACCTGACATATAAGTAAATTGGTAGAATAATTTTAAATAAAAATTTTGTTAGAGTAGTCATGGCCCTTAGTGCAATCCATGATCCTCTCCATTAATTTTCCTGTGACTTTATCTTACCTCATCCAGTATTTTCCTTTGTTAGAAGTGACAATAACCAATGAATGCTCCAGCTGGGAGATAGGAGAAGTCACCTCTATTTTGGCACATAACTGCTGTTATCCCATTGATAGATACTATTCTGTTCTGGCCATGAAAGTAACATATTCCCCACCTTAGTTTTTGATTGTTTTTTAGTACCGCATTTTATCCTTTTTTATTTTTTACTTGGTAAACTACTGAAGGACTCCATTACAGAATTTCAGACTTCTTGGAGAGAGAAAAGTAACATTTAAGGTTTTAGAATATTGACTCTAATGATGTCTCAAAAAAGATGTACAGTAAGACTATTTATTCTTCATTTGCATAATATATATGTCATATTAATCTCATGTCTCAAGACTTATAACAAGAAAATTTTTCTTTTCCTCTTAGTGCATAATTTAGTTTAGGGAGGTATTTTTCTGTCATCTTCCCAGATATTAAAGGTAATCACCGAGAAATGTGCATGTGTGTACATACATATACATATATTATTGGCTGAATAATGATGGATAACTGTTGATTTGTGTTCTTTGTACATTCCTGGTTAATCAGCCAGACTTGGGATCCACTGGAAATTCCTTCCACTATCATGAGATTCACAACAGCCATTAGCCTGTTTTTGTTCGCCATTGTAATATGGAACACAATCCAATTTTTAGAAGTATTTAGGCATGTTTTTCTTCCAAACATCCTCAGTTATGGGATCTAGCACGTTGGAAACAGCTTCTTCACTCTTCCTCTGCAACATAGTTTTTCTACAGGTCTTAAGTTTCTTGTAAGGTGTTAGAATCATTTTATTAAGCTGGGTTTGGGGAGTAGATGACCTTTGGGTCTTATAAACACCTATTTCCTGTTCGTCTGCACTTTCAGGACTTGCTTATTTAGTTGGCTTTAATACCTACTTACAACATGTTTTGCTGGGAAGTCAGCACTTTAGCTCTTATTTTCCTACTAGATGCTTGAGAGTTTAGTTAGGAGCTCTACACATTATGGCTATATCCTTGTCAAAATGGCACGCAATACCATTTCATTTCTAATTGTTTTGACAACTTGACACTCAGGACTTCATTCAGCCACAGCTAACTGACTTAGTGCTGCAGTATAAATTCTGTTGTCTTAGAGATCTGCACATCCTCATCACTTCAGAGGCAAAAAGAATATTTCTAGTTGGTTTAATGACTAAACTATTTGTATGATTTGATTTTCAACTTCTAAGTAAGTTGTTATGTTTTCTTGAAGAGTGGAGATATAGAGCTTAGTTTTTAATTAATTTTTATCACAGTTTCACCTGTGAGTTAATAGCGTGGAATGAAATAATCATGAATATTTTTCTCCTATTAGTAACTTCAGATTTCCACACCATACATCAGGTTTTTCTTTTGCAGGTGATGATTCCTTCTCACTTTTAGCTGATGGTATTGTTATTTCAGGGGTTGCAAGTTTTTTTGCTGCTTTACGACAGTTACAGCAGTTTGCAAGTACAGTTAAAATTAACTTATTGAAAGAGAAGTGTCCAATTTCTGTGAATGGATATTTTGGCCAATTCATGTTAATAACTAAGATGAAATAGACAATATTTTGAGTGCTGATTTTTCTTCATATCATCACTTTCCAGTAAAGAATTGTTATGTTAGAAACTCATTCGCTAGCCTTGCTCTGAGTCACTTAGCCTTCCATATGGGAAAACTTGGCAAGATATCTGGGACACTGTTGGTGTTGGCACCACTTGCCTGAGTACTAATCTCCTACAATATGATTGCATGCTGGGTGATAGACTATTTCAGGATAAATGGTGTGTTTGAAGTTAAATGAAGAAATCACACCTTGGTGTTAACTGCCTTGAACTATAAGGCAACACTATCAAAATAAAAGACTATGGGGTTTATTACCGCTCTTTGTGGAAAGAGAAGAAAAGGTATAATCAGTCTTTAATTCTAAGTGAGCCCAAGGAAGAACCAGTTAAAATGCAAATGAGGCAGTATAAGAGGGTCTGACACTGTGAATACATTTATAGTACACACCATAATACAGTATGCTTAAGCTTTGGAAGAGCTAATTTGAGAAGTAAAGTAGTACAGTGCCAGTAGTGTGGAGTTTTATGCTACCATGACTAGCCTGTTGGCTGTTAGCTGTGATATCGTTACACTGCTTCTCAGTGAGGAGTGTGGACACATATTTTGTTCAGAAAATAAGTACAGCCCCAGAGAGATTTCATTCTTGACACAGAGGTGCATTTTCCTTGTTAGTTCATAAGGGCAATTGCTATTGTTATTACTATTAAATATCATAATTCTGTAACTGTGTGAACTTGTCTATCAAGCAGCAGTACAGTCAGACATTATTATTATAAGTAAAAATGACTCATGGAGCTGTGGAAATAACATTGTAGAATAAATGCTCTTTCCCAGACTTGCTGTTACTTATTCCTTCCTGTAAGGAATGTACAGTCTCTGATAAGCCTTGGAAAGGCCATATTCTGTATGTAAGTTCTCACTTGACCTAACTTCACAGGCATGTGTCCCTCTCTTCAAGGTGTTTGGCAACTAATATAAACCTCACATGTTATATCCATTGAAACTTCTGTGACACAGGAGAAAAAAAGCGATTAGAGAAAACCACAAACAATGTATGTATATTAAACTGCTTACAAACAATTTTGATTGAACTTTTGACAGACTTCTCATATTACAAATACTCTGTTTTGTTTACTGACCTGGGTATCAGGTAGGCTGCAGAATTTTGGAAATCTTTTCCTTTTTTAACCCTCAGATACAAAAAAAAGATGTCTCAAAGATTCAGTTATATGGCAGAAGTGGTCATAAAAACGTCTTTTTTGGAAAGCTCTCACTGTGATGTCATCAAGCTGAAAGATAAGTGTCCCTTTTTATTCTCCCAGTGACAGGTCTGTAATCCTTTTAATACATCTTTGCCAGTTTGATGCACCTTCAACAGTTTACACATCACCTCTTCCTTTAGCACAGGAATCAGTACTTCAATCCTTCAAAGTACTTACATAGAAGATGGGACCCAATGCAGTGCTGTGTCAAGTACAACTCATGCTCAAAAGAAGCCTTTTGACTCTTAGGTTACAGCAATTCCCTTGGTTTCATGGTGTTCAATACAAGAGTGCATAAAAGACAAAATGTAGTTCCTAATCTGCAATACACTTCTTGCCTTGTATTCCTTGTCACTTTACGATGCAGAAGAGATGAAGAGGAGCAAATCAAATAGCATTACAACTTCATTTTCCATCCTCTTAACCCTTTCCAGTACATCTCTTACTATCATACTCGTTCAATAAAATCTGTGCATCTACTAAAACGGAGTATTTGGAGGAAAAATGCCAGCAGATGATCTTGAACCACAAAGTGGAAGAAGGAAATTATTCTACAACTTTTCCTGAGAACCAGGATCATTTCTGTTGGAAAAGTCATAGGGACAGTATGTAATTGGAATAGAAAACAGAAAAAGGTAAGTATGTGATCCAGACTGAAGCATGAAAATTCTGGAATATTCCAGAGTACTCATTCACAGTTAATAAATCAAGATTTGTATGCTGGTAAACCATGTACAAGAAAATCCACAAGAATGTACATGATTACTTATTTCAGCCTTACTGATGAGGTGTAACCCATGTTCTCAACCACTTGATTGTTTTTGACTCTTTATGAAGGTTTTTCCTCTGCGTGTTGAAGTCCCTGGTTCATATTTTAGGGTGGATCATACTTTAGGCAATCAGCTCCAGAGCAGGTGTGTTCTGCAGTGGGGCAGGGGCTTGCAGCATACAGGCGGGTTCCTGAGCTGGGGAAACCCTGGGGAAGTGCCAGGACCCTGCAGGAGCTGTTAGCTCCCACCAGAGCAGCTGATGAGGCATGGACAGGGCTGGGGTAATGGTGGGCACCCCCACAGAGGGCAGCCCTAGGGGATGGTGTGACCAGGGTCTGGCACAGCAGTTGGTGCGGGAGGGTGCCTCTTTGAAGGAGGGATGTTCCACTGGCCAAGTGGAGAGACTGCAAGTCCACATGACCAAGCAACTGGGCACCATTCTGTGACCATCTGCATAGGTCAAGGGCATTCATCCTACCTGAGCCCCAAGGGAGAATGGTGGGCACTTGTCTGAGAGCCAAGGCTGCAGCTCCAGCTGGGGGGGTCTGCATCATCAACCCCAGCAGTGGTCAGTGCCACCACCCAGACAGAGCTGCTGAAAGGAGAGGCTGCAGTGCAGACCTCAGGCTGCTGGATGTGCCCAGACCTTCCTCCTGGGGCAGGGACAGGCAGTGGAGCTGCTTGCAACAGGTGTGTTCTGGTACATGCCCTCCGGCAGCAAGTGGCTCAGCTGCAGGAGGCGGTGAGAAGGCTGCATAACATCAGGGAGGTTAAGAAGGAGTTAGATAGCTGGTTCCAAGCACAGTCTGCAGTGGACCCACAGCCCATGGCCAAACAGGCAAAACCTCCCCTGCTGGCAACATGGGAAGGAGGGGGGGGCAACAATGCAGAAGGATGGAAGCTTGCCATGGTGAGGACCCACGGGAGGAAGAAACTTCTCCCAAAGATTGAGATGCCCTGGAAGAACCCCTTTGCCACTCTGCAGACTGAAGAGGAAAGACCCATCACATTAGGAGAGACACTAGAGATGAGTAAGGCAGCCTGATCTGCTCCCCATATAACAACCAGAACAACTAAGAGAAGGTGACAGGGGATAGCAGTAAACTTTTCTGAGAGGTATGGAGGCACCCATCTGCCAACCTAACACACTCTCCAGAGAGGTGTGCTGCTTCCTGGGGGCTCGCATCAGGGATGTCACCAAGAGACTACCAAGTCTCATACAGTCCACTTACTATTATCCATTGCTGTTGTTTCATGTGGGCACCAGTGATGCAGCCAGGAGCAGTCAGAGGAGCATCAGGAAGGATTACAGAGCCCTGGGAGTGGCAGTAAGGCACACTGGAGCACAGGTGGTTTTTTCATCAGTCCTTCCGGTCAAAGGGAAGGGGTTTGAAAGGGCCAGTCAAAGCTCTCAAATCACCAAATGGTTACAGGACTGGTGCCACAGCCAGAGGTTTGGCTACTTAGACCCTGGGACTCACTTTGAGAAACCTTGCCTGCTGGGGGCTGATGGGTTCCATCTGATGGAGAAGGGGAAGAGCACCTTTGGTCACAGACTTGCCAAGCTGGTGAAGAGGGTTTTAAACTAAAGTTGCCAGGCATGGGGAACCTAAATCCATCCTGCTCCTACCAGTTTGACGCCATGACAGCAAGAGATGCCCAGAGCCTGGAAAGGAATCGTGGGTCAGAGGGAGGGCACCTGAAGAGCAGCATAAAGGAATTCCAGGCATTCCAGCCAGTAAATCAGCTTCATGGGGGCCCAGTTTAAATCCCTTTTGTGCAAACATCAGTAGCATGGGGAATGAACATGAGGAGTTAAGATCTTGACATGTGCATGCCTGCAGGACTATAATCTTACTGGCATCATGGAGATGTTGTGGGATGTCTCCTATGACTGGAGTGTTGGGATGGAGGGATACAGGCTCTTCAGGAAGGACAGGAAGAGGAGGCAAGAAGGGGGAGTTGCCCTCTATGTCAATGACCAGCTGGAGGGCATGGAGGTCTGCCTGGGGAGCTGACCAAGAGCTCCTGGGAGAGGATCAAAGGGAGGGCAAGGACAGGTTACATTATAGTGGGGGTCTGCTACAGGCTGCCAAACGAGGAAGACTGAGTGGAGGAGGCCTTCTAGACACAGAGAGGAGCAGCCTCATGTTCACAAGCCCTGGTTCTCTTGGAGGGACAACAGAGCAGGGCATAGGCAATCCAGGAGATTCCTGGAATGTGTTGATGATAATTCCCTTCTCCAAGTGACAAGAAGGATCAATGAGGAGAGGTGCTATGCTGACTTATTCTCACCAAGGAGGGGCTGGTGAGGAATGTGAAGCCCAAGCAGAGCCTTGGCTGCTGTGACCATGAAACAGTGGAATTCAAGATCCTTAGGGCAGCAAGGAGAGCACACAGCAAACTCATTATCCTGCACTTCAGGAAAGCAGAATTTGGCCTCTTCAGGGATCTGCTTGGTAGAATACTATGAGATAAAGCCCTGGAGGGAAGAGGAGCCCAAGAAAGCTGGTTAATGTTCAAGGATCACCTCATCCAACCTCAGGAGTGATGTGTCCCAACGAAGGGCAAGCTGGGCAAAAATACCAGGAGGTCTGCATGGATGAACAAGGAGCTCCTGGACAAACTCGAACACAGAAGGGAAGCCTACAGAGTGTAGAAGCAAGGAGGTAGCCTGGGAGGAATACAGGGTAATTGTCTGAGCAGCCAGGGACTAACTTCCTTTGTTGACCTTTTGCTCTGGGAAATGCCAGATCTTTGCCTCTCTGTGGAGCAGCTTAGGTTCCCTGGGCACTTGGCCCACAGTGGTGATAGAATAGGGAACAATGCAAAGACTATTTCTTCTTCAGTATGCTTATATGCTCTTCTCAAAGCAGCTGAAGTAGAAGGGCCCAAGAATACAGTAGAGTAGCAGTCTTTATTGGGACAATGTAAACTGGGTTAAAAATGGGACACAGTTTTCTGATATAAAAAAGTCCAGAATATGGCTCTGGTTTTCTAAATATAAAGAGATCGTAAGAGGCACAGGTATATGCCAGGGGGCACAGAAGAAAAATGCTTATGCTAATTTTTCTTCATTCCTTCAGACTATAAGATTTAAAATCTTTCAAACAATATACTTAAAGGCAGATCAAGATTTTTTGTTTATATATACTGCCCTGACCTTCCAAGCTTTTTTCAAGTTGGCAGCCCATACTCATTCAAACAATGTCAATCAAAGCAGCCTTATAGCAACAGTTTTTTATGACTAGTGAGACAGCCCCACTGGAAAACTCATTCTTCTGTGAATGAAAGACTGTGGGAATTTAAAGAAGAATGAAAGTGTACTGAAATTCTGTAAGAGTGGTTTGCAAGGGCTACACAAATGTAAACAATACATATACTCTGTTTTTGTAATCTGTTAAAAAATAAGATCAAGACATAGTTTTTAGCCTCCACTTCAGTAATTTTTTTCCACTGAAGATGTTAGTCATACATACATTTTCTGCTCTTTTGATCTTCTTTTAACCTTAATTTTTTAAAACCATGCAGTCACGAATTGCTAGAATTACAGTATTATAATGTTTACTACATATTATGAATAGCTTGTGGATAACCATAACAATATTTCAAACAATTGATTTTGTTTTATTGAGTCCTTCTTTTGGAATAAATCTTTGGCTTTACAGCATCAGTACATTCAATAAAAACAGCTTGGTTTTTTTTAATGTGGATTTCACAATCCATGCAGAAGATACAGTTTATGTTATCTGATATAGTCCTAGACAGTAGTTGTACTAATATGTTTTAATATGTTCTTTCACTTTTCTCTTTCGTTTCCTGACATATTGTTCATCTGCACTGAATGTGACATAGTCCATATTCCAATAGGAAAGAAATATGTGGAAAAAGTTTAGCCTTTATATTTCTTCTATTCAGAAACTGAAAATTCGTCTGGATAAATGGCTACTGAGGATTACCAAGAGGATTTAAAAAGTAAGATGGATTTGTAGAAACCAAAAGCATTTCTAGAAAAACTGACATGTTCTAAAAGAAATGAGTCATTCTACAAGAGGAGATCAAAGCCTCTGTTCAGTAAAAGTATATTTAGGAGGAGGAGCTGGTATTTATCCAGTAAGATGGATCTGATCTTTATGGCTAAACTTGAAATGTTGAAATGAACCTGATTTACTGTGGTTCTAGTTTCAATTCTCTTAATCTCTGAGAGGTGTATATTCACTGAGACAATGATTTTCTTGCTTTTATTATGTATAGTTTACCGGACTGTTGAAGGGTGTTCTCTCTTCTCCACGTAACATGAAAAGGTGGCGGGCAACCTTTTTTTTTTCCCCAACAAATCATATTTGCAATACAATACAACACTTAAATGTAGTTATAGTAAGGGCCACTCAGGGTATGTTTTCAACCATGGACATTGTACAAGTCCTTCTACTTGCTGCTTCTCTCAGGTTTTTAGTCAATGGCATTTCCATTGAGTAGTTTCTTTGATATTTTCCTTGATCTTTAGAAGAATACTTTGAATATTTTCCTTCTCATCTTCAGTTTTTCACAGCATTTCCTTCTCTTTGCTGATGCTGAGCTCTGACTTTAGACTAATTGCTTCTCTCATAATGGATTTCTCTTCTATTGTTCCTTCACAGAAAATACTATCCTGACATAGGCACATTTAACTGAAGTCGGTTTCGGTTTTGTCCTGGGTTCACTATGCATCCTTTTGAATCAATCTGTTTTAGTGGTTTTTCTTTTAGAAGCGTTTGGGCCTGGTTCTCCCCTGTAGCTTATGCAAACCTTTTTTTCTCTCTAGCAAGGATGAACCAAGGATTTAGAAGCTGTTCTCCAAAGCCCTCTTGTCTTGGAGGACATTCAGATGGGTATGCAGACTTTGTTTTTCTCTAAGCTTATGTTTAATTATATATAGAACTACCACTTTGCTGGAAAGGCAGCTGTTACTGTGGTTTCTCTTTGGGTGCCAGGCTGTTAGTCAGTCAGTACCCCCTCATTATGGAAACCTTACAACTTGTCATTTTTCAGTTGTTTTCCTTAACTTAAAACAATTATCTAGACTGGATGTGCACATGCCTGTCTGTGTCTCTCTTTCTGAATAGACAACCATGTTTTGTTTCATTTCTGCTTTTCCTTAAACAGGATGGTTTCCATCATCAGATATATGATATAAAATCTGGACTCCAGATGTATAACTGAGCAAGATTTAGCCCACTTGTACCTGTTTGCACATAGGATGTATGCAGAAATTGCAGTTTTCTTTCTTTTTTTCTTTTTGAATACATGACAAAGCTTTTATTGACGTTCATTTTTATGCTTGCAGACAAGTGGTTTCACCAAAGAAAATACTCTCACAAAGATATTCCTCATAATTTTCTTGTAGTCTTTTCTTTAGATGTTACTATCACCTTTCCATCTTCTGTCAACCGTATCTTTCACAGCTTTATTAAGGGGTAAGCACAACCTTTGTTATTTCGGTTATGATTTTGTTGAATAGCATTACTGTGAAATTTGCAGTGAAGTCTACTGATAATACACGTACTTGTCTCAGTTGCTTCTCATGGGTCCAAATGTAATGCTTTATATTTCATGTTTGTTATGTTCTGACAGTAAGAGACCTAAAAGAAAGTTCAGACAATGACTGTGCCATTAAATTATTTGCAATGTTGCAGTAACTCATGGGGATTATGCAGTTAAGCATCAGATAATTATTTGAGAATTACAGTAGGGCATCATTCTATTCTGAGTTTTCCATTCTATGTTATTCCTTCCTGAACTCTTTAGCTAGTTTACCATTACCATCTTCTCACTCCAGTACCTAGTTCTGCTTCCAAGCATAGTATCATCAAGTTACTGAGGTTGGAAGAGAAGTTGGAAGGTCTGTAGTCCAATCTGCTCAAAACAGGATCAGCTATGGGTCAGATTAGCTTACTCAGGGATTTATCTCATCTGGTCACAACTATACTACATCCAACGGAATCACACAGAATCACAAACTAGTTGTGGTTTGAGGAGCCCTCTAGAAATGGCCCAGTCCAAGTCCCGCACCAGCTCAAAGCAGGATCAGGTAGAGCAGATTGCTCAGTGACATGTCCAGTCAGGTTTTGAGTATCTCCAATGTGTTGTTTTTCGCTGGGATAGAGTTAATTTTCTTCATAGTAATTGGTATGGAAATATGTTTTAGATTTGTGCTGGTAGCAGTGTTTGTAACACAGGGATGTTTTAGTAACCACTGAGTAGGCCTGGCATGGAGCCAAGGGCTTTCCTGCTCCTCACCCCACCCCACCAGCGAGTGGTCTGGGGGTGCACGAGAAGCTGGGAAGGAGCACAGCTGACCCCAACTGGCCAAAGGGATATTCTATAGCGTATGATGTGCTCACCATATAAAGCTGGGGGAAGGTGAAGGAAGTGGGGGATGTTCAGAGTGATGACATTTGTCTTCCCAAGAATGATTACAGGTGACAGAACCCGGCTTTCCTGGAGATGGCTGAACACCTGCCTGCCGGTGGGAAGTGGTGAATGAATTCCTTGTTTTGTTTTGCTTGTGCATACGGCTTTTGCTTTACCTATTAAACTGTCTTTATCTCAGCCCACAAGTTTTCTCACTTTTACTCTTCTGATCCTCTCCCCCATCCCACCAGGGGGGAAGCAAGGGAGGGGCTGCTTGGGGCTTAGTTGCTGGCTGGGGTTAAATCACGATACCAGAGAATGACAGTCTGCAGCCTCTCTGAACAACTTGATCCAGTGTTTGATTGTACTTTCAGTAAAAAAGGGTTTTTTTGTGTTCAGATGGAATTCCCTGTGTTTCTGTTTATGCCCATTGCCTCTTGTTTTGTTACTGGGCACCACTGAGAAGTGTCTTGCTCCATCTTGTATACACCCTGCCATCAGATATTTATAAACATCGATAACCTACAAAATAGAAGGTTTGTGGTAATGTTAAACAATACCTGTTCTCATATGAGTGGTGCTCCAGTTGCTTAATTGTCATTGTGGCTTTTCAGTGGAATTACTCCAGTAAATCCATGTCTGTCTTGTGCTGGGGGAAGTTCCCCAGTACAAGAAAGGACAACAAAAAATGGAGGTTGCATGGTCTCTCTGAGTGACCTGTTCCATTTCAATGTCTTCATGGTGGGTTTTTTTCCCTTTTATCTAGTCTGAACCTGTCTTGTTCTAGCGTCTGCTGTCTGTCATGTTCCCAGTGCACACTACTGTGACTGGCCTGGCCTCTTGTAAGTGCCACAAGAACACCATTAGCTCTGCCTGAAGCCTTTTCCATGCTGAACAAGCACAGATTCCTCAGCTTCTTCTCACACGGCAAGTGCTCCAGCCCAAAGACTGTCTTAGTGGCTCTCCCCTGACCTCAACCCAGGTGACTCAAGTCTTTCATGTCCTGGGGAGCCCAACAGCGGGCAGTGTTTTTTACATGCAGTCCATCAAGTACTGACTAGAGGGATAATGACTTCCCTTGATTTTATGGGCTGTGCTCCTGGTTATACAGCCCAGGATGCTGTTGGCTATCTTAGCTGCCTGTTCTGTGAGCTGCTCCCCGGCCAGTTAGAGCCCATCTCTGTGGTTGTAAGGGGTTCCTCCTTCCCAGGTAGAGGAATTCATATTAATTCTTACTAAAATTAATGCAGTTCCTCTTGGCACATTTCATCCAATCTGTGTAGTTCTTTCTGGACTTTGTTCCTGAAGGACCTGTAGAGGAATGTAGCTGGGTTAATTAGCATTGATAATATACAGCTGTGGGCTGGCTTCAGGGTCGGTGGGTTGGCTGATGTACAGAAGGTGCAGCTGTAGCTGTTCTGTTAAGGGGCTGGGCAGCCCGGAGTAGTGAGGAAGGGACAGGAGGAAACGGAGAGAAGAGTGAGAGTGAGCATGCCCTGGAAGAGGAGAGACTAGGAGAAGGCAGCAGAGGGACTGGCATGAAGAGTGTGATGGTATGACCTTGTTGCAGCTTGATAGTTTGGAGAGTGCTGTGACAGGACCTGCCCTTCAATGAATTCTGATTTGCCCTGAGACCCATTACTTCCCTTCTGGCATGGAGCTAGGCAAAACTGAGACCACTATTGCTCAGTTCTGTCTGGTGTATTGCCTCCTATTTTATCAGGGTTTTTTTGGATGGGTCTGTGTTAATATTTAGATGTAGCCTTTCTTAATGGGTGAAACAATGCACAGTTTCTGCTCTGCTTCTTGCTTTCTGACCCTTTTCCTCTCTTTCCCATCATAGTTGTTATTATAGCTAGTCACACTGTACACCAGGGGTCCTCAAACTTTTTAACCAGGGGGCCGGCACGCCGATGCCGTGGCAGGCAGTCATCTGCGGCTGCTTGGCTTCCCCCCAACCCCCTCTGGGGGTTGTGGGGTGTGGGCGAGGGGGTCTGTAAATACGGGGGGCTGGACTGAGGACCCTGGGGGGCTGTATCTGGCCTGCGGGCCACAGTCTGAGGACCCCTGCTGTAGACCTTAGATTTTAAACACTGCATCAAAACCCTTTTATTTTTATTTGCCTGTGAGATGTTTAGTAGACATTGGGTCAACCTGTGAACTCTCTATTAGTGTTATAGAACCCTTACTCATAGAGTTAGTGTTACTAGCTTCAAAAGCTTGAAGAATTTATGTATCAGGGCCTTGATCCTGTCAGTCTCTGTTTACGCAGATAGTCCCACATTTCAAATGTTAAGTCAAAGGACATATCTCAAATAAGACAGGCTGGATACAGACCTTAATGAAACTAACCAGAAAAACTCGACACATTACAAGGGGAAGAGGCATTTTCAGCTAAGAAAGAAACTGCTCAAGGATGTGGTTTTCCAAGGTCAATTTCAGTAACTGTGAAACTCAAATCCAGTTAGGAAAAAGTGATGGAGGATAACTGGCCTTTGGGAAACTTATGTTTTTAAGCAGTGAGAAGCACTTTGTCTAGCATTCACTGGGCAGTGAGCAAATTGAACCAGACATTATAATCGTCATCATTGCGGTCCATCAACACAGACCTTGAACATGGAAGTGTCATGGAAATTTCTACCTAGTTTTGCTAAATAATAACTTAACTGCTTTACAATAACCCACAGTTTTGATCCCTTGAAAATATTAAGCGGAAAAAAAAATATATTTGTGTCCCTGCAAATATTTAACAAATATTACAGCATTCCCTGGTATATGAGAACAACGCTGGTTTCTTTTTTTCTCTTTAGTTGGGATGGAAGGGACAGTAGATGAAACGTAATGACTGTCTTATAGGTATGCTGAATGTGCTAATTTTATTGAATTGACTTCTATGGGTTCCTCTAAATTGTTGTGTTAGGAAATGTATCCCAGAGAAACCCGCCCTTAGACTTGCTAGTATGCTAATACTTTCTCTAAGCCAGCAGCATAACCCTGAATTTATTGCACAATACAGGTTTTCTGCTCTCTGTTATTATCCCATAGTGAGAAGACCAGCAGTGGTCAGTAACAGGTCTAACTCTACTGAGAATATTTTAACTGTAGGTATTTTCGTATTGGAGGCAGTGAGAAGAACAGCAGTTAAAATCAAACTGGCTTTAAAAATTACCCCTGATAACAGTGTAGCCACCGCAGGAAGTAAAACAGCCATTAAGGAAGGTAAATAAACGTGCTGTAACTGTGACATTTAACATGGCTCTATCACCTATATTCACTGTGATGTCTAATTTTAAAAGAGTTCATGGTGTTCATGGAGTAAGATATAGCCCTCTGGTACGTAGAAAACAGGAGCCAGAACCTAGTAGCACTGAACAGCTGTGTAGCAGCTGTAGGTGATATGTAGCTGTAGTAGCACAGTATGACAGGAATTTTTCATTACTCTGTCAGATTGTGGGACCTAAGTCCACACTGATTGTTGATAGTAGTCTGTCTGAATGTGCTCTTTTGATTATTTCACTCTGCACAGGCTAGATTTGTATTGTAGTGGAATAAGGAAAAGGAAAGGTGGAAGATATTTTTGTCTTATCTCAGTAATTGGAAGGAAAAATTCTCATTCTTTTTGGGAGGCAGAAAGGGCAAGATCTTGGGGTAGTTTCTCCACAGCTATTTGTGGAGAAACTTGTCATTAATGTTGAGCTTCTTCTCTTAGGTTCATAATTTCTTTAAAGAATTTTCCTATCTTGGGCATTACAATGTGACTTCTAGAGTCTTGTGCCTGTATGTGACACCAAAATCTGTCCCTTTTTCAGAATTAGCATTTCTTGAACTACTTGGCTGCATTAGCGGCATTAAGTCTTTCCACAAATGGTGAGAAAATAACCACAGTGAATTCTCACTGTAAACTCCCACTCCGAGTTGATTTCCAGTTTGAACCATCCTTGCTGGTAGTTTGTTTAATGCCAGATACTATCTCCTACCCTTTAAAGGGCAAGAAATCTGCAATGCCAACTTTACCACTTTAACTTTTGATTCTGTTCTATGTTAGAGGACTCATGAAGATTCACTGCAAGTGCAGGGAAAGGGAAGTTCTATTTATACCCTTATTAGGCATATTTATAATGCCATTTTGCTTAGCTGGCATAGCTGAATGGTTTCTTTTAATCTGACTGGCTAATTGTACAAGTGCAGTACATGTGCTTTCTTTTCTGAGTAGCTGTGGGTGAGTGCTGAAAGCAAAGTGTTATGCTTGCTGGCACTGAGCAAAGAATGATTTGAGCAGTAGTGTAACAACAAGATTGACTCTCAACTTGGCAGTGAGGTTTATTTCAGTACAACATTGTTCTCAGAGTGCTATAATTATGGGGCAGACAATGGTTCTGTTCAAAGCTTTTCCAGTGATTTATGACCTCCCCAAAATTACTTTATCACTTGGTATTCTCCTGTTTGCTCTTCATCAAAAGTGATTCTTTTAATGGGAAAATGGGAAGAGAATCTTTTCAAATTATTTGAGTTAGGTGAGCATAGTGAAATGAGTTTCTCTTGCCATTAAAAAAAAAATTATTCTTTTGAGCTGGAGTCCTTTGAAAACCTGGGTATATTTTTTTCACTAGGAATGTTTTTTTCAAGATTCAACATTCACAGTTTAAGAAAGTATAGCCTTGAATTAAAGGTTTGACATAGACACAATTGTCACTTATTAATGCCTTCCCTTACTTCTCCTCTTTAGAGGTACCACTGACTTTGCCATGATTTTAAAAAATAAAGAAAACAGAAAAATTGCTTGTCATTAGCAAAATTCAGCTCTCCTGCATGGCAATTCAGCTACCATGCAAATAAAGAAAATCTTCTCATCCCACTGAAAACAGGACAAATGATCAATTATGAAAAAAAAAATCATCATTTAAACCCCACAACAGATCTTATAACAAAGATGACAAAAGGCCACAAAGAGAGTCAAGTCATATATGTTGGTGCTAACATATGATTAAGTAGGGATGCCCTGAAGAAGAACAGGTTATAAGTTGACATTAAAACTGTTTTTTTTTTTTAATTATAAAGCAAGAGTTAAACATTGAAAAATCTAGAGCCCATTAGGTCTTCAATTAAATGATTTTTCTGTCTCGGTTTATAGAGGTGAAATGTGGAAATCCACTGTAGTGATAATATAGGCCTCTAGACACCTTAGAAAGGAAATGCTGGAGAGAAACAATTAATATTAAATAGAATAAATTCATAACATGGAGGATCAGTCAGAAATGTCAACTTTCCTATTCTTCCTGTTTGTAAAAAAAGATAAAAGTGTCTGTGATAGATATACTGTAAGGCAACTGAAGGAATATGTAAAAGGGTCTGAATGAAAGATCTTTCATGTAAAAAATCATATTGAGAAAGAAACTTGGCATCAGAAAGGAAGTGCTAGGAACAGTCCATCTGAGAAATAGTTTTGCTCATACCGCTGAAAAACTTTTGGAAACTTGGAAATAGTTCTAATTCTCATTTAACTTTATTTTAATTTATGTATTCTTTCAATTTACTTGTGTGGATTTTACTGATTACAATTTCCAATTTCTGGGCCAGTATTTAAAGATTAATATAATTCATGAGGCACAGAAAATTTAATAACTGGACTTTTGGTGCTGGCAACAGAAATAATGTTAGACTTGTGTCTTGCAGGTAATATATTGCTTTAGAAAACAACTTGCGATGTTAGTGAGATATCTTAATATGGTGTCTATGATATTAATAATAATTACATTCACTCTTTTTGGAGGTTAGGGGGAACAGTCAAAGGCAGATGCATTTTTTTCCAGTACTGACAAATGCTACTGACCCAGTGAAATTCTGATTTTCTTTAGTTCTGTGGCAGATTTGCCACTTACTCTATTGAGCCCATGTTTTCACCTTGCTGGTCCAAGTTTATGTATCATGAAACCCTGAACAGAATGTTTACTGACAAACCAGTTAGAGCTGAACTGCTAGTCAGATGTCAAATACTCTCAACTTCCAATAAAAGCTATGAGTGTTCACACATTCATTGATTATGAAGCCAGACAGTACCTTTGTAGTTACCTTGACTGACTGCCTCTACTCTGTAGGCTATGAGTCTTCCTGTAATTATTAATTGCTGTGCGAACCTGAGTATATCTTCAGAACAATGTCTGGACTTAAATATGTAAAGGAGTGCAAACCTATCCTAGTTTTTTGAAGTTGCTCCAACTGTTAATTATTCTTGTTAAAGTGTTACATCTATTTGCCTAATATTATCTAGTCTGAAGCTTTAGGTTTTGGTTCATATTGTCTCCATATACATCAACACTAATCAGATAATACCCCCTTTTTTTTATGATGAGAAATTGATCTTTTGTAGTCTTTCACGAGATGTGCTTTTTGACATTTTAAGGACTTCTATGGGTTTTCTCCCAATTTTTTAGTACTACTGTATATGAGAGGCACAATATTCATGTCTTTGCAGAAATTTTTCCTAGGCAGTTCATAGCCTCTCCCATGGGTAGTGGAAAGGCTTCCCTTTCTATGAGAACAGCAGCAATTGCTTCAATTCCAACTTCTCCTCCGGAACTCTAAAACTGCACTAGGGCATACCACTATAAAAATAATCCTATTCTCATATAGACTATTATAATATATGATGTTTTAGAATATGAAGAATACACTGGTTCAAAAGCTGATAATCAGCATAGTTTTAATGTGTTTATCTAAATAGGACTGTTGCTGAAAAAAGAGAAAGGAGATTTTTGTCTATATTTTAATAAAGTGTAGGGCTTAGCTTGCATAAAACGTTTTCCTGTTTATATGTATGCTTCTGTGTTATGAGTTATTGTAATGCTTGCATGAAAACAATAAATGTATTTCAGCATTTCCAAATAGCACAGTATTGATTCTCAATATGTCTTAAAAAAAGTTTGTGTACCACTAAAATCTTCATTTTTGTATATCCAACTTTAGCAAAATGGCATGCTTATGCTTGTTTTATTTACTAGTGTTTAAAGACAAGTACTTATTTTAATCTGCATTTTTATTTAAGCAGTTATTCCATGGTAATGACAGCCTGTGTTCAGACTTCAGTAGCTGTTTATTTAAAAGAATCATAAAGAAAAATACACTAATTACAAGAATCTCTATGATACAGGATGCAAAGACTTGCTTTTTTGCGTGGAAGAGTCTTCCATAGCACAGTTTTTGTTATATCTGATAACAGCTCAGGTTAATAATTGCCTACTTCTAATAGACATCTTTTTCTCAAATTTGTCGTTGAATACCCAGATGCTTGGGTTGCTTCCCTGCTGACCAAGGTGAGAACTGATTTTTAAGACTGCAGTTACTGATGCTTCAGGTCTTTGTTCAACTCTTTTCCTGATGTGGTTTCTCTAAGAAACAGGACATTATGAGTTATAACAAAAGGTAGAATAAATTAACTGTAAGACTACTAACTGCAAAGAATCTGGACCAAGGCCTTGGTTACAGCTTGAGTGAAAGATGGGAATCATAGGTTTATATATATTTGAAATATTTGACTGCATGTCGCACACATACTGGATGAAGTTTGAAAGGGTCTTATGGAGATTGAGTCCAATGTCTTGCTCAGAGTAGGGTCATCCAGATCGGGTTGATAGCTCCAAGGCTGGAATCTCCACAACCTCTCTGGAGATTTGACCACCCTCACAGTAAAAAGGTGGTTTGTTTTGGTTTTTTATAATGTAAATGGAATGTTTAGTACTTACTCCCATCACTACAGTTAAGAAAACAAAGAGCAAACCAAATCAATGAAGGTGCATCTCATCTTGCTAAGTAGAACTGGAAATGACCTTAGATAAATTTTAGCGTCTCCTTGCTTCAAAGCAAGATAAATTCTACTTAAATCATTCCTGATAGATGTTTAAGCAAAATGTTTTTCAAAAATCCTCCAGTCATGAAGATTTTACAGTCTTGGGCAATGTGACCCAGTGCTTCACTGTCTTACCTCTGAAAAACTTTTACTAATGTTTACAGTAATCTCACCTACTGAGTTAGACCACTACTTCTTGTCTGTTTCATAGGGCCATGGAAAAAAAAATTATTGTGGAAAACTTTTTTGCATATTTTAAGAATTTTCTCCTCATTCTGTCAGTCTTCTCTTGACTATATCAATACCGTTCTCAGTCTTCCCTCCTATGTCATTTTTCCTAAGCCTCTGATCATTCAAGATAGTTGTCTTTGAACTTTATTTTCTGAAGGAGTTGTGTCTGCCTTCAGGTACTATGCAGGATACAACATGGTAGTCCAGCTGAAGCTGTACTGATAATAAATGCAATTATTTTTTCAATTGTCCTGCGCACAATGTTTTGGTTTACTCGTCTTTATGTGCATGCATTTTATATGGTATTCATGCATCTGAGTTTAGATTTAATTTGAGATTAGCAATGGGCAGTGTAAAATAAAAATGCAAGCAGTTGTGTATGCAGAATGCCTGTTACAGTGTGTAATCAGTTATGTATGGGTTACAATTTATATATATTTGGACTTAGAAAAAGTGAGGTACTGGTGTTCACAGGGTATTTGGACTTCAAAAAGTGTGGGGACCAGTGATTTCTTGGAAATAGATTATGATCGAATTCTGGTTGCTGAGTCACGCTTAGTCTTCCTTGAATATTAAGCGTAATACTTTCTCGTGCATTTAAACAGAGCAGTAAAGATTTGTTTAGCAAATAAGACCTACAAGAGAAATTTGTAAGTGCTGGTGTTCTTTAGTTTGAAGAAAACTGAAGAGAAATAGTTATATTTACAAGCATGGAAAGGAGCATTAAATGAGGGGCAAGCTAATCTGTCCGATTACTTTAAGCAGTCCTTAATGGCAGATGGAAAAGCAAAGGGCTAATCTGCAAACATTAAGAAATTTAATTGAAGTGCGCAGGTGAACTAACAGGAACAGTATTGCTGTGTGAATTGCTTAAAGTCAATTTTTTTATCTGATTAGGACTTTTCTTTTTAGCACATTTTCCATAAAAATGTTCAGAGACATTTCTTGGTTTTTTTTCTAATATCTTCAGAGACAAGAGTGATACTAAACAAGTGAGGTTTATAGCAGGTAGAGTGTGTGGGTTTGTGGGTTTTTTTTTTTCTCCTTGTGGTGTGATCTGATTAATTATTGGCAGACATGGAGAAAGATCCGGATTTTTTTTCTAATTGTATTATTAAATAATGTTCATGTTGATAATGTGGGATGAAAACATTTCTTATGTTCTATCATTATAAAGCTGAGAAAAGGCTAATGTCTTGACCAATGTAGAAAAGTAAAAGATGCAGTGCTTCATGATGGGTAAGTCGTAGCGGAGCAAAGAGAATGAGAAAGAGGCAAAAGAAAAGGGGAATATTCACTAGTAGACATAATTTAGGGGTTCCCATGGTGTTCCCAGGTTGCGTGCACACTGAGACTCCCTTGTATTTCTTGAAATATAGTCTTACAGTAGGTCTTCTTGAAGCTGTCTCATTCTCCTTTATTTGGTCCTATCTTGTTCAGACCTTCAGTATTGTGCTTCCAAGCCTTCCAGCTGCTGATGCCTGCAGAATGTTCCCCTCTGTACAACTGGGTACTTATTTAAGTTAATGAAGTTACTTGTGTAAAGTAACAGCAGATGCAGCTCAGGTAAACCTGGTATTTACTTTTGAAGTAATGATTCATTGATGCCTTACATGTGGCCTGAAAGAGAACTTTGATTAAGTATTATTACAGGAAAATTTAAGTCACTCTGTAGCACTGAGTACATAATTTGGGAAATAGCAGCTCATTGTCATGCAACGTAACCTGAGTTTGTTAAACGCTCTTACCAACTTAAGTATATCCCCAGTTGGACCATCAGGTACTACTACACCAATATCTCTTCCCTCACTCGCTAAAAACATTTTTATAAAAATGAGGTAATCATTTTAATTCCATGTTAAGAACTGACATACTGACAGAGGAAAAAGCAAACATGCTTGGAAGAGGCAGCTCAGAAAAAGAAGAAAAAAAAAGGGCTTTAAGAGCAAGTCCCTCCTTGGTGTAATACTTAAGGTCATTAAAGAAGCAATAATAAAGAACAATTTTGTACAAAGACTTCTGCCTTTAAAATGTGCTGTTTAGACATATTGAGAGCAGACCAAAGAAAACTGTATGGATTCAGCCTTTTTATCTGAAAGTCAAGGCAACATTTGATTCACTGATGTTATTTCATTAGCAGCCAGGATCTGAATTGTGTTTTTTCCTCTCAAAATCTTATGGATTTATTTTTCTATACAGATCACAGCTGTACATTTCTGACTTTCTTACTTTCATTTTCTGGTTTTGTGCTTTGGGGAAAAAAAAAAAAAAAAAAAAGACCTTCCCACTACAGTGATTGCCATAAAACAGGCAAAAATTAAGAGTGAGTTTTGAGTATTCACAGAAAGCACAAAACACAATGGCAAATAGAACTGTGACAAGCTAGGTAGCTTGCTAAGATGAAGAAACTGCCCAGGGAAAACAACACGTTATGCTGAAAACTTCTTTGTCTTTACTCTTCTTTATTCCTACTCTTAACATTCTTGATTCCAAGTACAGCAGAAAGGCATCTGGCTGGTCAATGCCTGGTTCATAGCTGATGTCACATGCAAGGCTTTGTCTTTGGTGACTACTTGGTTCACCCTGAAGAGTAAAAAACACAGGGGAGAGATGGACTATTGACTTGAGGGGGCAAGAGCAACTTTGCCAACAAGTGAGGAAGACTTTAATCTAGATTCTTTGAGGAATGGTGACAGAGGCCTGAATAGAAGAGTACGAAGGCTTGAGAGGCAGGAAGGGAGTGGCTGGGGACACAGCATGAAGGAGGCTCTCATATTTCCACTCAGAAAGCAGTTTTACTGGAGGCCTCTCTCAGACATCTGTGCATCAATTCATACAGCATGGGAAACACAGGGAAAGCCCAGGTGTGGTTGCACCTCATAATCTCACCGGGATTGCAGAGGCATGGTGAGATAGTTCGCTTAAAGAGAGTGTTATGACGAATGGATATGGGGTCTTTAGGTAGGACAGATCAGAAAGGCAAGGAGGAGAAGTTGCAGTTTACACAAAGGCACAAAGATCAAAGGCAAAAAGCAGCTCAAATGTGTATGTATATGGGTAAAGCAGCATCAAAGAGTCAACAGGAGTGACTTCATGGTGGCTGTCTGCTACAGACCATCTAATAACAAGAAGTAGATGAAGCTTTTAGACAACTGGAAGAAGCCTCCCAGGTGCAGGCCTTGGTTCTTGTGGGAAACATGAGCTACTCCAACACCTACTGAAAGATAGCTGGGCAGAAGCAATCCAGGAGATTCCTGGAGTGTGTTTAATACAATTTCTTGATGGACAAGCTGTCTAGGGAAGTTGCTTTACTGGATCTGTTACTCTCTGAAAGAACTGCTTGGGAGTGTGAAGGTCACGGCAGTCCTGGTTTTAGCTATTATGAAATAGTAGGGTACAAGATACTGAGAAAAGTGAGCAAGATTAGTAACAAAATTGCAAACATGGACTTCAGGTGAGCAGAAACATGATGTATTACAGACTTGCTATGTTAACTGGGTAGCAACCACCACCTCTCTGTGGGGTCATTCATTCTGTATGGCTGTGTCTGTGTTTGTGTAATTTATCAGCCAGACAATCAGAGCTAAAGATTTAGATTCAGGGTCCTCACATTTTTACAATTGAGTATATCCACTAAACACAAAACCTCTTTGAAACTCATCTATTTATTACTTTTTTCCTGTTTATAGCCAGTATCTTCCTGATTTCTTTGCTCATTTATTTTAAAGTACATAATTTCACTCACTAGGCTAAAAACAGATGTGAGTTCTTGGAATTGATTTTTCTAGTTCTAAATCATGCATGCACTATATAGTGTAATGTCATTGACAAGAACGAATAAAGAGGTCAGCAGGTGAAACGTGGAAATGAATCCTGAGGAAACCACACAGTGAATTTTCCTGGCTTATGAGGCTGTTGTAACTTCTAATATTTGGAAAAACTATGTGAGATGATCAACTGCTGCTGTGTGTCAGATTTACTCAGTAAGAGTTGCATATGCTTTGTTCCAAAATCATTTTTCTCCACAAACTTTTCTTATGGAATCATGTCAACAAAACTTCACTTCAAAGGCCAGAGCTTTTTCTCTTGCTTTCTTGGTCTCTAATTTATATTTGAGAATCTGAGGCAATGTGAACTCTGGAGGTGAGGCAGTTAATAGCACAAGCAGGAGAATTTCAGGCTTCATTGGTCTGTCTAGCATATAGATCTTATGATCAGACTTTCAAGTACACTTAGGGCACCTTCACAGTCTTCTGCTAGCATAGTCATCTTTTGTGTTGGTGCTGCATCACTGAAAACTGTACCCTTATTTTTAAATATCTTCTCATGTCCTGGTATTCAGCCCCCAAGTTAGATGCCCTCTCTCCCTGTACATTGCTTTAGAATGTTGGGTGTGTAAACATGGTATTAATGAAGGTATTATGCTAACATGTTAAGAGTATCATAAGTGCTATGTGTGAGCCACAACAGGCAGGATGCTGGAACAACCACAAACCCACAGATGAAATGCGAAGAATAAATTTATTTTCGTTACCTCACCAGCCAAGGGATTGCCAAAGCAGGACCTGGGCAGGGTCTTGCAAGCTGGGATGTGGGCACCACGGAGCTCAGTCCATGCTGGAGCACCACTGAACCTGCTGTTTTCACTTGCATTATCAGGTATTCATGCAGGAGTAGCTTACCACTGTGCTTTGATCTTTCCCACAGCAGGGCAGGAATCTCAAGTGTGTTTGATAGGGTACCTCCAAGTCTATCACAGGCCTATGTTATCTAAACACAGGTGTTCTACTTGTCAAACATGCAAGACTAAATTATTAATATGATACATGTTTTTCGACACCTCACCTGCAAGTCACTTGAGCATGTTTATAATCTCCTTGCCAATCTTCCATTATTTTCCCACAGGCTAACGAACAGACCTGAGTTTAGGCTACATTTCTAAGAAAATTATTTATATCCAGACAGACACAATTTCTATACATTTCTTCCAGCTTCTGAATAAGTGCTTTACTTGACAGTAGAGGATAAGAAGCAGAGTATTGTCCATTTTTAACTGTTTTGTGGGACAATTTGTAATTTTCTAAGCACTGCTGATAGGTTTTGGATCCCAGAGTTAAGCTATGCAGGCAATTCCTTCTATGTGACTCTTGACTGAGCTCAGCATGAGATAAACTTAGCATGTCAAGTCCATAGGTGGCTCTGTAGTGCCCCAGTAGCAGAAATTTAGAGTCCTGACAACTATAAGGAGAAAACTTGTAGGCCTCTAGGTCTAGACGGTGAATTAAGGGACATATTTTGACATGGATTATGATGCTGTCATACAAGTACCTTTAGCCTCCTTAAGACTAAGACTTGAAGTACATAGAGTAATCTTTGTCATCTAAGAAAGATAAGAGATCTTAGAAAAGTAAAGACATATAAAAGACAAATCTAATTTTTAGATACCTGCTTCTTAATGTTACCTTCTTCTACTCTGAGCCACTTACAGGTATTAATGTTCATTTTTTGGGAGCCTGAAGTACATGCCTGTGCATGACTGTACGTGCCTGAGTGGAAGAGGCTCCAAATTGCTGACAACAATTCTATGTCTGAGAGGAACGTAGTGCTGATACAGTGACTCAGAGAGAGATCTGTGCAGCTCTAAGGAGCTGTAATGAAATGTCAACTTCAAGTGGTTCTTCCACCCACATACTTACTACTGTCTATTGTGGCATGGAGGGAAGAACAAGGACGGGGCTAAGCAGGTATCACAATAAGGTTAAGTTCTGCAGCATGATGCTGCAACCTTGTGATCTCTGAGCTGTTCCTCAGGTGCTATTTTTGTGGTGCACTGGCTTTTTGGAATAAATTGCATAAGCTTGAGAAAGAAAAAGAAAACATTAAGGCCTTTGATCAAAGGAAATGAAAATAAAATGAATGATTTTTGACTGAATTTAAGGTACATGTGGTGACATTGCTTGAAGTCCTGATGCTGTGAGGTAAGCTGTGGATCTCTTCTGGCACACATCTACGTTTCCTTTCCACAGAAGGCAATGGCTGAAGAGAAGGTAGTTTGTATCTCTGGTATCTGAAGAAGACAAAGAAAACCTGTGTATTACAGATGTTGATGAACTGTTTACTCTTTAACTGTTTGAATGAGTCTTTTGTCAAGGAAAAGCCTTACAAATTCCAAGCTCAGCTTTCCTTCTGCAGGCTGATAGAAAGAAGCTATCATGAAAGAAGATCATGATCCTGATCTTCTCAGAACAGCCAGTCCCTGATCCAGAGACTCAGGTTGGGTCCATCAAACAAGGTAGCCATGAACAAAGTGCGTTAACTCAGCTGAAGTGTTTTCAGTAGTACAGCCAGAAGAGATTTAAGGCTGTTCGGTATGAATGCATTTTGTTGAAAGGAATAGTGAAATGCGAGGTGCAATTATAAAATGCAAGGTGAAGTTACAATAACAAAGGAAATGACCAAGGATAACTGTTAATGTGAACCTAATAGAAGTGACATGTAGCCTGTAGAAGTAACATTGTTATATATTCGATTCAGCTGAGGAATAGTTGGTAAATCAATATTAAGGTACATAAAATAGAACAATGGTGTTTCTAAATACCATACTATGTTCCTTCTGCTAGCCTGGATAGGAGTTGTGGTGCCCACCAAGCCACCCTATCACTGCCTTCCTCAGCTGGACAGGGGAGAGAAAACATAAGGAAAGGCTCTGGGTTGACATAAGGACAGGGAGAGACCACTCACCAATTACTGTCATTGCAAAACAGACTCAACTTGGGGAAATTAGTTTAATTTATTACCATCCAAATTAGGGCAGGATAATGAGAAATAAAACCAAAACTTACAAACACCTTTCCCCCCCCCATCCCTCCTTTCTTCATGGGATCAACTTCACTCTTGAATTCTCTACCTCCTCCCCCCGCAGCAGCGCAGGGGTCGGGGCGTGGGGGCTGCGGTCAGCCCCTCACACACTGTCTCTGCTGCTCCTGCCCCCTCAGGGGAGGCTCCTCACGCTCTGCCCTGCCCCAGCGTGGGGTCGCTCCCACGGGAGACAGTCCTCCATGAACTTCTCCAGCGTGAGTCCCTCCCTGCGACTGCTGCTCTTCACACCCAGCTCCAGCTGGGTCCCCCACGGGGTCACAAGTCCTGCCAGGAAACCTGTTCCAGTGTGGGCTGCTCTGTCTCCATGGGTCCACAGGCCCTGCCAGGACCCTCCTCCAGCATGGGGTCACAGACTCCTTCAGACATACCCACCTGCTCCAGCGTGGGGTCCTCCACCAGCTGCAGGTGGATATCTGCTCCACTGCTAACCTCTGTGGGCTGCAGGGAAACAACCCACCCCACCATGATCTTCCCCACGGGCTGCAGGGGAATCTCTGCTCTGGTGCCTGGAGCACCTCCTGCCCTCCTTCTGCACTGCGCTGGGGGTCTGCAGGGTTGTTGCTCCAATGTGGTCTCATTCCTGTCTTCCAGCCTGTGTAGTTGTGCAGGTTTTTTTCCCCTTCTTAAATAAGTTATCCCAGAGGTGCTACCACTGTCACTGATGGGCTCTGCCTTGGCCAGTGGTGGGTCTGTCTTGGAGCTGGCTGGCACTGGCTCTGTGGGACATGGGGGAAGCTTCTAACAGCTTCTCACAGAAGCCACCCCTGTAGTCCCCCCAGTACCAAAACCTTGCCATGCAAACGCAATACAAGAGTAGACAAACAATGGGTTTAGTCATACAGCACATCCACTTTTTCTGTTAAAGCAAGCTCAAAAGCCTTCTGCAACAATTTCAGTGTGCTCAGTAACAAACTTATCACCAGCCAGATAGTCTTCAGCTAACTGCTTCAGTATCCCAGCTGTTATCTCAATGCAGCACTATGGCATACCTTGTTTATATATTGCTACTAGTTTTGAAGTCTCCTTCTCACATTCTCTTGAGCAACAAGCACATACACTCAGTTATGCCTGTATTCTGACTGCTGTCTTTAAGCACTCGACTGTGGAATTACAATACCCAAAAAGCAATGTTCAGCTCCAAAAATAGATTTTCTTCTGATACTTCCAAGTTATGTCAAAACTTCTAAAAATATTCAGTTTTAAGAAGGCTTGTGACACCAACACCAACGATTTTATCATTTGGAAGCTGAGAAAGTGCGTCTACATGATGGCATGGGCTACCAGATGTATTGAAAATTGGATGGATACCAAATTTAATGGCTTGGTATGTGGTTGGCAGCCGGTAAGTAGCAAGGAGATACTGCAAAAGCCAGCGCTGGGACCAGTGTGGTTCAGTGCCTTTGCCAGTGACCTGGATGATAAGATAAAATACACACTTAGCAAATCTGTGAATGATACTAGCTGGGAGTGGCCTACATACCTAATTGTAAAGGTACACTCCAGAGAGTCCTTAGGAAAATTGGCGTTTGGATTAACAGATACCTTATAAAATTCAGCGAAGGGCAGAGTTCTGTATCTTGGATGGAATAACCCTGTAGATAGGTACAGGCTGGGTACCAAGGAGCTGAGTAGTAACTCAAATCAGGATCACAGCTAATGCTAAGTTGAATTTAAGCCGTAAGTGTGTTCTCAGTCCAAATAAGTTATGTGTCGTACATTGGGCTGCATTAGAAGGCATGTGGCCAATAGATTGAGAGGAGCTACTGTTCTCACCATTTGGTGAGGCTGGAGGTTCTGGAATACTTTGGGTTTGGACACACTGTTCAAAACGGATGGAGAGTAAACAGAGGGAGGTCCACTAGAGTGCAACAAATATGGTCAGGGGCCTAGAGCACATTGTTCTGTGGATGGAGACTGAGGGAGCAGGGCTTGTTTTGTTTGAATAGAAAGCTAAGGGGCGATGTAGTAGCAGCTTGCAATGACATGAAGGGGAATTAGAAAGATGAAGCCAATTTCTTGGTAGCAACAGGTGACAAAATAAGGTGTAGTGACCACAAATTGTAGCTTGAGAGATTCAGGTTATGCATTAGAAAAAACCTCTTTACCCTAGAGGGTCATGAAACACCAGAATGGTTTGCCCAGACAAATCTGTGGAATCTTCATCCTGAGATATTTCCAAAATTCAGTGTGATTTATTCACGGCTAGCCTGCTCTGAAGTTGGCAGTGGTCTTACTATGAGCAAGAGGCTACCTTAGATGTCTTCTAGAGGTCCCATACAGACAACATGGCCATGATTCTGTGATTTGGTCTGAAGAATGCAACTGGAGGTATTAAAAAAAAATATTATTATGACACTTCTGATTTCCATGGCTTTTATTTTTTTAAACTAAAAATTAATTAATCGTCATAACTAGACAGTAACTTAGAGCACATAGTAGACAAATCAAGAAGCTAAAGATAAGAGACACAGAATTTCTTGTCTCTTTGTCATGTTCTCAAAATTACAGGTCTTGTCTCCATCCTTAGCTATTATAATGACAGAATTATTTTATGCCAAAGCATTAATTGTTCATTAGGGAACATGAATAAAATCATGCAACACAGCTAATTTTTTCTGTGTGAACCACACGAGGACATACGTTTATTATTAAAATCTTTTAATATACACAGTTTCAGAAATCCAGGCAGAATCTTTCTTCTTCTCTTTTCTCAGGTAGCATTAGCTTATTTCATAACTCAGAAATTCTTAGACAGTTCATTCAATATAATTTTACATTAATATTGTTTAAAAGAATAACTTCACTAACTTAACATGAAATAACAGTGATGCTGAATCACTAATCTGCGAGGCCTTGTTTCTTGTTGATCTTACTCATAAAAGTTAAACATGGCAAGTCATATGGGAAAAACCTGTTATTTGTGATTTTCAAGAACTCAAAATGATGCCAAAAGCTGTAACATCAACCTTCTTTAAAATACTCTGGTGTTTATAACAAAACAAACCAAAACAAACATTAAAGTGTTGGTATTGCTTAACAGAGAAGCAGTCTGGGGAGGTACAAAAACCCATCAGGGGAATGACAAGAAATGGAAAGACAGTCCAGTAATTTATTTGTTAGTAATTTGCAGTTGGAAATGCTTGGTTTATCAGATGTGCTATATGACATATGAAGCCAAAATACTGTTACAACCTATGTTATGTTCACTACCAGTATACACTGTGATGCATGTCACTTCTCTCTGCGCTTCTGGGATTGAGCCTAGAATGCTTTGCCTATTTGTATTTTTAAAATTATTTTCTTAAAATTTTCCTCTGTGAAGTAACACCAAATGTAGACTTGTTGTTTAAGGGACAGAATATATTGGATTTCTAAAATTGGATAGGAATTTCAGTGCTGTTTCACTATTGTAGAAAAAGAGAGATTTATGATCGTGGCTTTATTTCTTACATTTTGATGTAATGTCTGGGGTTTTTTTGGCTGAATATCTAGTTGTTTGTGCACTTTAAAAGCATTTATTCCCATCCCTTTGAAATTCTACGAACTTTGAGAGCAAAATTTGATTTATCTAGATTCCTTAGAGAATACCAACAGTATTTTTTTGCAACCAAGAAAGATACAGGTACAATATATATTGTTAAATATTTACAGATGGTGAGAACATTTGTTATTTTATGATATAAGACCTAAAGAAAAGAAAAAAAGGATAGATTTGTTGTCCCTAGAATTATTTTTGCTTTTAGATATAAATGGACCTAAGAGTCAGGATTATTTTAACCTTCAGGCTTAGCTGAAACTCTAATACAGATAGGGAGGAGATGCAGCCAGCAGACATTACTACAATGTCTGGAAAGAGACAATGCTACAGTGCAAAGTGTCACAGTGGGGAAAGAGAGGAAATCTGTGTGCCTCTGTTTCTGGTCTCATACTGCATGACATCTCTTATGTATCTTGAGGATCTTGATCTAAGCCAGAAAAGGGAGTGATGCCAGCTTTTCATTTACTTACACGCTTTTCATTATTTTTGTTACCCAGAGTTTTGTGCTTAAATTGTTTAGCAAAATTATTTCCATTTTGAGGGATTTAATAAATTATGGTGGGTCATATCTTAAAATATGTGCTGTTTTACCAGAAAACATTCACCAGGAGCAATGACTTGTTGGCTTAATTGCTTGCCTCACCTGTCAGAACTAAAGGCTGATATTTCTGACAATCCATCTATTTATAAATCAGTTCAAAATTGACTAATGGAAAACGCTTGTATTTGTATGAGGAATCTTTGAACAGGTCATCTACATTGCAAGCTATTTTGTGGCACTGTCTAAGGCCCAGAACTTGCATTTATACATGTATGTAAGTTTATGCACAAATACATTTGCTGTGCATAAAATTAGCTTCATATGTCTTCACAGGATCAATCTTCAGAAAGCACAGGCAACTTTTGTCTATCAGTTCTGTGGCAGATCAGAACTGGAGAACTTTATGTTTTAAGCTCTACAAACCAAGTGAAAAAAGAAAGTACGTGCATTTAAGAACATGTACTCAAAAGCCAAATTCAAAACATTTGGAAACAGCTACCAGCAATATAGATGGTTACATATTGCTCATCTTGTGAGAAATAAAGATAGTTACCTATCTTTAGTATGACCAATGATGACCAATGATTAAAAAAAATCCCATTTGGCTAGTTACCAATGCAGTTTTAGAAAGCAGAAATGAAAATGCATGTTCCTTCACTCCTTTTCTGTAACTGTTCATGATATTTATAAATCCAGAATTCCTTTTCTTTGGATGTTTATATCTCAACTTTTGAATAAATATTGGTCAGTTCCTCAAAGAACAGATCCAGATCAGAATCTGCTTTGGGCTAAGTGAGTTAGGTTTCATTAAATGTGGGTTGAGACTTCGTAATGTCAAGTCACTAAGATCTTAAAACTTCGAATTTCAGTTTTGTATTCATGTTTCCACTGACTGATAAACAATGACAGGATATTTCCCCCCTCACTATAAATGCAATGTCATTGTATATTTTGAGCTATTTAATAGCACTTTGATCCCAAGGAGATGGTATAAAATGACAGCATATGCACCAACACATTTTGATCTGTGGAACGAGTTCAAGTTTATATAAGGATATTTATAAAGCATTTTAGTTAAAATATTTTTATATAGCATACATATAAACACGACAAAAGCCTTTCTACCTAAGATGCAAGTATAGCTCTGAGGTGCAAATTAAATGATCTCTGACATTACTAGCTGATATGTTCATCTGTTTTCTGTGACTTGGCAACAGGAATTATTCTTCAGATTTGTTTTGTTTTTACATCGTATCTTAGATAAGTCAATAAAAGTATCTTCATTTTTCCCCTTGCATAAACAATGGGATTTTGTATTCTTTTTAACTTTTAGGTTCAATTTTTTTGTTTAATTTTTGGCTGAGGCCTACCTTTACTGTGCAAGTCAGGAGTCATATTTGCATACTTATGCAAATTAAATATTTTAGGATTCCATTACACAGAAGTGACAGAAATGAAAAAGAGAACATAAAATACAATGCAGTTTGTGAAATGACATTGTTATAACTTCTTAGTTCAGGAAAATTCAAGAATCATTTGTCACTGTATGAAGGCTTATGTATGGGGATATGCAGTACATTGTAATTTTAAAACAAAAATCCTGCATTTTACCAACTGAAGTTACAGCAAGTCTAGTAGTAAATGCATGCAGAGGCTTTTCTAGATTGTTGGCTCAGAATATTTTCCACGGTTCTTATATGAAGTCCTACACAATAATTATGAAACCCAGACAATAAGAAAGCAAATAGCTGGAAGACTCTTTTCAGCTATTATTTATGACTTATTCCTGACATTTTAAAGTGAGGTTTAGAGGAAAGAAATTGGAGATCAGGCCCTTGTTACTTAAAATTGGAGAATGTTCATACAGCTATTGCAACTAGTATATGATTATGGATAATTGCCCATAAAATAGGTTTTCCCTATCTTCATTTGGAAATAATTAATGTCCTTCTTAATTTTAGTTTTCTTGTTATGTATTTCATAATATTGTGATTTTTTTTAGGTGCAGAGCCTCATACTTTCAAAGTGTTCACTTTTGTCATATTTAATAGTAATGGAAAGTCAGGAAGCAGGAGAAAATAAAATAAATTCTGAAAAAGAAAGCAAAGTGGTTGGCTGTATCTGGGCTGAATTAAAAAGGGCTGTTGGCTGCCACAGACAGATGTCGCTGAGAAATATGAAGGTCCAGTACACAAAATAATTGCATAATTTGGCAACAGTTGTGTCACACTAAGAAGGTGGGGTTTCCTGGAACCCTTTATATTTGATCAGCCTGTCCTTTCCCAAGAAAGACAAGACCCTTGCGCCTGACCGACCTGTCTGCTACTTGTGTTTTGACAGCCCTCTGAGTTGGGGGTGTGTGGTTCAAGTAACCTATTCAGGGACCCCTGCTGACAACATCACTGAGTCAAATCCCTTACAACCACTCTTCAAATGTCCAGAGACTTGTATAAAATTAACCTCAGCTGAAGATTTTTATTTTACAAAATGCAGGCTTGTGACAGAGTGAAGTTTGAAAATTGCTGCTGATAATACTGCAAAGCAAGCTTAAAACAATACACTTAATAGCTAGCATGAGCTGGTCATGAAGTTCTTACCCAGTAGGTGTCCCTATGGGGGAGAAGACAGGTTCAGCCTGTCAATTGATCCCAGAATTTATGATGGAGTTTCCCTAACTTCTCCCCTCATTTGTTTACTCTTATACTTCATAGTACATTGTACATTGCATATTCATCTATCATACAAAGAGCTGGTTACAAGTTTCTTGCTTCTAATGTAAACTAGTACACATCCTCAGATAGCACTACTGAAGTCCTTTACTAACTAGGCATGCTCCTCAAGTGGGGTTTTACCCTCTTTTGGGAGGGCTTGAGCTGGATGTGACTATCTCCCACTACCACGATTATCTTTGTCCTATTTTCGATTAATTTTCTGTTGATGTCAGTGGATTGCAACACCCTATCAGTCTTCCTCCTCTTATAGGCAGAACTTTCCTCACTTGAAGGCGTCTTTCTGCCTAACTTAGATAACAGTGATCTGTTCACTGTCCGTTCCTTGTTCATCATGCTTCCCAAGGCTTGCTCCCTTGGTTAGAAGTCCTTTCATTATGACTTTAGAGAAGGGTCAGCTTGACCTAACTTTGCACGCAGATTTGTATATAGTTAAACACTAAATCAGAGCTCGGTAATTCAGCATTTTACACAACAGTTCCCCCCTCTGTAGACTTATTTCAGTCCAAGACCAGTCCACTTTCTTTACATTTGGGTGGAGCTTGGGTGACTCCAGTCATACGTATTTTTCTTACTGATTGGAATCACATATCCAGTGATGTGCAGTAGTACCTTGGAGTCAGGTAACTTTGGGGTAGAGGTGTGTGTTAGTTTTACAATGAGATTATTTCGTCTGAGGAGAGTCATTTCACCACAATGGGTGGCTCAGCAGCAGACATCTTCTCATAGATTTTTCATGTGACAACTGCTATGCAGCTTACCAGCTGTGTGGTGCCATCAAGTCTCCATTCCTGCATGAAGCACAGCAGAGCCTGGCTGTGGGCTGTCCACTCTGCTCCATCCTCCATTACTCCTATCAGCATGTCCTGAGGTGGCAGGGTGTGTTGCTTAGGGAGCCATGATAAAATAGATTCTGTGCATGCCAACCATCCTGAAAGCAATAGCTGTATTTTACTGTAAAAGCTTTTTGTCATACTGCACTTCTATTAGGTACTAGTTGTCTCTAATTCCCCTCCCAAAGTAATTTTCTCACAAGTGGCAATCACAAAAAATTCCAGACATACCAGTAGAATGTTGCCTGTGTTACCTCTTTCTGTCACTTGTTACGGTGTAGAGGAATGAAGCTGGGCTAATTAACGTTGATAATATACAACTGTGCGTTGGCTTCAGGGGTGGTGGGTTGACCGATGTAGACAAGGTGCAGGTGTGGCTGTTCTGTTAAGAGGTTGGGCAGCCAGTGAAGAGGGAGCAGCCGAGGAAGAAGCAGAGAGGAGAGTGAGTGTGCCGAGGGTGAGGAGAGACTAGGAGAAGGCAGCAGAGGGACTGGTGTGAAGAGTGTGATGGTATGTGATGGTAAAAGACCTTGTTGCAACTGGCTAGTTTGGAGAGTGCTGTGACAATTGATGCCCTGAGGCCCTTCAGATTATGAGACTGGGTGTAATGAGCGCAACAGCAGTGATGGCTGTGCCGGGGCATGTTTGAAGTTTTGAGTGGTGACGGCAGCACCCAATGTAGTGGAGACAGGCAGGGATAGCCTGTGATCCAGATCACATTGAGATAGGTGGGAAGAGCCTGGGCATCTGGATCAGACACCAGTAAAGGTGAGCTGTTGGGATCAAAGAGAAGGAAGCCTGACTGCCGTGGAGTTAAGAGACTGAGGGAAACATTTAATAGTGGCAGAGTACATGGCCAGACATGGCAGCAGCGGCAGGTCCGGCCAGACAGTGGTGATGGCTGTGCTGGGGGAAGGTGTGGGAGCAGCGTGGTGCCGTGGGCAGCTCCCACCGTTGCTGCTGCTGCTCGGCCTGGTGGTATTCTTGTCCGTGTTTATGCGCTCATTGAAGGCATCTCCAGTCATAGAAGAAATGAGTGACCACAAGGATGTTGAGAAGGTTGTTGGAACACAGAGTAATGTATTAGTACTGTATTCTAGGTCTGCTGCTGTTGAAAGCTCATTCAGGTTACTGTCCAGTGTGACCCAAGAGGTGAAAGGACAAGGTACTATAAGTTCATCAGAACCTCACACTGAAGAAAACAAAATCCCAGATATCAAGAAAGCAGATGAGGAGAAAGGTGATCAGCCCCCAGAAGCTGAAAAGCCCAAGATAAAAGTGAAGAAGCAATATGCGTATGAGTTCAGGGACAAATTGTCTGGACTGTATGAAAAGTTTATTTGTGAAAAGTTTGTGATGATTGTTAAAAACATAAGGTATGAAATGTTAAAAAGGAAAAGAAAAAAAGGGGGGAATTTAGAGGAATTATAGAGGACTGTATGAAAAGTTTATTTGTGAAAAGTTTGTGATGATTGGTAAAAACATGAGGTATGAAATGTTAAAAAGAAAAAAAAGGTGAATTGTAGAGGAATGAAGCCGGGTTAATTAACATTGATAACATACAGCTGTGGGCTGGCTTCAGGGACTGCGGGTTGGCTGATGTAGACAAGGTGCAGCTGTGGCTGGTTCTGTTAAGGGGTTGGGCAGCCAGTGAAGAGGGAGCAGCCGAGGAAGAGAGAGGAGGAAGAAGCAGAGAAAAAAGAGAGAGAATGAGAGTGAGCATGCCCTGGAAGAGGAGAGACTAGGAGAAGGCAGCAGAGGGACTGGCATGAAGAGTATGCTGGTATGAGATGGTAAAAGACCTTGTTGCAGCTTGATAGTTTGGAGAGTGCTGAGACATTACAGCTTCTTGCTTCTGCTAAGATCTTCAATAAAATGGGTCATGGATAAAGTACCAGCTTTTTAATTAGTTGTAGATTCACACACTTGGGTGGCTCTTGCTTCACTAACCCACGCTGGTTGATAATGAGCTCATCACACTTTAACCAGCCTGTTCTAGTTGCTTGGGTTCCCTCAATACCTAATGAAGAGAGGCAGGTATCTCCAGGATGGGAATCATTACATCATGAGGCAAGTGTCTATGAGAAATAGGATGACTCACCTTGCAGTTGTCCCTGCCTTGCTTAGTTAACTGCAAATAAAACTTACACAACCAATATAAATGCAAATGTAGATACAAAAATGTTAGGTGAGATGAATTAATTTATGGTAGAAGAATAGTAGAAAGATCAGTGTTAAGAACATGTTTTGCCAGATCCAGATCTTTATGTCTTAAGTAAAAAGAAAAAAATATTTTCAGATGAACAGAGATCATAGATGTGCCTGTTTGGTTCATATTTGTTCAGAACAATTGTTCATTTTCACTCCGGAGCAGTAAGCAATCTTACTTTTTGTTGAGTTCCACTGTACTCAGATGATACCATATAATTTCAAAATGTAGAGCGAGCAGGTCACCCTTCAACTGGGAAATCAAGAAAATAAATGCTGTATCCTGACAGTCTGATAAAGAATCCAGAATCCTCCCCATGGTTCCCATCACGGGTGTAAATCCAGCTTCGTTTTTTTTTCTCTATAGTATGTTGTCCTTTCAACTTCAGGGTGTTTAGTCTCCTTTTAAAAGGAAACCTACATCTTGTGGAGTTGGAATGAAAATAAAATCTCAGAGAACAATGAGAAGTGATGTTTTTAACTCTTTGTGTTAAAAGTATATGTAGCTATTTCAAAAAATAAATGACTGGCTCAGTATAAAGCAGCAATATGCTGATCTAGAAGGCCAAAGCAGTTCTGTTCTTCTTTTCAGACATACCTATAACTTAGCATACATTATAGGTGTGTGTATATATATATATAGTGTGTATATAAATACTATACATATACTATATATAGTATAGGTACCTACATTTAGTATGAATATATCTGGGTAGAATTTTTTTTTCTTAGAAGTATTTTTTAATATATTTTATGGACAGATGGAACTTTTGTTACATTTCTCCAGGTTTTCCAAAGCTTTTTTATATTAATTCCACAGTAGTTTATGAAGTGTATTAATTTTTTTCTGAATTACATGTCTCTGTAATTTGGGTCTTTGTATATACTTACTGTAAGCTGCATACAATTCTCTGTAAGCTACATAAATTGTTTTCAAATTAGTGATTTTTTCCTCTCCCATTTGTTCTCAAAGAATTAGTGTTTAGAGCTAATATGGCTCTCACTCAAAGTAGACGTTTGTCTGATGCTTTACTGCTTCTCAATTTGGGACACTCACCATACTGACTTCAACCTGTCTGGTTTTACTGAGAGATTAAATCCATTTTATTTGTCTGTTTTGCTTTAGGGGGCTTCATAGTCATCAGGCAGTACTGTATTTCTAGTTCTTTATTGGTTATGCTGACCTTATAGTATTCAGGGAGATGCAAATGGCCTTTTTGAATGGTGTGCAGTGAAAGGCCATTATCCAGCCTCAGAAGCAGCATCACAAGCCACAAAAGCAAAATAAGCTGTATTTTTAAACAAAATCTGGAGGGAAAATCTCAGGTTCTGAGTCCAATGCCCTATGCATCTTTCACAGCTCATTGACAATAGTAAGAGTTCCCCATGGATGCCTATGGAGAGAATGTTTCTGTCTGTTGTGCTGGGCCCAATGATACTTTGTGCCATAAAACAAAGTTATAATGAAAGAGTAAATCTCAACATCAGGCACGTTATAAGAAGGTGAGAAAAAAAAAAGTCAGTCTTCTAGTTTAGAATTTTAACTAAAGAAGATTGATTTTGGATCATCAGACTGAAACTTGTCATGTGCTTTTACCTTTACAGTACCTGTGTGTATGGAGTCAAACAACTAATATCAATTTGTGAGACTTTTTTCAGCAGAATTAAATAATCAATTTGTTTTTCAGTGGGAAAATAATCTGAAACAGTCATTGATTTCACAGGAAATTGCCATGGATATTAAACTTCCCAGAACTAGGAAAGTGCCTTTCTCAGATTTAATTTAGGATTTTGTATGCTAAACAAACATCTGCACAGTATAAGCCCTCTGGGCAATGTTTACATCCGAACAAAATTCTTCACTTCAGTTTTAATGTGTGGACTGTGAAGAATGCATGGTGGCTTTAGAATGCTTTTTTTGCTTCCCACATAAGCTGATAGGAGCTGGTGGCTACTGCCAATGAGTTGTATTCCCTGCCCAGAAAGACTGTTATAACAGGTGGAGCCCAATGGTATGGACTAAATGAACTTAATGGACTTTAGAGGGATGGTTTGTAGACTAAGGGAATGATATCTGTGTATTTCTATAAAGGACAGGAGAGGTGATGACTTATTGGAAAGTGTAGCATGGCATAAATGGTGTGTAATAAGGAGTGGATACCATTCTCCATTTTACTCACTGCCATCAATAGCAGTCAAATAATGCTCCACATCCTTTTAGACACCAACTTGCCTTACAATGGTTCTTTGCCTGTTCTCCTTTCCTGTATGTGCATTTTCTGGAGAATGCTCGGGACACTGCATCACCATAAACTCAGGCCTTATTTTTGGTAAGGACTGGACAAGGTTGAGATGAAGGTTTATTACTTTGTATTTGGCTAACACAACATTAAGTAGAAATTTTTTTTCTTCCAGACCTTTCATAAGTCACTGAGCTTACTTGTGTGACTAGTACTACACAGTACACCATTATACAGTAACTGCAAATAGAGGCTTGACCAAACCACAGGTTGCATAGTTTTCCTATGAACGCAGATCAATAAGTTTAATGGACTCCAGAGCAGCCTGGTTCTAGGAGTGGCAATTCTAATTTGGTCAAATTTCAGTGGTGATGTGAAAAGATGATGCAAAAAAAAAGTGATGCACACCAAATGACATGACACTGTTAAGTTTGATTTATTAGGCAGATCAAGTGAGTATCAGGTGTATGCACATATCATAAACTTAGACCTGCCCCAGTTATCACTCTGACTGCGTGGTGCAACTGAGCGAATGTGACAGTGTCTCTGACAAGTCTCCATACTGAGACTGGGCAGCAGGTTAGTTCCTGTGTGTTACAGTGCCTCTCTCTGGGCATGCTTCTTCTCCATGATGTTGGACATCTGCATACAGACGAACCCCTGATCTCTGCCTTTGATGGTTTTATAGCCAGGTGTTGTCAGAGGCAACCAGTAAGATTGATCCCTGACGATACTGCTGTATACCTTTGGAGATTCTTTCCCTGCTAATTGTTGCTAATTGCACTCTGTTCCTGCTTGCTGTGGCTTATTATACTAATTTTGTGCTCACTTTATACTTGGCTCTTGGCCAAAACAAGGCCTTAGTACTCTCTTGTCAAGAGGGGAAGACAAAAGCAACTGAATAAGAAACTAGCATTCATCATAATGAAATCATACTCATACCACACATTTGATGCTTGTATAAAGGTCAACTCCAGAATCCCAGACCTCACATCCTCCCTTCAGGTATCTATACACTGTCTTTCGTGCTTTTTCACAAATAACATTATTTGTCTTAGAATTCTGAAAAAAAAATTAAATACAGTGCTTTCAGGAAGTCTGCCCATAGCACATCGTACTTATCAGTAGTCTCACCTGCTGTATTGACACCACAGCAGAAAATGCATAATGAACAATAATTCATACTGTTTTTCCTGCTATCTTCATTAGGTAAATATTGTGTCTTATTTTGCTGTTGGCTCCATGAGTCACCTAATTTGTTCCCCTAATCTTAATTTGTTCTTTCAAATAATTAACAATAAATTTGATTCCTTGAGGATATATCAGAACAACTCTCTCCTTCAGAATATTCTTCAGTAAACTGTGGAAGAATGAACTCATTCCCAATAGCAATACTTTTCTACATGACCCAGAAATACATAATGAATCTAATTATTGTTTTTTTCTAAAGCTTCTTTTTGGGCTGCCAATGTTCTGTTTTAAAAACAGGCTTTCTCTCACACAAAAATTTTATCCCATTTGATAGTGGAATCCTCATGTCTGAACTGTGATGTCATGATCATCTGTCTTTCAGCAGATTATGCTTAAGTAGTACCATGTCTAGAATCTGCAACGTTAAATGGAAAAATTCCTTAGCTTTAAGTCAGCTCTTCTGACATGGCTTAAGAAGCATACCTATGACAGGAAAAACCTTTATTAAAATACACTCTCTTCTGTAATAGTGAAGGAATGCAATAAATATTACCATAGTGAATGCTTTTTTATGAGAAATAGTTTTCACTTGTCAGATGTTTGCTAGCAGACATGATGTAACGGGTTGAATTCCTCATACCTCCATGTAGCAGAAGGCTGAAAAAATATTTTCTGGGGATAGGGGGAGTGTAACGTGCTCAAAAGTCTTAACTGACTTGATGGTTGGGCTTGACAAACATGTAGGCAGAAGGTTGCTGACAAGGATGTGATAGGGAGTAAGTATACTTTGTCGAATTTTTGGAAAGTAGGAGATTTGAGATCACAAGGACTTGACACACTCTTATAGCTTGGAGGAGACAGGGGCATGTGGATATAAGCAAGAAGGACAAAATCTGGCCGAGCATAGATACATAGGCAAGCTTTAGCTTTTCCACAATGATAAACCCTGATCATACAAATATGCTAGCTATTCTTTTTACCTTTACAACCATAAGATTTCTTTCTCTTATCCCCAGGAAGCTTAAAAAACATCTTTAAGAGCTGACTGTTAATTCTGTTAAAAGTCAGTTGCAGGGAGACATCTAACTCTTTAGGCGTAAAAAGATGACCCTCTCTAATGTTCCAATATAGTAATATGTTATCATATGAGAAATAGTAATGACAAGAAGCTGCAGTGTGAATTTTTAGGTATCTCTGTGGCTTGTGAAAGGTGAAGTAATAAAGCATTTTACCCAGATCCTCATTACAATAGACATCTGTGTTTAGCACAAAAATTCTGTTTACAGCTTATATCAACAGGAGGGTCTGCATCACTTGTTGGTTCATCCTTTGATAATTGAACTGAATGAACATACAGTGTAGCCATACAACGGCACACACAGTTGTATGTACAACAAATCATGTACAGGGTTGTCTGAAATTGGTGTGTGTGTGTAACATTCATGTGTTCAACTGACAGATACTCTTTTAGTTCTTACCTGATTATTTCTGGAGTACTGAGAAGTTGGCTAAATTCTAATTCAGCAGATAAAATCAAGCATTCTGACAGATATATGGGCAGCACAACATCATTATATGGTTGAATACTGTCTGATGACAGTAATATATGAAATATATGTAAGAATCATCATGATTTTAACTTTTTTATCAATTTTTATTGGTTTAGTGTTATGTACACCCCTTATTTTTGCTGTAGTCTGCCATTGTCCCATGTAGCACAGAATCCTAAACTAGCAAGACCTGTTGTGGTATGTCATGGCATGAGGCAAGGCTCTGGAGTCTGCTTTTCTCTTCTGTCCCCAGTTTAGACAGCAGCACCTGTGGCCATAATGAATACTGTGTCAGAGATGCTTTTTCCTTAATCTGTAGGCATAATTGTCAATATACCATCCTGAATGCAATTACATGGAAAAACCACTGTGAGTACATAGCTTGCCTGTTCATTTTGTTAAAAAAGCATTTCAGTGGAGGACACACACACACACTCCCCCGCCCCCCTCCAACTTTCTAAAAACATGAAGCATTTGTATTTTGTGATGTTGTAGCCTGGCATCTGTCTCAGAAGGTGAGGTAAATTTAATCTGCTGTGAACAAAGAGCATTTAGAAGAACTATCTGTCCTTTCATTGCTCTCAAATTCAATGCATATTTCCTTCTACCATCTTTCTTGGCTGTACTCAATCAATCATGCACATTTTTCAACTTTATCTAGAAAAGAGAGACAGGTTGACTGCTCAGTAGATTTCATTTGAATATAATGTATGCTTTAAACAGAGTTTTGAAGGTTTCTTGCACACATGTCTGACTTTCACTAATATATTAATTTTCTGTTTTTGCTTTTTGTGGAAACTTTTCTGTATATTTTCCATTACTGCTTCATCAAATATGCATTTATGTTAACTTGTTTAATGATATAACTCAGTTGGGATAATGAATGTGTTCATTCTTCCACTTTATTCAAGACCATACAATGATGCAAGTTTGCCTGTTAAAGATACTTCATCTATCAAGTATTTTCCTGTATCATGTTTCTTTGAATAATCTTCTGTGGTGAAATGGATTGCAATTAAATAGCTTCATTCAAAGAAGTACTATGTTTTTAACACCGTTTCATAGAAAAATCCTATTGTCTTCATGTTATTTTCTCTCTGGTCTTTTTCCTTTACTCTTAATTTTGTATATGGCACGAATGTTCATTTACTTATAATTGTATATTTAAAAATCATGGTTTAAGCATGCAGTACAGGAAATTTTTGATGATGTATTAAACTTGAGTATGTTTTGAAGTACCACATAATTGGAATCCCTCTTTCAAAGGCAATTGTGTTTTATAAGGGAACTCTTTTAATTCATATTGATAAGGAAATATCAGTACTAACTTTGCAAGTATTGCATACACTTTCATGAATTTCAGGTAACAATGGACTGGTAATAATAAGAAACTGCCCAGGTTCTTCACAGGTAGGCTGGGTCACTATTGCCAAGCCAATAGTTGGGACTGAAGAGGATATTGGACCCTAATACAGAGCTATAGAAGGAATAAGTGTTTTGAAAGAACAGGTCAGACAGCTGCTGTGGATATCAGTCCATCTGATAGAAGGCAAGCTATGTTAGGTCTGTCTGCTTCTGCTTCACCTAACTATAGATGGGTTTAGCTGTGGGGGAAGGAGATTGTAGAGGAAGCCAGGGAAGGTTGTGAAGATGTGAGTAAGATCCAAAATAGAGTTCTAAGTCTTTTCTTTCTCCTTATCTATGAATTTGTAAAAACTTTTCTGCATAGGCATTGTGGATTTTTTTTGGAACTACAGTGGAAACAGGTCATTCAGATTCCCAGAGATGAAGAAATGTAGATGCCAAGTCAAATACAGCTTGTTGTGTTGGCTTATTTGGGGAATTAGGGTAATGAATGACTAGAAGAGCCAAATAATTTTTGAACTATATGACTACTCTGAGCTGATCATCTACAGGACATACCTAAAAGCAACTGCTATCAAACTCGAGTGTGGTTTGTCCTTTTGCCTTGACAGCATCTTCAGAGACCGTTAAGCAAATTAACCTTGACTGGGTAGTGATGCAAGGTCAGTTGGCAAAGGTTTCTAATGCAGGTAGTCACAGATACCTGCTTTTCTAAAAGAGAAGGCTTGTGAGATGATTTTATAACATGAAATATGAGAATTCTATATTGTATTTGATGTCAGAAATGGAATAAATGTGAACATATTACAAGCTCTGTGGTGGAGAGGAGTCCCCCATTATTCTCCAGCTACTTAAGAGAATTACAGCTGACTGTCATGGTAGGGTTTAATTCTGCTCCTGCATAGCAAGATAGGTCTGACAGATGGAATCCTAATTGGGTGGGAAGAAAAATGCAAGAGTCATCAAAGCTTTCCCATCTCTCTGAAGAACATGTCTCCAGATAGCAGTCCTATCTGATATTCAGTTATTATTTTGCTTTAAGGAGGTATACTATTGATCATAGGGCAAAAACTGGTATGGCATAAACACAGCAGGAAACATATAATTATTGAACGTATGTAAGTTTCACCATAGTCTTACTGTTATGACCTGAAGAACAGAGTGCAATTACTTTGCTTTTGTTCTAAATGTTATTTATATAAAAGATTACAAAATTTACCACTTTGCCTTTTCAGCTTTTACCTCTTAAATATGTGTTTTCATTTTGATTTCATATGCTAGCAATATCACCCATAGCAGTACCCTGCAAGCTTCCATATCTTGCTTTGTAACCTTTCAAAGAATATCAGCTAGATTTTATCTGAGATAAAATTAATAAATCACTTTTTTTTCACTTGAATTAATGATGTAATTTCCTCATTGAAAATGACATCTCTATGGGTTACAAAGCAGTGACAAATTCTAATATTTTTAGTATATTTTAAATCAATGTTTTTCCCTTTTTGCATTCTGCATATTCATATAAATTTAATATGAGTGAGATACTAACCTCCTATATTTTGCTGGATGTTAATGGTAGCTCTGTCTTGTTCATGTTTTCGTGGCTGACCCCGAGTTTAGTAAATTATTTCCCCTTATAATTTTCAAAATGTCAGGATACAAAATGGAAAAAAATGGTCATTTTTTAAATCTTACATTTAACTATGGGCATAAACTATAATTTGTAATGAAGCTGTCTATATCAGAGACAAGACCTGGATATCAGGTTTACTCTGAATTTCATGTTGAACCATACCTCTAAAGATGTGCTGGAGTTATGACAACAGTTGGCCTCCTAAATGACATATGTTTCTATTGAGCTGATGAAGTCTTTAACCATTCACAATATTTGCATATTGAGTGATAGGAATTGTTGACATATACCCTTTCAGAAAGGATGTGACACATATATATTACACAGAACTGCCTGAATAAGGGAACAGGTCATGTTGCTAAGGATACAAGAACAGAATGCTGCAGCCCCTGCTGTGCTGGAAGATTACCTTTACTGTTATAAAGGGAAAACAAGAATAATCAATTTTACTACACAGTTCCAGGTGGACATCCAACTATTCACTGAAAAAGAATGATACAGGTTTGACATTTTTATATTAAATCCTTTGTGTGGAATAACCTTCTAGGCAGGAAGCCAGAAAAGATGCAAAATTGCCTCAAGTATGAAACAATACCATTTTTTAAATGCCATTATGACTACATTAGTATTAATAATTACACTAAATTACCAAAAAGTCTTTCTACCATCAAAAAGCAGCTTCTGCTCTTGTAGTGTTTCAAAAAGCCTCAGATTCTGCATCTTAAAACTTCCAGTAGCTTCAGTTAGCCTATTCTGGTTCTCCTGTTCAGTACAAGAAATAAGAATCATGGATAGGGCTAGTGCATTAAGAAGTGACTGTATTAAAACATGCACTTCAGTATGGTACAGGTTTGCAAGTTTACAATCCTGTAGCAAGGCATACTTGCAATTCTGAGTCTTCAGAGAATTTCAAGAGAGATTTCTGAGAATATCTTTTCTGTGAGTAAAATATCAATGGGACCAAAGTCAGATGTAGAACACTCACTAATTTGACGAGGGAAGGGTTTCACTTCACAAACACCACATTAACATTTCCTAAGTTAAATCATAACTGTAAGCATGTTTCTGATGACTGTAAATTTTTCACTTTTTTTTTTTTTTTTTAAAATGGGCCATCTGTTAACCACAGGATTCAACAGTGAGGAAAGAAGAAACAACAATGACTGTACAACAGCATTCACAAAATCCATGAACATGCAGGCAACTAAGCATCTCCAGTGTCTAAACAGGCATAAATATGGAGTGCAAGTGACTTCCATTTCCTTCAGGTTGTTTCCATGGCTGGAAAGGAGACCAGAAAAAAACAAAAATATTGACAGACATTCTCATAGTGAGAACAAATTAATAGTAATATCTGACCATGTTAGTAAAGGAACAAGCAATCATTATTATGTACATCCTGTTCTCTCAGATGTAGATCTCCAGGCAGGCTTCATCATTGCCTACATTAAGTTATTTATTTTGCCATTTGAATTTGAAATACTGTTTTGTGGCCTTTGCTCTGGCGTATACCATCAGATGTCTGGAGTCTGTGGCATTTTAATTTATATTCCAGGACCAGCAGAACAGATACACTAAAGAAAAGTCAGGCAAGCTAAAGCTAAGAGAATAGAAATGAGAAATCCTGGGACAAAAGTCCCTAAAGGAATATGCAGGATGGAGAGAAGTGTCCTTAGATTATTTCAAGTACCAAAAATTCTTCTCATTAATTTTACTGTAGAGGAAGAAATCACCACCTGACACTTGGGACAGCCCTGATTTTTTCCTGCATATTCTGATTTAAAAAACCCTCTACTCCTAAGTGGATGATCATACTGTTGTCGTCTATCAAATTAGTTGAAAAATCTTGAACTTTACAAGCCCATCACGGTTCTGAATAAAGTGTTGCCTTTGCTATTCCCAATTTGTATTTATTTACATGAGTGCTTAAGTTGTATTTGAGAAAAAAGGTGAAGAATTTCCCTATTCAAAGCAAGAAGGTTGTGTTTCTCTGGCAAAGAGAGCTTAAATAATTAGACCCTGCACAGTTTTTAATTCCAGTATTGTGTGCATAGAAGGGGTCAACTCAGAGGTCAACTCTGAAGTTTTCTTTTAAGTAAAACTTAGAGCTTTCATGATTCATTATTGTCCAGGAAGCCTGCCAAGTCTAGAGGTTAAAACTTCCATTTTTAATAACACTTTTATAAATATAATGTATTTATTATATTACATTTATATTAACATAAATATAATATATAATAACATTATATGCTAGTTTTCTAGTGGTTAAGCAACTAGTTGAAGTTGACTTTTAACAGGTTTCAAAAATGAAATGATATTGTTTTAAAAAATGTCACTGTGCTGAAAGGTTCCTTGGGCTTTGAAATTCTCTTTTTTTGTGAATTCTAGAATTGTTTCAGGGTCTAAGGGAATTGTTATATCCAATTAATGCTATTATTTTGTTTTGAAGGCTGTGAGGCAATTCAGTAGTTCAAACTGAAGGTCATCAGGTCATCAGTATATTAGTCTTGCAAAGATAATAATTTCACTGCTTTTTACTTGGAAGTCATACCCTTGTTTAATTTTATTAGAGTTATAGGGATGCAAGAGAGGGAAGATAATATTCAGGAAGAGACAAAATTAAAGTTCAGAAAAGATGGGATTCTTTTGTTCTCAAAGAGATAATTAATTTTTCCATTGGGTTTTGATGTTTCTTTTCCCCCATTCTTTATGTCCTTTCTTACATTGCAGTTCTTGCTTTTCATGAATCCTTGTATTTTTCTTCTTTTCTTATGCAAGGGATCTGGACATTTGATAACAAAATTATACTGATATCTTATATTGTTACAAGTATATGTTATCCATTTTAGAAATCTAGTGAAATGTAAGGGTTTTTTTTCTCTACATAATGGAGATTGATAATAAGCGCTTGGGTTTACAGAAGTTTATGTAGTACAAATTTGTGTAGTAATTGCTTGGGATTTGTTTATTTTTTGTTTTGTATATATACAAAATTCCCTTATAGGGCTGAGCTTTAAGCAGTGTTATAGGGTAGTCTTAATTATATCAGGCTGTGTATTCCAGTTTCAAAGCCATTTTAGAATACTTTGACCTAGTCATCTTAAAAATAACAAATTCCTCTTTTCAATAGGAAGATCTATTTTTGTAACGTAAGAGGAAGGGTGAAGAGATAAAGATAAAAGATGGAGGTTCAAGAGCTCTTCATTAAATTGGGAGCCTCGTTCAGAGCAAATACAGAAAAAATACCCCTCAAAAATTAAAGAATTATTATGAACTTACAACTGAACTTGTTCTAATGAGTGCCTGTATTAGAATTTGAGATCGTACAAGTTTAAAAGGAGAACATTCTGAATATAAGATGACCCAGTTTTCTCAGCCTTTTTGGAGTGTGTTCACTGGGCTGCTAAAATTAAAATTTTTGGATTACGTGAAATGGTTCTGTAAATAAACAGAATTTTCGTTAAGGAAACAGAGTTCTGCTGTTAAATGCCTGTTTGTTTCAAATCTACTTTTCTTCACACCAGGTAATGCAATTTTGGAGAAGGTATATTGCCAACAGAATTGACATATAAACCAATTAAAAAAGACCCAAATGGATAAGCATCTCCCTTAGACTTGTTTTGATTTTATCCTAGCTCTTTCTCCCAGGTTGTGAAGAATACCGCAGTATTCATGTTAATATAAGCTAAACTTATTCACAGAAACACAGAATGGTCACGGCTGGAAGGGACCTCTAGTGATCACCTAGTCCATCACCCCTGCTAAAGCAGGTTCACCTAGAACAGGGTTGTGTCCAGGTGGGTCCAAGTTGGTTTGGAATATCTCCAGGGAAGGAGACACCACAGCCTCTCTGGGCAGCCTGTGCCAGTGCTCTGTCACCCTCAAAGTAAAGATGTTTTTTCTTCATATTCCAATGGAACTTCCTGTGTTGCCTGTTGCCCCTTGTTCTGTCGCTTGGCTCTACTGAAGACTCTGGTCCCATCCTCTTGACACACATCCTTAAGACATTTGTAGACATTGATAAGGTCCCCTCTCAGCCTGCTCTTCTCCAGGCTAAACAGGCCCAGCTCTCTCAGCATCTCCTCATAAGGGGGATGCTCCAGTCCCCTCATCACCTTCATAGCCCTCTGTGGCTCTCCAGGTTCCCTGTCTCCCTCTCTTCCACATGATGTAGCTTTTATTTGGTTTCCTCTGCACTGGCTGTCAGTTTCTTTGGGAATTAATATGCAGATACTGTTGTGCATCATCTTTGTTCCATGTTGAATGCTGAGTATCAGCATATTAGTCAGTACATTGTGCTCATTAGATCCATGTCTTCTCAATGTCCCCTGGACTCATCTTCCCAGTAAACCTGTTGAATATATAGCACTGCTTTTCTCTTTACTAGAAATAATATAGAGTAAAAGGATACTTTGTTTCTAAAAGCTTATTTAGTTTAATATTTGTTTTAATTATATTCTTATATGGAGTGCCTGGGGATGTCTGCGTTACAGGCACTATAAAATAGAAACTGGGTTACAGTAGCAGGCAAGGGACAGAACCTTCATATTGCAGCTGCCTGGAGTCAAATCAGTGCAGTAAGTGTCTGGAACAGTTCGGTTTTGTTATTACTTCTTTTATCTGTATTAATATGTATGTGAGAAATATGACAAAGTTCCTTTCTTTCACTGAGGGTATCAGACAGCAGAGTTGTGTTGACGATCCCATTGTAATGTCTCACTTGGTGCCTAATAGAAATCATTGACTTAATAGAAATAAACCAACCAACTCTCCCCTTCTGCAATTTGAACTTGTCATTAGGAGCAGGATAGGAAGTAGTGAACTCAGATTGTAAAGGAGACTTTGGTTAGACATTGGAAAGAACCTTCTAACTCTTCAGAGTGAATTACATAATGAAATTATGACTGTTCTAAAAAATAAACAGGACATGCATGTAATGATGTAGAAATATAGTGTGTGGGATGATCTCTTAAAATCCCTTTTTTTAGCATGTGCTTTAGGAGCATTTTCAGAATGGGCTACTAAGGATTGCCCAAATAGTACCCTTTAAAGTTTTCATTTTGAATTATTGCACTGTGTTACAGAATCTAAGAGATGCAAGTGGAAATCAGAATAACTACATCAGCTCTGTAAGGCAACAAATCAATGCCAGATTCTCCTGCTTATTCTCTGGATAGCTTTTCCACTCTAACCTCACACAAACGGACACAGATTTCGAAGGCCACATGCTGGTTTTGGCTGGGATAGAGTTAATTTTCTTCATAGTAACTGGTATGGGATTATGTTTTAGATTTGTGCTGGTAGCAGTGTTCGTAACACAGGGATGTTTTAGTAACCACTGAGCAGGCCTGGCACGGAGCCAAGGGCTTTCCTGCTCCTCACCCCACCCCACCAGCGAGTGGTCTGGGGGTGCACGAGAAGCTGGGAGGGGGCACAGCTGGCACAGCTGACCCCAGCTGGCCAAAGGGATGTGCCGTAACATAGAATGTCACACTCAGCATATAAAGCTGGGGGAAGGTGAAGGAAGTGGGGGATGTTCAGAGTGATGGCTGTTTGCTGCCCAAGGAACCATCACACGTGACGGAGCCCTGCTGTCCTGGGGATGGCTGAATGCCGGTGGGAACTAGTGGATGAACTCCTTGTGCACACGTGGCTTTTGCTTTACCTATTTAACTGTCTTTATTTCAACCCACAAGTTTTCTCACTTTTACTGTTCCAATTCTCTCCCCCACCCCATGAGGGAGGGGGGACAGGGAGGGGGGTGTGAGTGAGCAGCTGTGTGGTCCTTGGTTGCTGACTGGGGTTAAACCATGACAGGCCTTCAAGATCTGCTTCCAAGACCAACATCAGCCAGAGCCATGTGTCAGGAGTGCATTTTCAGTTTGTTACTCTGCAGCTGAGTTTTCAAAATATGCAGGACCATTATTCCACACAGACCTAATATATTTAGTCAGCAAGCGTAAGTCAATGGCCAGGTAACTAGAGAATTCTGATTTCAGAGTGTGGCAATGGGAGGGGAGGGTTCAGGCTGCTCATCTGTCATGGTTGAACCCCAGCTGGCAACTCAGTATCAGGCAGCCACTTGCTCACTCCCCTCCATCCTCCGCCAGCAGGATGGGGAGGAGAATCAGGGGAAAAGGTAAAACTCGAGGGCTGAGATAAGAACAATTTAATAATAAAAATATAATAACAATAATAACAAAAACAATTGTGATGAAAAGGAGAGAGAAGGGGAGAGGAATAAAACCCAAAAGGAAGGGAAAAAAAGCAGATGATGCACAATACAGCTGCTCACCACCTGCTGACTGATGCGCAGCCTGTCCCCAGGCAGTGATCTAGTGATTGGCAGACCCTGGCCAACTGCCCCCCGTTTGTATACTGCACATGACATTCTGTGGTATGGAACATCCCTTTGGCTATTTCAGGCCAGTTGTTCCCCTCCCAATTTCTTGTGCTCCTCTAGGCTTCCCACTGGCAGGGCATGAGAAGCTGAAAAGTCCTTCACTTAGTATACATACTACTTAGCAACAACTATAAACATTGCTTTGTTATCAACATTATTCTCATTCTACACAGCATTGCACCAGCTACTGAGAAGAAAATTAATTCTGTTCCAGCCGAAAGCAGGATATCATCTGTTCCATTATCAACATTATAATTTGCTCTTTAATAAGATTGAACAAATTTATGATTTTTTTTTTTATTGGTAAAAGCCTTCTTGGCATGAGAATGTTTTCACATGGTGAATTTCTTACTGTTTGTACAAATTCTCTCAGTATAGTAGCCTGTTCCTAGCATCCTACAGAAGTGGGCTATTTAAAAGCTCATCCAGAATTCCTGTGTTTGGTTTTAGTTCTGAAACTGTGTCTGTGTGAAGAATCATGGATGGCCACTGGTGAATATCCTGGCATGCAGGCCTGAGTTGGTTTTGCCTCTGCAGTAATAAATGTTTTCAAATGGAGGAGAAGGAATAAAATTTTCAGTGTCTGTTATGCATAGTTCACTGCAATATGTGTTTTGATCTTTTTTCACAATAGAGAATTAATGAGAAAGATACACTTCCTCAATAAGGAGCTAAATGAAGGCCAAAATATGAGATTTTTTCCCTTCAGCTTGGAGGACCATCAAACTGAAACCTCCTGGATGTTGTTCTAGTTCCTGGCATTCACACCATGTACAAGGGACACTGCTAAAAGAGACAAAAATCTAGATGTTGTGCTGCATTTTAGCAAGACAAGAAATTTTTCATCTTGCCATGAAATACTGTTTTAAAATCAATCTTATTTAACCGGAAAAAACCCACAAATATCAGCACAACAGTGCAATGCTATCACTCCAGCCACTCGACTAGAAGTTAGGACCAACACTACTCTGGCTATTAAAAGGACTTCTTTCATTGCTTAAACAAAAGCAAAAATATCAGCAGAAATGTAAAATTTATCTGCACTTTCATTCAACCTGGGAGTGATACAAATGCCACCAGTTTTGCAGGGGAATGGAAATGAGTTTTGTTTATCTCCTTAAAGTCACTGTCTTTCTACAGAACCAAAGGCATTTTTGCAGCTTCAGTAGTTTTTGTAAGCTCAGTAGCATTATTTCTGTCAAATGTTGCAAAGGGCTCAATCCCTATGGATTTCACAAAATTCATGTGTTTGAACAGTTTTATCTTGGTGTGGGCTTCCCTCACACACGCCGACTACTGACTCTAATACGTTCAGTTGCTATCTGGCTTCTCACAGAGGCAGGGATATTTCAATGATGACATAATAATTTTTGCCTTTTATGTTTCTTACTGTCTCAGTGCAAAGAGAGATATTTATGGCATTTTTTGGCTGCTGATCTAGAAATGCTGGGCTTATGCTTCATACTTATTTGCACATAGTGTATGGTATCTGAATTTTACCTGCCAGAAAATGCTGTACAGTATAATTTATAAAGTGTGTAAGACATTCTCTGAGGTTCTTATTTGCTGAAGATCCTCTTCTGTTGGCTCAAAAATATATTATTATGGTAGTAATTAAGATAGTGTATTGTAGGAATGGTTTCTTCTCAGGCTAAAACAAATTTTTTCAAACCTCGACATGGGACAGAGGCATAAGAAGTCCCATTTTTGCTCAGTCTTTTTCCATTTCCTCATCGTATTTTCTCTATGATTGTATGTAATTATAAACACCAACAGCACCACACACTAGCACTTCCTCCTCAAACTGCTCTTCAGAGGTGACTGTACTATGTGATGGGAATCAGCTCTGGTTTGGAGCATAGGAGCATCTTAACACAACCACCTGCCCTAAGGGAAAGATACATGATCATTTGTGTTGCAGTGAAAGTAAGGGTGCTGCTATGCACTGAAGTGGAAACATTTATATGTACCTGTTTTGTGGAGTTCACTGCTCATCTTTAGGTAGGCAATCCTATGTTCCGGGAAAATGTATATGAATTTCCCCTCTTCTCTTTCTTCGAACTTACATTGATTTTGGAAGACATGGATGCTTCTGGAAGAATGACCTTTGGAACGTGAGCCTGTAATACAAAGGTAAGGAGGGTGAGACAGAGCTGTACATTAGCTAGGAAAGCTAAAAGATCAGTGATGATCATGTTTATGTTATATTAGCTTATATACAAGGCACCCCCATACACAGGAAACATTTAAGTAAGTCACTGTTGTCTGTATACTCAGTGAGTGATATCTCAGTGACTGTAGAGGATTTCTGCCTAATTTGATTTATAACTAAGTACTATTGGGTCTGGAAATTTGTGCCTACTATTCCAAAAACCTGTCTGACTTTTGAATACTGGAGTCTACTGAAGATTATAAAGCATTAGATCAGTGTTTAAGGAAGATACACTGATAATATAAATATTTTTATAAGCCAACTGAAGTCCTACCAGTCTGAGGCAAAATAGTGGAAAAGCTGCTACAGTGTTCAGATGACAAAGGATCAGAATACAATTATCTCCATAATTTTAATTTAATGAAAATAAATCTTGTCAAGCATGATTTCTTTTTTTTGAAAAGGCTGTAAGTTAAATTAATAAAGATAATGGCATAGTTGGAATAACTAAGCTTTTATAAATGGTTAATTCTTCGTAACGTGGAATCCTGTTTAAAAATGTTACTGTTCTTTAATATTGGTAGATCAAACATCAACAAACATTAAGAACTGACAGGTGGATCTCAAAAAATGTTGGGAGACTCATCACCGTAAGGGTTGTACTTCTTTTCAACATTTCTATTAGTGACCTGGAGGTAGGTCATAAATACCTGACATTATTGGATTATTTATAGTGGGTAGAAGAGTAAATAATGAAGACAGTCACCTGCATTACTTGGTAAAGTAAGTCCTTTTAAACAAAGTGTGGTTTCTTACACCTGATCATGATGTCCTGAAGCCAGAGACAGGGAGTAAGGCGGATATGTGCACAATGCAGTCTCTAACTGGGAAACCTGGGGAAATTAATAGACAGGTATCTTTATATGAATTCCTGGGAAGATGCTGTGGCAGCAAATGCAAACCAAAGGTCTGGTTATTTAAATACAACAAGGGCAATGACTGTTTGCCTCTGTATGCATTACTGTGGTGACTGATGCTAGAATACTGCAGTTCTGTCCTCCACAGATTAAAAAATTTGAACCTTCACAAAAATGGTTTCTGAGTTGAATGACAACTTAAATGTAGACCTCAAATGTAGTGCCCTACGATACAGAGAATCAGATGAGATGACGCAGTCCTGTGTGCCTTAGCTCTCTGAATATGAATCATAAGTTGTGACTTTCTCCTTGGACTGAGATACCATGTAGATATGAAATGTTTTCTCTTCTTACGCTCATGCTTATGACATTCGATTGTACAGAGCATCCTGTTCTTTTGGCGTGAAGAAGGGCACATAAGAAACAGCTGAAACTAAAGCCCTGCTTTTTCCATGGAAGCTGATGGAGATTTTATATAGAAGGAGGTCTTACCTTCAGGCATGAGGGGGTTTTGGACCTATGTGTAAGTCAGAGGACAGAGATAAAATAATGCCAAAACAGTGCTGATTTTCAAAACCTTTTCTTTAGTAGTGGCTGACAAGAGATTATAGGGTTTTTTTTCCAGCTGGCAATGTAGGCTATTATCTGAAAAGCCATAGTAACATTTGTGACTTTTGAGCTCTGCCACCTTAAATTTAAACACTGGCTCTGAGCAAAAGGAAGTTCTTTTTTTGTATTTTGATTTTCAAACACAGTTTCAATTTTGTCTGACTTTACTTCAGCAGTGCAGATTCCAATATTTACTGTTCTCTGGCTGTTGGCCTATTGAGTAACCTTTACATCAGGACAGGATATTACACTGGTCTATAAAGTACAATCTGCAGTCTGTTGTCAATCACTTATATCAATGAATGTTGTAATTCTAATTCAGGTTCTTTAGTCTGAAGTCAGCCGTGCTACTTAATCTTTTAGAACAGCTACACAATGAAACCTTCTCAGCCTAATGGATTCTGGCATATCTTTCCTTGGCTGATACCCAGAAACTGATTGTTAGTTTCTTTCTTCTTTTCTTCTGCCTTTAACTGAGAAAAGTGCCTTAGAGCAAAAACCTCTTTTCCATCCTCAGGGAAGGCTGCCTTTATCCATACAAGACCAACTCCCCCCACCCTAGGAACTGTACTAGGAATGTAAGAGGGAGCCATCTTTTCCTCACCGCCAAAAAGCATCCTTTCCTTGTATAGCCTGCAATGCCCAGGAAAATAATAGCTACTTTTGTCAGTCTGCAGTGTGGTTCTTCAGTTAGGAACCATTGGCAGGATGAAAGAAATGGAACATATTTCAAAAGGAAGCCAGACTGCTCTTCCTAACAATTAATTTGAGCTAAAGTAACGCTGCTCAAAAATAGAGCAGAGTTTAAAATTTAGATTTCTCAGTAAATCAAAGCTACTGGGCAAGAGCAACAGTGATTTCAGAATACAGAGATATGCAGAGATTATTGCAAAAATTTTGACTGAACATTAGATTAGAGAAGCCAAGTGTATGCTTCTTGCATCTTGTGCATTCAAAAGCTGTGCCTTTGACCTTTGGTCTCCCTTCCACTGGGACCTTTTTCTCCTTCATTATAGAGAAAGCACTTTCCTCCATTAGAATTACTCTCTCACCACTCAGACTGATGGATTTTTCCTCTCTTTTAACACGCCTTCATAACTACTCATGTTAATCCTTTCCACATATTTAGCCCTATTTTATGCAACAATGCTTAGATGTATAAATAAAACTTCAGTGCTGAAGGGGAAAACATGGATCCACAAACTCCAGTTCAGCTACTTCTGAATTTATGTGTACCTGGTAGACTGGCCCACCAACGTTTTCCTTAGAAAACTGACAAAGTGCTTGAGTAACTGTTAACGAGCATCCACAAAAGGATGTTCGGGCCTACCAGTGTGAAGCAGTTGCATTTCTGGCTCCTACCCAAGCTTACTGAAGTTCGAAAGTCAGTATTTCTCTGTGTCAAACCACACTACTCTGGTACAGCAGAGCACCAGGAGGAGTGAGCATACTTTTCCGTAAGACCAATGATCAGTCTACTTACTGTGGATGCAAGGGACTCAGATTCAATTATTTTCTGTTTGTAAAGAGGCTGCAGTTTGTCTCCTGCCTCTCATAAGTTTTCTGCCTGTATGGTTAGGGTAAATATCTCTATATCCTTTTTGCTGCTTTCATGAAATAAAGGAAAATCTAACTATATAAGAAAGGAGGCCTATTTCAACCTTTTCACCTTTCAGTGCCACAACCTTTTGATTACAAAATCAATGTCTCACTGATTGAAGCCACTTCTGAAGCCTAAGAGATGTTGAGTGTGCATCCAAATTCATTCTTACTCTTTTAAGCTAAAACCAGGGTCCATAATTGCTCCTAACACTTATGTACAATTTTTATATAATTATCAAAGAAAATGTAGCATTAAGGAAGGAAACCTGGTGGTTTGGCTAGCTTTCCTTTCAGCCTGGTGCCTCCTAGAAACAACAAAGGTACATTGTGATAATGTATGGAATCATTTAATAATTTAGACCAAAACAGACCTCTGGAGCTCATCTGATCCATCTTCCCACTCAATGCTTCAATCAGGTTGCAAAATAAATCCTATTTCTTGTGCTGCAGAAGAAAACTCAGATTACTTCCACATGAGTTTCAGCTGACATTTACAGGGAAAAAAAGGTGTATTTGGAGGTTGATTTGGATTCTTTCTATAAAAAATGTTTAATAAATGAACTGTAGTGATTTTTCATGAACTAAATGAAATAGAAACAGTATGAACTCTAATGTTGTTTGTTAACAAACATGAAAAACAGTCAGTGAACTGTGACTCCTGTGACTTACTGGCTTTTCCACTTTGGATTTAATGGTTCTTAAGTGTGACATATGTTGAGTGCTTTCTAGTAATTTCTTCTAAGTGAAGAGAATATCCTACATCTCCCTCTTGATCACTGCAGACTCTAGCACCCCTGTCCTGAGATTGCTGAGTTGTAGCACAGCCACTTCTCCCTGCCTCAAGCTGTCTATAACTTGTTTCTTCCTTCACTATGAAACCTAGAATTACCATAAGGTTCTTAAGCAAACAAATGCATGGAGGACTTCTGTAACTTAAATATGTATCCACAATAGCTTTTGGAAGGATATTATTTTATTTTAAAACTGCTATTCTTATTTTAGGTGCATGAGGAAATGCACACAATTACTTGAATTGATTTGGGACTCAGTGTATGTAGAAATTTTCATATGAAAACAAGAGATACATTATTATTCACTGTAATGTGTTTAATAATTGATTATGCATATTTATTTACCCCTCTGTCTTCAAAAGTCGTGCCAGGTATAATTTGAAAAGTAATCTGCTCCCAGATTGCTCTAAGGCAATCAAGCTTCTATTGTATTAATGTACTTTAGAGTCTACTGTTTTGAAATACTGGGGGGTTTTTTTGGAAGGCTAACATTCATCAACGACATCTTAATTAACATTTATAGAGTTCTGTGCTTGGATTAGCATCTAAGAAGCACGTATTCAGATTACTCTGAATTGAATATATTTCCTGTTGTGCCATGTATTCTTTCTAGAATTGAGAAACGTCAAACACCTATCTGGAATTAGAAAAGGAGGAGATAACCGAGGGATTCATTCCTTTGGTCTTTCTTTCTTTACAAGTAATAAACACAAATATATTAAATGACTTGAAGATGAGATGAAACAAACCATCTGGGCACAACAAAGATCTATGACTGTCTTGAATTATTTCCAATTGTAAATGTGTGTATAGCCTCCAGGTCTTGTCCTGCATCTTTTCTAGTCTCTTCTAGATTTTTACTATCAATTTACTAAAGCAAAAATTCTATTTCATAGCATGGATTCTTTAGTGTCTTATAATTTATAGGTGAGAATAGGCCATCTTTAAGGAGTGTATGACAAGTGAAAGATTTCTCTACTCCTTACTCCAAAACTGTTAAAGTCTGTTCAGCTAAATTTTCCTAATTCTTTACATAAAAATTATTTCTTCTTATTTTGGAGAGGATTTTTTTTCTCATCAAAATACTACTAATTCTTTCAAATGACATCTCAAATCTAGTTTTACTGTTTCATGAGTTAACATTGAAGCAACCAGAGCCATAAATATATGTGCTTCTGTGCACACATGCATTCATACACACAAAACATACAAACACACACAAACTACCAACTAAATTAATCAAGTTTTTAGGAATTTCAAAGCAAAGTTTTGGATTAGCAAGATCTAGTGTTCTAAAATTATTGAATGGAATATTATCACCACTGAAACCTAAAGGATTTGAAAATACCTTCCTGTTAGAAGTTGCTCCGCTCTGTAAAAGGAATGCTGCACTGGAAAGACAGCTTGTACAGAGTCCAACTGCTTACAGTGACATATGACCATGATATAGAGGGCATCATTGTTATCATGCTTGGGCTGGTCAGGAAAAGAAAATTCAGAGGAAGATTTGTACATTTTTTCCTGTTCTTCAAATGATATGTACATATGACTCAATGGGAAAATGAAGCACTGCCACAACTGTCTTTCTGTAACAGCTGTTAACTGCTAGCGATGGGTGGATAGGCTTAATAACTATGAATATTAAGCCTGTTCTAATGTATTTGGATCCTTGATTCCAAAATATTTAATTTTGTCTGGGAAAGTGAGGAACCTCCATGTTTTCATTTGCAGATACGGTTACATTTAGTTTGCTTCTGCGTAGTTGTATGTACTTTTGTATGGTGAGAGAATTATTTAAAAAATTCAATAGGTCATTTGTGCAGGGTGTAACCCCACATTATTTGTCAGCAATTTTTATAAGAATTTTGAGATTTACTGTTACAGTCACACATTACTATTGTTGTCCAGGTGTATTATATAGAGTTGTATGTATTATACAGAAACAATGTGGCCAGCAGGACAAGGCAAGTGATTGTCCCCCTGTAGTTGGCATTGGTAAGCCTGCACCTCAAAGTGTTCAGTTTGGGGCCCCTCACCTCAAGAGTGATGTAGAGGTGCTAGAATGTGTCAAGAAGGGCAGTGAGGCTGGTGAAGGGTCTGGAGCACAAGTTTTACAAGGAGCAGTTGAGGAAACTGGTGCTGTTTAGTCTGGAGAGGAGAAGGCTCGGGGGGACCTTATCACTGTCTACCACGACCTGAAAGGGAGGTTGTAGGCAGAGGCGGGTAGGCCTCTTCTCCCAGATAACAAGTGATAGGACAAGAAATGGCCTCAGGTTGCACCAGGGGAGGTTTAGATTGGATATTAGGAAAAATTTCCTTACTGAAACAGTGGTCAAGCATTGGAACAGGCTCCCCAGGGAGGTGACTGAGTCACCATCTCTGGAGGTGTTTAAAAGACATGTAGATGTGGCACTCAGGCACATGGTTTAGTGATGGACTTGGCAGTCCTGGATTAATGGTTGGACTTGATGATCTTAAGGGTCTTTTCCAATTGAAATGATTGTGTGATTCTGTGATTATACTCCCAACTTCCCTAAGTTTTGGGTTGCATAGTCATACAAGTATTGCTCTATTATGGTCTTTGTTCAGTAAGTCTTAAAGCCTTTAACCATGTTTTAGTGTAATGTAGAGTTCTGAAGCTACACCAGTCTGCATTGATTGTACCAAGTTCACTTTTGTCCTCATAATTTTGCAAAATCTGGTTTGCCTTCATCAGCTGACCAATGCTTATGGGCTGATTTCAGTACTCTTTCTTTAGGCCCATGTTTTGATCTGCATCAAGAAAAGGCAACTAATCAGATGAGTGTGGAAAAATGGAAACCCGTATGTGAGGAGTATCTTTTAAGTGGTGTTTCTGTAATATTTGCAGTTACTATAAGAACTTTGAGATTTTGGATAATTTTGTTACCTTTCTGTTCAGTTTTGATTGAATAATTTACATTGTAGTATTGATGACTTTGGAAACAAATGCCTCAGCATTCCTTTGAATGTAAGTGGCTGGGCTCATTGTACTTAATCAAATTTCGTGTTATGTTTTTTATTCCTCAGAAGTGCAGACACTACTAGCAATCTCTATTTTCAAATTTTTCTGGTTTCCAGAAAGTAGATGATGAGATGGACTGTGGAGGTACGTGGCATTTTAAGAATTGACCTTTTGTTGCTACTGTGTTCAAAATTCTCAACACTCTGTCTATCATGTTTAGGACTTTTGACCTAATTGAATACCATAGCGGAATTGAGCTTTTCCACTTGAACTGCTGTGTCACCATTTCATACTTTCATTTATGGTTTTGTTTTGCAACATCTGAGCTTACACCAAATTTTAAGGTAGCTCTTAGAAATCTAAAGCAAAGAAAATGAAAGAAAGCAACTTCACCGCTTTGGGCAAAGGCTTTGGCTGTCTAGTGATACACCTCATAACTTTATCATGGAAAATAGCATTTTTAACAAATTTTTAAATTATTGATGTAAATACAGGTGAGAGTGGTAGATGTCTTTTGCCTTGACTTTAGCAATGCTTTTGACACTGTCTCCCACCTTACCCTTGCATCCAAGTTAGAATGCAGTCTATGTGGACATGCAGCTCAATGCATTAAAAACAGTTTGGGTGACCAGGCTCGAAGACTGGTAGGTAATGGGTTTGTGCTCTACCTCAATGCTGATAACAAATGTAGGGATCTATTCTGTAACATGTCATTTTTAACATCTTCATCAATATTCTGGAGGACATGAGAGTGCACACTTGCCAAGTTTGCAGGTGGCACCAAACTGGGAGACCTGTTGATATGCTCAAGGGTGGGGCTGTTATTCAAATATACCCAGACAGATTGGAGGAATGGGCTGACAGGAGATATAATGAAATTCATCAAGGCCACATGCAAATTCTTCTGCTTGAGAAGGGGGAACCCTTTGCTACAGTCCCAAGACAGACAGGTGACTGACTGGTCTGGGAGCAGCTCTGTGAAAAGGCCCTGGAAGTCTTGGTAGGCAGCAAGCTGAAGGTAAGCCAGCAGTGCTCTCTGGCAGCAGAACGCCAAGGATGTCCTGGGCTCTATTAACAGAAGTGCCTTGTGTAGACCAAAAGACGGGATTATCCCTCTGTTTAGCACTCATTAGACTACATTACAATATCACATCCTGTTTGAGCCCCCCATAAAAGAACAACATCACTAAACTTGATTGAGTTCAGCATCAAGAGGACTTTCCACGGACAATCCCGTTCTGTCCACAAAGTCCTGCCTAGGCAGATTTTGACATTTCTCTTCCTTGCTGAGAACTACTGACCTTTCTGACACCTTTTGACTCTTGGTTGCATGTTTTACATCGAATTTTATTTTATCTACTTTTGTTTTTCTTTTGTTATTGTTGCTGTTGCAACTATGGTAAGTGATACAGGCAGCATGTACCTCATGTCTCAGATTTCAGCCAGTTACAACAATGTGTTTCAGTCCTCTGCACAATGCAAAGATTGGAGCAGGTAAGCTTGAGCTGCATGAATTCTCACTATCACCTACAGCTACAAGTTTTTTTGTGGCTCCCAGCACCTTAGCATTTGAACAACCCACAATCATTAAAGTATCTAACTGCTGCAGGGAAGAAGAGAAGCATCATTATTTCCAGTTCTCTAACAGAAGAGGTGCAGAAGTCTGGGACACTTACAATCTGATGAGGATGGGCTGAGAAGATCTAAAGGAGCTCATCTTCTTAGATGTCTATTGTATCCAGAGATGAAAACCTATTAACCTTTGAAGAACTGGGAAGAAAAGTACCCATGCAAGAGCATGTCATTCCCTTTCATGAAGAGGGGTGCAATATTCAGAGAGAACAGAGGAGGCATTCAAAGCTTGTTCCTCATTTAGTTTGTGTCATGGTGACATTCTGACTGTAGTAAGTACATGTATGAATTTTCCTAAGACTTACTGCAGTTAAAATGAGATATATGTATATTACTTGAGGTGCCTAATCTTGCAATAAAGTATTGTACTGACCTATGGCAGCATGTACGTGTGATATATTGGTCAGTAATAAGCACAGGAATTAATGTTATAGCCACTAGATGGATGTAGGAGGATATTATTTATATACAAAGACACAATCAGTAAAATTGTCTCTAAACCTTAACTCAGACTGTTCTTGGAAATGCTATTCCCTATTTAATAAACCATTTAAACCAAGTATCTTTCACATTCACTTTATTTTGAAATGGAATTGCTAAAATGTGTTGCATTGTAGTTAAATGATTCAATACTTCTAAAAATAATTGAATACATATTCATGAATAACGATACCACTTTGAGCCGAGTGAGCCCACACTTTGAGTGGGTACATGCTGTTCTTCATTAGCCAGAGACAGTATGACCTGCTTTTGGGCAATGTGAATGTGAGCATTAGCTGGAAAGTTACTGGAAATTGAAGTTAGGAGTGATGCTGTAGTGTGTCAGCCGCTCTGTGACAAATGTGTTTGTACTTAGCTATGTCCTGAAGTAAATGGAGGTAGCTTATCTCTCAGTGTACATTATTCTGAAAAGTGATCTTAAATTCTTTGTGCTAAAGACAAGTTAATACGAAGTATTCACAAGATATTTTTGCTTAAAGCATATGGGAAAAAAAAGAAAGGAAAATAGGGGAACCTACAGATGGAGGTATTTTCAAGTAGTTTCTTTGGTCCAAATGAGCTAAACAGAAGAAAATTAAGAACATGTCATCATTTAGACTGCTTTGACTTTTCACATTTAAAATTTTCAGCTTACATTTTACCCTCAACATTGACCTGTACCTTCCTTATTGATACTATGTTGTGTCAAAAGCAATGTGGCAACAAGGAGCTGAGGAGTACACAAATGGGAACTGTTTCATGGATCTGAAAAACAACTTTGTCAGATAGCAATTACTGTGAAATGACTTGTTTCTAAATTACTTTCTTTCCACTAGATTCCAAGACTCTTCTACATAAGTTTTCCTAACAGCCAAAGACTTGCCCAGGTGACAGCTGTTTTGTAATTAAATTTGCCACAATCAAGCACCACATTAGTGGCAGGTTATTTTATCAACTGGAGGTGTATTCCTGCAGAACAAATCAAGATCTGGATATTTTTCACTGGGAATTTTACCAGCAACAACAGAAACAACAGAAACGAAACAAATACTTAACCCCTATAGCCCTTCTTAGGTCTTCTGAGTTTATCCCAAAATGTTTGATTACAGTAACAGCTGATCTTAGTCAAGAACTAGTAATTAGATGTTTATAGGTGTCTCATTTAAATAAATGATAATGAGAAATCTAGGTTGGGAGGGACCTCTGGAATCTAATGTATTGCTCAAAGTGGAACTAAGTTCCAAGTTAGATCAGGCTGCTCAGGGCTTTGAAATATCTCCAGGGATGGAGATTCCACAACCTTTCTGTGAAATCTCTTCCAGAGTTGCACAACTCTCCTAGTGAATACTTTCCTGATGTCCTTATGCTAAGAAGGTTTGTTAATTCACACCGTAGTAACAAATCAAGATCTCATGGAAAAAATACTTTCCACTGATATATAACAATAAGTCACCCAGCTTTCTTCCTGACTTCTACTTAAATTCTACAGATTACTAGAAAGTGAACTATTCAGTCAAGTACAGGTAATTACAGCAAAAACCTAATTAATAAATAACAAAGAGATCATAGAATCATAGAATGGTTCGGGTTGGAAGGAATCTTTGATGGTCATCTAGTCCAACGCCCCTGCAATGAGCAGGGATGTCTTCAACTAGATGAAGTTGCTCAGAGCCCCATCCAACCTGACCTTGAATGTTTCCAGGGGTGGGGCATCCATCACCTCTCTGGGCAACCTGTGCCAGTGTTTCACTCCCCACATCATACAAAATATCTTCCTTATATCTAGTCTGAATCTACCCTCTTTTAGTTTAAAACTGTTACGCCTTGTCCTATTGCTGGAGCCCTTACCTAAAAGTCGGCCTCAATCTTTCTTACAAGGCCCATTCAAGTATTGAAAGCCACGATAAGATCTCCCTGGAGCCTTCTCTTCTCCAGGCTAAACAATCCCGACTCTCTCAACCTTTCCTCATAGGAGACATGTTCCATCCCTCTGATAATTTACTGCCACTCCTCTGGACCAGCTCCAAGAGGTCCATGTCTTTCTTGTACTAAGGGCTATAGAGCTGGATGCAGTGCTCCTGGTGGGGTCTCACCAGAGAGGAGTAGAGGGCAGATTCACCTCCCCTGACCTGACGGCCATGCTTCTTTTGATGCAGCACAGGACACAACTGACTTCCTGGGCCGCAAGTGCATTTTGCTGGCTCCTGTCTGGCCCCAATACAGACCCCTGAGGATCACTTGTCAGTTCTCTCCATCCAGACATTGAGTGCTTGACCTCTACACTCTGGGTATGACCATCTAGCCAATTCTTTATTTTTTGAATACTTCATCCATCAAATGCATATCTCTGCAATTTAGAAAGAAGGATGTTGTGAGGGACTGTGTCAAAGGCCTTACAGAAGCCTAGCTAGAAAACATCAGTAGTCCTTCCCTTGTCCACTGATGAGATCCCTATATATTCCGAAAAAATGAATCAGCTCTTTAAGTGGCCAGACTAGCTCCTTTAGAAGAAAAGGACTGAGTTTCAGAATGAAAGGCTGTATCTATCCTAGGATTGCGAAGGATAGCATCACATGTTCCACTAAGACATAATGGTTTGATTGGGCTTCTGAAAGAAGTCTCTAAAGGAAGGTCTTGCTTGGGAGGCCTCCTATCCTGGGCCACTTATCTCATGGAAGCATTTTCTTTTATAAATAAGCTATAATTATATTTTATATATATTTATATTTAAATTTATATATTATATTTATATAGTTACAATTATAATAATAATATAGATATAAGCTATATGCAGAGCCGGCAACCATGACTGTAGCCTTGGCAGAAGCAAGAAGCAAGACAATGGGGTGAGAAACTTAATAATGTAAGGTAGATCAAATGTATTCTGTGCATTTACCTATGTCTTTTACAAATATTAAGCACACTTTATTTTGAATGTCATTCATAAATTACTTTGTTTGCCTTTGATCTGTAAATGGCTTCAGATAGGCATGATATAAATTTGCCTGGCAACAATGTGGCAATTTTCTCTCAAAAGTGTGACAAATACTTATTCAGGGGTTCCCTAGTTTACCAGAACACCTCTTACTATGCCCAGAGGGGAGTGTAATGAACATCTCATCTGCCAAGGCCAGCAAGAGAAATACACTGGGGAAGCAAGAGGGTAAAAAAACATCCTCTGATGACAATGAGGGCTTTAAGATATTGAGGTGCGTGTTTGAACCACAAAGACTACAGGGAGTATGCTACTGTTACATATACCCTACATTCTCAGATCCTGCCAGGGTATTTTCAGGCAACAGCTACAGTGAGAAGAACCTTCAAAATCAGTGAGGAAACTTGACAACTGGGTTTTCAGCTTGTGTTTTTGTAGTTTATTCAGTTCATCAAGAATCTTCTAAAAAGAAAAAGAAAAGCAGGTAGAAGTTCTGTAAGTTCTGTAAGTTCAAAATTAAAACACCCAGAAATCAGAGGCTTCACAACCAAAGCTACTATGTTAATTCATATCATGCCAGGGGTTCACAGCATCACTAAGCTTTTTAATCATAATGATGACAATCGTCATCTTAAAAGACTTTACCATCTTTATCACAACATCTCAAAGAAAATGTCTAAATATTGCTATCCTTACTTCTTCTTATAGATTTCCTGTCATCCATATGTCTGTGTATTCTGCCCACTGTAACATGTTTTCATATTAAATCTCTATAAAATCTCTATTTATCTCTAGACAGCCTTTTTCTTGAAGAGCCACGTTAAGTTAGTAGAGTTTCTCCAGCTAAAAAAGATTTAACAAGTACCTGATCTTGGGCTAAGGATTACATCAGATTAAAAAAATGCACTGCAATGTAGCTAGATGTGGAGTATCAGTGCACAGATTCCTCAGAGGTACTGTGCTGAGGTAGGCAGAGGATGGAAATGTAAAACTAAAGAAAAAGCAGACAATGCAATATAGAAATTACCTAAGGCTATGCAAAGTTTCCATTCATAGAGAATTTTTCTCTCTGCTTTTGAGATGTGATATAATGTCCTGAAGAGGGCTCTAAGTAAAATAATTAAACTAGAAATCTTGCAATCTGCAGGAAGGATCTAAAGTCTCTCTCTTTCCTTACTACTCAGATTAAAACAGGTGATGCTCCTTCCCACTGAAAAAGCTAATATATAATTCAGAGGAACAACACTGATCAATCCAGAAGAAACCTGACAATTAATTACAGCCCAAATCCTCCTTTTCCCAAGCAAGCTTATGGAAAGCATTCTGAAGTTGTTTCCAAACACCTCTAATTACAGGAAATAACCTAGACCTAGCACAATCTGGATTCAGGTCAAAACACAGGACAGAAACAACATTGTCTCACTGTTGGATGGCCTTCTGCCATTGATAAAGAGCACACAAACCTTTCTGAATCAGTCAGTCAGTCCTAAGCTATTAATAACATATCTAAGGGAGATGGAGAAATTCCAGGGAAACAGACTGCCTAATGTACTTAGTGGAGAAGAGGTGCACTAGTCATGCTGAGAAACTGTATGTCCCTTACCTCTGGAGCCCCATAAAGATTAGTTTGTGGTCTGGCCCTAGTAAATATTCATAAACACAGAAACTGCTGATTCAGCACTATAGTTTGAGTGTGAATTTGCCAGTTTCTTTCTGTCTTGTGTAACACAGAATACCACACTACCAATATAGCCCAATACTTTGCCAAGAAATATGGGAGGATACAGATCAACTGGTTTAAAACAAAAGCCACAAAAGACAGACTATGTTGATTGTCAGAAGAAAAGTCTCAGAATTTGTTTTGGCCACAGGATTCTCCCTTTTGATGGAAGAGACATAACTCCTTGGTTTCTTGCTTACTGGTAGACATTCTTCTGCTGACCTTGGTGTAGCATAACCTGTCCGTGGTAGGTAAAATACATCCTTTCTTGACAAAAAAAAAAAAAAAAAAAAAAAAAGCTAGTTCAATGGCACAGCTAACTTTGCCATTTCCCAGCTACATTTTAGCAATATAGTATGAAGCTGTCAAAGCTCATGACACACAGGACAACATTTGATTCTAACAGCTGCAGCACATCACGACCACTCTATGTTCCCCACGCTGATTCTCCACAGCACATTATCCTTATGTTTAAGACATTCTTTTTTCTATCCTTTTGGATACCCAGATTACTAGGGATGTGAAGTAACAGAAATTGTTCTCCTTAGAAATAATGGGATGGGCACCAGCAAAGACAATGTCCCTGCATGCAGAAATTGGAATTTCCTCTTTAAGTGTGTAGGAATGACCGCAAAGTTTTGCTTGCTCTTGCTGGGAGTATAGGCTGTTATGAAGTTGTGGGGCAAGCAAGAGAAACTGTAAATGTTCAGTATCAGAAAATTTCTTATACCCCTGATGCTAGCTGATACCCATGATGCATTGCAACAACAGGAAGAGATGTTCTCCATCCCATAGAGTAGCTATTACTCTTGGGTTTGTCTGACAGTAGTTATCTGAAAAATCTTCCACATATCTGCTTCACATCCCGATAATAACAAAATGGAATATAAATACTATGCTGGTATTTGCACCCTAAAGAAATACTACTGAGGTGTTATTTGATTATTGGGGTATACACAGGTCAGGTGAAGGCAGCCATCACTTCAAAAGACCTAGAGCCTTTGAAAAATCAGAACCATTTTACATTGAGATTATTGATGTTCCATTTCTTGTGTTCCATTCCTGAGAGGCCTGATTCCTGCTGTGTCCATCGCTAGTTGAGTTTGTCCTAGACTATGCAACAATTTTAATGTATGTTATCTGAGACAATTGAAGGATAATGGCACGATGTGCTGTAGGAAGACTGAAAGCGAGGTACAGATCTCTGATCAGCAATAGCAGTTCAGTGACAAATACAGCAATTACAATCCCTATCTGCTGTATTTTGTGTAAAGTATTTGAAACCAAGTCAATAATTTCTACTTCCACGCTGTATTTTCAGACTAGGGTCTGGCAATCATGAATGTTGATATCCATAAACAAGCAGGAAAAGCACAAAACCCCCTAACAATGGAAATGAAGAAGGAAAATGTGCCCATAAATTGTTTCTTCCCTTGACTGTTGATTTTGTTAAACACATACATGTAACTGTACATATAACTTCCCTGAAATTTAAGTTAGTGCACTGGCAGAAAGGAGGCCACACAGGCACAGGCCATCTTGCCATGTTTCATTGTGCTAACTTATTAAGTTTTCAGAGAGTTTTAGCAGGTTTAATGTCAAGCTTTTATAATAAAAATAGGGATTAAATTAAGTTTCTGAAGTGGTACGCTTCAGATTTCACTTAAGGTTTGCTGCAGTCACTTATTTCTCAACATGTTGCTGATTACAGTCCTCTAATTCTGAAAGAACTTTTGGTCTTTGATGACCTATGAACTCTGTTTCCATGGGGATATGCCACAGTAAAAGCCAAAAAAATCCCTAGCAAAATAGTGATAAACAGAAAGATTCTTGAAGTTGTTGCATTTCTTCTAGTAGCCAGTAGACGGAAAGATTATGGAATTTTTTTGTTAATTAGCATATTTATCATAAGTGTATATATATGAAGACTACACCAAATCTGTGCAAAATCTCAGCTTTCTGAATATGTTAAAGAGAGAGCTGTGGAAGAATTAATGTTCATATAACAGCTACTGCCAATTTCAAAAACTGAATGGAATGCAAAATGTTGGGTTTTAGTTATATCCATAAACGTATTATCTAATAAAAAAAGATAAAATGCTGATGATAACTAGAAAGTTAGTGAAAAAATGCCTTTTATTCCAAGGAATTCTTGAAACAATTTTCAGTATTCATATTTGGACACAGAGAATATGCAGTACATACTCTGTAAACTGCTGGCTGGAAGAGAATTTGGAATTAATGCCTTTTGCATTTTTACGGCACTTGAATAGCTTGTGAAATAGCTTTGAGAAGATAAAACGTTTTCTGCAAGTAAACTCTACCTATTTACATATACTATTGCTTTTTTCATTACCAACTATCTATATAAAGGAGCAACCCAGTGAAGACATAATGAAGTTAATTTCAATGTTGCTTTGTGCTTTTCAGCAACTGAAAAATTCAATTTAGATATTTTATTATATTTTTGCTAAAAATTCCAGTGGTAGGGTGACATTAGTGAAGTGTAAGTGTCCTTCATTGTGGCTTTGTAGCTTTTCTCCAACTCTGCTGTTTTGATATTAGCAATAGCATCTCCAAAGCCATGGTAAAGAGGTGAATCATAATGACATACACACTTTAGTATGTAATTGGGATGACCTTGGGAGCAATTCCCAGCTTCCAGGTCTACTACTTCCAGCTGCCTCCTGATGCAATGCTGGGAGGGGACCTGGGTGGGAAGAACACCGTGCCTGCATGATGCTTTGCACAGAGAGCCCTCAAAGAACTATTCTGTATTCTGGCAGTACCTTTGTGGTCTGACTGAAGACCAGCAATACTAAACATAGTCATCTTAAAATTGACACTCAACTTTAGTGCTCTAGTGTTTCCTAAGCAATAACTGATGTATCAGACAGGTGGACACCCTTTCTATCATCATTATTATTAAATACTTATATTGCCTGGCAACTTCAGCCAAGGTTCAATTAAGCACATATTGTTAAGTATTTTGAGTATCTTTCTTAGATGTGGGGAATATAGAGCTTGACGCGTAAAGTGTGGACTCACTTTGTCTGGAAGTCCAGACTAATCTGACACAGGAAAAAAGCCAAATAGGCAAAACATCTTAAGTAAATGAATAAATAGAGAGGTTACAGTGAATAAGGGGGGAAGGGGTGCGTATCCTTTCTTTCAGCAGCATGAGAAATCTTAAAGAGAGTATTATATTGCAGTGAAATTTTGTGCAAAGACAAGTATGATAACATTACGGGGAAGGAAAGAGTTAAAATATGATTGAGAAAGTAATGTTGTTTCCTAGTGCTCTTCTGGGTGTCATAATATGACTGACAGTCCTACCACATAGACCCCTACACGTGACACACGTCAGTGCTTCTTTACACAGCTACCACAGGACTGAGTCCTTGGTATGACCCTTTGTTTTCCGAAAGCATTTGGACAGGTTTAAGAAAGAAATATCCATTCAAGTAACCATCCACAAAGAGGCAACCTCTAATTCAAAGGATCCCTAAGCCACAGATTGCTTGGAATAGGAAAAATGTATTGAAAGGAAATATCACTGTACATTTGCCTGTTGTGTGCTTCCTCACAGAACTGCAGAATGGTTGAGGTTGGATAGGATCTCTGGAGGCCGTCTAGTCCAACCCCACTGCTCAAGCAGGGTCACATACAGCCCAGGACCATGCTCAGAGAGCTTTGGAAAATCTCCCAGGATCGACACTCCACAGCCTCTCTGGGAAATCTGTGCCAGTGCTCAGTTATTCTCACCAATTTTTACTTCAAAAAACTTTTTTAAGTTCCCAAGCATTCTGAGCACTGCCTAAATCAGTGGGCTAGATGGATCTTTGTCTGACAGCTATGTAATGTGCTTTCTTATGTTTTATTGCAGATGTTTGCTTTGCAGGGTAAAGAAAAGGCAAGTTATTCAGAGCACAAGAGATGTCCTTTACAGTCTTCCAATCAAAGACCTCCAGAACTCTCAAATTCACCCTCCATTTCTCATACATCAAGCTGCCCCCTAACCTTGAATGTCTCTGTGATTTACAACGTCAGCCTTTTCGCTCTTGCATCTGATTTGCAGATTAAATACAGAGCTGTTTAGCTTCTGTATTTTTTTCAAGCTCTCTATTAGCTTATCAGGAATCACATTTTAGAGCAGCTTTTTGGAAAAATACCAAACTGCATTTAATACTGCAATAATCAGATACTGAGGAAAGAAATGATCTAGACTGCTAAGCCAAAACTTCCAGGCATAAATTGTACATACAGTTATACATACATGAAATATTGAGTTACCATATGTTTGATAACTGTGTAATACAATTTCATTGGTTAAAGCTGATAAAAGAGACTAAAACTCCCTTTAGCCTCCTAGAATCTTTTATTCATAAATTATCATCACTGCAAACAAAACCCTCAAATGCATTAATATTACTTCAGTATAATACTTCGGTAAATCACAGTTCTAATAGTCTTGTTGTAACACAAGTAACAATTTTACTCTAAGGATGTAGCAAGTTTGGCAGATCTCTTAAGTGATCTTCATTTTAGAGTTCGGAAACCAGCTTCTCCCCTTGTGTGTTCAGCACCAACCCTCCTGCTTCTGACAGTAAAAGGTTGTTAGCAAACAAGAGCTTCTCAGATTTTGTCTGTAAAAACCCATCAAAATTCTGGGTTTTATTACTCTAATCACTACTTAACACTGAATAGTAACCAGATGCAGCACTCTGTGATGGGTAGCAACCCCATTTGATCAGTGTTCTTGCAATACTTTGGGTTAATGCATTGTGACTGTACTGCTGTTGCCTAACGCTTGAAAGCATGAAATCCAATTGAAGAGTCACTACACAGAGCTGGTATCTTCTTAGCTCATTTATTCTGCCTTTTCTGTATATTCTGGGTTACAACTCCTGGCTTTATATACTAGGGTTCTTTTCTTCTTTCTTTTTTAACCCATTGAAAAGAATATAAAGTGTTGTTGTGTTAAGCATGGGCTTACTATTCAGAGTGTGAATGAAGGGCGAAAGGAGAGCAGTTGTATTATGTGGCCTTGAACATTTCTGCTGCTTACAGTGCTTGTGGGAAGACTACAATCTCCTTCAGATTTTCATTTTTTCTATAGCTGACTTTGCTTATATATTGTCATAGGTCTTGTTTGAGTCAATGACTCTTTCTTAAGGGTTATTAGAGGGGCACAAGTATGACCCATTCAATTCTTGAATTTTGCACTGTTTTTGATGGCCTGGCAGGTTTCAAGTAGACTGGGATATTATTGCAGATCAAACATAGGGGCCAGCAATTCTGTCTACACTCTAATTTTAAAAGTCCTGTGTCAGTGACATCTAGTGATTTCACTGGAGTGTTTCACAGTACCTCAGACTTCATTATATGGAAGTTTAAAAAGGTCAATGTAAATTTTCTTCTCTAAATTCTATGTCATAAGCATCTTCTTATATATTAAATTACATTATTTTTCTTTTACTTTAGGGTTAATTGTTCTTCCAGTATTTGCCGTATGGTATGGTGTTAGAAGTGAGTATATTTTCACAATTGATCAAATGTTTTTACAGCTGGCTTAAGTGCTACTAAGTTTAAACTCTTTATCTATTTGCTTCTGCAAGTGTTACAGCATATAACCTTACTGGCTGAATTTTTCATGAAAGCAGCAAATATTAAGTAAATATTAGAGACTACTGGCAAAAAGTAAGTTCTAATTGTATAAACTCAAATAACCTTCACAGAAACATCACTCTAAGTACCTTCAGTAGGTAAGGAAACAGAATGTTGTTATGATGCTTCCTCCATGCACTTTGACATGCATTTTACGTATCAGCAATGGAAAAATAATGAAAAATCTCAAGCAATACACGACACATACAATGTTAAGAAATCATATGTAATTAAAACTGACATAGTTGTAGTTACAACAAAAGATGTGACTCTGTATCTGTCACCTCATTTGTTCTCAGTCTTCCTTTAAATTATATTTGCCTTATCTTCTTTTTTCTTCTTTGTGGAACAATTTATGGTTTAATGGTAGGATAGTGGAGCCCTCCACTAGCTTGTGTGGAGGGCCTGGAATCTCAGTTAGTGTTAGATTCATATGTATATTTCACTAATCAGGTAGATTTAGTTGATCCTGCTCTGTGATAGGCAAGATCAGAAGTCCTCTTGAGGTTGCTTTTAGATCTGTTTTTCTAGGATTCCAAACTATTTGCCCTGTAAGGAACTCATTAGTGTTATTTCCAAGGAAGACCTTTATTTGCATGTAGCAACTTTGGGTCACTCAACAAATGAATAGCAGTAATAGATTCAGGAAATCTGTTTTGTTGCATAAAAAATGTAGTTTTTACAATTAGTTCATCATGAGCAACCTTGACTTCTGTCTTCTGAGAAATGGTATCCAATTTATACAGCTTTTATTGACAACAAAATAAAGTGTGATGAAAATTTATCCTTCTAATTTCCTCAGTGTACAGTAACTGTATCAAAGAAACTACCAGAGAATTTGTAATGTCAGAAAACATGTTTACTTCATTTTCAGTCTGCTTTAGTAGTTCCACCTATTAAACAAATGAAGAGTGTGACCTTGCTTGTCTCTTGTCTCTGTATTTAAGTTCTCAAAACACTTCCCATGACTCTGTCCATTGTGAAATTTTAAAAAGGTCATGTTTTATTTTTAGATTCTTATTAAGTAA